>NC_058521.1:539988175-540598856 GCF_904849725.1 Hordeum vulgare subsp. vulgare | reverse complement strand
TACCTTCGGGTTACACCTTTGAAGGGTACCCATCGATTCGGTATCAAGGGCAAACTGGCTCCTCGTTACATTGGACCTTTTCGCATTCTTGCCAAACGAGGAGAAGTTGCCTACTAATTGGAACTTCCTCCGCATCTTTCCAAGGTTCATGATGTTTTCCACGTCTCGCAACTCAGGCGTTGCTTTTCGGATCCTATCCGTGAAGTGGACCATGAAACCCTTGATCTACAAGATAACCTTTCTTATCGAGAATACCCCGTGCGTATTCTTGATCAAGCTAAGCGTACCACTCGACGTCGAAACCTCAAGTTTCTTAAAGTTCAATGGTCAAATCATTCTGAAAAGGAGGCAACTTGGGAAAGAGAGGATCGTCTCCGACTCGAATATCCTGCATTATTCCCGACGACTTCTAAATCTCGGGACGAGATTCTTTTGAGTGGGGGTGAGTTGTCACATCCCTAACCCTTAAGCAAGATAGCATTGTGCTCATGTCTTCTTTGCATTTGCATCTAAGAAGTTTCAACAAAAACAACAAAGTGGCAAAGGAAAAACTCAAAACCCTAGCCACCATTTCAATTAAAGGAAATTTCAACTAGTTCAAAATCAATGAACCCAAAATGGCCTCAAGAAATGTTCAAACTTTCTGATAAATCATCAAAGTAAATGAGCATTCGAGAAAACTATTTCTTGACACTTTAAGCATTTTAAATAATTGCAAAAGCCACTGGTTTCAAATTTAAAAATTTGAAATCAGAAACTATAATTTTCCAAAAATGTTGAAAGTCTTGGAAATGAGTGGGGATATGATAACAAATATTTCAGGAGGTCAAAAATAGTTTTTACTTTTTCTTTTGGAGCTGAAATAATTAGCAAAGCAATAAATAGCAAAACAGAAAAACAAAAAAAAGAGAAAATGGAAAAAGTCTTACCTGTCGCCCAAGCCAGGCCCGGCCCATCTCGCCGCTCGTCCCCTCCCTCGCGCCAGTAGGCAGCAGGAGGTGGCCGCCGCCTCCTCCGGCGCGGCCACGCACCTGCGTGCCTGCCTGGCCGCCGGTTCGCGCTGGCGACGACGGGGATAAGCTCCCCAGAGCTTCCCCTATCCATTCCCCGCCTCGGTTCTTCCCCTCCTCCCGGATCCCCTCCTTCTCCCTGCTGCCGCCATTAGAGCCGAGCTCGAGCTCGAGCTGGCCGTGCCCCTGGCCATAGGAACCCCTCCCAGAGCACACCATTAGCTCCGCCTCGTCGCCCTGGTCGTCTCTGCAGAAGCCGAAGCTTCCTCGCGCCCTGCAACGCCCGCAACGCCGTCGTCTTCCTCCTCCGGCCGCCGGACCTCTCCCGTCGATTCGTCGCTCCAGGCCTTCCCCGAGCCGTCTGAGCTCTGCCTTGCACTCCCTGTGAGCATGCGGTCGTTTTCCCTAGGTTTTCCCCGTCGATCCCCTCCTCTAGCCCTAGTTTCACCGGAGCCCGACGAGGACCGCCGCTGCCGCTCGTCGCCGGTAGCCCTCCGATGTCCAGCTCGTCCTCCCGAGAGCACCAGCAGCTCCAGGACGACGCGTAGATGCCGTAGCAGCTAAGATCTGAGCGTGGATCCCTCTGATCCAAAGCCCCCGACGACGCCCGAGCTTCGGCCGCCGCTCCGGCTCGTCGCCGACGCCTCTTCCGGCGACCCTAGCCTCCCCAGATGGTCCTGCCAGATCGGCCACTTCGCGAGCATGCTGTAGCTGCAAACCGCGTGCGTTTTGGTGCTGTGCAGCGCTGTCTAGGTCGCCTCCGGCGAGCCCTCCGCCGCGGGTCTGGTCGCCGGCGACCACCCTCCGGTGGCCGTCGATGTGGCCGACCATTAGGGCGTAATCGCCCTCCCCTCAGTCGCTGCCAGAGGGCCCCACGCCTGGTCAAACCCCAATTAGGGGCTGGTCAGCGCGGGATTAGTCCCAGAGAGGCTGACCAGTGGGGCCCCCCTGTCAGGTTTGACCTGCACAGGTCGGCTGACCTGCTGACGTCAGCCTGATGCAATAAATGGAATTTCCAGTATAAAAATAATTCAGGAAATTGCTAAAAATTGCAAAAATCATAGAAATTAATCTGTAAATCCAATGAAAATAAATTATATATGAAAAAGTATCAAAAAAATTCAAGGATTCTGATTATGCTATTTTCAACTATGTTTGAAAAAGTTACATGACCCTAATTTGTGAAATAAGGAATAATTCAATTCTTTAATCACTTTATAAATGGAATTTGCAAAAATATCCAAACTTCATTATAAATACAATGATCACACACTGCCCTAAATATAAATCAGTACCATAACATGACATTTCATGCATGTTAACATTAGGTTGATCTGAGCATCAGATCAAATCAATTAAACCGGTATCCGAGAATGCCCGTTTGAATTGCTATTCGAATGTGATTCAAATCAACTCTAAACCTAAAACATCTTGATTATAATAACTTTTCACTTTGCATTCTCATTCCATGCTCGTGCATCATTTTGATTGCATATGATTGTTATTGAATGTTGCCATTCATTTCGATAGGCTCCGCACCCCCGGATTCCACCGAATATCCGTCTGACGGATATCGTTCCTCCTCTGAGCAACAAGGCAAGCAACCCTTTTGATCATCCCGATAACACCTATGTTCTTGCTCCTGTACCTATTTATTGCATTAGGATCAAATGCTTCAACTGCTTTTGCCACGATAGTTGGACCCACTTCCTTTGCATGACTTAACCTTGTCACAGTAAATAGCCGAACCTTGCAACCTAGCATACCTGGTAGTTGCTTGAGCTATGATGTGCCTTATCCTGCTATGCATGCTATGCTTAGAGTTGTGTATGGTCTGTCATCTAGGAGATGAACAGAAATGTGGAATGTGTTCGGTGAGCAAAGGTCGTGTGTTGAACTTGATTTGGTAAAGGTACCGGTGAAAGGCTGTGTAGGAGTACATGGCGGGTTGTTTCATTGGAACCGTCCTTAGGAACTGAGTTCCGTGTATGTAATCCAAGACTAGATACTACCACATGCTGGGCCCTGAAATATGACCCTGCTCGGCCTATTAATCGCTTAGTACTCGGTCCAGGAGTTGCAAGTAGTTTCTGGTGTTTATAGTAATGCTGGAGGCCGTGCATGGTGCTGACCTGAGAGGTGGACCGTGATGCGGTAGGCAGTGGCACGGTGTACCAAGTGGCACCCGGATGGTGGGCTTGGGAACCCTGCGCACATCGTTTGAGGCCGTGGAGGAAACCTCGGCCGGACTTTCGTACGGGTTACTCTCAGATAGGCGATAAACCTGGACTAGGTACTAGTGTGGTTAACGGTCGTGGCCGACTCCCTCGCTGGGCTTCCGCTTGAAGGTTGCCGAGGTGCATGACGTGCACATGGCGATAAGTGGCGGGAGCGTGTGTGACGAAGTACACCCCTGCAGGGTTATGATCTATTCGAATAGCCGCGTCCGCGGATATGGACTACTTGGAGACATATGTTGTTCATAGATAACTTCAATGGCTACTCATAAAATTGTCAAGATAAGCGTGAGTGTCGTGGACAGCATTTCGTACGGAGACGGAATGATTCCACGATAGTGTATTGTTGTGGTGTTAGTGGACTCGTGTGCGAGAAATCAAGTTGTCAAAATTATTTAAAAATGCAAGTTGTCTAGCCACGAGTCAAATGCTGGCTTTCTGCCTGAAACCCCACAATACCTTTTGATACCTTGCATGAGTAGTTAGTTCTCCTAAAGTCTTGCTAAGTACCTTCGTACTCATGTTTGCTTAATAAATGTTGCAGAGGTTGCCAATGACCCTAATGGAGGTTTCTTCGTAGACATCAACGACGACGAGTAGCTGGTGTCCCAGCTACGATCTGGCCCTACGTCGGCTCTGTAGTATAGTCAGGCCATATGCCTACTAGTTGCCGTGTCGGTACCCAGACAGTTTATAACTCTTCCGTTGGCTTGTATTGTATGACTGCTATTATGGTTCGTGAGACCCTTAAGGTGTAATATTATGTGTGTGGCTCTTCCGAGCCTCTTAAATAAAGCTTGTATGTTTATTGTAGGTTTTGATGCCATCGATGTATCTAAACATATCAGTATGCCATGCGTACGTGTGTCGTACTTGATATGTATGGGGTTCGATTACCTAGTCGTGAACTTTAGTAGCACTCCTTACAAGGAAATGCCCCTTTGTGGTCCAACGAGCCTTGGTAGTTCGCTACTGCTCCGGACACATTGGTTGACCGGCATGTGTCCTTCTTAGCTGCTGTGTCTGTCCCCTTTGGGGAAATGTCACGCTATGTAATGGAGTCCTTGTAGCTTGCTACGACTCGTCTACATTCGCCGATGACCGACACCTGCTTTGTTGGGTCATGTATGCCTGTCCTTGTGCGGTACTGCCACTTTGGTTTATGACTAGACATGTCGATCCGGGTTCTTTGACATTGGATTGCTAGCGACACTATCGCATACGTGAGTCAAAAGACGCAAACGGTCCCGGCTAAGGTAAGGCTGCAGCCGTGAAGTTAACCGTGCGTGAGACCACAAAGGGATGCGATGGGTTACAGGCTAGATTCCTATGGCTTAGGATCGGGGTCCCAACACAAATGCCCTGAAAGTTTACGTGGATTTTGTAACATCCCAATTTTCCTAAGTGGGAATGTTTTACATTGTAGCTAAGCATCTATGCATATTGATTGAAATAAAGTTGGCATTTGAATTCTTCGACTTTTGTTTTTGCATTTCTATTTTTCCTCACACGAGAAATGCCCGGGAAAATACTCTCTTGCACGCAAGAGAGAGAGCGGAGGAAAATGACCCTCCAAAGTGCGGGCATTTCTGAAATATTGGAGCCAAGAAATCCAAAGATTACTTGTAAAAATAATTGCAAAAAGAAAATAAAGCATTTTAGGGAATTTCTGAAAAAAAACATTTTTTTAAAGTTTTTATTTTTGCTTTGGAAAAATGTTATTCGGGTAGAGGATATTTTTCTGATTTTTTTGGTATATAATACTCTATATTAAATATTTGATTTATTTCCTTTTATTTCACTTTTGTTTTTCTGTTTCGGAAAAGATATAAGATAGGCAATTCTTTTTTTCAGAAGGCAACCGCCCGAGCGCTTAATAGACAGTGGGCCGCCACCCCCACAGCCCGGGATCCAAATCCCTTTAATTTCGGCCGCCCTTTCCTTCCCCAGCCCCCTCCCACCCACTGCCACGCGGGGCCCCCTGGCCGACCCCCTCTCCCCACGGTCACCCCCACCTCGCCTCCTTCCTAATCTCTGCCCGACTCCAGCCGAGCTCCCTTGAACCCGGGATCCTCTTGGACCCCCTCCTCTCTTTCCTTCCCCGCACCCCTCCCGGCCTATATAAAGCCCGAGCCTCGGCCGCACCCCGTTCCCACCATGGCCTAGCCGAGCCGCCGCCCCGAGCCTCTGCCGCTGCCTCGCCACCGGAGCCCGAGCTCCACCACCTTCGGGCCCCCTGGGAGCAGTTACCCCGACTCCGCCCGACGCCTCCCCTCGCTGGAGGGAAGCCGCCGCCGCCTCCCCGTCCCGTCAGCCACCACCGGAGCCCCTCCCCTCGCCGGTGACCCTCAACCCGCCGGAGTTGCCCATCCACTGCCAAGGTAACTCCTCCTCCTCCTGTTTCTATTTTTTCTTTTCTCTGTTTGCCCTTAGATCTATTTTCAACGGTGTAGATTAGAGTAGGATACCCCTTCGGTTTAGATCAGAAAACCGCGCTGGTTTTTATTTCACTTAAGCAGTTAGCCGGAGCTTTTATTTAGGTTTCGGCCGTTTTATTATAAGCCTCGCAGCAAACACCCCTTAGCCTATCACAGCGCGCCACGTATACCCCTGTCGGTTAGCAAGTTAGCTTTTTTTCTGTCTAGTTGCAAAAACAGCAAAGTTTCTGTTTTGTTTTGGCCATAGCTTTTGATCCCGAAGTCCAATGATATTTATTGTTGTTCCAGTAGACTCCAATTTTTCTGTAGTTTTTAAAAACATATAATTTGTCTATGTTTGAAATTTTCAAATATAAGTTAGATCAGATTTAGTTTAAACCTTGTTTTGCCTATTCCAGGAGTTTAAAAAATGATTTTGAGTTGATTCTTTTTGCTACGGATTCCTAGTGATTATATATTACTGTGGTAGAAGTTTCAAAAATTGTAAAGTATTTTTACTGGTGTTTTTAACAGAAACAAGTTTCTGCCTTAGTAACGCGTGTTGAAGTCTTTTACTTAGGCCTTAGCAAATCCTTACTTGTGATGTTATTTTTACTTGTTGCTTGATTGTAGTGCTTATGGTGTGTTTTGTGTTTGTATCGGTAGATCATTCGGAGTTTGAAGCGTGTTACTTAGAAGCTCTCGATCAAGACAACTATCATCAAGGCAAGTCATTTTGATCATGTTATTTTCCTATGTTTTCGATTCATGGTAGTTCACCTTTCTTTGCCCAATTTGCATGCTGCCTAGGTACTTGGAAACTTTAGTATAAGTTGTAGTATCATGTGGTAGGCACACAACAACCCCGATACTTGGCCCCGGGACGACAATTTTATATTTGCTATGCTTGAGTAGACGGGTTTTCGGTTGAGTGCATAACACGAGTGATGCGAGGTTGATTAAATAATCAAGACCGGTTAAGACAAGATTTTCAAGACCTCGGACGCAATGCAACTATGGGTGAAGGACGGTTGATCGGCTCCCTGGAGAAACCAGTGGATGCCCGGGATGCTGGAGAGGCCATGACATCCTGCGGAAAGCTTCACTCAGGCTCGAAGAGACGGACGGAGACTTCAAGACTCAAGGCTTACCTGCACAGCCACAAGTCATTATGGGCTCTGGCTTGGTTGGACAACACGCCAACTCTGGACAGGCGGTGCTAGCAGATGTAGAAGATAAGTAGGAATGGATGGGCACCGACAGGGATTCAGAGGGACCCGTTGAAAGACCATGTTTTGATCATCCGGTCTTCAAACACCCTGAAGTGCGAGGACAAACCCGGAGGCGATCAAATCTTGTGGGGAACGTGTGCAAAACTCTGTAGAGTGCCCAACCTAATCGATTAGCCGTGTCCACGGTCATGGACAACTTGAGCCGAAGGCATTGAAATTCCCCAGAACTCTCGACACAACTTAATAATGATGTGGGTGTTAACAACTATTCGGGTACGAGAATTGGTTGGCGGAACCATCTCGTTAACAACAAACAATGTAGTAATATTTTGCTTCCAACCCCTCTTGTTGTAGGATAAAATTGGCTTTATGCAAAACTCATAGCCCCACCGGCCAAATATGCATGTAGAGATAGTTGGTTATTATTTTACTCCTCTCTTTGATGACTTGCCGGCATATTCAATATGCTGACCTACACGGCTGCAACGTATCATGTTGCAGAGTACTTTTCTGACCAGGAGTGAGGCTACGATCTACGCTCAACGACATGCCCTTGGAGTCGGATGGAATCGTCAACCTGATGCTTCCGCTAGTCTTTGTTAGATATCTCATGAGATGGCCTTCAGCCACTTTATTGTAATCCTTTATTGTAATAAAGTACTCTTTATGAGATTTCGATCAATAAAGCTGTGTGATTGAACTCTTGAATATATACATTATGTACTGAGTGTGTACCAGCATGATCTTGGGATGGTATGCAAACACCAGAGGCTTGACTCGTCTTGAGTCGGGTCGCTACAGAAATGGTATTCAGAGCACACGCTGACCATAGGACGTAACCTCTAGGAATGGAAAAGCCTTAGGAAGAAAACTATTTTCTTATGTCTATAAATCCTCTATTTTCTCTTCTAATCATTTCTGACTTCTCTCCGATTTTCCAATGTTTTAGATGGCCACCTTCATCCCTGTTAAGTTCACGGAGTTTTGCCAGCCCGACGCCACTATGCCTTTCGGAAAGGAGCTGGTGCAGATCACCAAGGACTTGAGGATTGCTCTGCCGACTATCACAGGGAAGCCAACTTCGTCTTACCCGGAGGATTCACGCTACAGGATCGAGGTGCACGTTCCCGGAAGGACATTCGAGCCGCGCACTGAGCCGGTGGATTTCAAGTTCATCGCACCCAACTGGATTCTCGGAAGGGACATGGCGATCCATTGTGCACTCGGACGTATCAAGGAAGAGTACAAAGGCTGCCCTATTTCACCAGACTTATTCACCGTATCTCGGAGAAACAAAGACGGAGAAATCATCTCAAGCAAGACCAAGGACGCTCTCCTGTCTTATGCCCAGACCTTGGAGAAGCACAGCGGGACTCTGGAGCATCGTGTGATCAAGGACGCCAGGAAGATCAAGCAACTGTCACTCCGCGAGCTTGAACTCGAAGAAGCAGCCCGGGAAGCCCACTATGAACACGAACTGGAGGTGAAGGACTTTCTGGAGTGGATCGAGAAGCTGAAGACTCGCGTTGCATACCTGGAGGAGGAACTGGACATGGGCGAGAACCTTCATCCCGAAGGTGACGTAGCCCCCTTGATCAGCAACGACGAGGACTATGAAGAAAGCTCCACCGAAGGACCCATCACCATGCTTTTCTGAGGAGGACACTTAGACTAGACCACCAAATTTTACTTTATCGTTATACGCTTAGGCCGATGTTTAGGATTATCGAATTTTTGTATCCCCGTGTGAACCTTTGTGATGGTATTGAATAAAATGTGTGGTGTGATACTTGTTTGTTGCATTTCATATGGGTAGTGTGATTACTCTTAGACCATTGTTCTATGCTAATCTCACCCCTCCACAAACATCAGATGCCTCCGAGACGCGCCCCTCAGTCCAACTTTCCGCCGGAACTCACCCACTTGATCCAGCAACAGAACACCCTGATGCAGCTGATCATCCAGAACCAGAACAATAACAACAACCATCATCCACCCCAGGCCGACAATCTCACCCGTTTCTTGAGGTTGAACCCTCCAACTTTCTGCAGCAGCATTGAGCCCATTGTGGCAGATGATTGGCTCCGCAAGATGGAGCGTGAACTTATCACTGCTGGTTGTACTGAAGCTGAGAAGGTGTGCCTTGCCGCGCATCAACTGGAAGGCCCTGCAGCTGCATGGTGGGAGAACTACACCACCACTTACCCCATTGCTGGAATCTCTTGGGAGCAATTCAAGCAAGCCTTCCGTACCGCACATGTTTCAGCTGGTGCAATGAGTCTGAAGAAGCGTGAGTTTCGCAACTTACGCCAGGGGAACCGCTCTGTGGCTCAGTATGTCGATGAATTCAGCATGCTCGCCCGTTATGCACCTGGAGATGTGGCCGATGATGCGGCCAAGCAGGAAAAGTTCTTGGAGGGACTCAATGATGAGCTGAGCATTCAGTTGACTGTAGCCACCTTCAACAACTATCAGGAGCTGGTTAATAAGGCCCTCATCTCGGAGGGGAAACACCAGCAGATGGAGAACCGCAAGCGGAAGTATGGGGTTGGAAAGTTCAACTCCGGCACTCAGCAGAAGCCTTGCTACACCCCCTATTCAGGGAATACCGGGACTGGATCCGGTAAGTTTGGAGGACACGTCCAGCATAACCACCCAGTGCACAACCATGGAGGCCACAACCATGGAGGACATGGGAACCATGGCAACAACAGCAACTTCAAGAATGGCGGTACTGGCACTCAGCAGCATTCAGCTCCAGCTCAGAAGGATCTGAATCACATCACCTGCTTCAAGTGTCCAAAGACGGGACACTATGCCACTGAATGTCCCCAGAACAAGCAGGGAAATGGAAACGGCAACGGCAACTCTGCAGCAAAGAAGCCCAATCCTTTTCCTCGAGCTCAGGTGAACCACATTGATGTTGAAGAGGTCTATGATCACCCCGATACTGTGGTTGGTAAGTTTTTGCTAAATTCACGTCCAGTATTGGTACTTTTTGATTCTGGTGCAACACATTCATTCATATCAAGGGTAGTTGTGGAAAAGTATAGTTTGCCAACTAGAACCCTCAGCCAACCTATTAAGGCCAGTACCCCAGGAGGCATGATGACAGCCGGGACAGGATGCCATGCTTTGAGTCTCAACATCGGGAACCATAATTTTCCCACCGACCTCATCGTATTAGAGTCCCAGGGATTGGATGTAATCCTAGGCATGGATTGGTTGGCCAAGTATGAAGTGAATATTGATTGTGCCCTTAAGTCTATTTTGCTCACCACCCCCGAGCAGAAGCGGATTAAGTACGTGTCTCAGCGCCCGACACGGAGTAAGCGAGTTAACTCTATCACGGGAGTAGTCCAGGAGGAAGTACCGATTGTACAGGAGTACCCAGATGTATTTCCGGAGGAATTGCCGGGCATGCCACCCGATAGAGAGATTGAGTTCTTGATTGAGCTATTACCCGGAACAGCCCCGATATCCAAGAGACCCTAAATGGATGCCCGCAAATGACTTGATAGAAATCAAGAAGAAAATTAAGGAGTTGTTGGATAAAGGGTATATTCGCCCAAGTTCTTCACCTTGGGGAGCCTCAATGCTCTTGGTTGAAAAGAAGGACAAGTCCTTGAGAATGGTTGTCGATTATCGTGCATTGAACGATGTGACCATCAAGAACAAGTACCCCTTGCCGATGATCAATGATCTGTTTGATCAGTTAGTTGGAGCTCGCGTATTCTCAAAGATCGATCTTCGATCCGGGTATCATCAGTTGAAGATTCGTGAACAGGATATACCCAAGACAACCTTCACCACTCGGTACGGCTTGTATGAGTACACGGTCATGTCATTTGGACTGACTAATGCTCCGGCATATTTTATGAATCTGATGAACAAGGTATTTATGGAATACTTGGACAAGTTTGTCGTGGTGTTCATCGATGACATACTGATATTCTCCAAGAACGAAGAGGAACACAAGGAACATCTGCGTCTAGTTCTGGAGAAACTTCAAGAGCATAAGTTGTATGCAAAGTTTAGCAAATGTGAGTTTTGGTTGAAGGAAGTCGGATTCCTCGGACACGTCATCTCAGGAGAAGGAATAGCAGTGGACCCTGCCAAGGTCGCAGCAGTCACCGAATGGGTAGCACCCACTTCCGTCAAAGAGATCCGCAGTTTCCTCAGACTTGCCGGATATTACCGGAGGTTCATTGAGAATTTCTCAAAGACCGCCAAGCCCATGACAGAGTTATTGAAGAAGGAATCCAAGTATGTTTGGACGGAGGAATGTGAAACCAGTTTTCAAGAGCTGAAGAAACGTCTTGTTACAGCCCCAGTGCTGATATTGTCGAACATTCGGAAGGATTTCCAGGTTTACTGTGACGCTTCTCGTCAAGGACTCGGAGGAGTGCTCATGCAAGAAGGTAAAGTTGTAGCCTATGCATCCAGACAGCTCAGACCTCATGAGTTGAATTATGCCACACATGACTTGGAACTAGCAGCCGTAGTGCACGCTCTCAAGACCTGGAGACATTTCCTGATCGGAAATAGTTGTGATGTTTACACTGATCACAAGAGCCTGAAATATATCTTCACGCAGAAGGAGTTGAACCTCAGACAGAGGCAATGGCTAGAGTTGATCAAGGACTATGACATGAGATTGCATTATCACCCAGGCAAGGCAAATGTTGTAGCCGATGCGTTGAGCCGCAAGAGTTATGTGAACACGCTCACAGCTGGAGGATTACCCTAGGAGTTAGTCGATGACCTCCGAGAGCTCAAAATGGAAATAGTTCCAAGAGGATTTGTTGCCACTCTGGAAATTCAGTCCAGTTTGACAGAAAAGATCCGCGAGGCACAGAAATCAGACAATGAGATAGCTGAGATTAAGCAGAAAATGGAAGACGGGAAGGCTAAAGGTTTTCATGAGGATGAACACGGAACTTTATGGTTTGAGGATCGCATCTATGTGCCCAATGATCCCGAACTCAGAAATTTGATACTTCAGGAGGCTCATGATTCCCCGTACTCGATACACCCTGGCAACACCAAGATGTATCTGGATCTGAAAGAAAGTTTCTGGTGGACAGGAATGAAGAAAGACATTGCCGAGTTTGTAGCAATATGCGATGTTTGTCAGCGAGTAAAAGCCGAGCATCAGAAGCCAGCAGGTTTGCTCCAACCTCTGCCGATACCCGAGTGGAAATGGGAAAAGCTTGGTATGGACTTCATCAGAGGATTACCTCGGACCCGTTCTGGCTATGATTCTATTTGGGTTGTGGTCGATCGTCTGACCAAGGTAGCTCACTTCATTCTGGTGAAGACTACTTACACGAGTGCCAAGCTGGCCAAGATATATATGACGAGGATCGTATGTCTGCATGGAGTACCGAAGAGGATTGTGTCAGATAGAGGGACTCAGTTCACATCCAAATTTTGGCATCAACTGCATGAAACCTTGGGAACGAGATTGGAGTTCAGCACCGCTTTTCACCCACAGACAGATGGACAGACCGAGAGAGTCAATCAGATTCTAGAGGACATGTTGAGAGCTTGCGCACTAGACTATGGGTCTAGTTGGGATGACAATTTGCCTTATGCCGAGTTCTCATACAACAACAGCTACCAGACCAGTCTGAAGATGGCCCCTTTCGAAGCTCTATACGGAAGGAGGTGCAGAACACCGTTGATGTGGGATGGAGTTGGAGACCGACAACTTTTTGGTCCCGACCTTATCCAAGATTCTGAAGAGAAGGTCAAGCTAATTCGTGACCGACTCAAGATAGCTCAGTACAGGCAGAAGAGCTATGCTGACAGCAAACGCAAGGAAGTAACGTACGAAGTGGGAGACCGAGCATATCTTCGGGTGTCTCCACTTCGAGGAATCAAGAGATTCGGTGTGAAAGGAAAATTAGCACATCGTTTCATTGGCCCCTACAAAATTCTTGAACGTAGAGGCGAAGTTGCATATAAGCTGGAACTGCCGGAAGGATTGTCCGGAGTTCATGATGTCTTCCATGTTTCCTAGTTGAAGAAATGCCACGCTGAGATGGCCGATGTTCCGTTGAGAGATACAGTGCCCCTGGAGGCCATACAGCTTGACTGTGATCTGACGTATGAGGAGAAACCTGTCAGGATTCTCGAAGCTGCCAACAGAGTTACCTGCAGCAAGATCATCAAGTTCTACAAGCTGTTGTGGAGCCACCACACCGAGGGAGAAGCCACCTGGGAACGAGAAGAGGATCTTCGTCGAGACCACCCGCACCTATTTTCTAGCCAACCCAAATCTCGAGGGCGAGATTCATCTTAAGGTGGGTAGGTTTGTAACATCCCAATTTTCCTAATTGGGAATGTTTTACATTGTAGCTAAGCATCTATGCATATTGATTGAAATAAAGTTGGCATTTGAATTCTTCCACTTTTCTTTTTGCATTTCTATTTTTCCTCACACGAGAAATGCCCGGGGAAATACTCTCTTGCACGCAAGAGAGAGAGCGGAGGAAAATGACCCTCCAAAGTGCGGGCATTTTTGAAATATTGGAACCAAGAAATCCAAAGATTACTTGCAAAAATATTTGCAAAAAGAAAATAAAGCATTTTAGGGAATTTCTGAAAAAAACATTTTTTTAAAGTTTTTATTTTTGCTTTGGAAAAATGTTATTCGGGTAGAGGATATTTTTCTGATTTTTTAAGTATATAATACTCTATATTAAATACTTGATTTATTTCCTTTTATTTCACTTTTGTTTTTCTGTTTCGGAAAAGATATAAGATAGGCAAGTCTTTTTGTTAGAAGGCAACCGCCCGAGCGCTTAATAGGCAGTGGGCCACCACCCCCACAGCCCGGGATCCAAATCCCTTTAATTTCGGCCGCCCTTTCCTTCCCCAGCCCCCTCCCACCCACTGCCACGCGGGGCCCCCTGGCCGACCCCCTCTCCCCACGGTCACCCCCACCTCGCATCCTTCCTAATCTCTGCCCGACTCCAGCCGAGCTCCCTGGAACCCCGGGATCCTCTCGGACCCCTCCTCCCTTTCCTTCCCCGCACCCCTCCTGGCCTATATAAAGCCCGAGCCTCGGCCGCACCCCGTTCCCACCATCGCCTTGCCGAGCCGCCGCCCCGAGCCTCTGCCGCTGCCTCGCCACAGGAGCCCGAGCTCCACCACCTTCGGCCCCCCTGGGAGGAGTCACCCCGAGCACCCCGACTCCGCCCAACGCCTCCCCTCGCCGGAGAGAAGCCGCCACCGCCTCCCCGTCCCGTCAGCCACCACCGGAGCCCCTCCCCTCGCCGGCGACCCTCACCAAGCCGGAGTTGCCCAGCCACTGCCACGGTAACTCCTCCTCCTCCTGTTTCTATTTTTTCTTTTCTCGGTTTGCCCTTAGATCTATTTTCAACGGTGTAGATTAGAGTAGGATACCCCTTCGGTTTAGATCAGAAAACCGCGCTGGTTTTTATTTCACTTAAGCAGTTAGCCGGAGCTTTTAGTTAGGTTTCGGCCGTTTGTTTATAAGCCTCGCAGCAAACACCCCTTAGCCTATCACAGCGCGCCACGTATACCCCTGTCGGTTAGCAAGTTAGCTTTTTTTTTCTGTCTAGTTGCAAAAACAGCAAAGTTTCTGTTTTGTTTTGGCCATAACTTTTTATCCCGAAGTCCAATGATATTGATTCTTGTTCCAGTAGACTCCAATTTTTCTGTAGTGCTTAAAAACATATAATTGGTCTATGTTTAAAATTTTCAAATATAAGTTAGATCAGATTTAGTTTAAACCTTGTTTTGCCTATTCTAGGAGTTTAAAAAATGATTTTGAGTTGATTATTTTTGCTACTGCTTCCTAGTGATTATATCTTACTGTGGTAGAAGTTTAAAAAATTTTAAAGTATTTTTACTGGTGTTTTTAACAGAAACAAGTTTCTGCCTTAGTAACGCGTGTTGAAGTCTTTTACTTAGGCCTTAGCAAATCCTTACTTGTGATGTTATTTTTACTTGTTGCTTGATTGTAGTTCCTATGGTGTGTTTTGTGTTTGTATCGGTAGATCATCCGGAGTGCGAAGCATGTTACTTAGAAGCGCTTGATCAAGACAACTATCATCAAGGCAAGTCATTTTGATCATGTTATTTTCCTATGTTTTCGATGCATGGTAGTTCACCTTTCTTTGCCCAATTTGCATGCTGCCTAGGTACTTGGAAACTTTAGTATAAGTTGTAGTATCATGTGGTAGGCACACAACAACCCCGATACTTGGCCCCGGGACGACAATTTTATATTTGCTATGCTTGAGTAGACGGGTTTTCGGTTGAGTGCATAACACGAGTGATGCGAGGTTGATTAAATAATCAAGACCGGTTAAGACAAGATTTTCAAGAGCTCGGACGCAATGCAACTCTGGGTGAAGGACGGTTGATCGGCTCCCTGGAGAAACCAGTGGATGCCCGGGATGCTGGAGAGGCCATGACATCCTGCGGAAAGCTTCATCCAGGCTCGAAGAGACGGACGGAGACTTCAAGACTCAAGGCTTACCTGCACAGCCACAAGTCATTATGGGCTCTGGCTTGGTTGGACAACGCGGCAACTCTGGACAGGCAGTGCTAGCAGATGTAAAAGAACGGTAGGAATGGAATGGCACCGACAGGGATTTAGAGGGACCCGGTGAAAGACCATGTTTTGATCATCCGGTCTTCAAACACCCTCAAGTGCGAGGACAAACCCGGAGGCGATCAAATCTTGTGGGGAACGTGTGCAAAACTCTACAGAGTGTCCAACCTAATCGATTAGCCGTGTCCGCGGTCATGGACAACTTGAGCCGAAGGCATTGAAATTCCCCTGAACTCTCGACACAACTTAATAATGATGTGGGTGTTAACAACTATTCGGGTACGAGAATTGGTTGGCGGAACCATCTCGTTAACAACAAACAATGTAGTGATATTTTGCTTCCAACCCCTCTTGTTGTAGGATAAAATTGGCTTTATGCAAAACTCATAGCCCCACCGGCCAAATATGCATGTAGAGATAGTTGGTTATTATTTTACTCCTCTCTTTGATGACTTTCCGGCATATTCAATATGATGACCTACACGGCTGCAACGTATCATGTTGCAGAGTACTTTTCTGACCAGGAGTGAGGCTACGATCTACGCTCAGCGACATGCCCTTGGAGTCGGATGGACTCGTCTACCTGATGCTTCCGCTAGTCTTCGTTAGATATCTCATGAGATGGCCTTTAGCCACTTTATTGTAATCCTTTATTGTAATAAAGTACTCTTTATCAGATTTCGATTAATAAAGCTGTGTGATTGAACTCTTGAATATATACATTGTGTACTGAGTGTGTACCAGCATGATCTTGGGATGGTACGGAAACACCAGAGGCTTGACTCGTCTTGAATCGGGTCGCTACAGATTTTTTCTGGAATATAATAAAAATACTGGGCGAAAGAACTACCGGAGGGGGGCCACGAGGGCCCAAAAGCCCCCACTCTGCCACCACCCCCCTGGTGGTGGTGGGCAAGCTTGTGGGCTGCCTGAAGCATCACTAGCCCCCCTCTTTTGCTATATGAAGCGTCCTGGTCTGGAAAAAATTAAGAGGGAGCTTTTTCGTGGTTTCGCCGCCGCCACGAGGCGGAACTTGAGCAGATCCAATCTAGAGCTCCGGCAGGATGATCCTGCCGGGGAAACTTCCCTCCCGGAGGGGGAAATCGTCGCCATCGTCATCACCAACACTCCTCTCGTCGGAGGGGAGGCATCTTCATCAACATCTTCATCAGCACCATCTCCTCTCCAATCCCTAGTTCATCTCTTGTAATCAATCTTTGTCTCGCGACTCCGATTGGTACTTGTAAAGTTGCTAGTAGTGTTGATTACTCTTTGTAGTTGATGCAAGTTGGATTATTTGGTGGAAGAGTTTATGTTCAGATCCTTGATGCTATTCATTACACCTCTGGTCATGATTATGATTATGTCTTGTGAGCAGTTACTTTTGTTCCTGAGGACATGGGATAAGTCATGCTGATAATAGTCATGTGAATTTGATATCCGTTCGGTATTTTGATATGCTATATGTTATTTTTCCTCTAGTGGTGTTATGTGAACGTCGACTACATAACACTTCACAATATTTGGGCCTAGAGGAAGGCATTGGGAAGTAGTAAGTAGATGATGGGTTGCTGGAGTGATAGAAGCTTAAACCCCAGTCTATGCGTTGCTTCGTGAGGGGCTGATTTGGATCCACTAGTTTAATGCTATGGTTAGACTTTGTCTTAATTCTTCTTTTGTAGTTGCGGATGCTTGCGAGAGAGGTTAATCATAAGTGGAATGCTGTAGCGACCCGACTCAAGACGAGTCAAGCCTCTGTGTATCTGTGGCATCCCTGGATCAGTATGCTGGCACACACAGTACATCAATGTATATATCAAAGTGCAATCACATGTAAAATAGCGTAAAACTGATATATACCTTAAATATCTCAGCGGAAGCGGTCAAGGGAGTGGAGTCCCAATAAACAGCAACGGCAAGTTGAGTGTAGACCGTAACCCTGAATCGTACTCTTACTCGTCGAAGAAAAATATCTGCAACGTAAGACGTTGCAGCCGTGTAGGTCAGCATATTGAATATGCCGGCAAGTCACATATGAGAGGGGTAAAATATCATCTATCTCTACATGCATATTTGGCAGGTGGGGCTATAAGTTTTTAGGAAAAAGCAAGTTTTCTCCTACATCAAGAGAGGGCTAAAAGCAAAATATTACTACAAAGGTTGGTTGTTTAACGAGATGGTTCCGCCAACCAGTTCTCGTACCCGAGTTGTCCATAATTACCCTCATCAAATATATATATAAGGGTGTTGAGAAATCCAGATAACTTCAGTTCCTTTGGCTCAAGTTGTCCATGACCGTGGACACGACTAATCGATTAGGTTTGAGTACTCTGCAGAGTTTTGCACACGTTCCCCACAAGATCTGATCGCCTCCGTGTATGTCCTCGCACTTCAGGGTGTTTGAAGACCGGATGATCAAAACATGGTCTTTCAACGGGTCCCTCTGAATCCCTGTCGGTGCCCATCCAATCCTACCGTTCTTCTACATCTGCTAGCACCGCCTGTCCAGAGTCGCCGCGTTGTCCAACCAAGCCAGAGCCCATAATGACTTGTGGTTGTGCAGGTAAGCCTTGGGTCTTGAAAATATCCGTCCGTCTCTTTGAGCCTGGGTGAAGCTTTCCGCAGGATGACATGGCCTCTCCAGCATCCCGGGCATCCACTGGGTTTTCCAGGGAGCCGATCAACCGTCCTTCACCCAGTGTTGCATTGCGTCCGAGGTCTTGAAGATCTTGTCTTAACCGGTCTTGATTATTTAATCAACCTCGCATCACTCGTGATATACAATCAACCGAAAACCCGTCTACTCAAGCATAGCATTAAGAAATTGTCGTCCCGGGGCCAAGTATCAGGGTTGTTGTGTGCCTACCACATGATACTACAATCTATACTAAAATTTCCAAGTACCTAAGCAGCATGCAATTAGGCATAGGATGGTAGAACTACGATGCATAAAACATAGGTGATAGTATGATCAAAGTGACTTGCCTGGTGATGTTGACGAAGAAGAATTTCTCGAGAAATAACTTGACAGACTACTCGTCACTCTCCGATGAAATCTATATAACAAACATATCATTCACATAAGCACTCATACTAGCAATCATTCTAGCAATCAAAACAAAAGAGAGAGCGAATAGGAATCCGAAGGAAGCTTCAAATAAGACTAGGGAGTCTTCTACTACATCAAACACTAAATAGTTTTTGTCCAACGGAAAATAATAACAGGGAACTAAGATATAAATTTAACTAAGATAAAATAAAGTATTTTTCATAAAACTATTTGAAAGTATTTCCAAACGGGATTTGAAACAGTAGAGAAATCAATTGCAAGTTATTAGGGAACTAGAATTGATTTCATGATAGAAAATAAAATAAAAATTAAAACTTGTTGAGAACCTACTGTTATCTAACAGAAAACCAAATATAAACTTTCTCAAATATAAAAGAAACTAATTTAAAAACAAATATAGAAAAAGAAATAGCTATAATCCTAAAAGAACTAAAACAGAATCTGTTTTGGTAAAAAACCCAATTAAAAATATTTTAAAACAATTGAAACTTAAACTACTGAAAGATATAATCAATAGGAAGCAGCAGCAAAAAGAATCAAATTAAAAGCTATTTTTAAACTCCGGAATAAGCAAAACAAGCTTTAATTCAAATTTGATCTAACTCAATTTTTATAAATCCAAACATAGACAAATTATATATCTACAGAAACTTCATAAATTTTTTGATCCAACGCAAAAAGAATCACCTAATTCGGAGTTATAGACTAATAGATATGAATTTTCTAAGATTGCAATTTTCTGAAAAAACTGCAATACGGGATTTCGTGAATCTCACCGGAGTTAGTCGCCGGAGTTGGAGAAGACGACGGGAAGGTGGCTCCGGTGGCCGACCGAGGCAGCGGAGGGGTCCAGGCGGGGGAGGAGGGCTCCGGCCGAAGGTTGGTGGTGCCGGCGGGGCGTGGGGCGACGGGAGGACCTCCGGCGAGTTCCTGTTGAAGATGAACTCCGGCGAGGCGGGGGCTGCGGCTAAAGGCGAGGAGAGGTATTGTTCTTGGGGAAAATGGATAGAGGAGGGTGTGGGGGTTCTTATAGGGGCGACGGGAGGTGCTGAGAGGGAAAGAGCTTCGCGAATCCCGGAGGTGGGGATCTCCTCTCCATGGATGGCAAGTTTCCTCTAAGTGAGGGAGAGATGGAGGTAGGAGATGATCTCTATTGGGCCAAAATAGGGAAAGGTTTTAATGGGCCAGGAGGTATTCCTAATAAAAGTGATTTCCTTCCTATTTTCAAAACTAGGAAACTAAAACGTTAAAAAGGAAATCAAATCAATTCGGAATAAAGAGTTTTTATATACTAAAATTATCAGAAAAATAAAATATAGATGATGGGCATTTTTCCACGGCAAAAATAAAAACTTCAGAAAAAATTGTTTTCACAAAATTGCCTAAAAGGTTTATTTTCTTTTGCAAATAATTTTAAATGATCCTCTAAGTTTGAGGGTTCAATTAACTTTCAAAATGCCCGTGGGTTCGAGGGTCATGTTCCTCCTCTCTAGAATGTATTTCCCGTCATTTTGTTGCGCGAAGAAAACGAATGGAAATGCAAGAGAATTCAATGCAAATATCTCCGTTCAAATTCTTTATAGTTGAAGAAGTCATGTCATCTTCTCTCGTTGCTTTTAAAAGATTGAACTTGAATTCACCGGAGATGGGGAAAGTCATTTTATTCCCTCTCTTTCAAAAGTTTCGAAAAGTTTCAAATTTTACACAAGTTTCAATCACTCAGCAAACAAACAAACAATCAATCTAATAATTATATTAACATTCCAAAATTTATAATTTTGGGATGTTACAAATGCTTGTCCAAGTAAGGGCAGTACCCAAGCGTCAGTCCACCCACATATCAAACTATCAAAGTAATGAACGCGAATCATATGAACATGATGAAACTAGCATGACAGAAATTCCCGTGTGTCCTCGGGAGCGTTTTTCCTCCTATAAGACTTTGTTCAGGCTTGTCCCTTGCTACAAAAGGGATTGCGCCACTTGCTGCACCATTGCTACTACTTGTTACTTGTTACTTTTTGCTTGCTACGTTTCACCTTACTACACCATCGCTTGTTACCGCTACTTTCAATGCTTGCAGTTATTACCTTGCTGAAATCCGTTTATCAGAGCCTTCTGCTCCTCGTTGGGTTTGACACTCTTACTTATCGAAAGGACTACGATTGATCCCCTATACTTGTGGGTCATCATAGCTCTCTGCGACAACCCTTGCCGGTGCAGAGCTCTGTGCGAACTTTGTCTTCCTCAATCAATCCATCAAAGCATGAGTAGGGTTTTACGCTCCATACCGGCCCGAACCTGGGTAAAACGCCCCGATCTTATCACCGTGCTGCCTCGTAGTTTCTGCTCTTTGTGCCACGCGATCTCCCTGCTAAACCGCGAAGGAACCAAAGGTCCCATAGGTGATTGAGTGCACACGTGCACCGATAGAGTAGAAGAAGAATCGAGTTGTAATTGATCATTATGAGAAAGCCAAGCATAAAAAAATTGTATAATCATTTATCTTGAGAGATCATGGTTGGGCCAAGTGTGAATCATAGCTTTAAGCCTCCCCTTGCTTGAGCGATGCTTTATCCATCATAAGGCCATAAATTATATAAAAAGTTCCGATCACGACAAACTAGATGCATAGGATAAAACTTCTGATGAAATTCCATCTTCAAACAATTCGAGTCCCATGATCCAATATCGTCCTATAGCATGTACCACATCAATGATTTTCCCTTGGAAGATAAAGGGAAAACCTTCATATTAACTTTGTCTCCAGATAAACCTGCAAGCTTAAATAACCTACAAATCTAATCGACATATATCAAGTGGTAATCAGGATGAGTTGTACCATCATAGGGATTAGTTAGCAGTTTCTCTAACATACCCAAAGGAATCTCATAATAAATATTTTCAGTAGTTTTAGTGGGTTGAGATACAACCTTTTCCACTTGCGTTCGAGGCGAAGATGCCCCGAACAAGCCACTCAGAGGGTGACCGTCCATAGTAATAAGCAACAATATATTTTAGCATGCACGGAAATGTTTATGTACCAATTTCCACTTACCAATGGCGCTTCACTCCTCGGCAATGATGCCAGAAAAGAGTCTTGATGACCCACAAGTATAGTGGATCAATCATAGTCCTTTCAATAATTAAGACTGTCGAACCCAACGAGGAGCAGAAGGAAATGATAAGCGGTTTCAACAAGGTATTCTCTGCAAGTGCTATAAGTAACATCGATAAATTGTTTTGTGGAAAGATAAATCATAACAAGTGAGAAGTAAAAATACTAGCAAGTGTGCAAAAAGATATCCCAATCCTTTTTATAGCAAAGGATAGGCTTGAAAGTACTCTAATATGAAGCAAGTGCTCCCGAGGACACATGGGAATTTCTGTCTAGTCATGTTCATCATGTTGGGTTGATTCGAGATCGTTACTTTGATAATTTGATATGTGGGTGGACCGGTGCTAAGGTTCTATTGTTATTTGAACAAGCAACCCACTTATGATTACCCCCTCTCGCAAGAATCTCAACTATGAAAGAAGAATTAATTTAAATATAACCATAGCATGAAACGTGTGGATCCAAATCAGTCCCCCATGAAGCAACACATAAACCGGGGTTTAAGCTTCTGTCACTCTCTCAACCCATCATATACTTGCTACTCCACAATGCCTTTCCTTAGGCCCGTAACATGGTGAAGTGTGGTGCAGTCGCCGTTCACCCGACACTGCTAAGAGAAGCAACAATATACACATCATCAATATATCAAACGAATACCAACTTCACATGATTACTTATAACAAGACCCCTCCCTTGTCCTCAGGAACAATAGTAACTACCCACACCTCATCAACATCTTCAAGATTAGGGATACAATAATTGTTATAAATGATTTGAACATAATATCTTTCACCAAGTAAACCAACAAGCATCAACTACAAGAATCTCTCTACCGGAGAGCAAAAGGGCCTCTGCCCAGGTTTCCACGTTGAGATAACGAGGCTTCGTCCTGAAAGTATCCTTATGGTTTTTCTAGGGTAAAACAGACTATATAGTAAAGAGGGGGTCGTGAGACCTACTAGGGCCCCACAAGGCAACGGGGCACGCCTAGGGGGGTGGGCGCACCCTGTTGGCCTATGGCCAGCAGGTGCCCCCCTGTCACATCCCTAACCCTTACCCAAGATAGCATTGTGCTCATGTCTTATTTGCATTTGCATCCAAGAAGTTTCAACAAAAACAACAAGGTGGCAAAGGAAAAACTCAAAACCCTAGCCACCATTTCAATTAAAGGAAATTTCAACTAGTTCAAAATCAATGAACCCAAAATGGCCTCAAGAAATGTTCAAACTTTCTGATAAATCATGAAAGTAAATGAGCATTGGAGAAAACTATTTTCTTGACACTTTAAGCATTTTAAATAAATGCAAAAGCCACTGGTTTCAAATTTAAAATTTGAAATCAGAAACTATAATTTTCCAAAAATGTTGAAAGTCTTGGAAATGAGTGGGGATATTATAACAAATATTTCAGGAGGTCTAAAATAGTTTTTACTTTTTGTTTTGGAGCTGAATTAATTAGCAAAGCAATATTTAGCAAAACAGAAAAACAAAAAGCAGAAGAAAAAGGAAAAGAGTTACCTCTCGCCCAAGCCAGGCCCGGCCCATCTCCCCGCTCGTCCCCTCCCTCGCGCCAGTAGGCAGCAGGAGGTGGCCGCCGCCTCCTCCGTCGCGGCCACGCACCTGCGTGCCTGCCTGGTCGCCGGTTCGCGCTCGCGACGACGGGGATAAGCTCCCCAGAGCCTCCCCTATCCATTCCCCGCCTCGGTTCTCCTCCTCCGCCCGGATCTCCTCCCCCTCCTTGCTGCCGCCATTAGAGCCGAGCTCGAGCTCGAGCTGCCCGTGCCCCTGGCCATAGGATCCCCTCCCAGAGCACGCCATTAGCTCCGCCTCGTCGCCCTGGTCATCTCTGCAGAAGCCGAAGCTTCCTCGAGCCCTGCAACGCCCGCAACACCGTCGTCTTCCACCTCCGGCCGCCGGACCTCTTCCGTCGATTCGTCGCCCCAGGCCTTCCCCGAGCCGTCTGAGCTCTGCTCTGCACTCCCTGTGAGCATGCGGTCGTTTTCCCTAGGTTTTCCCCGTCGATCCCCTCCTCTGGCCCTAGTTTCACCGGAGCCCGACGAGGACCGCCGCTGCCGCTCGTCGCCGGTAGCCCTCCGTTGATCAGCTCGTCCTTCCGAGGGCACCAGCAGCTCCAGGACGACGCGTAGATGCCGTAGCAGCTAAGAACTGAGCGTGGATCCCTCTGATTCAAAGCCCCCGACGACGCCCGAGCTTCTGCCGTCGCTCCGGCTCGTCGCCGACGCCTCTTCCGGCGACCCTAGCCTCCCTAGTTGGTCCTGCCATATCGGCCACTTTGCGAGCATGCTGTAGCTGCCAACCGCGTGCGTTTTGGTGCTGTGCAGTGCCGTCTAGGTCGCCTCCGGCGAGCCCTCTGCCGCGGTTCTGGTCGCCGGCGACCACCCTCCGGTGGGCATCGACGTGGCCGACCATTAGGGCGTAATCGCCCTCCCCTCAGTCGCTGACAGAGGGCCCCACGCCTGGTCAAACCCCAATTAGGGGATGGTCAGCGCGGGATTAGTCCCATAGAGGCTGACTAGTGGGGCCCCCCTGTCAGGTTTGACCTGAACAGGTCGGCTGGCCTGCTGACGTCAGCCTGATGCAATAAATGGAATTTCCAGTTTAAAACTAATTCAGGAAATTGCTAAAAACTGCAAAAATCATAGAAATTAATCTGTAACTCCAATGAAAATAAATTATATATGAAAAAGTATCAGAAAAATTCAAGGATTCTAATTATACTATTTTCAACTATGTTTGAAAAAGTTACAGGACCCTAAATTGTGAAATAAGGAATAATTCAATTCTTTAATCACTTTATAAATGGAATTTGCAAAAATATCCAAATTTCATTATAAATACAATGATCACACACTGCCCTAGATATAAATCAGTATCATAACATGACATTTCATGCATGTTAACATTAGGTTGATCTGAGCATCAGGTCGAATCAATTGAACCGGTATCCAAGAATACCCGTTGAATTGCTATTCGAATGTGATTCAAATCAACTCTAAACCTAAAACATCTTGATTATAATAACTTATCACTTTACATTCTCATGCCATACTCATGCATCATTTTGATTGCATATGATTGTTATTGAATGTTGCCATTCATTTCGGTAGGCTCCGCACCCCCGGATTCCACCGAATATCCGTCTGACGGATATCGTTCCTCCTCTGAGCAACAAGGCAAGCAACCCTTTTGATCATCCCGATAAATCCCATGTTCTTGATCCTGCACCTATTTATTGCATTAGGATCAAATGCTTCAACTGCTTTTGCCACGATAGTTGGACCCACTTCCTTTGCATGACTTAACCTTGTCACAGTAAATAGCCGAACCTTGCAACCTAGCATACCTGGTAGTTGCTTGAGCTATGATGTGCCTTATCCTGCTATGCATGCTATGCTTAGAGTTGTGTATGGTCTGTCATCTGGGAGATGAACAGAAATGTGGAATGTGTTCGGTGAGCAAAGGTTGTGTGTTGAACTTGATTTGGTAAAGGTACCGGTGAAAGGCTGTGTAGGAGTACATGGCGGGTTGTTTCATTGGAACCGTCCTTAGGAACTGAGTTCCGTGTATGTAATCCAAGACTAGATACTACCACATGCTGGGCCCTGAAATATGACCCCGCTCGGCCTATTAATCGCGTAGTACTCGGTCCAGGAGTTGCAAGTAGTTTCTGGTGCTTATAGAAATGCTGGAGGCCGTGCATGGTGCTGACCTGAGAGGTGGACCGTGATGCGGTAGGCAGTGGCACGGTGTACCAAGTGGCACCCGGATGGTGGGCTTGGGAACCCTGCGCACATCGTTTGAGGCTGTGGCGGAAACCTCGGCCGGACTTCCGTACGGGTTACTCTCAGATAGGCGATAAACCTGGACTAGGTACTAGTGTGGTTAACGGTCGTGGCCGACTCCCTCGCTGGGCTTCCGCTTGAAGGTTGCCGAGGTGCATGACGTGCACATGGCGATAAGTGGAGGGAGCGTGTGTGACGAACTACACCCCTGCAGGGTTATGATCTATTCGAATAGCCGCGTCCGCGGATATGGACTACTTGGAGACATATGTTGTTCATAGATAACTTCAATGGCTACTCATAAAATTGTCAAGATAAGCGTGAGTGTCGTGGACGGCATTTCCGTATGGAGACGGAATGATTCCACGATAGTGTATTGTTGTGGTGTTAGTGGACTCGTGTGCGAGAAATCAAGTTGTCAAAATTATTTAAAAATGCAAGTTGTCTAGCCACGAGTCAAATGCTGGCTTTCCGCATGAAACCCCACAATACCTTTTGATACCTTGCATGAGTAGTTAGTTCTCCTAAAGTCTTGCTGAGTACCTTCGTACTCATGTTTGCTTAATAAATGTTGCAGAGGTTGCCAATGACCCTAATGGAGGGTTCTTCGTAGACATCGACGATGACGAGTAGCTGGTGTCCCAGCTACGATCTGGCCCTACGTCGGCTCTGTAGTATAGTCAGGCCATGTGCCTTCTAGTTGCTCTGTCTGTACCCAGACAGTTTATAACTCTTCCGCTGGCTTGTAATTGTATGACTGCTATTACGGGTCATGAGACCCTTGATGTATAATATTATGTGTGTGGCTCTTCCGAGCCTCTTAAATAAAGGTTGTATGTTTATGGTTATGTTGTGATGCCATCGATGTATCTATACATATCGGTATGCCATGCGTACGTGTGTCGTACTTGATATGTGTGCGGTTCGAATACCTAGTCGTGAACTTTAGTAGCACTCCTTACAAGGAAATGCCCCTTTGTGATCCAACGAGCCTTGGTAGTTCGCTACTGCTCCGGACACATTGGTTGACCGGCATGTGTCTTTCTTAGCTGCTGTGTCTGTCCCCTTTTGGGGAAATGTCACGCGATGTAATGGAGTCCTTGTAGCTTGCTACAACTCGTCTACACTCGCTGATGACCGACACCTGCTTTGTTGGGTCATGTATGCCTGTCCTTGTGCGGTACTGCCACTTTGGTTTATGACTAGACATGTCGATCCGGGTTCTTTGACATTGGATTGCTAGCGACACCTATCGCATACGTGAGTCAAAAGACGCAAACGGTCCCGGCTAAGGTAAGGCTGCAGCCATGGAGTGAACCATGCATGAGACCACAAAGAGATGCGTTGTGTTACAGGCTGGATTCCTATGGCTTAGGATCGGGGTCCCGACAGCGTTGGTATCAGAGCCTGACTGACTGTAGGATTACTAAGCCAAACTGGTCGAAGTTGAGTCTAGAATTTCTTAGTTATATATAGGGGAATTGTTTGTGGAAGGGAACGTAACACTCTTGTTCTCTTCTCAAGATATTCTATCCTGGTCATCCTCGTCTTTTCCGCGGGAATTAAGGACTAGATTTCTCATCTTCTCCTAGGCTCGTGTTTCCGATCGGTAGCTTATAGGACTACGGGTCGAGAGATATTGGGTTTCTTTTATTCCTAGGAAGCAGGAAGTAAGTTTGGTGACCAGAGAATTGAACTTGATAGTTGAGTGGTTACGCTATTCCATTTTGGGTTGTCTCAAATTTGTTTTTGAGCATTTACAGCCGTTATGCTGCCCAATTTTTCATTCAGAGCTCTAATGCTTTTGCATTACTCTCTATTTACAGATGCCTGGTCGTCCTTCTCGTCAGGTGGTACGTTTGACCAGGTGCATTGATGTACCGGGTCATACGGCCATGCTGGTCAGGGTGATGTCGGTGTGCGGTTACCGCTGGTACCCCGAGTACCCAGTGGAGGAACAGTACCGAGACTTCAACCAGAGCCAGTACATCTGCACTGTTAGGGTATTTCCAGACTACCCTGGAGCTGAGAAGCAAATCCATTGGTCCTATGGGTTGGGGGTCACCGTTGACATGGCAGTACTGGATGCTGCCTATTCAATGCTGACTATTATGAGAGGGAGACATGCACTGCTGCAGAATTCAGAGTTCTGCTATGTTCCGGCCTCTTAGTCTGGTGAAGAGGGATACCTCAGTGGAGTCTATTTTGATTCTTCTATGGAGGATCCACTTCTGCAGTCCACTGTTGAGATGCTAGAGAACAGAGACAAGGATGCTCGTGCTCTCCACATGGAGCTTTATGCTACCCGTGCCCGTCTGTGAACAGCTTTGACGCAGCTGGCACCGGTAGTCCAGACAAGGTATGGAGAGATGGAGATGTTGAATCCTGTTAGGACCCATCTTCCGGCCCACGTTGACTGGCCAGCTATAGGAGGAGTCACACCTCTTCGGGGACCCCTCTTACCACCAGTCAGGGGACCAAGGCCACATCCGTGTCCTTATGGATCCCAGGGATCTCAGGCTAGAGTGTTTCCTGATCCGCAGGTTGAGCTTCCGGGTCATGGAGGTAATCTCTATGAGATGTTCTATGCGGATGCCTGAGCTATGAGCGGAAGGATAGTATGGTAGTAGCCGTATGTTCACAGTCCTGCGTGACTTGTGGAGTATGGTAGTAATGTGAAACGAATTCCGGAGGCCTAGATAAATAGTGTATAGGAAGCTTGTAAGCCTCTGATGAGTAGTTCCACCATTTCAGTAGTTTGCTCTTCGAGTAAGTTTGTACTGAACTATGTAAGGGTGTGTATGAACCATGGTGTATATATAGCAGTTGCTTGTTACCATGTTGTTCGGGTATTCATTTCCGCATTCCGTGTGTTCACTACATTCTTAATCCATAGTTAGTATTGATATGATATTGGTTTAAGCTATGAGTTTGTTTGTCAGGATGGTGTTCACCAGGTTGAACCGTGCCCCTGCTCATGAGCAAGGTGAGGGTAGTCAAGCGTCGCAGGAAGACCTGCCTCACCCACCTTCTCTGGTAGAAGTGATGCTTGAGGCAGAAAGAAACAAAAGGGAGACCAACCGACTGCTAGAGCGTATTGAGCAGAATACGGCTCGACAGCCTAGGAATGCTGCAGTGTCCCTCAATGACTTTGTGAAGCTGAATCCTCCAAAGTTTCATCATTCCGTCGATCCCCTCGACGCTGATGACTGGCTGTGCAACATTTCACGCAAGATTCGCTCTGCGAATGTGTCTGAGGCCGACAAGGTGACCTTTGCGGCGTATTTCCTGGAGGGACCCGCCAATCTGTGGTGGGAGAATTTTGAAGCTATGCGTCCCGCTGAACCAGTGGCCACATGGGCAGACTTCAGTGCAGCTTTCCGTCTGCACCATATTCTAGAGGGCCTGATGGACAGAAAGAGAGAGGAGTTCCGTGCCTTCACTCAGGGCAAGTTGTCTGTGGATGCCTATAGCCGCGAGTTCGGTAACCTCGCCCGCTATGCAACAGAGGAGGTGTCTACTGACGCCAAGAAGCAAGCAAGATTCTGTAAGGGTCTGAGCCCTGAGCTCCGTCGTGATCTGCGCCTCCATGAGTGTGCAAGTTTTCAAGCCCTAGTCAACAAAGCGATCAGTGCGGAGACTGGTCATACTGACTTCAAAGCCACAAGGAAGCACTCCCGTGACTTTGGCTCGTCTTCTGGTTCCGCGTTTCCAAAACGCAGGCTGTGGGTTCCAAACAGTTCTCTGCCGCCAAGATACACTCCGAGGCCATCCTACGTGGCGCCTCAGACGAATCAGGCCAACCCTCCAGCAAAAGCTTATGGTGGTCCAGCTAGCAATGCTGCACCACGTGCCAACCAGGTGATATGCTACAAGTGTGGAGAACCAGGGTATTATTCCCGTGAGTGTCCTCAGAATGTGGGTACCAAGCAACCCGGAAAGTCCGTCGGGCAGGCCAAGTCGGGCAAAGCATTTTATGTGAAGCCAACTCCTGCACGTGGCCGTGTGAACTATGTATCAGCAGAAGAAGCTGCAGAGGATCCCGACGTCATGCTGGGTACGCTTCTTGTTAATCATCACCCAGCGTCCGTTCTCTTTGACACTGGGTCTTCTCATTCCTTCATTTTAGAAAGTTATGCACAGTTGCATAACATGTCATTTTGTGATATGCCAATCCCATTGGTTGTCCAAACCCCTGGTAGTAAATGGCAAACCTCTAGGATAACCTATGACAATGAAATTCTAGTAGTCAGGCTAGTTTTTCTAGCCTCTTTGATAGCATTGAAATCTTCGGATATTAATATCATCTTGGGCATGGACTGGATGTCAGCTCACTATGCTAAGATTGATACTCATTCTAGAAATGTCCAACTTACCCATCCCTCGGGTGAGATAGTAAATGTCTCTACTCGAGTTGCCAAATGCCAGCTCTATTCCCTAAATGCCAACCCTCTTCCGGAACTTGAAGACATTCCGGTAGTCCGTGACTTCCCGGATGTTTTTCCAGAGGAACTGCCAGGAATTCCACCTGACAGAGATGTAGAGTTTGTGATAGATCTTGTTCCGGGAACTGTCCCAATAGCGAGAAGACCTTATAAGATGGCACCCCTAGAGCTAGCCGAACTTAAGAAGCAATTAGATGAGGCCTTGAGCAAGGGTTTCATTCGTCCTAGCTCTTCTCCTTGGGCTTGTCCCGTCCTCTTCGTCAAGAAGAAAGACGAAACGGATCGGATGGTTGTAGATTACCGACCAGTTAACCTGGTCACCATAAAGAACAAGTATCCACTCCCCAGGATCAACGATCTGTACGATCAGCTCGCTGGATCCTCAGTCTTCTCCAAAATGGATTTGAGGTTGGGATACCATCAAATCAAGATTAAGAACGGGGACATTCCAAAAACGGCCTTTGTTACTCGTTATGGCCAATATGAGTACACCGTTATGTCCTTCGGTTTAACCAATGCCCCAGCCACCTTCTCTCGGCTGATGAATTCAATCTTTATGGAGTATTTGGATAAATTCGTCGTAGTATACCTCGATGATATTCTCATCTACTCAAAGAATGAACAAGAACATGCCGAGCATCTAAGGCTGGTATTGATGAAACTTCGAGAGCATCGCCTTTATGCCAAATTTTCAAAATGTGAATTCTGGTTACCAGAAGTGACCTATCTAGGCCACGTAATCTCTGGTAAGGGTATTGCTGTCAATCCCGAGAGAGTTCAAGCTGTCCTTGATTGGACTCAACCTGAATCGGTTAAGCAAGTTAGGAGTTTTCTTGGTCTAGCGAGTTATTGTCGCCCCTTCGTCGAGAATTTCTCCAAGGTTGCAAAGCCTCTGACTGAACTCCTCAAGAAGGATAAAAAGTTCGAGTGGACACCACAGTGTGAGCATAGTTTTCAGGAACTGAAAAGACGCCTGACTTCCGCACCTGTGTTGCTACCACCAGATTTTTCGAAGGACTTTGCTATCTATTGCGACGCCTCGCGACAAGGATTAGGTTGCATTCTCATGCAAGATCGTCATGTGATCGCATACGCATCTCGACAGTTGCGTCCACATGAGGATAATTATCCCACACATGAACTTGAGCTTGCAGCTGTGGTCCATGCACTAAAAACCTGGCGACATTACCTTCTGGGTAATCGTTGCGAAATATTCACTGATCACCAAAGTCTGAAATATATCTTCACCCAGCCGGATTTGAATCTCAGGCAAATACGGTGGGTTGAGTTGATCTCGGATTACGACTTAGGGATAACTTACACCCCGGGGAAGGCCAATGTTATGGCCGATGCACTAAGTCGTAAATCTTATTGTAACAATTTGATGCTACAACAAGGTCAACCACTTCTCCATGAGGACTTTCGGAAGTTGAATCTTCATATTGTTCCTCAAGGATTCCTTTCTACCCTGGTGGCGAAGCCTACTCTTAAGGATCAAATTATAGCTGGCCAAAAGCGTGACAAGGGTATATCATGGATCAAGGAGAATATTTTTAGCGGAAACGCTAAAGAATTTTCCATGAATGATCAAGGTGTGGTGTTCTTCCAGAATCGTTTAGTGGTTCCTAAGAACCCACATCTAAGGCAGTTAATCCTTAAGGAGGCTCATGATTCCCCTCTCACCATTCATCCCGGTAGTACTAAGATGTATCAGGACCTACGCCAGAGGTTCTGGTGGACTAGGATGAAGAGAGAAACTGCTGAGTTCGTTGCTAACTGCGATGTTTGTCGTCGAGTTAAGGCAGAACATCAAAGGCCTGCTGGCACCCTTCAACCTTTAGCTATTCCTGAATGGAAATGGGATAAAGTTAGCATGGATTTCATTACCGGATTTCCCAAGACCAAGAAAGGAAATAATGCTATCTTTGTGGTCATTGACCGTCTTTCCAAAGTGGCTCATTTTCTTCCTGTTCGTGAGAGTATAACAGCTAGCCAGCTAGCAGAGTTATATATCTCTCGAATAGTGTCTCTTCATGGTGTTCCCCTGGAGATTAACTCGGACCGTGGAAGTATCTTTACTTCTCGCTTCTGGGAAAGTTTTCAGAATGCCATGGGGACTCACCTATCTTTTAGCACTGCTTTCCATCCTCAATCAAGTGGTCAAGTAGAAAGAGTGAATCAAATCATAGAAGATATGCTCCGAGCTTGTGTTATTTCGTTCGGTATGAATTGGGAGAAGTGTCTTCCATTCGCTGAATTCGCTTATAGCAATAGTTATCAATCAAGCTTGGGCAAAGCCCCTTTCGAAGTTCTCTATTGACGAAGATGTCGAACCCCTCTAAATTGGTCAGAAACCAGAGAGAGGCAACTCTTTGGCCCGGATATGATCCAGGATGCAGAAGAGCAGGTTCACATTATTCGTGAAAAGTTGAAAACAGCCCAGTCTCGTCAAAAGAGCCAATATGATCGTCATCATAAGGCTGTGACCTTTGAAGTTGACGAGAAGGCTTACCTTCGGGTTACACCTTTGAAGGGTACCCATCGATTCGGTATCAAGGGCAAATTGGCTCCTCGTTACATTGGTCCTTTTCGCATTCTTGCCAAACGAGGAGAAGTTGCCTACCAGTTGGAACTTCCTCCGCATCTTTCCAAGGTTCATGATGTTTTCCACGTCTCGCAACTCAGGCGTTGCTTTTCGGATCCTATCCGTGAAGTGGACCACGAAACGCTTGATCTACAAGATAACCTTTCTTACCGAGAATACCCCGTGCGTATTCTTGATCAAGCTGAGCGTACCACTCGACGACGAAACCTCAAGTTTCTTAAAGTTCAATGGTCAAATCATTCTGAAAAGAAGGCAACTTGGGAAAGAGAGGATCGTCTCCGACTCGAATATCCTGCGTTATTCCCGACGACTTCTAAATCTCGGGACGAGATTCTTTTGAGTGGGGGTGAGTTGTCACATCCCTAACCCTTACCCAAGATAGCATTGTGCTCATGTCTTCTTTGCATTTGCATCCAAGAAGTTTCAACAAAAACAACAAGGTGGCAAAGGAAAAACTCAAAACCCTAGCCACCATTTCAATTAAAGGAAATTTCAACTAGTTCAAAATCAATGAACCCAAAATGGCCTCAAGAAATGTTCAAACTTTATGATAAATCATGAAAGTAAATGAGCATTGGAGAAAACTTTCTGACAAGCAACCCACTTATGATTACCCCCTCTCGCAAGAATCTCAACTATGAAAGAAGAATTAATTTAAATATAACCATAGCATGAAACGTGTGGATCCAAATCATTCCCCCATGAAGCAACACATAAACCGGGGTTTAAGCTTCTGTCACTCTCTCAACCCATCATATACTTGTTACTCCACAATGCCTTTCCTTAGGCCCGTAACATGGTGAAGTGTGGTGCAGTCGCCGTTCACACGACACTGCTAAGAGAAGCAACAATATACACATCATCAATATATCAAACGAATACCAACTTCACATGATTACTTATAACAAGACCCCTCCCTTGTCCTCAGGAACAATAGTAACTACCCACACCTCATCAACATCTTCAAGATTAGGGATACAATAATTGTTATAAATGATTTGAACATAATATCTTTCACCAAGTAAACCAACAAGCATCAACTACAAGAATCTCTCTACCGGAGAGCAAAAGGGCCTCTGGCCAGGTTTCCACGTTGAGATAACGAGGCTTCGTCCCGAAAGTATCCTTATGGTTTTTCTAGGGTAAAACAGACTATATAGTAAAGAGGGGGTCGTGAGACCTACTAGGGCCCCACAAGGCAACGGGGCACGCCTAGGGGGGTGGGCGCACCCTGTTGGCCTATGGCCAGCAGGTGCCCCCCTGTCACATCCCTAACCCTTACCCAAGATAGCATTGTGCTCATGTCTTCTTTGCATTTGCATCCAAGAAGTTTCAACAAAAACAACAAGGTGGCAAAGGAAAAACTCAAAACCCTAGCCACCATTTCAATTAAAGGAAATTTCAACTAGTTCAAAATCAATGAACCCAAAATGGCCTCTAGAAATGTTCAAACTTTCTGATAAATCATGAAAGTAAATGAGCATTGGAGAAAACTATTTTCTTGACACTTTAAGAATTTTAAATAAATGCAAAAGCCACTGGTTTCAAATTTAAAATTTGAAATCAGAAACTATAATTTTCCAAAAATGTTGAAAGTCTTGGAAATGAGTGGGGATATTATAACAAATATTTCAGGAGGTCTAAAATAGTTTTTACTTTTTGTTTTGGAGCTGAATTAATTAGCAAAGCAATATTTAGCAAAACAGAAAAACAAAAAGCAGAAGAAAAAGGAAAAGAGTTACCTGTCGCCCAAGCCAGGCCCGGCCCATCTCCCCGCTCGTCCCCTCCCTCGCGCCAGTAGGCAGCAGGAGGTGGCCGCCGCCTCCTCCGGCGCAGCCACGCACCTGCGTGCCTGCCTGGCCGCCGGTTCGCGCTGGCGACGACGGGGATAAGCTCCCCAGAGCCTCCCCTATCCATTCCCCGCCTCGGTTCTCCTCCTCCGCCCGGATCTCCTCCCCCTCCTTGCTGCCCCCATTAGAGCTGAGCTCGAGCTCGAGCTGCCCGTGCCCCTGGCCATAGGATCCCCTCCCAGAGCACGCCATTAGCTCCGCCTCGTCGCCCTGGTCATCTCTGCAGAAGCCGAAGCTTCCTCGAGCCCTGCAACGCCCGCAACGCCGTCGTCTTCCACCTCCGGCCGCCGGACCTCTTCCGTCGATTCGTCGCCCCCAGGCCTTCCCCGAGCCGTCTGAGCTCTGCTCTGCACTCCCTGTGAGCATGCGGTTGTTTTCCCTAGGTTTTCCCCGTCGATCCCCTCCTCTAGCCCTAGTTTCACCGGAGCCCGACGAGGATCGCCGCTGCCGCTCGTCGCCGGTAGCCCTCCGTTGATCAGCTCGTCCTTCCGAGGGCACCAGCAGCTCCAGGACGACGCGTAGATGCCGTAGGAGCTAAGAACTGAGCGTGGATCCCTCTGATTCAAAGCCCCCGACGACGCCCGAGCTTCGGCCGCCGCTCCGGCTCGTTACGGACGCCTCTTCCGGCGACCCTAGCCTCCCCAGTTGGTCCTGCCAGATCGGCCACTTTGCGAGCATGCTGTAGCTGCCAACCGCATGCGTTTTGGTGCTGTGCAGCACCGTCTAGGTCGCCTCCGGCGAGCCCTCTGCCGCGGTTCTGGTCGCCGGCGACCACCCTCCGCTGGGCGTCGACGTGGCCGACCATTAGGGCGTAATCGCCCTCCCCTCAGTCGCTGACAGAGGGCCCCACGCCTGGTCAAACCCCAATTAGGGGATGGTCAGCGCGGGATTAGTCCCAGAGAGGCTGACCAGTGGGGCCCCCCTGTCAGGTTGGACCTGAACAGGTCGGCTGGCCTGCTGACGTCAGCCTGATGCAATAAATGGAATTTCCAGTTTAAAACTAATTCAGGAAATTGCTAAAAATTGCAAAAATCATAGAAATTAATCTGTAACTCCAATGAAAATAAATTATATATGAAAAAGTATCAGAAAAATTCAAGGATTCTGATTATACTATTTTCAACTATGTTTGAAAAAGTTACAGGACCCTAAATTGTGAAATAAGGAATAATTCAATTCTTTAATCACTTTATAAATGGAATTTGCAAAAATATCCAAATTTCATTATAAATACAATGATCACACACTGCCCTAGATATAAATCAGTACCATAACATGACATTTCATGCATGTTAACATTAGGTTGATCTGAGCATCAGGTCGAATCAATTGAACCGGTATCCAAGAATACCCGTTGAATTGCTATTCGAATGTGATTCAAATCAACTCTAAACCTAAAACATCTAGTTATAATAACTTATCGCTTTACATTCTCATGCCATGCTCATGCATCATTTTGATTGCATATGATTGTTATTGAATGTTGCCATTCATTTCGGTAGGCTCCGCACCCCCGGATTCCACCGAATATCCGTCTGACGGATATCGTTCCTCCTCTGAGCAACAAGGCAAGCAACCCTTTTGATCATCCCGATAAATCCCATGTTCTTGCTCCTGCACCTATTTATTGCATTAGGATCAAATGCTTCAACTGCTTTTGCCACGATAGTTGGACCCACTTCCTTTGCATGACTTAACCTTGTCACAGTAAATAGCCGAACCTTGCAACCTAGCATACCTGGTAGTTGCTTGAGCTATGATGTGCCTTATCCTGCTATGCATGCTATGCTTAGAGTTGTGTATGGTCTGTCATCTGGGAGATGAACAGAAATGTGGAATGTGTTCGGTGAGCAAAGGTTGTGTGTTGAACTTGATTTGGTAAAGGTACCGGTGAAAGGCTGTGTAGGAGTACATGGCGGGTTGTTTCATTGGAACCGTCATTAGGAACTGAGTTCCGTGTATGTAATCCAAGATGAGATACTACCACATGCTGGGCCCTGAAATATGACCCCGCTCGGCCTATTAATCGCGTAGTACTCGGTCCAGGAGTTGCAAGTAGTTTCTGGTGCTTATAGAAATGCTGGAGGCCGTGCATGGTGCTGACCTGAGAGGTGGACCGTGATGTGGTAGGCAGTGGCACGGTGTACCAAGTGGCACCCGGATGGTGGGCTTGGGAACCCTGCGCACATCGTTTGAGGCCGTGGCGGAAACCTCGGCCGGACTTCCGTACGGGTTACTCTCAGATAGGCGATAAACCTGGACTAGGTACTAGTGTGGTTAACGGTCGTGGCCGACTCCCTCGCTGGGCTTCCGCTTGAAGGTTGCCGAGGTGCATGACGTGCACATGGCGATAAGTGGCGGGAGCGTGTGTGACAAAGTACACCCCTGCAGGGTTATGATCTATTCGAATAGCCGCGTCCGCGGATATGGACTACTTGGAGACATATGTTGTTCATAGATAACTTCAATGGCTACTCATAAAATTGTCAAGATAAGCGTGAGTGTCGTGGACGGCATTTCCGTATGGAGACGGAATGATTCCACGATAGTGTATTGTTGTGGTGTTAGTGGACTCGTGTGCGAGAAATCAAGTTGTCAAAATTATTTAAAAATGCAAGTTGTCTAGCCACGAGTCAAATGCTGGCTTTCCGCATGAAACCCCACAATACCTTTTGATACCTTGCATGAGTAGTTAGTTCTCCTAAAGTCTTGCTGAGTACCTTCGTACTCATGTTTGCTTAATAAATGTTGCAGAGGTTGCCAATGACCCTAATGGAGGGTTCTTCGTAGACATCGACGACGACGAGTAGCTGGTGTCCCAGCTACGATCTGGCCCTACGTCGGCTCTGTAGTATAGTCAGGCCATGTGCCTTCTAGTTGCTCTGTCTGTACCCAGACAGTTTATAACTCTTCCGCTGGCTTGTAATTGTATGACTGGTATTACGGGTCATGAGACCCTTGACGTATAATATTATGTGTGTGGCTCTTCCGAGCCTCTTAAATAAAGGTTGTATGTTTATGGTTATGTTGTGATTCCATCGATGTATCTATACATATCGGTATGCCATGCGTACGTGTGTCATACTTGATATGTATGGGGTTCGAATACCTAGTCGTGAACTTTAGTAGCACTCCTTACAAGGAAATGCCCCTTTGTGATCCAACGAGCCTTGGTAGTTCGCTACTGCTCCGGACACATTGGTTGACCGGCATGTGTCCTTCTTAGCTGCTGTGTCTGTCCCCTTTTGGGGAAATGTCACGCGATGTAATGGAGTCCTTGTAGCTTGCTACGACTCGTCTACACTCGCTGATGACCGACACCTGCTTTGTTGGGTCATGTATGCCTGTCCTTGTGCGGTACTGCCACTTTGGTTTATGACTAGACATGTCGATCCGGGTTCTTTGACATTGGATTGCTAGCGACACCTATCGCATACATGAGTCAAAGGACGCAAACGGTCCCGGCTAAGGTAAGGCTGCAGCCGTGGAGTTAACCGTGCGTGAGACCACAAAGAGATGCGATGTGTTACAGGCTGGATTCCTATGGCTTAGGATCGGGGTCCCGACACCCCCTCTAGTATATGTATGGCCCAATAACTCTTATATATTCCATAGAAATTCTCTGTTAAGTTTCAGGTCATTTGGAGTCCAGTAAATTTTCAGCCTTTTTCTTGGTTTTCAGGTGGAGAATTTGAGTTTCAAGTAATTTCCTCCATGTGATGTACCTTGCATATTCAAAGAGAAAAGGTATACGAATTGTACTCCCTTCGTCCCAAAATAAGTGTCTCAAGCTTAGTACAAATTTATACTAGAGCTAGTACAAAGTTGAGACACTTATTTTGGGACAGAGGGAGTATCATAATAGGAATAATGGACAAGAATAACCTCAATATCAATAAGAATTCATGATGCAAAATGGATCCATCGGTGTCCAATGTATCTATAATTTTTGATTGTTCAATGCTATTATATTATCATTCTAGGATGCTTTTAGGCATGTCCTTGCTGCTTTATATTATTTTTGAGCACTAACCTATTAACCTAGTGCCAAGTGCGACTTGCTGTTTTTTGCATGTTTTTTTCTTTTCAGGAATGTTGTACCAAACGAAATCCAAATACCCCCAAACTTTTTGATGATTTATTCTAGATGAAATAAAGACGTGGAACCTTCAAAGGAAGACTAGAGGGCGCACGGGGAGCCCCCAAGTCAACAGGGCACGCCCAGGGGGTGGCGGCACCACTTTGGCTGATACATCTCCAACATATCTATTTTTCAAACACTTTTGTTCTCTCTTTGGACTCTAATTTGCACGATTTGAATGGAACTAACCCGTATTTTCAGCAGAACTACCTTTGTTTCATGTTTGTACGAAAATAAAAGTTCTCAGAACTGGAGAAACTTTTTGTGAATAATTTCTGGAAGAGTGAATATCCACAAGCCAACAGGGCACACCCACCCCTAGGCGCGCCCTGATGGCTTGTGGGGCCCACGTGGCTCCTCCGACCATAATTCCAGTCCTATAAATTCACATCCTTAGAGAAAAAATTTAGAGAGAAGATTGCATCGCATTTTACGAGATGGAGCCACCGCCACCTCTTGTTCTTCCTCGGGATGACTGATCTGGATTTCATTTGGGGTCGGAGAGGGGGATACGTCATCGTCTTCATCATCAACCCTTCTCCATGAACAATTCCAAGATACTCACCACTGGGAGTGAGTAATTCCTTAGTAGGTGCTACTTCTCAAACAACAGCGCCAGAAATTGACACGTTGACGGAGACTTGCTTGCGTTGGTTTTTCCCTTGAAGAGGAAAGGGTGATGCAGCACATGAGCAGTAAGTATTTCCCTCAGTTGAGAACCAAGGTATCAATCCAAGAGGAGAATCTCGTCAAGTCCAGAGTACCTGCACAAACACAAAGACCTTGCACCCAACGCTATAAAGGGGTTGTCAATCCCTTCAAGATTGATTGCAAAGTGAGATTTGAAGGCGGAAAGTGAAAAGAAGAACAAGTGTAAGGCTGAAAATTCGGTGTGAAGTAGACCCGGGGGCCATAGTGTTCACTAGAGGCTTCTCTCAAAATAGCAAATATCACGGTGGGTAAATGATGACCCACAAGTAGGGTATCAATCGTAGTCCTTTCGATAAGTAAGAGTGTCGAACCCAACGAGGAGCAGAAGGATCTGACAAGTGGTTTTCAGCAAGGTAAAATCTGCAGGCACTGAAATTGTCGGTAACAAGTGATTGTGTAGTGAGATGATTCGTAGCAAGCAACAAATAAAAAAAAGTAGCAACGGTGCAGCAAAGTGGCCCAATGCCTTTTGTAGCAAGGGACAAGCCTGGACAAAGTCTTACAGGAGGAAAAACGCTCCCGAGGACACACGGGAATTTCTGTCATGCTAGTTTCATCATGTTCATATGATTCGCGTTCGTTACTTTGATAGTTTGATATGTGGGTGGACCGGCGCTTGGGTACTGCCCTTACTTGGACAAGCATCCCACTTATGATTAACCCCTCTCGCAAGCATCCGCAACTACGAAAGAAGAATTAAGACAAAGTCTAACCATAGCATTAAACTAGTGGATCCAAATCAGCCCCTTACGAAGAAACGCATAAACTAGGGTTTAAGCTTCTGTCACTCCAGCAACCCATCATCTACTTACAACTTCCCAATGCCTTCCTCTAGGCCCAAATAATGGTGAAGTGTTATGTAGTCGATGTTCACATAACACCACTAGAGGAAAAACAACATACAACATATCAAATTACCGATAGAATACCAAATTCACATGACTACTATTAGCAGGACTTATCCCATGTCCTCAGGAAGAAAAGTAACTACTCACAAAGCATAATCATATTCATGACCAGAGAGGTAATGAGTAACATCAAGGATCTGAACATAAACTCCTCCACCAAATAATCCAACTAGCATCAACTACAAAGAGTAATCAACACTACTAGCAACCTTACAAGTACCAATCGGAGTCGCGAGACGGAGATTGGTTACAAGTGATGAACTAGGGTTTGGAGATGAGATGGTGTTGTTGAAGATGTTGATGTTGACGAGTCCCCTCCGATGAGAGGAGTGTTGGTGATGACGATGGTGACGATTTCCCCCTCCGGGAGGGATGTTTCCACGACAGGATCGTCCTGCCGGAGCTCTAGATTGGTTCTCCTCAAGTTCTGCCTCGTGGCGGCGGCGAAACCACGAAAAAGATCCTCTATCATTTTTTTCTGGACGAAACCCTCCATATAGCAAAAGAGGGGGACCAGTGGGCTAGTGGGCTGCCCACAAGCCCCCATGGCACAACCTTGGGGGGTGGCCGCGCCGTGCAGGCTTGTGGGCACCCCCTGGTGCCCCTCTAGCACTTCTTCGGCCCATTATTTTTGATAAATTGGGGAAAAATCCCCGTTGATTTTCACGGCGTTTGGAGTTGCTTAGAATAGGCATCTCAACTTTGCTCCACTTTTAGGCCAGAATTTCAGTTGCCGGTATTCTCCCTCTTCATGTAAACCTTGCAAAATAAGAGAGAAAAGGCATAAGAATTGTATCTGAAGTGAAATAACATCCAAAGAAGCGATAAATATCAACATGAAAACATGATGCAAAATGGACGTATCAACTCCCCCAAGCTTAGACCTCGCTTGTCCTCAAGCGAAAGCCTAGCTCAATAAATATGTCCACATGTTTAGGGAGAGAGGTGTCGACAAAACAAGATACGAACATGCATGCATCATGATCAAGATCAGAATAGCAATACCAACATATAATCTCTCATGCTACGGTGATAATTCCTTCACAAAGTAAAGCATGGATCAAGAACCTTACCGAGAACTAACAACCGATAGCCTTTAGTCATTGAAGCAATTGCAATTTATCACAACATCAGAAAGAGTCAAATAAGAGCTTGTAAAGCAAATTCACATACTCAATCATTCTTTCATTCTCTACAATTGCTACAACTCACGTGGTACTCATGAGATCAAAGTTTCAGCTAAACACAGAGAAAGATAGGGGCTTATAGTATTGCCTCCCAACTTCTTACCTCAAGGGTAATGTCAACAATAATAATTCATGAATGCCTACCTCCAGGTTGATATATGAATATAGATATTTCCCAAACATGTGAAGGCAGCCAAGACAAAGGCAGAAATAGGAATTGGTGATGATCACCATGACTCTTACAAGGGTAAAAAGTAAAGGTACAAGATAGGCCCTTCGCAGAGGGAAGCAGAGGTTGTCATACGCTTTTGAGGTTTGAATGTGTGTCCTCTTAGTGCGGAGGAACGTCACTTTATATTGCCTCCTGTGATAAAGAACTTTATTATGCAGTATGTCGCTTTTATGTCTTCCTCATCACAGGTTCGTATAAAGCTTATTTTCCACACACTAATAGATCATACATATTAGAGAGCAATTTTTATTGCTTGCAGCGATGACAACTTACTTGAAGGATCTTATTCAATCCATAGGTAGGTATGGTGGACACTCATGGCAAAACTGGTTTGAAGGTTTATAGATGCACAAGTAGTATCTCTACTTGGTGCGGGAGTTTTGGCTAATATGAGGTGGAAGCAATCGTCACATGCTAAGGGATCTCTAATCATATAACGTTGTTCAGAGCCAAGCAAACACAATTCATTATGTTGTCTTCCTTGTCCAACATCTACTTCTAGGCATGCAATAGTTTGGTGAGTGCTCAAAATTGTAAAAAGTGTCTAAGATGATATATTTATATGTGGACCTCTCTTTCCTTATTACTTCTTATTAATTGCAACAATGACTGAGGTCTATGTTGATTTATTCTCAACAAGTTTCAATTATCATACGTGTCAGAAGTGAAGTTATCACTTTCCATAAGATCATCTCATGATCTTTCATGCTATCGTTCTTTTCATACTTTTGATCATGGCACAAAGCAAAGCCCTTGACTAAGAAACTCTTTATTATATAGTTCGTAAGCTGGAATACATCTGGGGAGAGACAAAATCAAAAGACTCAAACTAAATACTAAAAACTTATTCCTCTAAAAGAAGAAATAAAGCTGAAAAGGAAAGAACTAAAACAAAGGTAAAAGCAAAAGATATGAAGGTGATACGATACCAGGGCAACTCCCCCAAGCTTAGCAGAAGCCAAGGGGATTGCCCATACCAATGCTTAGTTATCTTCCTTTGGTGGTGATGGTGGTGTTGTTGTCGGAGTAGTGTGATCCTCCGTCTTCCAAGGCATAGGTGCTCCATCATGGCAGGATGAACGAGTCACCGGAATCCTCAAATCTCCAGCCAACCTTATTGATTTAAATTTGTACTCACACTCACAGTTTTGATTCTGCAGGTCATAGATCTAGCCCTGAAGTTGGTCAACCCTATCGTAGAGCCTGGAGAGGTGTTTCCCAATATCAATGGCATCCATCTTGTGATTGCTAGTGAACTCCGTGACCATCGTGGGGTTGGCGTTGAGTCCACGCTCCATCATCCCTTGGCACTTGAAGACTTGTTGCTTGTAGCGATCCGACTCAAAACGAGTCAAGCCTTTGTGTTTCTGTGCCATCCCTGGATCAGTATGCTGGCACACACAGTACATCAATGTATATATCAAAGTGCAATCACATGTAAATAGCATAAAACTGATATATACGTTAAATATCTCAGCGGAAGCAGTCAAGGGAGTAGAGTCCCAATAAACACCAACGGCAAGTTGAGTGTACACCGTAACCCTGAATCGTACTCTTACTCGTCGAGGAAAATATCTGCAACATAAGACGTTGCAGCCGTGTAGGTCAGCATATTGAATATGCCGGCAAGTCACATAAGAGAGGGGTGAAAAGTAATCATCTATACTATATGCATATATGTCAGGTGGGGCTATAAGTTTTTAGCGAAAAGCAAGTTTTCTCCTACATCAAGAGAGGGTTAAAAGCAAAATGTTACTACGTTGTTTGTTGTTAACGAGATGGTTCCGCCAACCAATTCTCGTACCCGAGTTGTCAATAATTCCCACATCAATATTAATATTTGTGTTGAGAATTTCAGATAACTTCAGTTCCTTTGGCTCAAGTTGTCCATGACCGTGGACACGGCTAATCGATTAGGTTTGAGTACTCTGTAGAATTTTGCACACGTTCCCCACAAGATTTGATCGCCTCCGTGTATGTCCTTGCACTTCAGGGTGTTTGAAGACCGGATGATCAAAACATGGTCTTTCAACGTGTCCCTCTGAATCCCTGTCGGTGCCCATCCAATCCTACCGTTCTTCTACATCTGCTAGCACCGCCTGTCCAGAGTCGCCGCGTTGTCCAACCAAGCCAGAGCCCATAATTACTTGTGTAAGCCTTGGGTCTTGAAAATATCCGTCCGTCTCTTTGAGCCTGGGTGAAGCTTTCCGCAAGATGTCATGGCTGTCTCCAGCATCCCGGGTCATCCACTGGTTTCTCCAGGGAGCCGATCAACCGTCCTTCACCTAGAGTTGCATTGCATCACGAGGTCTTGAAAAGTCTTGGGTCTTGGTTATTAAATTATTCTCGCATCACTCGTGATAAACTGTCAACCAGAATCCCATCTACTCAAGCATAGCAATATGAAATTTGTCGTCCCGGGCCAAGTAACGGGGTTGTTGGGTGCCTACCACATGATACTACAATATGTAACCATAATTTCCAAGTACCTACTCAGCATGCAATTGGGCATAGGATGGTAGAACTACGATGCATAAAACATAGGTGATACATGATCAAATGACTTGCCTGGCGATGTTGACGAAGAAGAATTTCTCGAGAAATAACTTGATAGACTACTCGTCACTCTCCGATGAAATCTATATAACAAACATATCATTCACATAAGCACTCATACTAGCAATCATTCTAGCAATCAAAACAAAAGAGAGAGCGAATAAGAATCCGAAAGAAACTTCACTAAAACTAGGAGTCTTCTACTACATCAAACACTAAATAATTTTTGTCTAACAGAAAATAAAATACTTAAATAACAGGGAACTAAGATATAAATTTAACTAAGATGAAATAAAGTATTTTTCACAAAACTTTTTTGAAAGTATTTCCAAGCGGGATTTGAATCAGTGGAGAAACCAACTGCAAGTTATTAGAGAACTAGAATTGATTTCATGATAACATATAAAAATAAAAATCAAAACTTGTTGCAAACCTACTGTTAACTAACAGAAACAAAACATAATCTTTCTGAAATATAAAAAGAAAATAATTTAGAAACAATTATAGAAAAGGAAATAGCCATAATCCTAAAAGAGGTGAAACAGAAATTGTTTCACAAGAAATAATGAGCTAAGGTACTCAAATAATTCTTAAATTTATACCACTGATAACTAAGATCACTAGTGATCAGTAGCAAAAAGAATCAAATTAAAAGCTATTTTTAAACTCCCGGAATAGGCAAAACAAGGTTTACACTAAATCTGATCTAATTCAAAATTGCAAATTTCAAACATAGACAAATTATATGTTTTTAAAAACTACAGAAACATTGTGATCTACTGGAACAAGTTTCAACTCCATTGGAATTCGGGATCAAAAGCTATGATTAAAACAAGATTGGAACTTTGTCTGTTTTCTAATCTAAAACAGAAAAAGAAGAAAAACTACTAGTGGACATGGGGTTAGGTGGCAGCTTCTGATTGGCCTAGATGGTGTGTGCTGCGGGGCTATCTAGCAAACGACCGGTATGTAAGCAAAAGCACCAGCTAACTAATAAGTGATGGGAAAAACCGTTTGGTTTTAACTAGAAGACCGAAGGGGTACGCGGATTATATTCTCGGGCGTTGATCTTTGATCTAACGGCTACAGGAAAGTTGGGGGGTCTCACCGTGAGTTGCTGGGGCTGCTTCTTCTCAGGCGAGACAGAGAAGAGGTGCTCGTCGTCGGTGTCGCGGCGGTGGTCGGTGACGGCGTCCGAGGTGTTGGGGAGGTGGCGGCGGGTCTCCTCCGTCGAACGACGTCGTCGGCGAAGCGAAGGGGAGTCGGGCGATCGGGGAAGCGCCCGGGGAGTTCCTGTGGAGCTCGGTCTCCGGCGAGGTGAGGAGCGGCAGCGTGGAGCGGCGAGGGGGCTGTCTAAGGGGGAAAATGGAGCGCGGTGGACGAGGGGAACTCGATGGTTGTCTCGGTTGGGGCGGGGAGGCGGCGGTGGCGCGGTAGGGTGGCGGGGCGGTTCTCTGGTGTTGCTCCGGCGAGGCAGCAGGGGGCTGGGGCGAGGCCTGGCGGCGTGGGGAGGAGGGGGTCGAGGGGGGGGGCTCGGGGTGGCGACTTATATAGGGGGCAGGGGCCGCCGAGGGAAGAAAGGGGAGGGGGGATCGGGAGGGATCCCAGCGATCCAGGAGGTTGCAGGATGTGCGCCTTGGAGGGGCTGGTCGCTGGGGAAAGAAGAAGTCACGTGGGGAAGAAAAGGAAGGAAGAAGAAAGAAGGAAAGAACAAAGAAAGGAAAGAAAAGAAATAGAGAAAAAAAAAGGAAGGGGGTGCATTGGAGGGGTGGTTGGCGAGCGATCTGGCTCCGTGGGAATTCTCTCCCAGCGATCTGGGAGGATCTGGCCCGCTATTTGTTTTTTTTTAAACAGCAAGAGAAAGAAAAAGGAAACAAATAAAAAGATTTATATGGGGTATTATATACCAAATCGATCAGAAAAAAATTTCCTAATTGATTATCATTTTTCCAAAACCAAAATAAAATCTTTTTAAAAATGTTTTTTCAGAAAAATCCCTAAGGCTTTATTTTCTTTTGGCAAAATACTTTCTCCATAAAACTTGGGTCTTCTTGGCTCAAAATATTTCAGAAATGCCTCACATTTTCGAGGGTCATTTTCCTCCGCTCTTTCTTGTGTGCAAGAATTTTGTCGGGGCATTTCTCGGGGAAAAAATAAAGAAGCAAGGGAAAATGTTTGAAAGAATTCAAATGCAAAACTCCATTCAAATTCTTTATAGTTGAAGAAGTCATGTCATCTTCTCTCATTGCTTTTGAATTTGAATTTACCAGAGAAGGGGAAAGTCATTTTATTCCCTCTCATTCAAAAGTTTTGAAAAGTTTCAAATTTCAGTCAAGTTTCAATCACTCAAACAAGCAAACAAACAAACTAATAATTATATTAACATTCCAAAATTTGGGATGTTACATTGCTCCATTGCTTCGAGCCTCGTCTCCACGCTTCCGGTCTTCTTAGGCCCCTCAACATCACGGATGTGCAACATCCCCTCGCTCATATTGATAGATTGAGGGTGTTTCAACACTTCCGTGAGGTAGGGATTGATGACCTTCTCGAAGATCTTGTCCTTAGGAGAGTTTGGGGAAGTCATAATGATCTAGATCTGTCACGGAAACAGACTCGAAACGAAAACAGAGGAAAACTACGCGATACGGAGATCAAAACCTTCGGGCGACTATATATTGATTTTTTTTGGGCCAGAAGAAGTCCTCCGCAAGAAAACGGAGTCCAGGAGGCACACGAGGTGCCCACAAGCTTGACCTCCGCCACCAGGGGGGTAGGTGGCGGTGGCAGGGCTTGTGGCCGCCTCGTTCGCTCTCCGGACTGCTTTTTATTTTTCTGTCGGGACCCCGATCCTAAATCATAAGAACCCAGCCTGTAACACATCACATCACTTTGCGGCCTCACGCACGGTAAACTCCACGGCTGCCACCTTACCTTGGCCGGGGCCGTTTGTGTCTTTTAGCTCACGTATGTGAATATGTTGCTAGCGTTCAAACGACAAAGAACCCTGGTCGACATGACTAGTTATAAACCCAAGCGGTACATCCGTACAGGGACAGGCATACATAACCCAGCAAGGCAGGTGTCGGTCATCAACGTGTGTAGACGAGTCGTAGCAAGCTACAACGACTCCATTACATCGCGTGACATTTCCCCGAGGGGACACACACAGCAGCAAAGAAGGATACACGCCGGTCAATCAATGTGTTCCGAGCAGTAGCAAGCTACCAAGGCCCGATCGAATCACAAGGAGGCATTTCCCTGTAAAGAGTACTACTAAAGGCAAACAACTAGGTGTCGAATCCCACACATACAATGCATTTCAAACATACACACATTATGCACGATATGTGTAGATACAACATGGCATCACAACATAACTCTATGACTCAAGCATTTATTAAAGACTCATAAGAGTCAACATAGTATGATATTACAAACAGGGGTCTCGTGACCCGACACTCAAGTCATACAAGCAATAAGCGGAAGCAAATCATGTCTGGGTACAAACATCTACTAAAAGTGGCTGGAAGAGCCTGAAAAGCTACTACGACCCTACCAAAGGAGCCAGACCTCTGTCCGGGATTCCCAAGCTATTCCGGTCAACATCGAACACATCGCGTAGAACCTTTTAATGAGTCTAAGTCTTCTCTACAAAAACATAAATAAAGCAACCGTGAGTACAAAGGTACTCAGCAAGTCTTACATCAGAACTATCTACATATGCATCATGTTTCAAAGAAAGGATTGTGGCGTTTGATTGCAGCAAGCTAGCTTTGACTCTTGGCTAACCTGTACTATGACTACAAGTTCTTTCTTTGAGGTGGGATAGCGCACACGAGTCCACATATTCACCAATGCAATACACCACTATGGATCCACTCTCGTCTCCCTACGAGAAGGCCTTCCATAGCACTCACACTTATCTTGCATGTTTTAGAGTATCCATTTAAATTGTCTATGTACCACGTAATGTTTCCAAGTAGTCCATAACCAAGGACGCGGCTATTCGAACAGATTGAATCACCCTGCAGGGGTATACTTCTTCACACACGCTCCCACCACTTATCACCATATGCACGTCATGCATCTCGGCAACCTTCAAGCGGAAGCACTGGCATGGGTGTCGGCCACGACCGTTAACCACACAAGACCCTAGTCCAGGTTTATCGCCTATTTGAGACTGAACCCGCAAGGAACTCCGGCCGAGGTTTCCTCTACGGCCCCAAACGATGCGCGCAGGGCTCCCAAGCCCACCATTCGGGTGCCACTTGGTACACCATGCCACTATGTATCTACCACAGAGAAGCCTACCCCGTCGGGCAGAGCTAAACACGGCCGCCAACACTTTTCCTACAAACACCAGAAACTAATTGCAACTCCTGGACAGAGATCTAGGCGATTAATAAGACGAGAGGGTCAATTAAGTATCCCAATGTGTGGTAGTATCTTGTCTTGGATAACACACACAGAACTCAGTTCTTAAGGACGGTCCCAATGAGACAACCCACCATGTACTCCTAAATGGCCTCTCATCGCTACCTTTACCAAATCAGATTCACACCTTTACTCTCACACTATAGGACATGAACACAACCATTCCGATACATCATTCAGATGGATCAGACCCGACACGACTCTAAGAATAGCAGGCATTGTAAACAAGCATGGATGAGTAAGCACATCAAGGCTCAAGCAGTTGCTACTCATGCTAAGTGGTTTCAACTATTTACTATGACAAAATCAGGTCATGCAGAGGAATGGGTTCAACTACCGATAACATGTACAGTTGAATCGTGTTTGTCCTGATGTAGTAAAAGAGAGCAGGAGCGAGAGAGTGGGTTTATTTCAATATGCTCAAGGGGGGTTTGCTTGCCTGACACGTTTGAAGATAGCAATGACTCTTCATCAATGTCAACGATCACATCGTCGGGAACATCGTTTACCGAGAGGGAACAACACCGGCAAACAAGAAAGAACAACAATTACTTCACGTAAATGCAACACTATGATGCATGCTCAAGACATGAAATGAAAGGTGGCAGGGCTAATGTGGCTATCATTTCTTAAGTTGAAGTTGGTTTCAATTAGGATTCAAACATCACTTCAAGCTGGTTATTGTTCCGGGTACCCTTTTAATTGATTCGACCTGATGCTCATAACAAATTGTTTCAACATGTATGGAGTTAGTATTTTGAGGTACTGATTTGCATTGACCAATGTTTGAGCATAGTAATTGAAGTGGAATTCAAAGAAGTATCAATTTCCAACTGCAAACTATTTATTAAATTTACCCTATTCATCATTTTTCCTATTTGGTGTTGTTAACTTTTTCAAACATGCATGACAATGCCATATTCAGATTCCTTGGATTTTTCTGATACTTTTTCATATATAAATTATTTTCATCCGAGTTATATTTTAATTTCTATGATTTTTACAAGTTTTGCTATTATTGTGGAATTAATTAAAATCAGAAAAAGCTATTACTGCGTCAGGCTGATGTCATCCCTGCGTCAGCAGGTCAACCAGCCGGTCCAGGTCAAACCCTGACAGCGAGGGCCCACCAGTCAGTGAAATAGGGCTAATCCCCGGTCAAACCTAAGACGAACTAGGCTTTGACCTCTGTGGGGCCCTCTATCAGTGACTGGGGGGCTTATTAGTGGTTAATTAGGGTCTAAACTAATCCCTGACCGATCGGGCCCACATGGCAGTGGCTCGGGCCAGCGAGGTCGATGCCAGCGACCAACAGAGCGACGGAGGCTCGCCGGAATCGCGACATCGACGTCCATTCAGGGCGCGGATGGGTGGAATGGTTACTGGGGGTGCGTTGCTTCTTTTGGTGGCAGCTAAGTGGCTGGAGGGGCACCGGAGGTACGTCGGCGACGAGCCTAAGCGGCGGCGGGGTTCGGCCGTGGCGGGGAGCGGGGCTATGGGGCACGGGAGAACGTGGAAAGAGAGGGGAAATGACGGCGAGCTCACGGCGGTTCCATTTGCGGTGACGGGGAGGTCGGGGTCGCGTCGGAGGGGGTGACTCGATGGAAGGGGGCCGGCGGCCGGAGGTGAGGAAGACAACGGCGATGGCAACGACAGGGGTCGTCCAGGCTCGATTCCAATGGCGAGGAGGAGCAGGGCGTCGAGGCGGTCCTTCTGGGCTTCTCGGAGAGGCGAGGGAAGGCCGGAGGCTGCACGGACAGCGACGGCGATGGCTTAGCCATGGCCGTTTCGGGCACGACGAGAAGAGAGCGGGGGAGAGGATGAGCTCGAGGGGAGAAGGAAGAGGCGTGCACGGGGTACTCATCCCCGGCGTCTACGTGGCTTGGGGCAAGCAGGAGGTGGCCGCGGGACGTGGCCTCGCTCGCCGGCACGTCGGCACGCAGCTGCTTCTCCTCCTCGCAGGAGGAAGAAGACATCGATGCCCCTAGTGGGCTGGGCTGGACTAGGTAGGCGCCAGGTAATTCCTTTCCTGTCTTTTCCTTTTCTGTTTTTTTATTTCTATTATTTGTTTTTTTTTTGTTTTGGCTCCAACTAATTCAAAGAAAATAGGTAAACAACTCTGGGGTGTTATTTGGAATATTTCCAATCCCATGTGAAGTTTTCAACATTTTATAAAACTAGGAGGTATTTGAAATCAATTAATTAATTGATTTCAGTGGCTTTTGAGTTTAAAATAAAATGCCAAAAGTATTTTGAAAATATATATCACCCCTGATATTTTATTTCCAACATTTATCAAAATGATGGACTTTTATGAAAACTATTTTGGTTCATTCATTTGTCACCATTTTTGAATTGTTTTGCATATAGAGTTGCTAGGGTTTTGTTTTGAATCTGGAGTAGCTAGGATTTTTCTCTTGTTGAACCTATTTGGATGTTGTTTGGTGTTAGGGTTTGGCCATCCCCATTTGTAAATCATCCAAATTTGAATAAAATTGATTTGAATGCATTCACGAATGCTTACTGATGCAACTAACTACAAGATATAATCTAGGGCTGTGACAACTCACCCCCACTAAACAAGAATCTCGTCCCGAGATTCAGGCGTAGTCGGGAGGAGGAAGAGGGGACACTAAACTATCACAATCTTCACGATCCATTTGCTTCTCTCGAGGATGTTGATTCATCGTACCATGTTGATCTTGACATCTTTGTCCTTAAGGTCTTCATCTAGCTTGACGACAAAAGAACAGAGAGACGACATAAGATTCGATCTCCTCGAAGATCGAGCAACTCAAGATCAACTCATAGAATGAGACATAGGAACGTCCCTTGAGCTGAGACACAACACATAACACGGATGAGAAAATGAGGCATATGACGAAGGTTCAATTGGTAGGCAACAAATCCACACTTAAGACAGATGGTGACGAGGTTTCAAAGTAGCGAGGATTAGGTTGCTCTTCATACCACAACGGGGCACCTTAGGAAGTTGACTGTTCGAGTTATTATGATAAGTGGCAAAAAGAATTACTTTTGATCCAAAGATCATTGAAACTCTTCATACCGGAGTAAGGCAATTCAAAAATGATTGTTTGAAGGAAGTTGAAAGAATGGCATACTCAGGTTGGAAATAAACTAGAGTCATTGAACAACTCGGCAAACGGGAGGCACAATCCAAGTATTACCGAGGATATAACCTAGTGTCTGAGCGTGCTCTCAAGAACTTGAGCATTTCCATATTCATCAAGGTTTACCAACATCCGTGCCAAGGATCCTGGTGACACAACATACTACCATGATGAACAGTGATGGAGGATGCAGATGCAAAGGAAGACAACACCTCCTCAGATTTCACCTTAATTGTGCCAAGGAAATGAAATCTGGTTGATCGACCGAGAGACATTTAGCACTCCGCTTCTAATGTTCCCCTTGATGTACTAGCACAACCCAGTTATAGATCATGCTTGATATCTAGCACATCAAGTATAGGTCGGAATTCGGGGCATCAAAGGAAGTCCATGAGGAACATCTTCCAAAAGTCACACAAAACCTCACGGGGAGATGACTAAGATTGCTGATACAAGATATTACAATATCAAGTCTTCCGGCTAGATGTGTTAACCATTACATCACTTTACCGGGTTACATAGAGACCAATATTATAATTCTTGGGGAAGTTCCAACCATTATAACTGCCCGAGATTCATCTCTGGTTGGTGCCACGATGCTTCAGACTCAGCATGTCCAAAAAGAAAGTTTGCAACACAAATTGACGAGATAACGTTGCGAGATTCTCAGGAAATGAACCGCGGAAGACAACTCCAAAACATGAGCTGGATCGCAAGACCCCCGTGAACACATTGCCCAAGACAACTGTGAACACATGAAAATTCTTACAACAAAACACTACCGAGTTCTGGATGGGAACCATCATTGCGGATAACGAAGCCATGTGCAAGTTCGTCCGGTACCTTCAGGAATGGCACTTAACTTCTTTTCCTTGAACAAATCAATCAGTGGCTTGGTGTGCTAGGAGATACATATGGAATGGAGGTAGCTAATCTCTCAGACCATAGAATACTTCGCACGTGCATGACTAACTTGAGATGATTCCGAAGAAAACAAATTAACTTTTCTCAAATTCACGGCGACAACTTGCATCAGATGCACATGAATTACAGGAAGTCACTTCTTACACCTAACATATACCTCGTGCACGAGACACGAAGACAATGTCTACAAAGTTTCCAGCACTAGCTTAATGTCCAACATAGATCATGGAACAAATGAGAATGTTGCCGATGCGCTCAACAACAATTCATCAAGATACCCATGTAAATGGATTTCCACAACTGTGTGAGTAAGATAATAGCATTGGTCAGATCAAAGAATACAATAGTGTAGGCTCAAGCAAAACCCTGAGTAAGACACCGCTACGAAAATCTTTGGTTCTGAGTTTGATTTGACAATAGCCCATGCTCAAATCAAAATTGAACAAGATAATATATGCAACAGTTGATCACACGAATCAACCGATGAAAATATCATGTTTCTTCAGACTCACACAACAGACAGATATCCCTTTTAATTGAGCTGAGTTTAGGCGAAGCTTTTATCTTTCAACTCTCCAAGTTGTTGTTTAGCTTAACCAACTAGCTCGGGGTATCCAACACGGATTCTTGGAGAAGATGGATTATAAAGAAACCAACTTGATCACGAGCTCTATCATAACAGTGAGGAAACAACCTGGTAATACTTCCGAGAAGATATTCGGAAAATCACGAACCACCGATATATTATTAAGCTCGGAAACAATCTCGCTTCACAGGGCAAGATGATGTGATCAATAGAGCGAGGGATTGACACAATCCTAACCCATCGATCGAAAAGGTGCACCGTGAAACATGGACTAGGTAGCACACTCAATCTTAGGATGACGATTCAATCACCATCACCATAAGAGTGAAATTATTGTCCATTATCTACCAAGCAATAACATTGCTAGGAGTATTGATTTCACACATCATGGTTCACTTGTGATATTCCGGTTACAACCAACACGAAAACCGAGGGATGAACAATGATAGCGAGAAGTATCGCTACATCAAGAGCTCATAAGAGATGGTGCAATTCTCACGACATTCTTGACAAGAGAAGATAATGCTCCAAGATAAAATAGAACAAAACCCAGATTGGCATTTTGATCTGCGGATTACAACTACTTTGACCCAATCCGAGAAATGGATGTGGTACTGGAGTTTGCTTCTCCCAGTCATTCGAAAATAGAACAACTTGGCAGACCACAGGAGTAAAAGACATTGATAACAAGAATGCACAACTACTCTTGACTATCTTTTCAATGATGAAGGTCAAAATACAACTAGATAGGACCAACTCAAGAGCACATGATTTATTGAGTTATGGATGCATGGATTAGCATGTCAAACGAGTTCAACATAATTCTTCCAGATAATCCGTGCAGAAGGGCGGAGTAGGCAGAATCACAATATGGAGTAGAGAACTCATCACGAGAACTCTTGTTATGATCTTTAGTTCACGAAGGACTTTTGACAGAGATGGTCCATGGTATTGGAAGAATGATATACCACGCACCTTGAGGGCTACAACAAGGTTACTAATCATCCTAGAGGAGCTAGCAACACTATCAACAGAGATAAACAGAATGATCATTGGATTCAGACACCCAGAAATAGAGTACCTACAAGCTATTCAACATCACGAGATGTTTTCCGAAAATGATGGCCAGAACTATCACACTGGAAGACATAGCACACGTCTAGACTATTGGGTAGTTTTCGGAGTAACATGTTTTCCTAATACTTCAACAAAACATCGAGGTAATAAAGTACCTCAACACAATTATTACTCTGCTTTGTTCGGCCAAAAGACATTAGCTCAGGAGGAGGGAATTTGCAATTGCATCAGACTATTTGGGAACTTTGGAAAACTCGGACAGCATAACGGTTGTACGGTCATGAATTATGAGGCAACCTGCAAGAAAACTAACAACATAACAATTGAATTCTTACGAAGGCACTGATCCAGGAAGACAACAACTTTTCGATAAGTCTCCAACATAGTAACTCGTCATCCTAATGAATAGATGAGAAAGCCTAATTCTTAAACCCTGTAGAATAAAGAAGAGGGTGACTCGGAATAAGAATGACACAAGGAAAGGAGTAAAATGAGCCTTACGTTCCCTTCCACAAACAATTCCCTTATATAACTAAAGAGTTGCTAGACACAACATCGGCCAGTTTGGCTCGGTTCTCCAACACGCAGTCAAGCTCTGATACCAAAGCTGTCGGGACCCCGATCCTAAATCATAAGAACCCAGCCTGTAACACATCACATCACTTTGCGGCCTCACGCACGGTAAACTCCACGACTGCCACCTTACCTTGGTCGGGACCGTTTGCGTCTTTTGGCTCACGTATGTGAATATGTTGCTAGCGTTCAAACGACAAAGAACCCTGGTCGACATGACTAGTTATAAACCCAAGTGGTACATCCGTACAGGGACAAGCATACATAACCCAGCAAGGCAGGTGTCGGTCATCAGCGTGTGTAGACGAGTCGTAGCAAGCTACAAGGACTCCATTACACCGCGTGACATTTCCCCGAGGGGACACACACAGCAGCAAAGAATGATACACGCCGGCCAATCAATGTGTTCCGAGCAGTAGCAAGCTACCAAGGCCCGATGGAATCACAAAGAGGCATTTCCCTCTAAAGAGTACTATTAAAGGCAAACAACTAGGTGTTGAATCCCACACATATAATGCATTTCAAACATACACACATTATGCACGATATGTGTAGATACAACATGGCATCACAACATAACTCTATGACTCAAGCATTTATTAAAGGCTCATAAGAGTCAACATAGTATGATATTACAAACAGGGGTCTCGTGACCCGACACTCAAGTCATACAAGCAACAAGCGGAAGCAAATCATGTATGGGTACAGACATCTACTAAAAGTGGATGGAAGAGCCTGAAAAGCTACTACGACCCTACCAAAGGAGCCCGACCTCTGTCCGGGATTCCCAAGCTATTCCGGTCAACATCGAACTCATCGCGTAGAACCTTTTAATGAGTCTAAGTCTTCTCTGCAAAAACATAAATAAAGCAACCGTGAGTACGAAGGTGCTCAACAAGTCTTACATCAGAACTATCTACATATGCATCATGTTTCAAAGAAAGGATTGTGGGGTTTGATGGCACCAAGCCAGCTTTGAATCTTGGCTAACCTGTACTACGACTACAAGTTCTTTCTTTGAGGTGGGATAGCGCACACGAGTCCACATATTCACCAATGCAATACACCACTATGGATCCACTCTCGTCTCCCTACGAGAAGGCCTTCCATAGCACTCACACTTATCTTGCATGTTTTAGAGTATCCATTTAAATTGTCTATGTACCACGTAATGTTTCCAAGTAGTCCATAACCGAGGACGCGGCTATTTGAACAGATTGAATCACCCTGCAGGGGTATACTTCTTCACACACGCTCCCACCACTTATCACCATATGCACGTCATGCATCTCGGCAACCTTCAAGCGGAAGCACTGGCGTGGGTGTCGGCCACGACCGTTAGCCACACAATACCCTAGTCCAGGTTTATCGCCTATTTGAGACTGAACCCGCAAGGAAGTCCGGCCGAGGTTTCCTCTACGGCCCCAAACGATGCGCGCAGGGTTCCCAAGCCCACCATTCGGGTGCCACTTGGTACACCGTGCCACTGTGTATCTACCGCAGAGAAGCCTACCCCGTCGGGCAGAGCTAAACACGGCCGCCAACACTTTTCCTACAAACACCAGAAACTAATTGCAACTCCTGGACAGAGATCTAGGCGATTAATAAGACGAGAGGGTCAATTAAGTATCCCAATGTGTGGTAGTATCTTGTCTTGGATAACACACACAGAACTCAGTTCTTAAGGACGGTCCCAATGAGACAACCCACCATGTACTCCTAAATGGCCTCTCATCGCTACCTTTACCAAATCAGATTCACACCTTTACTCTCACACTATAGGACATGAACACAACCATTCCGATACATCATTCAGATGGATCAGACCCGACACGACTCTAAGCATAGCAGCCATTGTAAACAAGCATGGATGAGTAAGCACATCAAGGCTCAAGCAGTTGCTACTCATGCTAAGTGGTTTCAACTATTTACTATGACAAAATCAGGTCATGCAGAGGAATGGGTTCAACTACCGATAACATGTACAGTTGAATCGTGTTTGTCCTGATGTAGTAAAAGAGAGCAGGAGCGAGAGAGTGGGTTTATTTCAATATGCTCAAGGGGGGTTTGCTTGCCTGACACGTCTGAAGATAGCAATGAGTCTTCATCAATGTCAACGATCACATCGTCTGAAACATCGTTTACCGAGAGGGAACAACAGCGGCAAACAAGAAAGAACAACAATTACTTCACGGAAATGCAACACTATGATGCATGCTCAAGACATGAAATGAAAGGTGGCAGGGCTAATGTGGCTATCATTTCTTAAGTTGAAGTTGGTTTGAATTAGGATTCAAACATCACTTCAAGCCGGTTATTGTTCCGGGTACCCTTTTAATTGATTCGACCTGATTCTCATAACAAATTGTTTCAACATGTATGGAGTTAGTATTTTGAGGTACTGATTTGCATTGACCAATGTTTGAGCATAGTAATTGAAGTGGAATTCAAATAAGTATCAATTTCCAACTCCAAACTATTTATTAAATTTACCATATTCATCATTTTGCCTATTTGGTGTTGTTAACTTTTTCAAACATGCATAACAATGCCATAGTTAGATTCCTTGGATTTTTCTGATACTTTTTCATATATAAATTATTTTCATCCGAGTTATATTTTAATTTCTATGATTTTTACAAGTTTTACTATTATTGTGGAATTAATTAAAATCACAAAAAGCTATTACTGCGTCAGGCTGATGTCATCCCTGCGTCAGCAGGTCAACCAGCCGGTCCAGGTCAAACCCTGACAGCGCGGGCCCACCAGTCAGTGAAATAGGGCTAATCCCCGGTCAAACCTAAGACTAACTAGGCTTTGACCCCTGTGGGGCCCTCTATCAGTGACTGGGGGGTTATTAGTGGTTAATTAGGGTCTAAACTAATCCCTGACCGATCGGGCCCACATGGCAGTGGCTCGGGCCGGCGAGGTCGACGCCAGCAACCAATAGAGCGACGGAGGCTCGTCGGAATCGCGACATCGGCGTCCATTCAGGGCGCGGATGGGTGGAATGGTTACTGGGGGTGCGTTGCTTCTTTTGGTGGCAGCTAAGTGGCTGGAGGAGCACCGGAGGTACGCCGGCGACGAGCGTAAGCGGCGGCGGGGTTCGGCCGTGGCGGGGAGTGGGGCTACGGGGCACGGGAGAACGTGGAAAGAGAGGGGAAATGACGGCGAGCTCACGACGGTTCCATTTGCGGTGATGGGGAGGTCGGGGTCGCGTCGGAGGGGGTGAATCGATGGAATTGGGGCCGGCGGCCGAAGGTGAGGAAGACAACGGCGATGGCGACGACAGGGGTCGTCCGGGCTCGATTCCAATGGCGAGGAGGAGCAGGGCGTCAAGGCGGTCCTTCTCGGCTTCTTGGAGAGGCGAGGGAAGGCCGGAGGCTGCACGGACAGCGACGACGACGGCTTAGCCATGGCCGTTTCGGGCACGACGAGAAGAGAGCGGGGGAGAGGATGAGCTCGGGGGGAGAAGGAAGAGGCGTGCACGGGGTACTCATCCCCGGTGTCTACGTGGCTTGGGGCAAGCAGGACGTGGCCGCGGGACGTGGCCTCGCTCGCCGGCACGTAGGCACGCAGCTGCTTCTCCTCCTCGCAGGAGGAAGAAGACAACGGTGCCCCTAGTGGGCTGGGCTGGACTAGGTAGGCGCCACGTAATTCCTTTCCTGTCTTTTCCTTTTCTGTTTTTTTATTTCTATTATTTGTTTTATTTGTTTTGGCTCCAACTAATTCAAAGAAAATAGGTAAACAACTCTGGGGTGTTATTTGGAATGTTTCCAATCCCATGTGAAGTTTTCAACATTTTATAAAACTAGGAGGTATTTGAAATCAGTTAATTAATTGATTTCAGTGGCTTTTGAGTTTAAAATAAAATGCCAAAAGTATTTTGAAAATATATATCGCCCCTGATATTTTCTTTCCAACATTTATCAAAATGATGGACTTTTATGAAAACTATTTTGGTTCATTCATTTGTCACCATTTTTGAATTGTTTTGCATATAGAGTTGCTAGGGTTTTGTTTTGAATCTGGAGTAGCTAGGATTTTTCTCTTGTTGAACCTATTTGGATGTTGTTTGGTGTTAGGGTTTGGCCATCCCCATTTGTAAATCATCCAAATTTGAATAAAATTGATTTGAATGCATTCATGAATGCTTACTGATGCAACTAACTACAAGATATAATCTAGGGCTGTGAATTTTTCTAATTTTCCAAAAATTCCAAAACGGAAGAAATTTCCTATTGGAAAAGTATCGGAGTCCAATTTCTTACCGAAATAGATACATCTTCGTTTTCAAGGTCTGAAACAGGTTGATAAACATCCCTTATGTACTCCTCTAGAGTTATGACATTGATGATATTGGTCTCAACATTTATGGGAGTACCAGAGATGTAATGCTTGATTCTTTGACCATTTACCACTCTAGGAAAATTTCCTTCCGTGTTATTGATTTTGATGGCACCGGAACGATATACTTCCTCGACAACATAGGGACCTTCCCATTTCGAGAGAAGATTGCCTGCAAAGAATCTCAAACGAGAATTGTATAGCAAGACATAATCACCTACGTTGAACTCTCGTTTCTGTATTCGTTTGTCGTGCCATCTCTTAACCTTTTCCTTGAACAACCTGGCATTCTCGTATGCCTGGGCTCTCCATTCATCTAACGAGCTGATATCAAACAACCGCTTCTCAGCGGCAAGTTTGAAATCAAAGTTGAGCTCTTTGATTGCCCAATAAGCTTTGTGTTCCAGCTCAAGAGGTAAATGACAGGCCTTACCGTAAACCATTTTATACGGTGACATGCCCATGGGATTCTTATAAGCAGTCCTATAAGCCCATAGTGCATCGTCAAGTTTGCTAGACCAGTTCTTTCGAGATCTATTGACTGTCTTTTGTAAGATCAACTTGATCTCCCTATTACTCAATTCAACTTGACCACTAGACTGAGGATGATAAGGAGATGCAACTCTATGGTTGACATCATACTTAGCTAGCATCTTGCGGAAAACACCATGAATGAAGTGTGAACCGCCATCTGTCATCAAGTATCTAGGGACTCCAAATCTTGGGAATATGACTTCTTTAAGCATCTTAATAGAGGTGTGGTGATCAGAATTTTTTGTGGGGATAGCTTCTACCCACTTAGTAACGTAATCCACAGCAACTAAGATCTGAGTGTGCCCATTGGAACTCGAGAAGGGTCCCATATAATCAAAGCCCCAGACATCAAATGGTTCAATGACAAGTGAATAGTTCATAGGCATCTCTTGAATCTTACTGACGTTCCCTATCTTTTGGCATTCGTCACAAGACAAGACAAACTTACGGGCATCCTTGAAAAGAGTGGGCCAATAGAAACCTGATTGCAATACCTTATGGGCAGTTCTATCTCCAGCATGGTGTCCTCCGTAGGTTTCGGAATGATACTTCTGCAGGATCTGTCCCTGTTCATGTTCAGGCACACAACGTCTAATAACACCACCTACTCCTTCCTTATAAAGGTGAGGATCATCCCAAAAGTAGTGTCTCAAATCAAAAAAGAATTTCTTCTTTTGTTGATAGGTGAAACTGGGTGGTATGTATTTGGCTACAATATAGTTTGCATAATCGGCATACCACGGTGCGCTAGGTGAAGTGCCGATGACATTTAATTGCTCATCAGGAAAGCTGTCATCAATAGGTAGTGGGTCATCAAGGACATTCTCTAGCCTAGACAAGTTATCTGCTACAGTGTTGTCAGCACCCTTTTGGTCAACGACGTGCAAATCAAATTCCTTTAGCAGGAGAACCCATCTGATCAGCCTAGGCTTAGCGTCCTTCTTCTCCATGAGGTACATAATAGCAGCATGATAAGAGTGAATAGTGACTTTGGAGTCAAATTATGTAAGATCTGAACTTTTCACATGCAAACACGACTGGTAAAAATTCCTTCTCCGTAGTGGCATAGTTTCTTTGGGCACTGTCCAGAGTTTTACTAGCATAGTGAATGACATTCAACTTCTTGTCAACTCTTTGTCCTAGAACAGCACCAACAACGTAATCACTACCATCGCACATGATTTCAAAGGGCAAGTTCCAATTAGGTGGTTGAACAATAGGTGCGGTTATCAAAGCCTTCTTAAGTATTTCAAAGGCTTCCTCACAGTCCTCATCGAAAACAAAAGGAACATCCTTCTGCAAGAGGTTGGTAAGAGGCCTAGAAATCTTATAGAAGTCTTTAATGAACCTTCTATAGAAACTAGCATGACCTAAGAAACTTCGTATACCTCTGATATCTGTGGGGCAAGGCATTTTCTCAATTGCATCAACCTTAGCCTTATCAACTTCAATGCCTCTCTCAGAATTTTTGTGTCCTAAGACGATACCTTCATTAACCATAAAGTGGCACTTCTCCCAATTCAAGACGAGGTTGGTTTCTTCGCATCTCTGTAAGAATCGATCAAGGTTGCTGAGGCAATCATCAAAGGAAGACCCATAAACGGAGAAGTCATCCATGAAAACCTCGACAATATTTTCACAAAAGTCAGAGAATATAGCCATCATACATCTTTGGAAGGTGGCAGGTGCATTACATAAGCCAAAAGGCATACGGCTATAGGCAAAGGTACCGAAAGGGCAGGTGAAAGTGGTTTTCTCTTGATCAGATTGTGCAACAGGTATTTGCGAGAAACCTGAATAACCGTCTAGAAAGCAGAAGTGTGTGTGTTTTGATAGCCTTTCTAGCATTTGGTCGATGAACAACAAAGGATAATGATCTTTCCTGGTTGCCTTGTTCAGTTTCCGGAAGTCTATCACCATTCTATAGCCGGTAATAATCCTTTGTGGGATTAGTTCATCCTTATCATTAGGAACGACGGTGATACCTCCCTTCTTAGGTACGCAATGTACTGGACTTACCCAATCACTATGAGAAACAGGATAAATGATTCTTGCTTCCAGAAGCTTTAATATTTCTTTTCTAACGACCTCTTTCATCATAGGATTTAATCTCCTTTGATGATCAGCAACTGGTTTAAAGTCGGGATCGGTTTTAATCTTGTGCTGACATAGAGTAGGACTAATACCCTTAAGATCATCAAGAGTATATCCAATAGCAGCGCGGTGCTTCCTCGGAGTTTTTAGTAACTTCTTCTCTTCACGCTCTGAGAGGAGAACACTAATAATGATAGGATATATCTCCTTCTCATCAAGATAGGCATACTTAAGAGTATTAGGCAACTGCTTAAACTCGAACACAGGATCACCCTTTGGTGGGGGAGGATCCCCAAGCAGTTCAACACGCAGATTATTCTTGAGAATAGGATATTGTTCTAAGACAATTTTATCTATCTCATCTCTCTCCTTCATATGCATATCATTTTCATGCTCAAGCAGATATTGCTCTAAAGGATTCGTAGGAGGTACTGCAATTGAGGCAAGAGCAATGATTTCATCCCTACTAGACGATTCTCTTTCATGGGGTTGTCTTCCAAACATGGAAAAGTTAAATTCATGAGACACACCCTCAAAACTTACTTTGACACTGTGCTTAATGCAATCAATGTGAGCATTGACAGTGTTGAGAAAGGGTCTACCGAATATGATGGGACAAAAGCTATCTTGTGCAGTACCAAGGACGAGGAAATCAGTAGGATACTTTGTCTTACCACACAGGACTTCTACGTCTCTCACAATTCCCAAAGGGCAAATAGTGTCTCTATTAGCTAGCGTAATAGTGACATCAATGGGTTCTAACTCAGCAGGCACAATCTCATCTTTGATTTCATCATATAGAGAATGGGGTATTGCACTAACACTAGCTCCCATATCACGTAAACCATGGTAAGAGTGATCTCCTATCTTAACAGAAACAACGGGCAGGCCAACTACAGGTCCGTGTTTGTCTTTCACGTGAGGTTTAGCAATTCTAGAGGAGTCCTCACAGAATTTGATAACATGCCCATCTATGTCTTCGGCTAAGAGATCTTTGATAATAGCAACACTAGGTTCAACTCTAATCTCCTCAGGGGGTGCAAGTGGTCTAATGTAACCCCTACGTATCATAGTTGGAGCTTTAGAATAATCCTTTATCCTAGCAGGGTATAGTGGTTCCTGAGTGTAAGCACAAGGAACAACAGGATCACTAAAAGCAATGACTTTCTCCTCAACTAGATTGGTTTTGGCTATGTTGCTTTCTATAGGAGGATGATATTTAAACCACTTCTCTTTGGGAAGATCAACATGAGCAACAAAAGATTCACATAGAGAATTTACTATCTCAGAGTCAAGTCCATACTTAGCGCTAAAATCTCTAGAAGTGTTTGTCTCAACAAAAGATTTAACGCAATCAAACTGGAAATTCATACCTGACTCCTTACCTTCCTCCAGCTCCCAATCTTCAGAATTGCGTTTGATTCTCTCCAATAAATTCCACTTGTGATCAATATCCTTCTTCATAAAAGAACCGGCACAAGAAGTGTCAAGCATGGTACGATCTTCATGAGAAAGCCGAGCATAAAAGTTTTGAGTGATGATTTCTCTCGAGAGCTCATGATTGGGGCATGAATATAGCATTGATTTAAGCCTCCCCCAAGCTTGAGCTATGCTTTCCCTGTCACGAGGCCAAAAGTTATAAATAAAGAACCGATCACGATGTACTAAATACATAGGATAGAACTTTTGATGAAATTCCAATTTCAACCGATTGTAGCCCCATGATCCAGTATCATCACATAGCCTATACCATGTCAATGCCTTATCCTTCAAAGATAAAGGAAAGACTTTCTTCTTTACCTCATCCTCGGGCAAACCTGCAAGCTTAAATAAACCACAAACTTCATCTACATAGATTAGATGCAAGTCTAGATGTGAAGATCCATCTCCTGTGAAAGGATTAGCCCGCAGTTTCTCAAGCATACTCGAAGGAATTTCATAAAAGATATTTTCAATAGGTACCTCAGGTTGAGGAGCAACTCCTCGTGCTTCCGTTCGTGGTGAAGATACCCCGAACAAACTCCTCAAAGAAACAGTTTCCATAGTGACAAGTGACAATAAATTTCAGCACAGTATATAAATGTTTCCTTACCAATTTCCACTTACCGAAAGCGCTTCACTCCCCGAAAACGGCGCCAGAAAAGAGTCTTGATGACATACAAGTATAGGGGATCAATCGTAGTCCTTTTGATAAGTAAGAGTGTGGAACCCAACGAGGAGCAGAACGCTCTGATAAGCGGATTTCAGCAAGGTAATAACTGCAAGCACTGAAAGTAGCGGTAACAAGTGCTGGTGTAGTGAGGTGAAACGTAGCGAGCAAAAAGTAACAAGTAACAAGTAGTAGCAATGGTGCAACCAGTGGCCCAATACCTTTTTTAGCAAGGGACAAGCCTGAACAAAGTCTTATAGGAGGAAAAACTCTCCCGAGGACACACGGGAATTTCTGTCATGCTAGTTTCATCATGTTCATATGATTCGCGTTCGTTACTTTGATAGTTTGATATGTGGGTGGACTGGCTCTTGGGTACTGCCCTTACTTGGACAAGCATCCCACTTATGATTAACCTCTCTCGCAAGCATCCACAACTACAAAAGAAGAATTAAGACAAAGTCTAACCATAGCATTAAACTAGTGGATCCAAATCAGCCCCTCACGAAGCAACGCATAGACTGGGGTTTAAGCTTCTGTCACTCCAGCAACCCATCATCTAATTACTACTTCCCAATGCCTTCCACTAGGCCCAAATATGGTGAAGTGTTACGTAGTCAATGTTCAGATAACACCACTAGCGGAAAAGACAACATACAACATATCAAAATACCGAACGAATATCAAATTCACATGACTATTATTAACATGACTTACCCCGTGTCCTCAGGAACAAAAGTAACTACTCACAAAACATAATCATAATCATGATCATAGGTGTAATGAATAGAATCAAGGATCTGAACATAAAGTCTTCCATCGAGCAATCCAACTAGCATCAACTACAAAGAGTAATCAACACTACTAGCAACCTTACAAGTACCAATCGGAGTCGCGAGACGAAGATTGGTTACAATAAATGAACTAGGGATTGGAGAGGAGATGGTGATGATGAAGATGTTGATGAATATGCCTCCCCTCCGACGAGAGTAGTGTTGGTGATGACGATGGCGACGATTTCCCCCTTCGGGAGGGAAGTTTCCTCGGAAGGATCGTCCTGCCGGAGCTCTAGATTGGATCTGCTGAAGTTCCGCCTCGTGGCGGCGGCGAAACCACGAAAAATCTCCCTCTTCAAATAAACCTTGCAAAATAAGAGAGAAAAGGCATAAATATGGTACCATAAGTAATATAACAGCCCAAAAAGCAATAAATATCAACATCAAAGCATGATGCAAACTGGACGTATCACATACCCAAAGGAAATTCAAAGCAAATATTTTCAGTAGGTGCAGTAGGTGGAGGAGCAACTATTTGTGCTTCCGTTCGAGGTGAAGATACCCCGAACAAGCCCCTCAAAGAATTAGTATCCATAGTGACAAGTGACAACAAATTTCAGCACACTATATGAATGTTTCCTTACCAAGTTCCACTTACCAGAGGCGCTTCACTCCCCGGCAAAAGCGCCAGAAAAGAGACTTGATGACCCACAAGTATAGGGGATCAATCGTAGTCCTTTCAATAAGTAAGAGTCTCGAACCCAACGAGGAGCAGAAGGATATGACAAGTGGTTTTCAGCAAGGTAATATCTGCAGGCACTGAAATTGTTGGTAACAAGTGATTGTGTAGTGAGATGATTCGTAGCAAGCAACAAGTAACAAAAGTAGCAACGGTGCAGCCAAGTGGCCCAATCCCTTTTGTAGCAAGGGATAAGCCTGGACAAAGTCTTATAGGAGGAAAAACGCTCCCGAGGACACACGGTAATTTCTGTCATGCTAGTTTCATCATGTTCATATGATTCGCGTTCGTTACTTTGATAGTTTGATATGTGGGTGGACCGGCGCTTGGGTACTGCCCTTACTTGGACAAGCATCCCACTTATGATTAACCCCTCTCGCAAGCATCCGCAACTACGGAAGAAGAATTAAGACAAATTCTAACAATAGCATTAAACTAGTGGATCCAAATCAACCCTTACAAATAAACACATAAACTAGGGTTTAAGCTTCTGTCACTCTAGGAACCCATCATCTACTTACTACTTCCCAATGCCTTCCTCTAGGCCCAAATAATGGTGAAGTGTTATGTAGTCGACGTTCACATAACACCTCTAGAGGAAAAACAACATACAACATATCAAATTACCGAACGCATACCAAATTCACATGACTACTATTAGCATGACTTATCCCATGTCCTCAGGAACAAAAGTAACTACTCACAAAGCATAATCATATTCATGACCAGAGAGGTAATGAGTAGCATCAAGGATCTGAACATAAACTCTACCACCAAATAATCCAACTAGCATCAACTACAAAGAGTAATCAACACTACTAGCAACCTTACAAGTACCAATCGGAGTCGCGAGACAGAGATTGGTTACAAGTGATGAACTAGGGTTTGGAGATGAGATGGTGCTGATGAACATGTTGATGGTGACGAGTCCCCTCCGATGAGAGGAGTGTTGGTGATGACGATGGCGACGATTTCCCCATCCGGGACGGAAGTTTCCCCGACAGGATCGTACTACCGGAGCTCTAGGTTGGTTTTGCTAAAGTTCCGCCTCGTGGCGGCGGCGAAACCATGAAAAAGATCCTCTCTCATTTTTTCTAGACGAAACCCTCCATATAGCAAAAGAGGGGGCCAGTGGGCTGCCCACAAGCCCCCATGGCGCGGCCTGGGGGGTGGCCGCACCGTGCAGGCTTGTGGGCACCCCCTGGTGCCCCTCTGGCACTTCTTCGGCCCAGTATTTTTGATAAATTGGGGAAAAATCACCGTTGATTTTCACGACATTTGGAGTTGTGCAGAATAGGTATCTCAACTTTGCTCCACTTTCAGGCCAGAATTCCAGTTGCCGGTATTCTCCCTCTTCATGTAAACCTTGCAAAATAAGAGAGAAAAGGCATAAGAATTGTACCGTGAAGTGAAATAAGAGCCAAAGAAGCGATAAATATCAACATGAAAACATGATGCAAAATGGACATATCAGTAAACAAATTACTGTTGAGCAATTGATAGAACCGCGCAAAGTCATGATGATATCTAAGGCAATGATCATACATATAGGCATCACGTCCGAGACAAAAAGACCGATACTTTCTGCATCTACTACTATTACTCCACACATTGACCACTATCCAGCATGCATCCAGTGTATTGAGTTCCAGACTAACACAGTAACGCCTTAAGCAAGATGACATGATGTAGAGGGATAATCTCAAACCAATGATGAAAACCCCATCTTTTTACCCTTGATGGCAACAACACGATGCGTGCCTCGCTACCCCTTTTGTCACTGGGTGAGGTCACCGCACGGTATGAACCCAAAACCAAGCACTTCTCCCATGGCAAGAATCATAGATCTAGTTGGCCAAACAAAACCCACAACTCAAAGAGAATTACAAGGATATGAAATCATGCATAAGAGAGATCAGAAGAAACTCAAATAAGATTCATAGATAATCTGATCATAAATCCACAATTCATCGGATCTCGACAAACACACCGCAAAAGAAGATTACATCGGATAGATCTCCATGAAGATCATGGAGAACTTTGTATTGAAGATCCAAGAGAGAGAAGAAGTCATCTAGCTACTAGCTATGGACCCGTAGGTCTATCGTGAACTACTCACGCATCATCGGAGAGGTCATGGTGTTGATGAAGAAGCCCTCCATATCCGAATCCCCCCTCCAGCAGGGCACCAGAACGTGCCCCAGATGGTATCTTGCGGAGACAGAAGATTGCGGCGGCGGAAAAGTACTTTCGATGATCTCTTGAATTTTTTTCTGGGATTTTAGAGAATATATAGGCGCAAAACCTAGGGCAGAGGAGGTCCAGGGGGCACACAAGCCAGGGAGGCCCTGGGGACCCTCTGCCTTGGTTCTCAAGTCTCCCGATCTTCTTCTGTTTCGGAAAAAATCTTTTCGGGGATTTTATTCCGTTTGGACTCCGTTTCAAATCTTCCTCTGAAAAAGGTCAAAAACACGGAAAAAACAGGAACTAGCACTTGGCACTGAGTTAATAAGTTAGTCCCAAAAAAGATATAAAAGGCATACGAAACATCCAAAGTTTGACAAGATAATAGCATGAAACCATCAAAAATTATAGATACGTTGGAGACGTATCAAGCATCCCCAAGCTTAACTCCTCCTCGTCCTCGAGTAGGGAAGTGATAAAGACTGAATTTTTGATGTGGAATGCTACCTAGCATAGTTGCCCTTTGCAACTTCTTTCATGTGACATGAATGTTCAGATCTGTAAGATTCAAAAGAATAGTTTGCTATTGACATGAAAACAATAATACTTCAAGCAAACTAGCAAGGTAATCATGAACTTTCAAAATAACAACGCCAAAGAAAGTTATCCCTACAAAATCATATAGTCTGGCTATGCTCCATCATCCTCACACAATTAATGTAAATCATGCACAACCCCGGTATTGGCCAAGTAATTGTTTTCGCACTCTTACTTTCTCAAATAATTTATAACTTTCACGCAATACATGAGCGTGAGCCATGGATATAGCACTATAGGTGGAATAGAGTGTGGTGGTGGTTGTGAGACAAAAACGAGGAGATGGTTACATTGACTTGGCATATCAAAGGGCTATGGAGATGCCCATCAATATATATCAATGTGAATGAGTAGGGATTGCCATACAAGGGATGCACTAGAGCTATAAGTATGTGAAAGCTCAAAAGGAGAACTAGTGGGTGTGCATCCAACTTGCTTGCTCACGAAGACCTAGGGAAATTTGAGGAAGCCCATCATTGGAATATACAAGCCAAGTTATATAATGAAGATTCCCACTAGCATATGGTGGTGACAAAGCAAGAAGCTCTCAATCATGAAGAACATGGTGCTATTATGAAGCACAAGTGTGGAAAAAGATAGTAGCATTGTCCTCAGGATGTAAATGGCGCTGGGACTCACTAGTCCCACATATGCCATCCATAAAAAAAATCTTAAGTGGCCTTTGTGGACACCCAGAAAAATTAACTGGCATAAATGGATAGCCCAAAAAAGTCCATCTAACCAGTGGTAGTCCACAACATTCTGTTGGGGAACGTCGCATGGGAAACAAAAATTTTCCTACGCGCACGAAGACCTATCATGGTGATGTCCATCTACGAGAGGGGATGAGTGATCTACGTACCCTTGTAGATCGTACAGCAGAAGCGTTAGAGAACGCGGTTGATGTAGTGGAACGTCCTCACGTCCCTCGATCCGCCACGCGAACAATCCCGCGATCAGTCCCACGATCTAGTACCGAACGGACGGCACCTCCGATCTCAGCAAGACTTTAGGATAACTAACTACTCATGCACGGTATCAAAAGGTATCTCGGGGTTTCATGCGGAAAGCCAACATTTGAATCGTGGCTAGACAACTTGCATTTTTAAATAATTTTGACAACTTGATTTCTCGCACACGAGTCCACTAACACCACAACAATACACTATCGTGGAATCATTCCGTCTCCATATAGAAATGCCGTCCACGACACTCACGCTTATCTTGGCAATTTTATGAGTAGCCATTGAAGTTATCTATGAACAACATATGTCTCCAAGTAGTCCATATCCGCGGACGCGGCTATTCGAATAGATCATAACCCTGTAGGGGTGTACTTCGTCACACACGCTCTCGCCACTTATCGCCATGTGCACGTCATGCACCTCGGCAACCTTCAAGCGGAAGCCCAGCGAGGGAGTCGGCCACGACCGTTAACCACACTAGTACCTAGTCCAGGTTTATCGCCTATCTGAGAGTAACCCGTACGGAAGTCCGGCCGAGGTTTCCGCCACAGCCTCAAACGATGTGCGCAGGGTTCCCAAGCCCACCATCCGGGTGCCACTTGGTACACCGTGCCACTGCCTACCGCATCACGGCCCACCTCTCAGGTCAGCACCATGCACGGCCTCCAGCATTACTATAAACACCAGAAACTACTTGCAACTCCTGGACCGAGTACTACGTGATTAATAGGCCGAGCAGGGTCATATTTCAGGGCCCAACATGTGGTAGTAACTAGTCTTGGATTACATACACGGAACTCAGTTCCTATGGATGGTTCCAATGAAACAACCCGCCATGTACTCCTACACAGCCTTTCACCGGTACCTTTACCAAGTCAGGTTCAACACACAACCTTTGCTTACCGAACACATTCTCACAATTCTGTTCATCTCCCAGATGACAGACCATACACAACTCTAAGCATAGCATGCATAGCAGGATAAGGCACATCATAGCTCAAGCAACTACCAGGTATGCTAGGTTGCAAGGTTTGGCTATTTACTGTGACAAGGTTAGGTCATGCAAAGGAAGTGGGTTCAACTAACGTGGCAAAAGCAGTTGAAGCATTTGATCCTAATGCAATAAATAAGTGCAGGAGCAAGAACATGGGAATTATTGGGATGATCAAAAGTGTTGCTTGCCTTGTTGCTCAGAGGAGGGACAATATCCGTCAGACGGATATTCGGTGGAATCCGGGGGTGCGGAGCCTACCGAAAAGAATGGCAACAATCAATAACAATCATATGCAAGCAAGATGATGCATGAGCATGGCATGCAAGATGATTAACTATTGTAATTAACATGTATTAGGTTTGTAATTGATTTGAATCATATTCGGATATCAATTCAAACGAGGTATTCCCGGATACCGATTTAATTGATTCGACCTAATGCTCAGATCAACTTGATGTTAACATGCATGAAATGTCATGTTAGGGTACTGATTTGTAATTATGACAGTGTGTGATCATGTCATTCATAATGAAATTTGAATATTTTTCCAAATTCCATTTATAAAGTAATTATAAGAATTGAATTATTCATTATTCTACATGTTAGGGTTCTGTAACTTTTTCAAACATGATTGAAAATAGCATATTCAGATTCCTTGAATTTTTTTGATACTTTTTCATATATAAATTATTTTCATTGGGGTTACAGATTAATTTCTATGAATTTTTGAAGTTTTAAGCATTTCTGGAATTATTTTTATACTGGAAAATACTTTTATTGCATCAGCATGACATCAGCAGGTCCATCTGGCCGTTGAAAGTCAAACCTGACCAGTGGGACCCACTGGTCAGTGTCTCTGGTCAGTTTTAGATTAAGATTAAACTTAATCAGCTGATTAATCTTACTGGACCCACATGTCAGTGACTTATTAGCTTATCTGATTTATTTTTATTATCTCTAATCTTGCCAGAGGCTGGCCCCACCAGTCAGTGGCTCAGGCCAGCCGAGATCCACCGGCGGCGAGGTCGTCCTCGCCGGCGGGGAGCCTCCGGCGACCACCAGAACGGCGGAGGGGCTCGGAAACGGCACACAGGGGGCCAAATGCTGCGTGGGGAGCACCAGAAGAACGACACTTCTCCCGCGGCTCCATTTCTGCACTTAGATGGGGCTGAACTGGCCGGAGATGACGCCGGTGACGAGCTTGGCGGTGGCCAAGGCTCGGGCGTCATCGGGGTCTTTGATTCAGAGGGAACTACGCACGGTTCTTAGCTCCTACAGCATCTACGCGACGGCCTGAAGCTGTTGATGCCCTCGGAAGGACGAGCTGATCACCGGAGGGCTACCGGTGACGAGCTGCAGTGGCGGATCTTTTCGGGCTCCGGTGAAACTAGGCCTAGAGGAGGGGATCGACGGGGAGATCTTAGGGGAAATGACCGCATGCTCACGGGGAGTGCAGTGGTGGCGCTAGTCTTCTCGGGGACGGCATGGAGAGGGAGAACGTCAGCGGCGATCTTCGGTGGCCCGAGGAAGAAGACGATAGTTGCTCGTCGATTCACTGCATATGGGCGTCGGGCTCGTGGCTAGGGAGCTTCAGGAGGATGCGGCGGAGCTAATGCGTGGCTCGGAAGGGAGAAGGGGCGGCTAGATCGACGGCGAGCTCAAGCTCTGCTCGGGCACCAATGGCGGCAGAAGGAGGGAGGAGAGATCCGAGCGGAGGGGAAGAACTGGCACTGGAATGGATAGGGTCGGCCACGGGGAGCTTATCCCCGTGCTTGCCAGCGCGAGGCGGCGGCCAGGCAGGCGCACAGGTGCGTGGCCGCGCCGGAGAACGCGGCGGCCACCTCCTGCTCCTACTGGCGCGGGGGAGGAGACGACTGAGGAAGATGGGCTGGGCCGGCTAGGCGACAGGTAAGAGTTTTCCATTTTCTTTCTCTTTTTGTTTCTGTTTTGCTATTTCAATAATTTTCTATTTATTTCAGCTCCCAAATAATTTGTAAAATTTATTTGAGGCACGCTAGAATATTTGTTGGAATATTTCCAACCATTCCTAAAGTTTTCAACATTTTTGAAAGTTTAAAGTTTCTGTTTTCAAATTTAAAACTTGAAACGAGTAGCTTTTTGCATTTATTTAAAATGCTTAAAGGGTCAAGAAAATAATTTTCTCCAATGCTCATTTACTTTCATGATTTATCAGAAAGTTTGAACATTTCTTGAGGCCATTTTGGGTTCATTGATTTTAACTAGTTTGAGATCTCCTTTATTTAAAGTAGTGGCTAGGGTTTTGAGTTTTCCTTCACCTCTTTCTTTGATCTTGTTGAAAATTCTTATATGCAAATGCAAAGAAGACATGATCACAATTCTAACTTGCTTAAGGGGTCAGGGATGTGACACACATAGAGCAAAATTATCTAGCTCAAAAGATATAAGTGAAGCACGATGAGCATTCTAGCAAAATCACGATGAGTGCATGTATCTCTCTAAAGGTGTGCAGAAAGGATGATTGTGACACAACAAAAAGAAAAAACTCCTAAGATACAATATGCTCCAAGCAAAACACATATCATGTGGTGAATAAAAATATAGCTCCAAGTAATGTTACCGATGGATTGAAGACGAAAGAGGGGATGCCTTCCCGGGGCATCCCCAAGCTTAGGCTTTTTGGTGTCCTTGAATTTGGCTTGGGATGCCTTGGGCGTCCCCAAGCTTGAGCTCTTTCCACTCCTTATCTCTTTGTCCATGAGAACATCACCCAAAACTTGAAAACTTCACAACACAAAACTTAAACAGAAACTCGTGATAACATTAGCACAAGAAAACAAACTACCACCTCTGTAGGTACTGTAGAAAACTTGAATTCTATTTATATTGGTGTTGGGATACTACATTCTCACTTTTCCATGGCTAGTACACCCGGATACTATCCATAGTTTCATCAAAACAAGCAACCAACTCAACAAAAACAGAATCTGTCCAAAACAGACCAGTCTGTAGCAATCTGTATACTTCGTATACTTCTGGCACCTCAAAAATTCTGAAAAATTACGAAAGCCTGGGAAAAAGTCATATCAACCAGCATCAAGAAGAATCAACTCAAAATCTATTTCTGAATAAAAAGGAAAAATCATCTCGTGAGCGACAAGTTTCTGTCTTTTTCCAGCAGGATTACACAACCATCACCAAGACTAGTCATAAAGGTTTTGCTTGGCTCAAACACAAAAGGAAACACAAAAGACACAACCACAACAGAATTATGATGGTGTGGATGCAACAAAATAGAAAGAAAAAGATAAATTCGTTGGGTTGCCTCCCAACAAGCGCTATTGTTTAACGCCCTTAGCTAGGCATAAGGCGATAGAATCACGTATCGTCGTCTTTGGTGCTCAAACCATAAGTAGCGTGATCACTTATCATCTTAAGGTTTTCATCTTTCTTGCTAGATCATTCACCACTACTTTTAAGAACAAAAACAGACTTGGTGATTTTATTGTGGGCAAAATTTGGAGTATTCTGCACAGCGGCAAAAGTGGAACCCAAGTTGGTTATAACATCCTCTAGTTTGCCAATCCTAGCGGAATCATGACCTAGTTTTTCGTTAAATGTGGGTTCCTTCTCCCTTAAATTTTTCAAAACCATTCCTACCTTGGATCCGTACCGAGTGATTTGATTGTGGATCTTTTTATCCAAATTCTCAATAAGCTCGATCGTAGCAACTTTATTTTCAATGACATCAAGCCTACCCATCACATGTTCCAGAGTTAAGGTAGTTCCATTAACCATGAGTGGGGGTGAGCCTACCAAATTTATTACAACTCCGTAAGAATCAATGGTATGGCTACACAAGAAATTTCCACCTAAGATGGTTTCAAGAGTATACCTATTCCAAGGAAAACACCCACATAAAAATTGCGAAGCAGGACGGTAGTGGATTGCTTATGAGTAGATCTACTCTGAGCATTGCAAATCCTATACCAAGCGTCCTTTAAGATGTCTCCCTCAATTTGATTGAAATTGAGAACTTCGTTCTCGGGAGTATCGTTCGAAGTGGTGGATCTAGCCATGAGGACAGGTAGACTATCCCACACAGACGAACAGAAAGCAAACGAGAGAAAAGGGTGAACAAAAAAGGCAAAGATTTTTTTTGTAATTTTTTGTTTTTCAGAAGTGGGGGAGAGAAAAATGAGAGGCAACTGGAAAACAAAGTAAATGCAAGAGATGTGTTTGCGACACTTAATTGGATGAGTTCTTGACTTGATCCTCCCCGACAACGGCGCCAGAAATCCTTCTGCTACTTCTCAAACAACAGCGCCAGAAATTGACACGTTGACGGAGACTTGCTTGCGTTGGTTTTTCCCTTGAAGAGGAAAGGGTGATGAAGCACAGGAGCAGTAAGTATTTCCCTTAGTTGAGAACCAAGGTATAAATCCAGTAGGAGAATCTCGTCAAGTCCATAGTACCTGCACAAACACAAAGAGCTTGCACCAAACGCTATAAAGGGGTTGTCAATCCCTTCAAGATTGATTGCAAAGTGAGATCTGAAGGCGGAAAGTGAAACGAAGAAAAAGTGTAAGGCTGAAAAGATGGTGTGGAGTAGACCCGGGGCCATAGTGTTCACTAGAGGCTTCTCTCAAAATAGCAAATATACCGGTGGGTAAACAAATTACTGTCGAGCAATTGATAGAACCGTGCAAAGTCATGACGATATCTAAGGCAATGATCATACATATAGGAATCATGTCTGAGACAAGTAGACCGATACTTTTTGCATCTACTACTATTACTCCACACATTGATCGCTATCCAGCATGCATTGAGTGTATTGAGTTCATGACGAACAGAGTAACGCTTTAAGCAAGATGACATGATGTAGAGGGATAATCTCAAACCAATGATGAAAACCCCATCTTTTTACCCTTGATGGCAAGAACACGATGCGTGCCTCGCTACCCCTTCTGTCACTGGTTGAGGTCACCGCACGGTATGAACCCAAAACCAAGCACTTCTCCCATTGCAAGAATCATAGATCTAGTTTGCCAAACAAAACCCACAACTCGAAGAGAATTACAAGGATATGAAATCATGCATAAGAGAGATCAGAAGAAACTCAAATAAGATTCATAGATAATCTGATCATAAATCCACAATTCATCGGATCTCGACAAACACACCGCAAAAGAAGATTACATCGGATAGATCTCCATGAAGATCATGGAGAACTTTGTATTGAAGATCCAAGAGAGAGAAGAAGCCATCTAGCTACTAGCTTTGGACCCGTAGGTCTATGGTGAACTACTCGAGCCTCATCAGAGAGGTCATGGTTTTGATGAAGAAGCCCTCCGTATCCGAATTCCCCTCAAGCAGGGCACCAGAACGTGCCCCAGATGGGATCTTGCGGAGACAGAAGCTTGCGGCGGCGGAAAAGTACTTTCGATGGTCTACTGATTTTTTTTGGGGATTTTAGGGAATATATAGGTGCAAAACCTAGGTCAGAGGAGGTCCAGGGGGCCCACAAGCCAGGGAGGCCCGGCCTCCCCCCTGGCCGGGGCTAGGGGGCTTGTGGGGTCCCTGGGAACCCCCTGCCTTGGTTCTCAAGTCTCCCGATCTTCTTCTGATTCGAAAAAAATCTTTTCGGGGATTTTATTCCGTTTGGACTCCGTTTCAAATCTTCCTCTGAAAAATGTCAAAAACACGGAAAAAAACAGGAACTGGCACTTGGCACTGAGTTAATAAGTTAGTCCCAAAAAATATATAAAAGGCATACAAAACATCCAAAGTTTGACAAGATAATAGCATGAAACCATCAGAAATTATAGATACGTTGGAGACGTATCAGTAGGCTCGCTGGATGGTGATGAGTTTTGGATGAAATTGATCATATAATCGAGTTAAATTCGATAGGGCTTCATCCCTAGTATCCACTATGTTCTCAGATTGGTGTTGATATGACTTTGCTATGGTTAATGCTTGTCACTAGGGCCCGAGAGCCATGATTTTAGATCTAAACCTATTTTTTTTCATGAATATAAGAGTGATTTGGATCCTATCTTGCAAGTTGTATGCACCTATTATGTGTCTTGATCCGCGTACCCCAAGGTGGTAATAATTGGGATCCTTTCCGGTGATTGTCGTAGTTTGAGGAGTTCATGTATTCACTGTGTGTTAATGCTTTGTTCTGGTTCTCTATTAAAAGGAGGCCTTAATATCCCTAAGTTTCCTATAGGAACCCGCTGCGATGACCTTTGCTCTAGTACTAAACCTTTGGTGCAGAGAGATATCTCACGTGCGGTTGAATTGAAAACACAACTGTCAAGACCTATAAATATTCTTTGGCTCCCCTTGTGTCGAGTCAATAATTTAGGGAGAAGTACTACCCATGAAGACTGTCGCGATCCCCTATACTTGTGGGTTATCAAGACCTTTTTTGGCGTCGTTGCCGGGGACCATAGCTATATTTATTATGTTAACTTGAGGATATCCTATTAGTATTATTACTATGAAGAATCTGAAAGATACTCGAACTAAGATCATCCCCTCTCGCACAAGAGGAGGTAAGGAACTGTCATCTAGCTATGCGTTTGATTCACCTAGTGTTTTGAATCATATTTTTACACCACCGCCTATTGCTCGTCCTAATATGTCACATGAACTTGATGATGCCACTTTTGAAATTAATGATGATACTACTACTATATTTGACAAACCTGAAACTGTGCCACTGAATGAATTATTTGATGCTCATATTGCTATGCAAACTACTATGCAAACTAAAAGAAAAATCTATGATGGAGAAAATGAAACATGATCCTAAATTTTCCACTTCTCCTATATATGTCACTCATAAGGACTATGAATTCTCTATAGACCCTGAATTGATTCCTATAGTAGAGTGTGATCCTTTCCATGGCTATGAAAATGAAACTATTGAATGATATTGTTGTTTTCTTTACTAATGATGAAAAGATATGCTATTATTACATCCTTAATATTTTTTCCTTTCTCACTATAAGGTGAGGCCAACGAATGGTTCCTTTCTCTCGCTCGTAGTTGTTTGCGTAGTCCCAGGACATGCTTTATTAATTTTTTGAAAAATATGTTCTTTCTCATAAGAAACAGGCTGCCATACATGAAATATTTAACACTGTGCAAATTGATGAAGAGAATCTCCCTCAAGCTTGGGGAGGCATATCCGGTTACTTAGAGCTTTGCCTCATCATCCTCTTAATAAAAATGAATATATATATATAGTGGGCTAACCGATGCTTCTAGGGACTTCCTAGATAGTTGTGTTGGTTGCGTTTTCAGGGAAAGAACTGTTGGACAAACTGAAGAATTCTTGAATAACATCTTGGAAAATGCAGATGACTGGGCACTCCTGAACCACCTCCGTAGCCTATTCAAAAGAAGATAGGTATTCTATTCCTTGGCACTGAAGATATGCAACAAGCAAAAAAAGATCTATGAAAGAGAAAGGTATTGAAACTGAAGAAATTACAAACTATCAAAGAAATACATGGACTTGATACCCCAACACAAGTAGTAAAGCTAAAATCTCTCAGTTCCTTTAATGAAAAGTGATATAGCTTATACTAAGACTCTGAGTCAATTCATATATGAATCTGATAATTACATTGTTAAGCAAAAGCACTTCAATAATTATGTTAAGGATCAATTAAGACGTAATACGATAATGATAGACCGCTTAAGTGACTTGATGTTTAGAATTGCTAATGAGGTGAAAGGTCTAGGAAAACATGCTTGTATGGTTCACACCCAACTAGACCAAGTTGCTAAGTCACAAAATGATTTGCTTGATGAAATAAATAATAATATGAATGATCATGTTGTTAGAGTAATGACTAGAGGAGGTAGGATGACTCATGAACCTCTTTATCCTCAGGGTCACCCTAAAAGAATTGAACAAGACTCTCGAATAATTAATAAATATGCACCTAGGTCATCTAAAAAGAAAAAGAAAAAGAAATATGATAGGGATTTGCAAGCTCCTAGTGAACCTATTGATAAAAATAATGATGTTTCTATTTCTAATGTTGAGACACAATCTGGTAGTGAACATGAACTTAGTGATAATGATAATGATAATAATTGTTAGAGTATATATAATATAGCCATGTACCCCTTCGTATTTATCCCATTGTATAATGGTTTTTTGCATATAGTCCACACCTGTACATGTATATATATATCGGCCTATGGCCTCATGGGAATACTAAGGTTCATATTCCTAACATGGTATTAGACCTAGGTCAATAAGGATGTTCATGTAGAAGATCCACCACATAGTAATAAGGAACCTAATAATGATGTGGAAATATAACCTCCTGAAAATCTTGATAACCCACACACTAAGAATAAACGCTATGATGAAAGAGACTTTGTTGCTACAAAACATGGAAAAGAAAGAGAGCCATGGGTTCAGAAACACATGCCATCCCCTCGTAAGCCTTCTAAAAGTAAGGATCGGGATGAATTTGAGCGCTTTGCTGAAATGATTAGACCTGTCTTTTTGCGCACTCGCTTGACTGATATATATTGAAAATGCCTCTATATGCTAAGTATATGAAGGATATTATTACCAACAAATAAAAATACCTGAAACTGAAATTGCTACTATGCTTGCTAAGTATTCTTTTGATGGTGGAGCACCTAAGAAGTTGGGAGATCCTGGTATACCCACAATTTCGTGGTCTATTAAAATAAATTATGTTAAAACTGCTTTATGTGATCTAGGAGCCGGTGTTAGTGTTATGCCTTTCTCTCTTTATAAAAGACTGGGTTTGAATAAGCTTACACCCACTCAGATATCTTTGCAAATGGCTGATAAATCCACTGCTTTACCCATTGGAATTTGCGAGGACGTTCCTATTGTGGTTGCAAATGTTACTATCTTAACACACTTTGTTATTCATGATATGCCTGAGGACGACAATATGTTGATCATCCTTGGTAGACCCTTTCTAAATAGTTCACGGGCTGTTATTGATTTCAACAAAAGAAAGGTTACTTTTCATGTCACTAGCAAGGAACATACCATGCATTTTTTTAAGAAGTAAACCCGCGTTAATAATATTAATGTCAATGAGCCTAGTGCCACGGTTATCATTGGAGATTTTAAAATCTCTCTATCTACCGCCAATAAGAGATATTACAATCTTATTGCTGGGGAGATGCAAATCCCCATCGAGGTAACTTAGTGTTATATAAAAATTCTTCGATTTCATGTCAATCAGAAGCAATTATTAATAAGACTTGATCAACCATATTAATGAATCCTTTTTGAAAGACATGTGATTGGTGAATTGATTATTCACAACTCTATGTATCACAAGTTTATTCTTGGTTTTTCTTAGTTAATAAAAACAAAAAATGCCATGACTATCCTGTTTTTTGAGCTTCCCGTGCAACAGAAAAATAACCCAAAAATAAAAATACTTAGATTGCAACCAAATTTTAACATGATTTTTTGGAATATTTAAGATTTTTTGGTGCAAAAATTACAGCAAGGAGGTGCACCCGTGGGCCACAAGCCAACACGGGGCCCACACCCCTTTAGATGCACCCTCATGGCTTGTGGGGCCCACAGCCCCCTACCTTATCCCTTCAGCTCACTTCATCACTTACCTCCAGAAAAATTCTCTAGCCCTCTCTCTCTGTGTCGAGCTCTTCCTCTGGAAACTGAAATTGTCGAACTCTTTGCTCGGACTTCCATTTTCGAAACTGTTTTGAGCAATTTCTCCTCGGTATGCGACTCTCTAGTTGCTCCAATTAGTTTTTCCTTTAGTGATTTATATTTTGCATATTTCGTTGCACTTGGTGCTACTAAAAATGAGCTTGCATGTCTAATTCTTTGAGTTCCAAGTAGTAGGAATGCTTGAGATGTCCTTTGGGCATCCATATGAGTAGTTGTTATCAATCTTGCAAAGTTTTACACACATAATTTTGTGGTCCAAAAATTTCAGAAATTTCTTCGTATGAAAATGAATTTCTTTAGGAGAGGTTCTTCGAGCCGGAGCTCCAAAGTAGTTGTTACAAGGACCCAGGACCAGGATGTTTACATCCCTCGCAACACGAAGGTTAGGCCGCGTGAATGGCCACATACACCTTTCATGAGTGAGGCGGGTTTTCATCAAGAGTTCATGCAATTCATTGCAACTGCTGGGTTAACCAACTTCTTCGTAGATGAGTGTGACCAATACTACCTCCTTACTATTTTCTTTGTGCAAAATGTCTACTTCATTAATACGCCCGATGCTCCCATGTTTTGTTTTGATTTATATGCTGAATATTATGAGTTACCGATACGTCCATTTTGCATCATGTTTTCATGTTGATATTTATCCCTTTATGGACTGTTATATTACTTTGTGGTACCATACTTATCCCTTTTCTCTCTTATTTTACAAGGTTTATTTGAAGAGGGAGAATACCGGCAGCTGGAATTCTGGACTGGAAAAGGAGCAAGTCTAAGTCCTCTATTCTGCTCAACTCCAAATGCCCTGAAAATCAACGTGGAATTTTTTGGGATTATATAAAAGAAATACTGGGCGAAAGAAGTGCTAGAGGGGAGCTGCCACGGGCACACAAGCCTGGTAGCCGCCGCCTGCCCCCCTGGCGGCGGCTACAGGGCTGGTGGGCGCCCTGGTGGCCCACTGGCCCCCTCTTCTGCTATATGAAGGGTTTCGTCCAGAAAAAAATGAGGGTGGAGCTTTTTCGTGGATTCTCCGCCGCCACGAGGCGGAACTTGAGCAGAACCAATCTAGAGCTCCGGCAGGACGATCCTGTCAGGGAAACTTCCCTCCCGGAGGGGGAAATCGTCGCCATTGTCATCACCAACACTCCTCTCATCAGAGGGGAGTCATCTCCATCAACATCTTCATCAGCACCATCTCCTCTCCAAACCCTAGTTCATCTCTTGTAACCAATCTCCGTCTCGCGACTCCGATTGGTACTTCTAAGGTTGCTAGTAGTGTTGATTACTCTTTGTAATTGATGCTAGTTGGATTACTTGGTGGAAGATTTTATGTTCAGATCCTTGATGCTAATCATTACACCTCTGATCATGATTATGATTATGCTTTGTGAGTAGTTACTTTTGTTCCTGAGGACATGGGATAAGTCATGCTGATAATAGTCATGTGAATTTGGTATTCGTTCGGTATTTTGATATGTTGTATGTTGTCTTTTCCTCTAGTGGTGTTATGCGAACGTCGACTACATAACACTTCACCATATTTGGGCCTATAGGAAGGCATTGGGGAGTAGTAAGTAGATGATGGCTTGCTAGAGTGACAGAAGTTTAAACCCCACTCTATGCGTTGCTTCGTAAGTGGCTGATTTGGATCCACTAGTTTAATGCTATGGTTAGACGTTGTCTTAATTCTTCTTTCATAGTTGCGGATGCTTGCGAGAGGGGTTAATCATAAGTGGGACGCTTGTCCAAGCAAGGGCAGTACCCAAGCGCCGGTCCACCCACATATCAAACTATCAAAGTAACGAACGCGAATCATATGAACATGATGAAACTAGCATGACAGAAATTCCCGTGTGTCCTCGGGAGCGTTTTTCCTCCTATAAGACTTTGTTCAGGCTTGTACCTTGCTACAAAAGGGATTGGTCCACTTTGCTGCACTGTTGCTACTACTTGTTACTTGTTACTTTTCACCTGCTATGTTTCACCTCACTACACCATCACTTGTTACCACTACTTTCAGTGCTTGCAGTTATTACCTTGCGGAAAACTGTTTATCAGAGCCTTCTGCTCCTCGTTGGGTTCGACACTCTTACTTATCGAAAGGACTACGATTGATCCCCTATACTTGTGGGTCATCAAGACTCTTTTCTGGCGCCGTTGCCAGGGAGTGAAGCGCCTTTGGTAAGTGGAATTTGGTAAGGAAACATTTATATATTGTGCTGAAATTTATTGTCACTTGTCACTATGGAAACTGTTCCTTTGAGTAATTTGTTTGGGGTATCTTCACCATGAACGGAAGCACGAGGAGTTGCTCCTCAACCTAAGGTACCTACTGAAAATATCTTTTACGAAATTCCTTCAGGTATGCTTGAGAAACTACTGGCTAATCCTTTTACACGAGATGGATCTTCACATCCAGACTTGCATCTAATCTATGTAGATGAAGTTTGTGGTTTATTTAAGCTTGCAGGTTTGCCCGAGGATGAGGTAAAGAAGAAAGTCTTTCCTTTATCTTTGATGGATAAGGCGTTGACATGGTATAGGCTATGTGATGATACTGGATCATGGGTCTACAATCGGTTGAAATTGGAATTTCATCAAAAGTTTATCCCATGCATTTTGTACATCGTGATCGGAATTATATTTATAACTTTTGGCCTCGTGACGGGGAGAGCATAGATCAAGCTTGGGGGAGGCTTAAATCAATGCTATATTCATGCCCCAATCATGAGCTCTCGAGAGAAATTATCACTCAAAACTTTTATGCTCGGCTTTCTCATGATGATCGTACCATGCTTGACACTTCTTGTACCGGTTCTTTTATGAAGAAGGATATTGACCACAAGTGGAATTTATTCAAAAGAATCAAACGTAACTCTAAAGATTGGTAGCTTGAAGAAGGTAAGGAGTCAGGTATGAATTTCCAGTTTGATTGTGTTAAATCTTTTGTTGAAACAAACACTTCTAGAGATTTTAGCGCTAAGTATGGACTTGACTCTGAGATAGTAGCTTCTCTATGTGAATATTTTGCTGCTTATGTTGATCTTCCCAAAGAGAAGTGGTTTAAGTATCATCCTCCTGTAGAAGTCAACAAAGTTAAACCCAATCTAGTTGAAGAGAAAGTCATTTCATTTAGTGATCCTATTGTTCCTTGTGCCTACGCTGAGAAACCACCTTACCGTGCTAGGAAAAAGGATTATTCTAAAGCTCCAACTGTGATACGTAGGGGTTACATTAGACCACTTGCACCCCTTGAGGAAATTAGAGTTGAACCTAGTGTTGCTATTATCAAAGATCTCTTAGCCGAAGACATAGACGGGCATGTTATCAAATTCTGTGAGGACTCCGCTAGAATTGCTAAACCTCACGCGAAAGACAAATACGGACCTGTAGTTGGCCTGCCCGTTGTTTCTGTCAAGATAGGAGTTCACTGTTATCATGGTTTATGTGATATGGCTGCTAGTGTTAGTGCAATACCCCGGTCCCTATATGATGAAATCAAAGATGAGATTGCACCTGCTGAGTTAGAACCCATTGATGTCACTATTACGCTAGCTAATAGAGACACTATCTCCCTTGTGGGAATTGTGCGAGATGTAGAAGTCTTGTGTGGTAAGACGAAGTACGCTACTGATTTCCTCGTACTTGCTACTGCACAAGATAGCTTTTGTCCCATCATATTTGGTAGACCCTTTCTCAACACTGTCAATGCTCATATTGATTGCGTTAAACAGACTGTCACTGTTAGTTTTGAGGGTGTGTCTCATGAATTTAACTGCTCCAAGTTTGGAAGACAACCCCATGAAAAAGAGTCATCTAGTAGGGATGAAATCATTGCTCTTGCCTCTATTGCCGTACCTCCTACGGATACTTTAGAGCAATATCTCCTTGAGCATGAAAATGATATGCATATGGATGAAAGAGATGAGATAGATAAAATTGTTTTAGAACAATATCCTATCCTTAAGAATAATCTGCCTGTTGAACTGCTTGGGGATCCTCCCCCGCCAAAGGGTGATCTTGTGTTCGAGCTAAAACAGTTACCAGATACACTTAAGTATGCCTATATTGATGAGAAGGAGATATCTGATGTTATTATTAGTGCTCACCTCTCGAATCACGAAGAGAAGAAGTTATTAAAAACTTTGAGCAAGCACCCTGCGGCTATTGGATATACTCTTGGTGATCTTAAGGGTATTAGTCCCACTCTATGTCAGCACAAGATTAAAACCAATCCTGATTCTAAACCAGTTGCTGATCATCAAAGGAGATTAAATCCTAGGATGAAAGAGGTCGTGAGAAAAGAAATATTAAAGCTTCTGGAAGCAGGAATCATTTATCATGATGCTCATAGTGATTGGGTAAGTCCAGTACATTGCGTACCTAAGAAGGGAGGTCTCACCGTCGTTCCTAATGATAGGAATGAACTAATCCCACAGAGGATTATTACTGGCTATAGGATGGTGATAGACTTCCGGAAACTGAACAAGGCAACCAGGAAAGACCATTATCCTTTGTCGTTTATCAACCAAATGCTAGAAAGGCTATCTAAACACACACACTTCTGCTTTGTAGACGGTTATTCAGGTTTCTCGCAAATACCTGTTGCACAATCTGATCAGGAGAAAACCACTTTCACCTGCCCCTTCGATACCTTTGCTTATAGACGTATGCCTTTTGGCTTATGCAATGCACCTGCCACCTTTCAAATATGTATGATGGCTATATTCTCTGACTTTTGTGAAAAGATTGTTGAGGTTTTCATGGATGATTTCTCCGTTTACGGTTCTTCCTTTGACGATTGCCTCAGCAACCTTGATCGAGTCTTATAGAGATGCAAAGATACCAACCTCGTCTTGAACTGGGAGAAGTTCCACTTCATGGTTAATGAAGGCATCGTCTTAGGACACAAAATCTCTGAGAAAGGCATTGAAGTTGATAAGGCTAAGGTTGATGCAATTGAGAAAATGCCTTGCCCCACAGATATCAGAGGTATACGAAGTTTCCTAGGTCGTGCTGGTTTCTATAGAAGATTCTTAAAGACTTTTCTAAGATTTCTAGGCCTCTTACGAACCTCTTGCAGAAGGATGTTCCTTTTGTTTTTGATGAGGATTGTGAGGAAGCTTTCAAAATACTTAAGAAGGCCTTGATAACCGCACCTATTGTTCAACCACCTGATTGGAACTTGCCCTTTTAAATCATGTGTGATGCTAGTGATTATGTTGTTGGTGCTATACTAGGACAAAGAGTTGACAAGAAGTTGAATGTCATTCACTACGCTAGTAAAACTCTAGACAGTGCCCAAAGAAACTATGCCACTACGGAGAAGGAATTTTTAGCAATCGTGTTTGCATGTGAAAAGTTCAGATCTTATATAGTTGACTCCAAAGTCATTATTCATTCTGATCATGCTGCTATTAAGTACCTTATGGAGAAGAAGGACGTTAAGCCTAGGCTAATCAGATGGGTTCTCCTGCTACAGGAATTTGATTTACATGTTGTTGACCGAAAGGGTGCTGATAACCCTGTAGCAGATAACTTGTCTAGGCTAGAGAATGTCCTTGATGACCCATGACCTATTGATGACAGCTTTCCTGATGAGCAATTGAATGTCATCCGCACTTCACATAGTGCACCGTGGTATGCTGATTACGCAAACTATATCGTAGCCAAATACATACCACCCAGTTTCACCTACTAGCAAAAGAAGAAATTCTTCTTTGATTTAAGACACTACTTTTGGGATGATCCTCACCTTTATAAGGAAGGAGTAGATGGTGTTATTATATGTTGTGTGCCTGAACATGAACAGGGACAGATCGTGCACAAGTGTCATTCCAAAGCCTACGGAGGACACCGTGCTGGAGATAGAACTGCTCATAAGGTATTGCAATCAGGTTTCTATTGGCCCACTCTCTTCAAGGATGCCCGTAGGTTTGTCTTGTCTTGTGACGAGTGCCAAAGAATAGGGAACATTAGTAAGCGTCAGGAAATGCCTATGAACTATTCACTTGTCATTGAACCATTTGATGTCTGGGGCTTTGATTATATGGGACCCTTCCCGAGTTCCAATGGGTATACTCACATCTTAGTTGTTGTTGATTACGTCACTAAGTGGGTAGAAGCTATCCCCACTAGAAATGCTGATCACCACACCTCTATTAAAATGCTTAAAGAAGTCATTTCCCCAAGATTTGGAGTCCCTAGATATCTGATGACTGATGGCGGTTCACACTTCATTCATGGTGTTTTCCGCAAGATGCTCGCTAAGTATGATGTCAACCATAGAATTATATCTCCTTATCATCCTCAGTCTAGTGGTCAAGTGGAGTTGAGTAATAGGAAGATCAAATTGATCTTACAAAAGACTGTCAATAGATCTCGAAAGAATTGGTCTAGCAAACTTGATGATGCACTATGGGCTTATAGGACTGCTTATAAGAATCACATGGGCATGTCGCCGTACAAAATGGTTTACGGTAAGGCCTGTCATTTACCTCTTGAGCTAGAACACAAAGCTTATTTGGCAATCAAAGAGCTCAACTTCGATTTCAAACTTGCCGGTGAGAAGCAGTTGTTTGATATCAGCTCATTAGATGAATGGAGGGCCCAGGCATATGAGAATGCCAAGTTGTTCAAGGAAAAGGTTAAGAGGTGGCACGATAAAAGAATACAAAAACGAGAGTTCAATGTAGGTGATTATGTCCTGCTATACAATTCTCTCTTAAGATTCTTCGCACGCAAGCTTCTCTCTAAATGGGAAGGTGATTTGCACTCTTTGGCGATGGCTAGACGAATCATGATGACAACAAACCTTCACCTGCAACGATACCAGAAGAATGCTGCTAGCACTCCCCGGCAATGAAACTAGAAGAATGTTGTTGATGGCCCACCAGCGCGTGGGTTCGCAGCAGTTTTCGAGGGTAGAGTATTCAACCCAAATTTGTTGGTTCGCACGACGGGAGGTGAGAGAATACTCTCAAGTATTAGCAGCTGAACTTGTCAGATTCAACCACACCTGAAAGATTAGTATCTGCAAGCAAAGTAGTAACAGCAAAGTAGTGAGTAATGGTAGTGTAACGAGAAGTAGCAGCGGCAAGGAAAAGCAGTAGTGACAGCAGTAGCAAGTAGAAATAGTAGCAAGCGAGAGTGGTAGCAACAGTAGCAGCAGAGCAAGACAAGTAATAGAAGTAGCAACAATAGTAGCAGCAGCAGAGCAAGACAAGTAACAGCAGTAGTAGCAACAGTAGTAACAGCAGCAGTAGGGTAAACTCGTAGGCAATGGGTCGGTGATTTGTTTGGATGATATTCATCATGCAACAGCTATAACACGGAGAGATATGTGGCTAGCTCCCGTTCGTCAATGTGATGTAGGCATGCATTCCGTGTGTCGTCATACATGCTTAGGGAAAAGAACTTGCATGACATCTATTGTCCATCCCTCCCGTGGCAGCGGGGTCCAAAAGGAAACTACGGGATATTAAGGTTCTCCTTTTAATAAAGAACCGGACCGACGCATTAGCACTTGGTGAACACATGAAATCCTCAAACTATGGTCATCACCGGGAGTGGTTCCGGTTATTGTCACTCCGGGGTTGCCGGATCATAACACATACTCCCTCCATCCCAAAATAACTGTCTCAAGCTTAATACAAATTTGTACTAGAGCTAGTACAAAGTTGAGACACTTATTTTGGGACGGAGGGAGTAGTAGGTAACTACAACTTGCAAGATCGGATCTAAAACACACATATATTGGTGACAACATAATAATTTCAGATCTGAAATCATGGCACTCGGGCCCTAGTGACAAGTATTAAGCATGGCAAAGTAGTAGCAACATCAATCTCAGGACATAGTGGATACTAGGGATCAATCCCCATCAAAACTAACTCGATTACATGATAGATCTCATCCTACTCATCACCGCCCAGCGAGCCTATGAATAGATTACTCATGAACGACGAAGAGCTTCATGGAATTGGAGAGGGAAGAAGGTTGATGATGACGATGGCGACGACTTCCCCTCTCCAGAGCCCAAGACGGACTCCAGATTTGCCCTCCAGGTGAAGAACAGGTGGTGGCGGCGCCTCCGTATCGCAAACGCGACGAAAACTTCTCTTTTTTATTTTTTCTGGGATGAAAGGGATCTTATAGACCTGAGATTGGGGGCGGCAGAGCCGTGTGAGCCCCACAAGCCTGCCCACCGCCACCAGGGGGTGGTGGCGAAGCCAGGGCTTGTGGCCCACTGGCCCACCCCCTGAGGTGGAACTTGGCGCAGATATTTTTCTTATTTTCGAAAACCGCTCCCCGTAAATTTTCAGGACGTTTGGAGAACTTCGATTTCTGCACAAAAATAACACCAAGGCAATTCTGCTGAAAACAGTGTCAGTCCAGGTTAGTTCCATTCAAATCATGCAAATTAGAGTCCAAAACAAGGGCAAAAGAGTTTGGAAAAGTAGATACGATGGATACGTATCAACTCCCCCAAGCTTAAAACCTTGCTTGTCCTCAAGCAAGTCAGTTGACAAACTGAGAGAGAAAGAAAAACTCTGACAAACTCTGTTTGATCTTGTTGTTGCAACTATGTCTAACTCATAACCAGAATTTCAGCAAGATCACAAGTTAACAACATAAGCAAATGACACAAAGGTCTCACGGTAAACCAATATCAATGGCATAATCAGCTAACGAGCAAATAATAATGAGTTTCAAATACCAACACTTCAATCAAAACAAGCATGAAGCAATATGAATAGGTGGTATCTCGCAAGCTCTTTCTGAGACCACAAAACATAAATGTAGAGCACTTTCAAAGATCAAGGGCTGACTAAACATTGTAATTCATAGCATAGAAGATCCTGTCATAGTCATACTCAATATCAATCAAAAGCAAAGCATACAAATGACAGAGGTGCTCTCTAATTGGTGCTTGTATAAGAGGAGGATGACTCGACAGGAAAATAAATAGACAGGGCCTTCACAGAGGGAAGCATTGATTTGCAGAGGTGCCAGAGCTCAAGCTTTGAAAACATAGATAATAATTTTGGGTGGCATGCTTTCATTGTCAACGCAATGACCAAGAGTTCTCAATATCTTCCATGCTACTCATGCTATAGGCGGTTCCCAAACAGAAAAGTAAAGTTTTAACTCCCCCACCACCAATCAATCACACTCCACGGCTAGCCGAATCCTCGGGTACCGTCCATACTAACATCATTCTGGGGGGAGTCTTGTTTTACAGTTATGTTTTCGATTTAAGCGTGGAACAGGGCATTCCAAATACCGGCCCCTTTCTCGTGAATGAGTGTGGATAAACACATGTCAAGGATAACACTCCTAGCATGGAAGATACGAATAGCCCTCTGTCACCACATGAGCGGTTCGGGCATGCAAAACAGATTATTTCTTGAAGGTTTAGAGAATGGGACATGCAAATTTACTTGGAACGGCAGGTAGATACCGCAAATAGGTAGGTATGGTGGACTCTCATGGAAAAACTTTTGGGTTTACGGAAGTGGATGCACAAGCAGTATTCCGCTTAGTACAAGTGAAGGCTAGCAAAAGACTGGGAAGCGACCAACTAGAGAGCGACAACAGTCATCAAGATGCAATGAGTTTGACTAACATTAAATGCAAACATGAAGAGGATATAAATCACCATGAACACGAACATCATAGAGGCTATGTTGATTTTGTTTCAACTACATGCATGAACATGCGCCAAGTCAAGCCACTTGAAAATTCAAAGGAGAATACCATCCTATCATACTACATCATAGTCATCTCAAAATCTATGTTGGCATTCAAGACAAACAATTATAAGCTCTCAGCTAAATAAGCATGGCATCAGAAACTATGATCTCTAAGTTGTCATTGCAAACATGGTTCTCTCACAACAATGCTAAATCTGGGTCGAGAAGCTAGTCATATTTACAAAAACAAAATAGATAGAGTTCATACCAGCTTTTCAGTCTCAGTCACTTCATCATATATCATTATTGTTGCCTTTCATTTGCATGACCGAACGATGAAAACGGTAATAAGCACATTGGACTAAGCTGAATCTGCAGGCAAACACAAAGGAGAAGACAAATTAATATGGCTCTTTGAAAGCTAAACAGGTAAGCATGCAAGAACCAATAAACTGTTGGAAATATGCCCTAGAGGCAATAATAAAATGGTTATTATCATATTTCCTTGTTCATGATAATCGTCTATTGTTCATGCTATAATTATATTAACAAGAAACAATAATACATGTGTGAATAAATAGATCACAATATGTCCCTAGCAAGCCTCTAGTTGGCTAGCTCGTTAGTCAATAGATGATCATGGTTTCCTGATCATGGGCATTAGATGTCATTGATAACGGGATCGCAACATTGGGAGAATGATGTGATGGACAAGACCCAATCCTAAGCATAGCACTAGATCGTGTTGTTCATATGTTATAGCTCTTCTAATGTTAAGTGTCTTTTCCTTCGACCGTGAGATTGTGCAACTCCCAGATACCGTAGGAGTGCGTTGGGTGTATCAAACGTCACAACGTAACTGGGTGACTATAAAGGTGCACTACGGGTACCTCCGAAAGTGTCTGTTGGGTTGGTACGAATCGAGATCGGGATTTGTCACTCCGTATGACGGAGAGGTATCTCTGGGCCCACTCGGTAGAACATCATCATGAGCTCAATGTGACTAAGGAGTTAGTCACACGATGACGTGCTACGGAACGAGTAAAGAGAATTACAGGTAACGAGATTGAACAAGGTATAGGTATACCGACGATCGAATCTCGGGCAAGTTCTATGCCGACAGACAAAGGGAATTGCATACGGGATTGATTGAATCCTTGACATCGTGGTTCATCCGATGAAATCATCATGGAGCAAGTGGGAGCCACCATGGGTATCCAGACCCCGCTGATGGTTATTGGCCGGAGAGGTGTCTCGGTCATGTCTGCGTGTCTCCCGAACCCGTAGGGTCTACACACTTAAGGTTCGATGACACTAGGGTTATAGGGAATTGTTATACGAGGTTACCGAAAGTTGTTCGGAGTCCCGGATGAGATCCCAGACGTCGCGAGGAGCTCCAGAATGGTCCGGTGGTAAAGATTGATATATAGGACGGATGGTTTCGGACACCGGAAGTGTTTCGGGCATCACCGGTAACGTACCGGGACCACCGGGACCACCGAAGGTGGCCCCGGGGGTCCACCGAAGGGGGGCAACGACCCCGGGAGGCTAGATGGGCTAAGTGGGGAAGGGAACCAGCCCCTAGGTGGGCTGGTGCGCTCCCCACCCAGCCCATGCGCACCAGAGAAGGGGGAAGGGGGAACCCTAGGCGCAGGGGAGGCCCAAGGCCCACCTAGCCCCCCCCCTTTCCCTGCCCTGGCCACCGCCCCCCTCCCATCTGGTGGCTGCCGCACCACCTAGGGGGAAACCCTAGGGGTGGCGCACCCCCTCCCCCTCCTCCTATAAATAGAGAGAGGTTTTGGCCCTTGGGAGATAGACTTCTCCCTCTCCCTCGGCGCTGCCCTGCCCTTCTTCCTCCTCCTCTCTGTCGGTGCTTGGCGAAGCCCTGCCAGGAGACCTCGTCTCTCCATCGACACCACGCCGTCGTGCTGCTGGAGTGCTTCCCCCAACCTCTCCCTCCTCCTTTCTGAATCAAGGTGCGGGAGACGTCATCGGGCTGCACGTGTGTTGAACGCGGAGGTGCCGTAGTTCGGCACTAGATCGGAATCACACCGCAATCTGAATCGCCGTGAGTATGACTCCATCAACCGCGTTCTAGTAACGCTTCCGCTTAGCGATCTTCAAAGGTATGAAGATGCACTCACCCCTCTCTCGTTGCTGGTCTCTCCATAGGAAGATCTGAATATGGCGTAGGAAAATTTGGAATTTATGCTACGTTACCCAACAGTGGCATCCGAGCCAGGTTTTCTATGCGTAGATTCTATGCACAAGTAGAACACAAAAGTTGTGGGCGATGATTTGTCAATTTGCTTGCCTCTACTAGTCTTATTCTTTTCCGGCGGTATTGTGGGATGAAGCGGCCCGGACCGACTTTACACGTACGCTTACGTGAGACTGGTTCCACCGACAGACATGCACATCGTGCATAAAGGTGGCTAGCGGGTGTCTGTCTCTCCTACTCTAGTCGGATTGGATTTGATGAAAAGGGTCCTTATGAAGGGTAAATAGCTTTGGCATATCATCGTTGTGGCTGTCACGTAGGTAAGAAGGCGTTCTTGCTAGAAACCCAAATCAGCCACGTAAAACTTGCAACAACAATTAGAGGACGTCTAACTTATTTTTGCAGGGTTTGACATGTGATGTGATATGGCCAAAGTTGTGATGTTGCATGTATGATGTATGAGATGATCATGTTATTGTAATAAGATGATCCCTCTTAAAATTTCGAGAACGTATTCCCCTAAGTGTGCACCATTGCGAAGGATCGTTGTCTCGAAGCACCACATGATGATCGGGTGTGATAGATTCTAACGTTCGCATACAACGGGTGTAAGCCAGATTTACACACGCGAAACACCTAGGTTGACTCGACGAGCTTAGCATGTACATACATGACCTCGAAGACAAGAGACCGAAAGGTCAAACATGATTCGTATGGTTAAATACGATCAGCATGAAGTTGCTCACCATGGTGACTAGTCCGTCTCACGTGATGATCGGACACGGGTTAGTCAACATGGATCATGTATCACTTAGATGACTAGAGGGATGTCGATTTAAGTGGGAGTTCATACTTAATTTGATTAAATGAACTTAATTGTCATGAACTTAGTCTAAAAGTTTTCTTTATAAATATTGTAGATGGCCAACGTCAACCTCAATTTCAACGCATTCCTAGAGAAAAACAAGCTGAAAGATGATGGTAGCAACTATGCGGACTGGGTTCGCAACTTGAAGCTCATCCTTGAAGCAGCTAAAAATGCTTATGTCCTTGATGCGCCACTAGGTGACCCTCCCGCAGCAGCCCAGGACATTCTGAACGTCTGGCAAATGCGGAGTGATGACTACTCTCTGGTTAGGTGTGGCATGCTATACAGTTTAGAAACTGGGCTCCAAAGGCGTTTTGAGCAACACGGAGCATATGAGATGTTCCAAGAGCTGAAGCTAGTTTTTCAAGCTCATGCCCGTGTCGTGAGATATGAAGTCTCTGACAAGTTCTTTAGTTGTAAGATGGAGGAGAACAGTTCTGTCAGTGAGCACATACTCAAAATGTCTGGGTTACACGGTCGTCTGACTTCACTTGGAGTCGAACTTCCGGATGATGCTATAATTGACAGAATCCTCCAGTCTCTCCCACCAAGCTACAAAGGCTTTGTGCTTAACTACAACATGCAAGGGATGGAGAAGACCATTCCCGAGTTGTACTCGATGCTCAAGTCTGCAGAAGTAGAAATCAAGAAAGAGCATCAAGTGTTGATGGTCAACAACACCACTAGTTTCAAGAAGGGCAAGGGTAAGAAGAACTTCAAGAAAGACGGCAAAGCCGTTGCCGTGCCCGGTAAGCCAGATGTCGGGAAGAAGAAAAAGAATGGACCCAAGCCTGAGACTGAGTGCTTCTATTGCAAGGGAAAGGGTCACTGGAAGCGGAACTGCCCCAAATACTTAGCGGACAAGAAGGTCGGCAACGTTAAAGGTATATGTGATATACATGTTATTGATGTGTACCTTACCAGTGCTCGTAGTAGCTCCTGGGTATTTGATACTGGTGATGTTGCTCACATTTGCAACTCAAAGCAGGAACTGCGGAATAAGTGGAGACTGGCCAAGGACGAGGTGACGATGCGCGTCGGGAATGGTTCCAAGGTCGATGTGATCGCCGTCGGCACGCTACCTCTACATCTACCGTCGGGATTAGTTTTAAACCTTAATAATTGTTATTTAGTACCAGCTTTAAGCATTGACATTGTATCAGGGTCTTGCTTAATGCGAGACGGCTACTCATTTAAGTCAGAGAATAATGGTTGTTCTATTTATATGAGTGATATGTTTTATGGTCATGCTCCGCTGGTGAATGGTTTATTCTTGATGAATCTCGATCGTGATGTTACGCATATTCATAGTGTGAGTACCAAAAGATGTAAAGTTGATAATGATTGTCCCACATACTTGTGGCACTACCGTGTTGGTCATATCGGCGTTAAGCGCATGAAGAAGCTCCATACTAATGGACTATTAGAGTCTCTTGATTTTGAATCATTTGACACATGCGAACCGTGCCTCATGGGCAAGATGACTAAGACTCCATTCTCAGAAATAATGGAGAGAGCAACCGACTTATTGGAAATAATACATACTGATGTGTGTGGTCCGATGAACTTTGAATCTCGCGGTGGCTATCGTTATGTTCTCACTCTCACCGATGATTTGAGTAGGTATGGGTATATCTACTTGATGAAGCACAAATCTGAGACGTTTGAAAAGTTCAAGGAATTTCAGAGTGAGGTTGAGAATCAATGTGATAGAAAAATTAAATGTCTATGATCTGATCGTGGAGGAGAATATTTGAGTCACGAGTTTGGCACACACCTAAGGAAGTGCGGAATCATTTCACAACTGACGTCGCCTGGCACACCGCAACGCAACGGAGTGTCTGAACGTCGTAATCGCACTTTATTAGATATGGTACGATCTATGATGTCTCTTACCGACTTACCGCTATCATTTTGGGGATACGCATTAGAAACTGCAGCATTCACTTTAAATAGGGCACCATCTAAATCCGTTGAGACGACACCGTATGAACTATGGTTTGGCAAGAAACCTAAGTTGTCGTTTCTTAAAGTTTGGGGCTGCGATGCTTATGTCAAGAAACTTCAACCAGAAAAGCTCGAACCCAAAGCGGAGAAATGTGTATTCATAGGATACCCTAAGGAAACTATTGGGTATACCTTCTATCTTAGATCCGAAGGTAAAACCTTTGTTGCCAAGAACGGATCCTTTCTAGAGAAAGAGTTTCTCTCGAAAGAAGTAAGTGGGAGGAAGGTAGAACTTGATGAGGTAATTACACCCCCTCTCGAACAGGATAGTAGCGCAGCACGGGAAGCTGTTCATGTGGCGCCTACACCAACTGAAGAGGAAGTTAATGATGATGATCATGAAGCTTCGGATCAAGTTACTACTGAACCGCGAAGTTCCACGAGGGCACGCTCCTCACCAAAGTGGTACGGCAACCCTGTGATGGAATCATGTTGTTAGACAACGGTGAACCTTCGAACTATGAAGAAGCGATGGCGGGCCAGGATTCCAACAAATGGCTTGAAGCTATGAAATCCGAGATAGGATCCATGTATGAGAACAAAGTATGGACTTTGGTGGACTTGCCCGATGACCGGCGAGCCATAGAAAATAAATGGATCTTCAAGAAGAAGACTGATGCAAACGGTAATGTAACCGTTTACAAAGCTCGACTTGTCGCAAAGGGTTTTCGACAAATTCAAGGAGTTGACTACGAAGAGGCTTTCTCTCCCGTAGCGAAGCAGAAATCAGTCTGAATCATGTTAGCAATTGCCGCCTTTTATGATTATGAAATTTGGCAAATGGACGTCAAAACAACGTTCCTTAATGGGAACCTTAAGGAAGAGTTGTATATGATGCAACCAGAAGGTTTTGTCAACCCTAAGGGTGCTAACAAAGTGTGCAAGCTCCAGCGCTCCATCTATGGGCTGGTGCAAGCATCTCGGAGTTGGAACATTCGCTTTAATGAGGTGATTAAAGCGTTTGGGTTCATACAGGTTTACGGAGAAGCATGTGTGTACAAGAAAGTGAGTGGGAGCTTTGTAGCTTTCCTCATACTGTATGTGGATGACATATTATTGATGGGGCACAATACAGAAATGTTGGAGAGCATAAAGGCCTATTTGAACAAGAGTTTTTCAATGAAGGGCCTTGGAGAAGCTGCATACATATTAGGCATCAAGATCTATAGAGATAGATCGAGACGCCTCATAGGTCTTCTGCAAAGTACATACCTTGACAAGATATTGAAGAAGTTCAATATGGAAAACTCAAAGAAAGGGTTCTTGCCAGTTTTGCAAGGTATGAGATTGAGTAAGACTCAGTCGCCGACCATGGCAACAGATAGAGAGAAGATGAGTTCTGTCTCCTACGCTTCAGCCGTAGGATCTCTTATGTATGTCATGCTGTGTACCAGACCTGATATAAACCTTTCCATAAGTTTGGTAGGGAGGTACCAAAGTGATCCCGGTATGGAACACTAGACAGCGGTCAAGAATATCCTTAAGTACCTGAAAAGGACTAAGGAAATGTTTCTCGTTTATGGAGGTGACGAAGAGCTCGTCGTAAAGGGTTACGTCGACGCTAGCTTCAACACAGATCTGGATGACTCTAAGTCACAGACCGGATACGTATATGTGTTGAATGGTGGGGCAGTGAGCTGGTGCAGCAGCAAGCAAGAAGTCGTGGCAGCATCTACATGTGAAGCGGAGTACATAGTTGCTTCAGAAGCGGCTCATGAAGGAATTTGGATGAAGGAGCTCATCACCGACCTTGGAGTGGTTCCAAGAGCGTCGGGTCCAATGACACTCTTCTGTGATAACACTGGGGCCATTGCCATAGCCAAGGAGCCCAGGTTTCACCGGAAGACGAAGCACATCAAACGCCGCTACAACTCCATCCAGGACCATGTCCAGAGTGGAGTAATAGATATTTGTAAAGTACACACGGATCTGAATATTGCAGACCCGTTAACTAAACCTCTTCCACGAGCAAAACATGATCAACACCATAATGCTATGGGTGTTCGATACATCACAATGTAACTAGATTATTGACTCTAGTGCAAGTGGGAGACTGTTGGAAATATGCCCTAGAGGCAATAATAAAATGGTTATTATCATATTTCCTTGTTCATGATAATCGTCTATTGTTCATGCTATAATTGTATTAACAGGAAAAAGTAATACATGTGTGAATAAATAGATCACAATATGTCCCTAGCAAGCCTCTAGTTGGCTAGCTCGTTAATCAATAGATGATCATGGTTTCCTAACCATGGGCATTAGATGTCATTGATAACGGGATCGCATCATTGGGAGAATGATGTGATGGACAAGACCCAATCCTAAGCATAGCACTAGATCGTGTTGTTCGTATGCTAAAGCTTTTCTAATGTCAAGTGTCTTTTCCTTCGACCGTGAGATAGTGCAACTCCCGGATACCGTAGGAGTGCTTTGGGTGTATCAAACGTCACAACGTAACTGGGTGACTATAAAGGTGCACTACGGGTACCTCCAAAAGTGCCTATTGGGTTGGTACGAATCGAGATCGGGATTTGTCACTCCGTATGACGAAGAGGTATCTCTGGGCCCACTCGGTAGAACATCATCATGAGCTCAATGTGACTAAGGAGTTAGTCACACAATGACGTGCTACGGAACGAGTAAAGAGACTTACCGGTAACGAGATTGAACAAAGTATAGGTATACCGACGAGCGAATCTTGGGCAAGTTCTATACCGACAGACAAAGGGAATTGTATACGGGATTGATTGAATCCTTGACATAGTGGTTCATCCGATGAGACCATCGTGGAGCAAGTGGGAGCCACCATGGGTATCCAGACCCCGCTGATGGTTATTGGCCTGAGAGGTGTCTCGGTCATGTCTGCCTCTCTCCCAAACCCGTAGGGTCTACACACTTAAGGTTCGATGACGCTAGGGTTATAGGGAATTGTTATATGAGGTTACCGAAAGTTGTTTGGAGTCCCGGATGAGATCCCGGACGTCACGAGGAGCTCCGGAATGGTCCGGAGGTAAAGATTGATATATAGGACGGATGGTTTTGGACAACGGAATTGTTTCGGGCATCACCGATAACGTACCGGGACCACCGGGACCACCGGAGGTGGCCCCGGGGGTCTGCCGAAGGGGGGCAACGACTCCGGGAGGCTAGATGGGCTAAGTGGGGAAGGGAACCAGCCCCTATGTGGGCTGGTGCGCCCCCCACCCAGCCCATGTGCACCAGAGAAGGGGGAAGGGGGGAACCCTAGGCGCAGGGGAGGCCCAAGGCCCACCTAGGGCGCCCTCCCCTTTCCCTGCCCTCGCTGCCGCCCCCTTCCCATCTGGTGGCTGCCGCACCACCTAGGGGGAAACCCTAGGGGTGGCGCACCCCCTCCCCCTCCTCCTATAAATAGAGAGGGGTTTTGGCCCTTGGGAGATAGACTTCTCCCTCTCCCTCGGCGCAGCCCTGCCCTTCTTCCTCCTCCTCTCTGCCGGTGCTTGGCGAAGCCTTGTCGAGAGACCTCGTCTCTCCATCGACACCACGCCGTCATACTGCTGGAGTTCTTCCCCAACCTCTCCCTCCTCCTTTCTAGATCAAGGTGCAGGAGACGTCACCGGGCTGCACGTGTGTTGAACGCGGAGGTGCCGTAGTTTGGCACTAGATCGGAATCACACCGCGATCTGAATCACCGCGAGTACGACTCCATCAACCGCGTTCTAGTAACGCTTCCTCTTAGCGATCTTCAAAGGTATGAAGATGCACTCAACCCTCTCTCGTTGCTGGTCTCTCAATAGGAAGATCTGAATATGGCGTAGGAAAATTTTGAATTTATGCTACGTTACCCAACATAAACATTGTAACCAATATCTTCTACCTTGACACAAAGAAAAAGAAAACTATTTACACGGGAAAGCTCCCAACAAGCAAAAGAAGAAAAGAAAAATCTTTTTGGGTTTTCTCAAAAGGACACAAAACAAGAAAACAAGAAAACGAAAATAAACTAGCATGGATAATACAGTGGCAAAGTGTAAACACCGGCTAACAAAGTGAAAGCACAAGCATGAATGTAAAGTCGGTGAGAACACGTACTCCCCCAAGCTTAGGCTTTTGGCCTAGCTTGGTCTACTCCCATGGATGATCCTGGCAAAACCCAAAGTCATAATGGGTGTTATACGGGAGTGCTGCAGCCACTGCCTGAATAGCTGCCTCACGAAGTCGAGCAGCCGTCGCCTCCCTCTCATACTCCTGTGCCACTCCTATGGTTATGTAGTATCTTCATTTAACCTGAAAGTCAAAGAAAGCAGGAGCAGGAAGGGTAATATGGAAAACACGCTGCCGGTTAAATATCAAGCGGTATAGGAGGGATCCATGATCTCTCTCAAGGAACTGGTAGCGTGTTAGAGGTACACAATCAAGGTAGGCTGTACGGAGAGGAGGGTCTTCTGGACGGATGGATACCCCAAGAAAATTTGCTAAGCGTGTAGCATAAACTCCACCAAAGAAATCCCCCTCACTGTCATTTTTATTCAGCCTCCTTGCTATTATAGCTCCCATATTGAAGCTCCTGTCACCTGTTACTGCACTCTTAAGGATACTAAGGTCAGAAGCGCATAGGTGACAATGTGCTCCCTTGCCGTTAATGCACCTACCTATGAAGAGGGCAAAGTAGTGCAAGGTAGGGAAATGGATGCTTCCTATGTTGGCTTGCGTGATATCTCTGGTTTCTCCAACAGTTATACTAGAGACAAAGTCTCCGATCGAAGACTTAGGAGGATCATTAACACTATCCCCATCGGGTATCTTGCAAATCCTATTGAAATCCTCCGGATCCACGGTATAGGATTTATCGTACAGATCAAGCAGTATGGATGAGTCACGGCCAACTGAGAATTTAAATCTACGCACGAAAGAGGCAGTGAGCATAGCATACTGTTCACATTTATCTGAGAGGAATTCTTCTAACCCGGCATTGCGGACAAGTGTGTCAAACTCATCCTTGAAGCCTGCTTCGATCATGAACTCATCGAAAGGCCATTCACATGGTTGCACCGGTGTGTCCCTTAGTTGAAAAGGTTCGGGCTCCCGAAAAGAGAGACGAGGACCCTTCTTACTTGAGGAACCACCATGAAACTTCCTCCTGAACATAATTTCCTTTTGCTGAAATTTTTGAAGTTCACGAGAAAAGTGAATAAAGACCCACCATACCATGTAGCAACTACTCCTACTAGTGCCTAGAGACCGTATCACACGCTAAAACTACTTGGGACCAGCTAAAATCAACCTTTCAAGCTCAAGAACAGGGTCACCAAGGTAGCAAGAATACGCGAAGGATAAAGTACTAGAGAAAAAACTAATTGGACCAATGGAGGAGTCACTTACCAAGGAGTAATTTCCCCAAAACGGTTCGGAGAATGGTGCTTTGAGCAAAGAGATCGAAAATCACAGCCAAATGAGCAAGAACACGGGTTTGAGCTGCGAAACAATTTTTCTGGAGGAAGAAGAAGAGGCTGGGAGCTGGAATGAGTGGAGGGGGTGCCTGTGGGCCCCACAAGCTTGCACCCCACCACCAGGGGGTAGGTGGCGGTGGCAGGGCTTGTGGCCCACTAGTCAGACCCCGGGCCAACTCTCAGGCCCAAAAAATTTCAAAAATTCCAGAAAAAAACATACTAAATTTTCAGGACCATCGGAGAACTTTTATTTTCGAGGTATTTTTCTCCAGGACGCTAAAACAGAAAACAGGAAAAACTAAACTAATTCTATCATTTTTCTTCTAAGCAAAAGAAAATGAAAGCTTAAAACAGAGGTATGTGACTCCTTGATTCATCCGTTTCATGGTCATCGAAAGAAATCCGTCAATGGGATTGATCAAGTCTTTATGACAAAACCTTCTCGAATCGCAAGAGAGAACGGAGAATTTTTGTATAGCCACTAAGTCACCTCAATGGGCATATGTATCTCCCCAACAAGCAAATCATACTTCATCTTGACACAAGGAATAGGGCATTCAAAGCTCCCAATGAGAATCTATGAAGTCTTCTCGATAGCATTGATGCAATGTACTGGATATCGTTTCTTCGGAAAGTGCACTGTGTGCTCATTAACGTTGACATGGAAAGTGACATTGCCTTTGTTGCAATCTATAACAGCCCCTGCAGTGTTTAAAAAGGGTCTTCCGAGGATGATAGCCATCGCATCGTCCTCGGGAATATCCAAGATAACAAAGTCTGTTGAGATAGTGGTATTAGCAACCACAACAGGCACATCCTCGCAAATGTCGATAGGGAAAGCAGTTGATTTGTCAGCCATTTGCAGAGAAATTTCAGTGGGTGTCAACTTATCCAACTCAAGTCTACGATAAAGAGAGAGCGGCATAACACTAACACCGGCTCCAAGGTCACATAAGGCAGTTCTTACGTAGTTTCCTTTAATGGAGAGAGGTATAGTGGGCAATCCGGGATCACCAAGTTTCTTAGGAGTTCCACCTTTAAAAGTGTAGTTGGCAAGCATGGTGGAGATCTCAAGATCTGGTATCTTCCGTTTATTAGTCACGATATCTTTCATGTACTTGGCATATGGAGACATCTTGAGCATATCAGTTAACCGCATCTGCAGAAAGACGGATCTTATCATCTCAACGAAGCGCTCAAAATCCTCATCATCCTTTTTCTTGGATGACTTGGGAGGAAAGGGCATAGGTCTCTGAACCCATGGCTCTCTTTCTTTACCATGCTTCCTAACAGTGAAGTAATTCTTGTCGTATCTCTTAGGTTGTGGATTATCAGGATTAACCGTAGGTTCAATCTCCACATCCTCATCATTGCTAGGTTGAGCATTATTATGAACATCACTGTCTGTCACCAGGTTCATGTTCATCACCTGATTCTGTTTCTGCATCAGACGCGGAAATATCATTAGGTTCTTCAGGTGTGACAGTATTTGGTGAACTGGCGTGCAGGTTTCTATCATCCTTCTTCTTCTCCTTAGGATGATTGGGTGTATCAGCATTGATTCCTTGCGAATCTTGATCAATTCTCTTAGGATGACCTTCAGGATACAAAGGTTCCTGAGTCATTTTGCCTCCTCTAGTAATGACTCTGACAGAGTTGTCATTTAATTCATTGAGCATGTCATTCTGAGCTTTGAGTACTTGTTGTACCTGAGTAGTAATCATAGAGGCATGTTTACTCAGAAGCTGCAGATTGTTGACATTTCTGTCTACACAAGCACTTAAATGGCTCAGCATACGAGCACTTTGTTCCAAATGTCTGCTAACATAATCATTGAAACTCTGTTGTTTGGCAACAAAGTTGTCAAATTCATCAAAGCATAGGCTAGCAGGCTTATCAAAAGGAATATCACTCTCATCAAACCTATGCAGAGAATTCACTTCTACTACCTGTATCGGGTTATCGAGACCATGGATCTCTTTGATAGGTGGTAGATTTTTGACATCTTGAGATCCAATGCCTTTCTCTTGCATATCTTCGGGGCTGAGGAATAGAATACCTCTTTTCTTAGGAGTTGGCTTAGGAGGTGGTTCGGGAATAGTCCAAGCATTATCGTTGATCAAGAGGTTATTCAGTAGGGTCTCAGCTTGTTCTACAGTTCGTTCCCTAAAAACACAACCGGCACAACTATCTAGGTGGTCTCTAGAGGCATCCGTAAGTCCGTTATAGAGGATAGCAAGTATCTCGTTCTTCTTAAGAGGTTGATCAGGCAAAGCATTCTGTAGCTGGACGATCCTCCCCCAAGCTTGTGGAAGACTCTCTTCTTGGAGTTGAGCAAAGTTGTATAGTTCCTGCAAGGCAGCTTGCTTCTTATGGGCAGGGAAATATTTCTCACAGAAGTAATAGACCATCTCCTGGGGACTACACACACATCCAGGAGCAGGAGAGGTGAACCAGGCTTTAGCGTCATCCTTTAGAGAGAAAGGGAATAGCTTAAGGATATAGTAGTGGCACATCTTCTCCTCATTAGTGAAAAGGTTGGCTATTTCGGATAGTTTGGCAAGATGGGCTATGACCGTCTCAGACTCATAACCGTGAAAAGGATCAGATTCGACTAGAGATATTATCTCAGGGTCGACAGAGAATTCATAATCCTTATCGGTGACAAAGATAGGCGAAGTGGCAAACTTCGTGTGATTTTTCATCCTAGCTTCCCGAGATTTTTCCTTCCACTTGAGAAGTAATTTCTCAGCGTCATAGGCATCCTTACACGCAAGAAAATCCTCAGCTATCTCTCCCTCCATAACGTAACCCTCAGGTATATCAGGCAATTCATATCTAGGAGAGCTAGATCTAGCAGGAGCAAAAGCAGGTTCTATCTCAATAGTAACGGCAGTTTCAAAAGCATCACGAGCATTGGCAGTAACTCTAGCAATATGAGCATCAAGGAACACTCCTAGTGGAACATCAGGCAAAGGAGTATCTCTAGCAGTATCAAGCATAGCATCATCAGGCAAAATAGCATCTCTAACATCATCAGGCAAAGCAGTATCAACATAGCATCTCTAGCAGTATCAAGCATAACATCTCTAGCAGTATCAGGCATAGCCTCAAGCATAGTATCATCAGGCATAGTATCAAGCATAGTATCATCAGGCATAGTATCAAGCATAGCATCTCTAGCAGTAGTATCACAAGCATCATCAAGCACATGCGACATATCAAGATTTCTAGCAGGAAGTGATGTCACAAACTTACTCATAACTGAAGGTGAATCAAGTGCAGAGCTAGATGGCAATTCCTTACCTCCCCTCGTAGTTGAGGGCAAGACTTTGGTCTTCGGATCCTTCAGATTCTTCATAGTGATCAGCAGATATAAATCCCAAGTAACTCAGAGAATATAGAAATACCTCCCCGGCAACGGCCCCAGAAAAATGCTGATTTGCACTCTCTGGCGATGGCTAGACGAATGCTGATGACAACAAACCTTCACCAGCAACGGCACCAGAAGAATGCTGCTAGAACTCCCCGGCAACAAAACTAGAAGAATGTTGTTGATGGCCCACCAGCGCATGGGTTCGCAGCAGTTTTCGAGGGTAGAGTATTCAACCCAAATTTGTTGGTTCGCACGACGGGAGGTGGGAGAATACTCTCAAGTATTAGCAGCTGAATTTGTCAGATTCAACCACACCTGAAAGATTAGTATCTGCAAGCAAAGTAGTAACAGCAAAGTAGCGAGTAACGACAGTGTAATGAGTAGTAGCAGCGGCAAGGAAAAGCAGTAGTGACAGCAGTAGTGAGTAGCAACAGTAGCAAGCGACAGTAGTAGCAACAGTAGCGGCAGAGCAAGACAAGTAACAGCAGTAGCAACAATAGTTGCAGCAGCAGAGCAAGACAAGTAACAGCAACAGTAGCAACAGTAGTAACAGCAGCAGTAGGGCAAACTCGTAGGCAATGGGTCGGTGATTTGTTTGGATGATATTCATCATGCAACAGCTATAACACGGAGAGATATGTGGCTAGCTCCCGTTCGTCAATGTGATGTAGGCATGCATTCCGTGTGTCGTTATACGTGATTAGGGAAAAGAACTTGCATGACATCTATTGTCCATCCCTCCCATGGAGCAGGGTCCAAAAGGAAACTACTGGATATTAAGGTTCTCCTTTTAATAAAGAACCGGACCAACACATTAGCACTTGGTGAACACATGAACTCCTCAAACTATAGTCATCAACGGGAGTGGTTCCGGTTATTGTCACTCCGGGGTTGCCGGATCATAACACATAGTAGGTAACTACAACTTGCATGATCGGATCTAAAACACACATATATTGGTGACAACATAATAATTTCAGATCTGAAATCATGGCACTCGGGCCCTAGTGACAAGCATTAAGCATGGCAAAGTAGTAGCAACATCAATCTCAGAACATAGTGGATACTAGGGATCAATCCCCATCAAAACTAACTCGATTACATGATAGATCTCATCCTACTCATCACCGCCCAGCGAGCCTACGAATAGATTACTCACGAACGACGAAGAGCTTCATGGAATTGGAGAGGGAAGAAGGTTGATGATGACGATGGCGACGATTTCCCCTCTCCGGAGCCCAAGACGGACTCTAGATCTGCCCTCCAGATGAAGAACAGGTGGTGGCGGCGCCTCCGTATCACAAACGCGACGAAAACTTCTCTTTTTTATTTTTTCTGGGACGAAAGGGATCTTATAGACCTGAGATTGGGGGCGGCAGAGCCATGTGGGCCCCACAAGCCTGCCCACCGCCACCAGGGGGTGGTGGCGGAGCGAGGGCTTGTGGCCCAGTGGCCCACCCCCTGAGGTGGAACTTGGTGCAGATATTTTTCTTATTTTCCAAAACTGCTCCCCATAAATTTTCAGGATGTTTGGACAACTTTGATTTCTGCACAAAAATAACACCAAGGCAATTCTGCTGAAAACAACATTAGTCCAGGTTAGTTCCATTCAAATCATGCAAATTAGAGTCCAAAACAAGGGCAAAAGAGTTTGGAAAAGTAGATACGATGGAGACGTATCAGAAGGTACCTACGTTGTCGAGGAAGTATATCGTTCCGGTGCCATCAAAACCAATAACACGGAAGGTAATTTTCCTAGAGTGGTAAATGGGCAAAGAATCAAACATTATATCTCTGGTACTCCCATAAATGTTGAGACCAATATCATCAATATCATAACTCCAGAGGAGTACATTAGGGATGTTTATCAGCCTGTTTCAGACTCTGAAAACGAAGAGGTATGTGTTTCGGTAAGTAATTGGACTCCAAAACTTTTCCAGTAGGAAATTTTCTCCGTTTTGAAATTTATGGAAAATAGAAAAATAAAAAGCAGCCAGGAGAGCGCACGAGGCGGCCAAAAGCCTGGTAGCCGCCGCCTGCCCCCCTGGCCGCGGCTACAGGGCTTGTGGGCACCTCGTGTGCCTCCCGGACTCCGTTTTCTTGCGGAGCACTCCTTCTGGTCCAGAAAAAATCATTATATATACGCTCGAGGGTTTTGATCTCTGTATCGCGCAGTTTTCCTGTGTTTTCTTTTCGAGCCTGTTGTCTACCGCAGATTTAGAGCAAAGATGTCTCAGGAATCTGTTGGGGAGAATAATCTCCCTCGAGTTCATGAAGAAGTACATGCTAATCTGAAAAGAGTAGAAGTCACGGAAGCCAGGGACAAAGCTAAGGAGAAAACCCAAGCTAGGGAGGAAGTTCAACCTATGTTCAACATTGAAGACGTTGAAGGAGTGGACTTTCTCCAACCTTTCCTACACGTGTTGTCTCCTTCCTTGATTGAACTCTTGAGGTTTTGTGAAACAACTCGTGCTCACAATATTTCCCTTTCTCGTGAAGTTGTTTTGCTGGAGAATCATGTCGCGGATCTCCAAGGTATAAATCAAAGATTGATAGCTCTCTTGGAATCAAAGGCAAAGACTCCACCGCCATCACCACCAAAGGAAGACAACTAAGCATTGGCATCGGCAACTCCCTTGGCTTGTGCCAATCTTGGGGGAGTTGCCCTGGTATCGTATCACCTTTATATCTTTTGCTTTTACCTTTGTTTTAGTTCTTTCCTTTTCAGTTTTTATTTCTTCTCTTAGTGGAATAAGTCTTAGTGTTTAGTTTGAGTCTTTTGCCTTGTGTCTCCCCCGATGTATTCGAGCTTGCGAGCTATATAAAAAAGAGTATCTTAGTCAAGGGCTTTGTTTTGTGCCGTGATCAAAAGTATTAAAAGAACGATAGCATGAAATATCATGAGATGATCTTATGGAAAGTGATAGCTTCACATATAACAAGTATGATGATTGAAACTTGTTGAGAATAGACCAACACAAGCCCCAGTCATTGTTGCAATTAATAAGAAGTAATAAGGAAAGAGAGGTTCGCATATAAATATATCATCTTAGATACTTTCTATAATTGTGAGCACTCACCAAACTATTACATGATTAGAAGTAGATGTTGGACAAGGAAGACAACATAATGAATTGTGTTTGCTTGGTTCCAAACAATGTTATATATCTAGAGATCCCTTAGCATGTGACGATTGCTTCCAACTCATATTAGCCAAAACTTCCGTACTGAGTAGAAATACTACTTGTGCATCCATAAACCTTCAACCCATTTTTTCCATGAGAGTCCACCATACCTACCTATGGATTGAATAAGATCCCTCAAGTAAGTTGTCATCGGTGCAAGCAATAAAAATTGCTCTCTAATATGTATGATCTATTAGTGTTTGGAAAATAAGCTTTGTACGAACCCGTGATGAGGAAGACATAAAAGCGACAGACTGCATAATAAAGTTCTTTATCATAGGAGGCAATATAAAGTGACGTTCCTCCACACTAAGAGGACACGCATCCAAACCTCAAAAGCGCATGACAACCTGTGCTTCCCTCTGGGAAGGGCCTATCTTGTACCTTTACTTTTTGCCCTTGAAAGAGTCATGGTGATCTTCACCAATTCCTTATTTTGCCTTTGTCTTGGCTACCATCACAAGCTAGGGAAAGATCTATATTCATATATCAACTTGGAGATGAGTACTTATGCTTTATTATTGTTGGCTTTACCCTTGAGGTAAATGGTTGGGAGGCAAAACTATAAGCCCTATCTTTCTGTGTGTCCATCTGAAACTTTGATACCATGAGTACCACGTGAGTTGTAACAATTGTGGAAAACAAAAGAGATGATTGAGTATGTGGATTTGCTTTACAAGCTCTTATTTGACTCTTTCTGATGTTATGATAACTTGCAATTGCTTCAATGACTATGGACTGTTGTTGGCTACTTCTCGGTAAGGTTTTTGATTCATACTTTGCTTTGTGAAGGAATTGTTACTTTCCCATAAGAATCTTTATGTTGTATTGTTGTTCTATGTGTGATCATGATGCCCTCATGTCTGTATTATGTTTTATCGACACCTTCATCCCTAAACATGTGGACATGTTTATGGATCTTGGTTTTCGCTTGAGGACAAGCGAGGTCTAAGCTTGGGGGAGTTGATACGTCCATTTTGCATCATGCTTTCATGTTGATATTTATCGCTTTATGGACTATTATATTACTTTGTGGTACCATACTTATGCCTTTTCTCTCTTATTTTGCAAGGTTTATTTGAAGAGGGAGAATACCGGCAGCTGGAACTCTAGACTGGAAAAGGAGCAAGTCTGAGTCCTCTATTCTGCGCAACTCCAAATGCCCTAAAATCAACGTGGAATTTTTTGGGATTATATAAAAAATACTAGGCGAAAGAAGTGCGAGAGGGGAGCTGCCAGGGGTCCACAAGCCTGGTAGTCGCTGCCTGCCCCCCTGGCGGCGGCTACAGGGCTTGTGGGCGCCCTGGTGGCCCACTTGCCCCCCTCTTCTGCTATATGAAGGGTTTCGTCTGGAAAAAAAATGAGGGTGGAGCTTTTTCGTGGATTATCCGCTGCCACGAGGCGGAACTTGAGCAGAACCAATCTAGAGCTCCGGCAGGACGATCCTGTCGGGGAAACTTCCCTCCCGGAGGGGGAAATCGTCGCCATCGTCATCACCAACACTCCTCTCGTCGGAGGGGAGTCATCTCCATCAACATATTCATCAGCACCCTCTCCTCTCCAAACCCTAGTTCATCTCTTGTAACCAATCTCCGTCTCGCAACTCCGATTGGTACTTGTAAGGTTGCTAGTAGTGTTGATTACTCTTTGTAGTTGATGCTAGTTGGATTACTTGGTGGAAGAGTTTATGTTCAGATCCTTGATGCTACTCATTACACCTCTGATCATGATTATGATTATGCTTTGTGAGTAGTTACTTTTGTTCCTGAGGACATGGGATAAGTCATGCTGATAATAGTCATGTGAATTTGGTATTCGTTCGGTATTTTGATATGATGTATGTTGTCTTTTCCTCTAGTGGTGTTATGTGAACATCGACTACATAACACTTCACCATATTTGGGCCTAGAGGAAGGCATTGGGGAGTAGTAAGTAGATGATGGGTTGCTAGAGTGACAGAAGCTTAAACCCCAGTCTATGTGTTGCTTCGTAAGGGGCTGATTTGGATCCACTAGTTTAATGCTATGGTTAGACGTTGTCTTAATTCTTCTTTCGTAGTTGCAGATGCTTGCGAGAGGGGTTAATCATAAGTGGGACGCTTGTCCAAGTAAGGGCAGTACCCAAGCGTCGGTCCACCCACATATCAAACTATCAAAGTAACGAACGCGAATCATATGAACATGATGAAACTAGCATGACAGAAATTCCCGTGTGTCCTCGGGAGTGTTTTTCCTCCTATAAGGCTTTGTTCAGGCTTGTCCCTTGCTACAAAAGGGATTGGGCCACTTTGCTGCACCGTTGCTACTACTTGTTACTTGTTACTTTTCACCTACTACGTTTCACCTCACTACACCATCACTTGTTACCGCTACTTTCAGTGCTTGCAGTTATTACCTTGCTGAAAGCTGTTTATCAGAGCCTTCTGCTCCTCGTTGGGTTCGACACTCTTACTTATTGAAAGGACTACGATTGATCCCCTATACTTGTGGGTCATCAGTTACCGCTCGCTGAATTTTGTAAAATATGATTGCTTCCCTCTGACGGGGGAATGTGTGATCCTAAGCTTGAGGAATTCTAGTATTTCCTCCTTACCTTAATTGTGGGAGAAACTAGGGGCGTATCAAACGCTAGGGCCCCTAGTTTGCATTTTTCGTCCCGTGAAGTATTTCTCCTTGCTTATAGGAAAATGCCTAACTTCTATGGAGCAGAGTGGTGGCTCAATGGCCCCCACCCTTGCTATTTTGTGCCGCGCACTTTATGGTGATAGCACTTACAACTTAGTAGCTATTGTTGCACGCCATTTGCATCTTAACTGAACTAGAGGCAAAATTCATGGTCGTATTTATGCCACGCACATAGCAAAGAATTTTAATGTTGCCATACACCAGACTAATTACATATTACCTAAGGTTTATCTTGATCACCAATCTATGATAGAGCAACATTTCATAGAGGAACTTTAGGCACCGTATCACATTCGTTAGAGCTTAGTATTTAGCGTGAAGACTTGTGATATTATTGCCTTGCCTACACCTTCTTTGTTTAACTATCATGCCATGCACAGGTACACCATCATGCCAACAGATATAATTGCTTATCGAAACGGGTTGGCTGCTCCGGAGGACGAGTCCCAGGCATGGGATGCTCAGGTGCCTCAGCAACAATATTCTCCTGGACTGGACGGCTATTATAAGTGGTGACCACCAAGCTAGGCAAACGCCTAATCTTGGGGACTACGTATTTCTCACCGAAATTGCATTCATGTTCACAGCTTCACATAAATTGTCGGTGTTCATCCTTTTTCATTGTAAATCCATGTTAGTTTTAATTTTATGCTTTATTCTTGTGTGTTTGAAAAACTTTAGAAAATCCAAAAATATTTCTTGCTTCTTTTCGGTTTTCCTTTTCCGTTTATTTATCTCTAGTACTAAAAAGAAAACCCAAAAAGATTTCCTTTACTTGCTGGGAGCTTTCCATGTAAATAGTTTTTCTCGCTTTTGTTTTTCCATCATTTGTTTGATTTCTTCAAGAAAAAACAAAAACTCCAAAAATATTTGAGTGTGTTTCTCCGAATTTCTTTTATTTCTTTGATCATTGAAAAAATAAGACCACGATGAAAATGTTGAGTAGGTCTCATATGCTTTATTTTTTATCTAACAAAGAGCCAATATTACCATGTCTTCTCCTTTGCAGAAATACCTTCCAGATTCCAGGTTAGTCCATGACACACTTGCACTCTTATTATTATCACATCATTCGGTCGTGCAAGTGTAAGTCAATAATGACAATATTCGATGAAGTGATCGTGGCAATGAAAACTAGTATGAACTCTTCTTGTTTTCTATTTTTGTAAATATGTTTAGCTTGTTCGATCTTGATTTCGTATATCATGAGTGAGCATGTTTATGATGACAATTAGAGAATATAGTTTCTCATGCCATGCTTAAATATCTAGGAGTGGATAATTATTTATCTTGTGTGTCAACATGCATTAAAACAGTTATGATGTGGTACATAAGTATGGTATTTCCCTCTGAGTAATTTGAGCGGCTTGACTTGGCCCATGTGCAAACATGTAGTTGATTCAAAACCAACGCAGCCTTCATGATGTTTAAATTCAGAGTGTTCATATCCTAATCATGCTAATGTACAATGTTAATTATTCACAATGCAAGTTTATGACCGTTTTTTCTCTATAGCTAGTCGCTTCCCATCTATTGCTAGCCCTCACCTGTACTAAGCGGGAATGCTGCTTGTGCATCCAGAATTCTTAAACCAAGACATTCCATGCGAGTCCACCATACCTACCTATATACCGTATTACCCTATCGTTCGAAGTAAATTTGCATGTGCCACCTCCAAATATTCAACCAAACTCTGTCATAGATCTGGTCATAAACTCACAATTCATTGGATCCCAACAAACACACCACAAAAGAAAGAGTTACATCATATGGATCTCCAAGAGACCATTGTATTGAGAAATAAAACTAGAGAGAAAGCCATATAGCTACTACCTACGGACCCGTAGGTCTGATATCAACTACTCACGCATCATCGAAGGAGCACCAATGAGGATGGTGAACCCGTGTGTGATCATGTTCCTCTCCGGAACGGGTTCTTGATTGGATTTTGTGGCTCTCGAACTTGCGGCGGATGAAACATTTTTCGTGGAATCCTCTAGGGTTTTCTGAATATTGGGGTATTTATAGAGCTCACATGCGGTGGAGAAGCTTCCCGAGGGCCCCAATAGACACCAGGCCGCGCCAGGGGCCTCTAGCATGCCCTAATGTCTAGTGGCCCTCCTGGGCCTTGTCTGTTGCTCATTCTTGGTTCCCAAGTTTCCTTTTGGTCCAAAAAAATCACCGTACAGTTTCGTGGCAATTGGACCTCATCTCATATGGATTTTCTGCGAGGGGAAAAACAGCAACTGGCACTAGGCACTATATCAATAGGCTACTCCCAAAAATGATATAAATTTGCTATAAAATGATTATAAAACATCCCAGAATGATAATATAACAACATGGAACAATAAAAATAATATAGATACGTTGGAGACATATCAGCATCCCCGAGCTTAATTCCTTCTCATCCTCGAGTAGGTAAATGATAAAAATAGAATTTTTGATTGTGGAGTGTTGCCTCACATGTTCATCATATTATTTTTCTTTGAGCATGGACATACGGACTTATAGATGATGCAATGCAATAGTCATTTGACATGAAGATTTCAATACTCAATCATATCAACAAGCAACCAAGTCTTTCAAAATATCAACGCTAAAGAATGTTATCCCTAGCCCATCATGCTCAATAATTGATCCATTCATGCAACACACTCAAATATTAACTACATCCAATGTTCAGGTGTGATAATGGTGTTCCTTAGTTGGGGCTTTATAAGAGAATATGGAGACTCAAATTTCTTTTTTTGCATAAAGTAAATAGATAGGCCCTTCGTAGAGGAAGGCATAGATTTTTAGAGGTGCCATAGCTCAAAGTGAATATCATAGAGATAATTTTTTTAGGGTGGCATGCTTTTCTTGTCAACGAGAATGACTAAGAGTTTCCAATATCCTCCATGCTAAACAAATTATAGGCACTTCCCAAAGTGAAAATAAATTTTATTCCTTTTCCACCATTCTTTCACATTCCATGGCTAGATGTATCCATGAGTGTCGTCCACACCAACACTTTCCAAGGAATTTATTATTTCACAACATAAAATATTTTTTCTTTTGGGGACAGGGCATCCCTATTACTGCCATACTCTCGTGCAATGATAAGTGAATAAACACACATATTGAGAATAACCTACTTAACATGGAAGATACCGGCCACCCATCGGCGCTTCATGAGTGGTACAGGCACACAAAACCAAATTTTATTTTCAATATTAGAGTTGGCACAAATTTGGGTTTAGGATTTGGATGCACAAGCTGTACTCCCGCTTAGTACAAGTGAAGGCTAGCAATAGATTGAGAAGCGCCCAACCAAGGAACAAAAGTTATCAGAAGTGAACGTTAAACATAACTAACACCAAATAATGCGAAAAAAGTAGGATGTAATTTCATAGTATAATTATTGACCTCATGTGCATGCATAGGCAATCGCAAACCTTAACATCAATATTCTTACTAGAGCATAATTACTCATCAACATACCTCACATATTACTATCTTCTTATCGCAAAACTATTGCAAAGAATCAAACTTATTATCCAATGATCTTCATGGAAGTTTTTATTATATCTTGCCAAACGAGGAGAAGTTGCCTACCAGTTGGAACTTCCTCCGCATCTTTCCAGGGTTCATGATGTTTTCCACGTCTCGCAACTCAGGCGTTGCTTTTCGGATCCTATCCGTGAAGTGGACCACGAAACGCTTGATCTCCAAGATAACCTTTCTTACCGAGAATACCCCGTGCGTATTCTTGATCAAGCTGAGCGTACCACTCGACGTTGAAACCTCAAGTTTCTTAAAGTTCAATGGTCAAATCATTCTGAAAAGGAGGCAACTTGGGAAAGAGAGGATCGTCTCCGACTTGAATATCCTGCGTTATTCCCGACGACTTCTAAATCTCGGGACGAGATTCTTTTGAGTGGGGGTGAGTTGTCACATCCCTAAAACTTAAGCTAGATAGCATTGTGCTCATGTCTTCTTTGCATTTGCATCTAAGAAGTTTCAACAAAAACAACAAAGTGGCAAAGGAAAAACTCAAAACCCTAGCCACCATTTCAATTAAAGGAAATTTCAAACTAGTTCAAAATCAATGAACCCAAAATGGCCTCAAGAAATGTTCAAACTTTCTGATAAATCATGAAAGTAAATGAGCATTGGAGAAAACTATTTCCTTGGCACTTCAAGCATTTTAAATAAATGCAAAAGCCACTGGTTTCAAATCTAAAAATTTGAAAACAGAAGCTATAATTTTCCAAAAATGTTGAAAGTCTTGGAAATGAGTGGGGACATTATAACAAATATTTCAGGAGGTTTAAAATAGTTTTTACTTTTTGTTTTGGAGCTGAAATAATTAGCAAAGCAATAAATAGCAAAACAGAAAAACAAAAACAGAAGAAAAAGGAAAAGTCTTACCTGACGCCCACGCCAGGCCCAGCCCATCTCGCCGCTCGTCCCCTTCCCCGCGCCAGTAGGCAGCAGGAGGTGGCCGCCGCCTCCTCCGGCACGGCCACGCACCTGCGTGCCTGCCTGGCCGCCGGTTCGCGCTGGCGACGGCGGGGATAAGCTCCCCAGAGCCTCCCCTATCCATTCCCCGCCTCGGTTCTCCTCCTCCGCCCGAATCCCCTCCTTCTCCCTGCTGCCGCCATTAGAGCCGAGCTCGAGCTCGTGCTGGCCGTTGCCCTGGCCATAGGAACCCCTCCTCGAGCACACCATTAGATCCGCCTCGTCGCCCTGGTCGTCTCTGCAGAAGCCGAAGTCCCCTCGAGCCCTGCAACGCCCGCAACGCCGTCGTCTTCTTCCTCCGGCCGCCGGACATCTCCCGTCGATTCGTCGCCCCCAGGCCTTCCCCGAGCCGTCTGAGCTCTTCTCTGCACTCCCTGTGAGCATGCGGTGGTTTCCCCTAAGCTTTCCCCGTCGATCCCCTTCACTAGCCCTAGTTTCACCGGAGCCCGACGAGCACCGCCGCTGCCGCTCGTCGCCGGTAGCCCTCCGATGTCCAGCTCATCCTCCCGTGAGCACCAGAAGCTCCAGGACGACGCGTAGATGCCGTAGCAGCTAAGAACTAAGCGTGGATCCCCCTGATTCGAAGCCCCCGACGACGCCGAGCTTCGGCCGCCGCTCCGGCTCGTCGCCGACGCCTCTTCCGGCGACCCTAGCCTCCCCAGTTGGTTCTACTAGATCGGCCACTTCGCGAGCTTGCTGTAGCTGCCATCCGCGTGCGATTTGGTGTTGTGCAGCGCCGTCTAGGTCGCCTCCGACAAGCCCTCCGCCGCGGGTTTGGTCGCCGGCGACCACCCTGCGGTGGCCGTCGACGTGGCCGGCCATTAGGGCCTAATCGCCCTCCTCTGAGTCGCTGACAGAGGGCCCCACGCCTGGTCAAACCCCAATTAGGGGCTGGTCAGCGCGGGATTAGCCCAGAGAGGCTGACCAGTGGGGCCCCCCTGTCAGGTTTGACCTGCACAGGTCGGCTGACCTGCTGACGTCAGCCTGATGCAATAAATGGAATTTCCAGTATAAAAATAATTCAGGAAATTGCTAAAAATTGCAAAAATCATAGAAATTAATCTGTAACTCCAATGAAAATAATTTATATATGAAAAAGTATCAGAAAAATTCAAGGATTCTGATTATGCTATTTTCAACTATGTTTGAAAAAGTTACAGAACCCTAAATTGTGAAATAAGGAATTATTCAATTCTTTTAATCACTTTATAAATGGAATTTGCAAAAATATCCAAATTTCATTATAAATACAATGATCACACACTGCCCTAGAGGTAAATCAGTACCATAACATGACATTTCATGCATGTTAACATTAGGTTGATCTGAGCATCAGGTCGAATCAATTAAACCGGTATCCGGGAATACCCGTTTGAATTGCTATTCGAATGTGATTCAAATCAACTCTAAACCTAAAACATCTTGATTATAATAACTTATCACTTGCATTCTCATGCCATGCTCATGCATCATTTTGATTGCACATGATTGTTACTGAATGTTGCCGTTCATTTCGGTAGGCTCCGCACCCCCGGATTCCACCGAATATCCGTCCGACGGATATCGTTCCTCCTCTGAGCAACAAGGCAAGCACCCCTTTTGATCATCCCGATAACACCTATGTTCTTGCTCCTGCACCTATTTAATGCATTAGGATCAAATGCTTCAACTGCTTTTGCCACGATAGTTGGACCCACTTCCTTTGCATGACTTAACCTTGTCACAGTAAATAGCCGAACCTTGCAACCTAGCATACCTGGTAGTTGCTTGACCTATGATGTGCCTTATCCTGCTATGCATGCTATGCTTAGAGTTGTGTATGGTCTGTCATCTGGGAGATGAACAGAAATGTGGAATGTGTTCGGTGAGCAAAGGTCGTGTGTTGAACTTGATTTGGTAAAGGTACCGGTGAAAGGCTATGTAGGAGTACATGGCGGGTTGTTTCATTGGAACCATCCTTAGGAGCTGAGTTCCGTGTATGTAATCCAAGACTAGATACTACCACATGCTGGGCCCTGAAATATGACCCCGCTCGGCCTATTAATCGCGTAGTACTCGGTCCAGGAGTTGCAAGTAGTTTCTGGTGTTTATAGAAATGCTGGAGGCCGTGCATGGTGCTGACCTGAGAGGTGGACCGTGATGCGGTAGGTAGTGGCACGGTGTACCAAGTGGCACCCGGATGGTGGGCTTGGGAACCCTGCGCACATCGTTTGAGGCCGTGGCGGAAACCTCGGCCGGACTTCCGTACGGGTTACTCTCAGATAGGCGATAAACCTGGACTAGGTACTAGCGTGGTTAACGGTCGTGGCCGACTCCCTCGCTGGGCTTCCGCTTGAAGGTTGCCGAGGTGCATGACGTGCACATGGCGATAAGTGGCGGGAGCGTGTGTGATGAAGTACACCCCTGCAGGGTTATGATCTATTCGAATAGCCGCGTCCGCGGATATGGACTACTTGGAGACATATGTTGTTCATAGATAACTTAAATGGCTACTCCTAAAATTGTCAAGATAAGTGTGAGTGTCGTGGACGGCATTTCCGTATGGAGACGGAATGATTCCACGATAGTGTATTGTTGTGGTGTTAGTGGACTCGTGTGCGAGAAATCAAGTTGTCAAAACTAATTTCAAAAAGCAAGTTGTCTAGCCACGAGTCAAATGCTGGCTTTCCGCATGAAACCCCACAATACCTTCTTGATACCTTGCATGAGTAGTTAGCCATCCTAAAGTCTTGTTGAGTACCTTCGTACTCATGTTTGTTTAATAAATGTTGCAGAGGTTGCTAATGACCCTAATGGAGGGTTCTTCGTAGACATCGACGACGACGAGTAGCTGGTGTCCCAGCTACGACCTGGCCCTACGTCGGCTCTGTAGTATAGTCAGGCCATGTGCCTTCTAGTTGCTCTGTCTGTACCCAGACAGCTTATAACTCTTCCGCTGGCTTGTATTGTGTGACTGATATTATGGGTCGTGAGACCCTTAATGTGTAATAATATGTGTGTGGCTCTTCCGAGCCTCTTCAATAAAGCTTGTATGTTTATGGTTATGTTGTGATGCCATCGATGTATCTATACATATCGGTATGCCATGCGTACGTGTGTCTTACTTGATATGTATGGGGTTCGATTACCTAGTCGTGAACTTTAGTAGCACTCCTTACAAGGAAATGCCCCTTTGTGATCCAACGAGCCTTGGTAGTTCGCTACTGCTCCGGACGCATTGGTTGACCGGCATGTGTCCTTCTTAGCTGTTGTGTCTGTCCCCTTTGGGGAAATGTCACACGACGTAATGGAGTCCTTGTAGCTTGCTATGACTCGTCTACGTTCGTTGATGACCGACACCTACTTTGTTGGGTCATGTATGCCTGTCCTTGTACGGAACTGCTACTTTGGTTTATGACTAGACATGTCGATCCGGGTTCTTTGACATTGGAATGCTAGCGACACGATCGCATACGTGAGTCAAAAGACGCAAACGGTCCCGGCTAAGGTAAGGCTGCAGCCGTGGAGTTAACCGTGCGTGAGACCACAAAGGGATGCGATGGGTTACAGGCTAGATTCCTATGGCTTAGGATCGGGGTCCCGACAGCGTTGGTATCAGAGCCTGACTGACTGTAGGATTACTAAGCCAAACTGGTCGAAGTTGAGTCTAGAAATGCTTTAGTTATATATAAGGGAATTGTTTGTGGAAGGGAACGTAACACTCTTGTTCTCTTCTCAAGGTATTCTATTCTGGTCATCCTCGTCTTTTCTGCGGGAATTAAGGACTAGGTTACTCATCTTCTCCTAGGCTCGGATTTTTGATCGGTAGATTATAGGACTACGGGTCGAGAGATATTGGGTTTCTTTTATTCCTAGGAAGCAGGAAGTAAGTTTGATGATCAGAGAGTTGAACTTGATAGTTGAGTGGTGACGCTATTTCATTTTTGGGTTGTCTCAAAATTTGTTATTGAGCATTTACAACCGTTATGCTGCCCAATTTTGCATTCAGAGCTCTAATGCTTCTGCATTACTCTCTAATTACAGATGCCTGGCCGTCCTTCTCGTCAGGTGGTACGTCTGACCAGGTGCATTGATGTACCGGGTCATACGGCCATGCTGGTCAGGATGATGTCGGTGTGCGGTTACCGCTGGTACCCCGAGTACACAGTCGAGGAACAGTACCGAGACTTCAACCAGAGCCAGTACATCTGCACTGTTAGGGTATTTCCAGACTACCCTGGAGCGGAGAAGCCAATCCATTGGTCCTATGAGTTGGGAGTCACTGTTGACATGGCAGTACAAGATGCTGCCTATTCAATGCTGACTATTATGAGAACGAGACATGCACTGCTGCAGAATTCAGAGTTCTGCTATGTTCCGGCCTCTCAGTCTGGTGAAGAGGGATACCTCAGTGGAGTCTATTTTGATTCTTCTATGGAGGACCCACTTCTGCAGTCCACTGTTGAGATGCTAGAGAACAGAGACAGGGATGCTCGTGCTCTCCGCATGGAGCTTTACGCTACCCGTGCCCGCGTGTGGACAGCTTTGACGCAGCTGGCACCGGTAGTCCAGACAGGGTATGGAGAGATGGAGATGTTGAACCCTGTTAGGACCCATCTTCCGGCCCACGTTGACTGGCCAGCTATAGGAGGAGTCACACCTCTTCGGGGACCCCTCTTACCACCAGTCAGGGGACCAAGGCCACATCCGTGTCCTTATGGATCCCAGGGATCTCAGGCAAGAGTGTTTCCTGATCCGCAGGTTGAGCTTCCAGGTCATGGAGGTAATCTCTATGAGATGTTCTATGCGGATGCCTGAGCTGTGAGAGGAAGGATAGTATGGTAGTAGCCGTATGTTCACAGTCCCGTGTGACTTGTGGAGTATGGTAGTAATGTGAAACGAATTCCGGAGGCCTAGATAAATAATGTATAGGAAGCTTGTAAGCCTCTGATGAGTAGTTCCACCATTTCAGTAGTTTGCTCTTCGAGTAAGTTTGTACTGAACTATGTAAGGGTGTGTATGAACCATGGTGTATATATAGCAGTTGCTTGTTACCATGTTGTTCGGATATTCATTTCCGCATTCCGTGTGTTCAGTACATTCTTAATCCATAGCTAGTAATGATATGATATTGGTCTAAGCTATGAGTTTGTTTGTCAGGATGGTGTTCACCAGGTTGAACCGTGCCCCAGCCCATGAGCAAGGTGAGGGTAGTCAAGCGTCGCAGGAAGACCTGCCTCACCCACCTTCTCTGGTAGAAGTGATGCTTGAGGCAGAAAGAAACAAAAGGGAGACCAACCGACTGTTAGAGCGTATTGAGCAGAATACGGCTCGACAGCCTAGGAATGTTGCAGTATCCCTCAATGACTTTGTGAAGCTGAATCCTCCAAAGTTTCATCATTCCGTCGATCCCCTCGACGCTGATGACTGGCTATGCAGCATTTCACGCAAGATTCGCTCGGCAAATGTATCTGAAGCCGACAAGGTGACCTTCGCGACGTATTTCCTGGAGGGACCCACCAATCTGTGGTGGGAGAATTTTGAAGCTATGCGTCCCGCTGAACCAGTGGCCACATGGGCAGACTTCAGTGCAGCTTTTCGTCTGCACCATATTCCAGAGGGCCTGATGGACAGAAAGAGAGAGGAGTTCTGTGCCTTCACTCAGGGCAAGTTGTCTGTGGATGCCTATAGCCGCGAGTTCGGTAACCTCGCCCGCTATGCAACAGAGGAGGTGTCTACTGACGCCAAGAAGCAAGCAAGATTCCGTAAGGGTCTGAGCCCTGAGCTCCGTCGAGATCTGCGCCTCCATGAGTGTGCAAGCTTTCAAGCCCTGGTCAACAAAGCGATCAGTGCGGAGACTGGTCATACTGACTTCGAAGCCACAAGGAAGCACTCCCGTGACTTTGGCTCGTCTTCTGGTTCCGCGTTTCCAAAACGCAGGCTGTGGGTTCCAAACAGTTCTCTGCCGCCAAGATACACTCCGAGGCCATCCTACGTGGCGCCTCAGACGAATCAGGCCAACCCTCCAGCAAAAGCTTATGGTGGTCCAGCTAGCAATGCTGCACCACGTGCCAACCAGGTGATATGCTACAAGTGTGGAGAACCAGGGCATTATTCCCGTGAGTGTCCTCAGAATGTGGGTGCCAAGCAACCCGGAAAGTCTGTCGGGCAGGCCAAGTCGAGCAAAGCATTTTATGTGAAGCCAACTCCTGCACGTGGCCGTGTGAACTATGTGTCAGCAGAAGAAGCTGCAGAGGATCCCGACGTCATGCTGGGTACGCTTCTTGTTAATCATCACCCAGCGTCCGTTCTCTTTGACACTGGGTCTTCTCATTCCTTCATTTCAGAAAGTTATGCACAGTTGCATAACATGTCATTTTGTGATATGCCAATCCCATTGGTTGTCCAAACCCCTGGTAGCAAATCGCAAACCTCTAGGATAACCTATGCCAATGAAATTCTAGTAGACAGGCTAGTTTTTCTAGCCTCATTGATAGCATTGAAATCTTCGGATATTAATATCATCTTGGGCATGGACTGGATGTCAGCTCACTATGCCAAGATTGATACTCACTCTAGAAATGTCCAGCTTACCCATCCCTCGGGTGAGATAGTAAATGTCTCTACTCGAGTTGCCAAATGCCAACTCTATTCCCTAAATGCCAACCCTCTTCCGGAACTTGAAGACATTCCGGTAGTCCGTGACTTCCCGGATGTTTTTCCAGAGGAACTGCCAGGAATTCCACCTGACAGAGATGTTGAGTTTGTAATAGATCTTGTTCCGGGAACTGTCCCAAGAGCCAGAAGACCTTATAAGATGGCACCCCTGGAGCTAGCCGAACTTAAGAAGCAATTAGATGAGGCCTTGAGCAAAGGTTTCATTCGTCCTAGCTCTTCTCCTTGGGCTTGTCCCGTCCTCTTCGTCAAGAAGAAAGACGGAACGGATCGGATGGTTGTAGATTACCGACCAGTTAACCTGGTCACCATAAAGAACAAGTATCCGCTCCCCAGGATCAACGACCTGTACGATCAGCTCGCTGGATCCTCAGTCTTCTCCAAAATGGATTTGAGGTTGGGATACCATCAAATCAAGATTAAGAACGGGGACATTCCAAAAACGGCCTTTGTTACTCGTTATGGCCAGTATGAGTACACCGTTATGTCCTTCGGTTTAACCAATGCCCCAGCCACTTTCTCTCGGCTGATGAATTCAATCTTTATGGAGTATTTGGATAAATTCGTCGTAGTATACCTCGATGATATTCTCATCTACTCCAAGAATGAACAAGAACATGCCGAGCATCTAAGGATGGTATTGATGAAACTTCGAGAGCATCGCCTTTATGCCAAATTTTCAAAATGTGAATTCTGGTTACCAGAAGTGCCTATCTAGGCCACGTAATCTCTGGTAAGGGTATTGCTGTCAATCCCGAGAGAGTTCAGGCTGTCCTTGATTGGACTCAACCTGAATCGGTTAAGCAAGTTAGGAGTTTTCTTGGTTTAGCGAGCTATTGTCACCGCTTCGTCGAGAATTTCTCCAAGGTTGCAAAGCCTCTGACTGAACTCCTCAAGAAGGATAAAAAGTTCGAGTGGACACCACAGTGTGAGCATAGTTTTCAGGAACTGAAAAGACGCCTGACCTCCGCACCTGTGTTGCTACCACCAGATTTTTCTAAGGACTTTGTTATCTATTGCGACGCCTCGCGACAAGGATTAGGTTGCATTCTCATCCAAGATCGTCATGTGATCGCATACGCATCTCGCCAATTGCGTCCACATGAGGATAATTATCCCACACATGACCTTGAGCTTGCAGCTGTGGTCCATGCACTAAAAACCTGGCGACATTACCTTCTGGGTAATCGTTGCGAAATATTCACTGATCACCAAAGCCTGAAATATATCTTCACCCAGCCGGATTTGAATCTCAGGCAAAGACGGTGGGTTGAGTTGATCTCGGATTACGACTTAGGGATAACTTACACCCCGGGGAAGGCCAATGTTATGGCCGATGCACTAAGTCGTAAATCTTATTGTAACAATTTGATGCTACAACAAGGTCAACCACTTCTCCATGAGGACTTTCGGAAGTTGAATCTTCATATTGTTCCTCAAGGATTCCTTTCTACCCTGGTGGCGAAGCCTACTCTTAAGGATCAAATTATAGCTGGCCAAAAGCGTGACAAGGGTATATCACGGATCAAGGAGAATATTTTTAGCGGAAACGCTAAAGAATTTTCCATGAATGATCAAGGTGTGGTGTTCTTTCAGAATCGTTTAGTGGTTCCTAAGAACCCACATCTAAGGCAGTTAATTCTTAAGGAGGCTCATGATTCCCCTCTCACCATTCATCCCGGTAGTACTAAGATGTATCAGGACCTACGCCAGAGGTTCTGGTGGACTAGGATGAAGAGAGAAATTGCTGAGTTCGTTGCTAACTGCGACGTTTGTCGTCGAGTTAAGGCAGAACATCAAAGGCCTGCTGGCACCCTTCAACCTTTAGCTATTCCTGAATGGAAATGGGATAAAGTTGGCATGGATTTCATTACCGGATTTCCCAAGACCAAAAAAGGAAACAATGCTATCTTTGTGGTCATTGACTGTCTTTCCAAAGTGGCTCATTTTCTTCCTGTTCGTGAGAGTATAACAGCCAGCCAGCTAGCGGAGTTATATATCTCTCGAATAGTGTCTCTTCATGGTGTTCCCCTGGAAATTAACTCGAACCGTGGAAGTATCTTTACTTCTCGATTCTGGGAAAGTTTTCAGAATTTCATGGGGACTCACTTATCTTTTAGCACTGCTTTCCATCCCCAGTCAAATGGTCAAGTAGAAAGAGTGAATCAAATTCTAGAAGATATGCTCCGAGCTTGTGTTATTTCGTTCGGTATGAATTGGGAGAAGTGCCTTCCATTCGCCGAATTCGCTTATAACAATAGTTATCAATCAAGCTTGGGCAAAGCCCCTTTTGAAGTTCTCTATGGACGAAGATGTCGAACACCTCTTAATTGGTCAGAAACCGGAGAGAGGCAACTCTTTGGCCTAGACATGATTCAGGATGCAGAAGAGCAGGTTCGCATTATTCGTGAAAAGTTGAAAACAGCCCAGTCTCGTCAGAAGAGCCAATATGATCGTCATCATAAGGCTGTGACCTTTGAAGTTGACGAGAAGGCTTATCTTCGGGTTACACCTTTGAAGGGTACCCATTGTTTCGGTATCAAGGGCAAGTTGGCTCCTCGTTACATTGGACCTTTCCGCATTCTTGCCAAACGAGGAGAAGTTGCCTACCAGTTGGAACTTCCTCCGCATCTTTCCAGGGTTCATGATGTTTTCCACGTCTCGCAACTCAGGCGTTGCTTTTCGGATCCTATCCGTGAAGTGGACCACGAAACGCTTGATCTCCAAGATAACCTTTCTTACCGAGAATACCCCGTGCGTATTCTTGATCAAGCTGAGCGTACCACTCGACGTCGAAACCTCAAGTTTCTTAAAGTTCAATGGTCAAATCATTCTGAAAAGGAGGCAACTTGGGAAAGAGAGGATCGTCTCCGACTTGAATATCCTGCGTTATTCCCGACGACTTCTAAATCTCGGGACAAGATTCTTTTGAGTGGGGGTGAGTTGTCACATCCCTAAAACTTAAGCTAGATAGCATTGTGCTCATGTATTCTTTGCATTTGCATCTAAGAAGTTTCAACAAAAACAACAAAGTGGCAAAGGAAAAACTCAAAACCCTAGCCACCATTTCAATTAAAGGAAATTTCAAACTAGTTCAAAATCAATGAACCCAAAATGGCCTCAAGAAATGTTCAAACTTTCTGATAAATCATGAAAGTAAATGAGCATTGGAGAAAACTATTTCCTTGGCACTTCAAGCATTTTAAATAAATGCAAAAGCCACTGGTTTCAAATCTAAAAATTTGAAAACAGAAGCTATAATTTTCCAAAAATGTTGAAAGTCTTGGAAATGAGTGGGGACATTATAACAAATATTTCAGGAGGTTTAAAATAGTTTTTAATTTTTGTTTTGGAGCTGAAATAATTAGCAAAGCAATAAATAGCAAAACAGAAAAACAAAAACAGAAGAAAAAGGAAAAGTCTTACCTGATGCCCACGCCAGGCCCAGCCCATCTCGCCGCTCGTCCCCTTCCCCGCGCCAGTAGGCAGCAGGAGGTGGCCGCCGCCTCCTCCGGCGCGGCCACGCACCTGCGTGCCTGCCTGGCCGCCGGTTCGCGCTGGCGACGGCGGAGATAAGCTTCCCAGAGCCTCCCCTATCCATTCCCCGCCTCGGTTCTCCTCCTCCGCCCGAATCCCCTCCTTCTCCCTGCTGCCGCCATTAGAGTCGAGCTCGAGCTCGAGCTGGCCATTGCCCTGGCCATAGGAACCCCTCCCCGAGCACACCATTAGATCTGCCTCGTCGCCCTGGTCGTCTCTGCAGAAGCCGAAGTCCCCTCGAGCCCTGCAACGCCCGCAACGCCGTCGTCTTCTTCCTCCGGCCGCCGGACATCTCCCGTCGATTCGTCGCCCCCAGGCCTTCCCCGAGCCGTCTGAGCTCTTCTCTGCACTCCCTGTGAGCATGCGGTGGTTTCCCCTAAGCTTTCCCCGTCGATCCCCTTCTCTAGCCCTAGTTTCACCGGAGCCCGACGAGCACCGTCGCTGCCGCTCGTCGCCGGTAGCCCTCCGATGTCCAGCTCGTCCTCCCGTGAGCACCAGAAGCTCCAGGACGACGCGTAGATGCCGTAGCAGCTAAGAACTAAGCGTGGATCCCCCTGATTCGAAGCCCCCGACGACGACGAGCTTCGGCCGCCGCTCCGGCTCGTCGTCGACGCCTCTTCCGGCGACCCTAGCCTCCCCAGTTGGTTCTACCAGATCGGCCACTTCGCGAGCTTGTTGTAACTGCCATCCGCGTGCGATTTGGTGCTGTGCAGCGCCGTCTAGGTCACCTCCGGCGAGCCCTCCGCCGCGGGTTTGGTCGCCGGCGACCACCCTCCGGTGGCCGTCGACGTGGCCGGCCATTAGGGCCTAATCGCCCTCCTCTGAGTCGCTGACAGAGGGCCCCACGCCTGGTCAAACCCCAATTAGGGGCTGGTCAGCGCGGGATTAGCCCAGAGAGGCTCACCAGTGGGGCCCCCCTGTCAGGTTTGACCTGCACAGGTCGGCTGACCTGCTGACGTCAGCCTGATGCAATAAATGGAATTTCCAGTATAAAAATAATTCAGGAAATTGCTAAAAATTGCAAAAATCATAGAAATTAATCTGTAACTCCAATGAAAATAATTTATATATGAAAAAGTATCAGAAAAATTCAAGGATTCTGATTATGCTATTTTCAACTATGTTTGAAAAAGTTACAGAACCCTAAATTGTGAAATAAGGAATTATTCAATTCTTTTAATCACTTTATAAATGGAATTTGCAAACATATCCAAATTTCATTATAAATACAATGATCACACACTGCCCTAGAGGTAAATCAGTACCATAACATGACATTTCATGCATGTTAACATTAGGTTGATCTGAGCATCAGGTCGAATCAATTAAACCGGTATCCGGGAATACCCGTTTGAATTGCTATTCGAATGTGATTCAAATCAACTCTAAACCTAAAACATCTTGATTATAATAACTTATCACTTGCATTCTCATGCCATGCTCATGCATCATTTTGATTGCACATGATTGTTACTGAATGTTGCCGTTCATTTCGGTAGGCTCCGCACCCCCGGATTCCACCGAATATCTGTCCGACGGATATCGTTCCTCCTCTGAGCAACAAGGCAAGCACCCCTTTTGATCATCCCGATAACACCTATGTTCTTGCTCCTGCACCTATTTAATGCATTAGGATCAAATGCTTCAACTGCTTTTGCCACGATAGTTGGACCCACTTCCTTTGCATGACTTAACCTTGTCACAGTAAATAGCCGAACCTTGCAACCTAGCATACCTGGTAGTTGCTTGAGCTATGATGTGCCTTATCCTGCTATGCATGCTATGCTTAGAGTTGTGTATGGTCTGTCATCTGGGAGATGAACAGAAATGTGGAATGTGTTCGGTGAGCAAAGGTCGTGTGTTGAACTTGATTTGGTAAAGGTACCGGTGAAAGGCTATGTAGGAGTACATGGCGGGTTGTTTCATTGGAACCGTCCTTAGGAACTGAGTTCCGTGTATGTAATCCAAGACTAGATACTACCACATGCTGGGCCCTGAAATATGACCCCGCTCGGCCTATTAATCGAGTAGTACTCGGTCCAGGAGTTGCAAGTAGTTTCTGGTGTTTATAGAAATGCTGGAGGCCGTGCATGGTGCTGACCTGAGAGGTGGACCGTGATGCGGTAGGTAGTGGCACGGTGTACCAAGTGGCACCCGGATGGTGGGCTTGGGAACCCTGCGCACATCGTTTGAGGCCGTGGCGGAAACCTCGGCCGGACTTCCGTACGGGTTACTCTCAGATAGGCGATAAACCTAGACTAGGTACTAGCGTGGTTAACGGTCATGGCCGACTCCCTCGCTGGGCTTCCGCTTGAAGGTTGCCGAGGTGCATGACGTGCACATGGCGATAAGTGGCGGGAGCGTGTGTGATGAAGTACACCCCTGCAGGGTTATGATCTATTCGAATAGCCGCGTCCGCGGATATGGACTACTTGGAGACATATGTTGTTCATAGATAACTTAAATGGCTACTCCTAAAATTGTTAAGATAAGTGTGAGTGTCGTGGACGGCATTTCCGTATGGAGACGGAATGATTCCACGATAGTGTATTGTTGTGGTGTTAGTGGACTCGTGTGCGAGAAATCAAGTTGTCAAAACTAATTTCAAAAAGCAAGTTGTCTAGCCACGAGTCAAATGCTGGCTTTCCGCATGAAACCCCACAATACCTTCTTGATACCTTGCATGAGTAGTTAGCCATCCTAAAGTCTTGCTGAGTACCTTCGTACTCATGTTTGTTTAATAAATGTTGCAGAGGTTGCTAATGACCCTAATGGAGGGTTCTTCGTAGACATCAACGACGACGAGTAGCTGGTGTCCCAGCTACGACCTGGCCCTACGTCGGCTCTGTAGTATAGTCAGGCCATGTGCCTTCTAGTTGCTCTGTCTGTACCCAGACAGCTTATAACTCTTCCGCTGGCTTGTATTGTGTGACTGATATTATGGGTCGTGAGACCCTTAATGTGTAATAATATGTGTGTGGCTCTTCCGAGCCTCTTCAATAAAGCTTGTATGTTTATGGTTATGTTGTGATGCCATCGATGTATCTATACATATCGGTATGCCATGCGTACGTGTGTCTTACTTGATATGTATGGGGTTCGATTACCTAGTCGTGAACTTTAGTAGCACTCCTTACAAGGAAATGCCCCTTTGTGATCCAACGAGCCTTGGTAGTTCGCTACTGCTCCGGACGCATTGGTTGACCGGCATGTGTCCTTCTTAGCTGCTGTGTCTGTCCCCTTTGGGGAAATGTCACACGACGTAATGGAGTCCTTGTAGCTTGCTATGACTCGTCTACGTTCGTTGATGACCGACACCTGCTTTGTTGGGTCATGTATGCCTGTCCTTGTACGGAACTGCCACTTTGGTTTATGACTAGACATGTCGATCCGGGTTCTTTGACATTGGAATGCTAGCGACACGATCGCATACGTGAGTCAAAAGACGCAAACGGTCCCGGCTAAGGTAAGGCTGCAGCCGTGGAGTTAACCGTGCGTGAGACCACAAAGGGATGCGATGGGTTACAGGCTAGATTCCTATGGCTTAGGATCGGGTCCCGACAAAAGTGAAGTACTTGATCAATTCCATGGCTCAATAAATTTAAGTGAAGCATAATGAGCAATTCTAACAAATCATAGCATAATTTAGATCTCTCAAATGCGTGTGTCCAGCAAGGTTTATTATAACAAATTAACCAGCAACAAAGCAAACACACAAATGATACAATACACTCCAAGCAAAACTCATGATATGTGATGAATAAAAATATAGCTCCAAGTAAAATTACCGATGGTTTCTAAAAGAAAGAGGGGATGCCTTCTGGGGCATCCCTAAGCTTAGTTGCTTGGTACTCCTTAGATATTGCCTTGGGGTGCCATGGGTCATCCCCAATCTTAGGATTTTATCACTCCTTATTCCATCATCTATCGTGATCTCACTCAAAACTTCAAAACTTCAATCACACAAAACTCAACAAATTTTTTGTGAGATCTGTTAGTGTAAGAAAACCAAACATTACTATAGGTATTGTTGAAAACACATTCCAATTTTGTTTTTTTCATTATACCTACTGTATTCTAACATTACCATGGCTTATGCCCCCCCCCCCGAGATAAACCATAGAATCATTAAAATAAGCACATAACGCAAAGAAAACTGGATCTGTTAAAAACAGAACAGTTTGTAAAGATTCGAAATTTACTTATACTTCTCTAAATCCACAAATTCTGAAACATTATGAAAACGTAGGGAATTTGTATATTAATCTTGTTTAAAAAATTCACACACTTTTGGCGTTTCTGTGATATTTAGGATTTTTTCTACTGGACGCAAAAGTTTCTGTTTTACAGCAGGATTAATGCAACTAATACCCCTCATGATACCAAAGGTTTTGCTTTGCACTAACACTAAATAAAAACACCATTATAACAGTAGAATAATTTTGCAACACTCAATAACAGAAAGCAAAAGTGAAAATAAATTTTATTCATTGGGTTGCCTACCAACAAGCGCTATCGTTTTACGACCCTAGCTAGGCATATAGCGTGGATTTTTAAGTGATGTCGTCCTTAGCGATTGATCCATAGGTTGCCCTCATGATACATTCAAATGGTAATTTTATTTTAGTTATATAGAAGTGTTCCATGCCTTTTCTTAGTGGAAACTGAAATTTAATATTCCCTTCTTTCATATCAATAACGGCTCCTACAGTTCGCAAGAATGGTCTACCAAGAATTATTGGACAAGACGGATTGCATTCAATATCAAGAACAATAAAATCTATGGGCACATAATTACTATTTACAATAATAAGAACATCACTACTCCTTCCCATAGGTTTTTTAATAGTAGAATCTGCCAAGTACAAATTGAGAGAGCATTCTTCAATATTGGTAAGACCAAGCACATCATTAAGAAATTTCAGAATTGTGCAAAAATTAGCACCCAAATCACGTAAAGCACAACACTCAAAATTCTTGATTTTGATCTTAGTGCCGAGTTCCAATTCATGATGTAATTTGCTAGGAACTGAAATCTCTAACTCTAACTTTTCTTCCAAAGTTTTAATCACTGCATCCGAAATATGTTTAGTAAAAGGTTTATTTTGTACATAGGCATTGGCTGAATTTATCATAGATTGCAAAATAGAAATACACTCAATCAAGGAGAAGCTATCAAAATTAAAGTTTTTGCAATCCTAAATAGTGGGTGCATGACTAGCTAAAGTTTTTACCTCTTCAATCCCACTTTTATTATTATTTTTCAATGACATTTTCACCCTCCAAATCATGGGAACGCCCTCTGCTAAAGTTGACACTTCTTCAGTTCCCTCATCATTATTTTTAACACTATTAAACAGTGAAAAATAGAAGAAATGCAAATCATTTTAATCTCTTCATCATTTTTATTAAAGAAATAGGGAAATGCTCTTTCTAAAAATTCTCTTTTATCTCTAAGCATGGTGGTTGTTTCCTTACTTGCATCTATGGAAACATATAAAGCTTTAATTGATTCATTAATATCAACCTTAGGAAAAAATATTCTTGAGATTTTCTACATTATGCGAAATTATATCAATGCTTCTAGACATATCATTAATCTTATTCAACTTTTCTTCTATCGTGGTATTGAAAACTTTTTGCGCATTGATAAATTCCTTAATATTACTATCAAGATCAGAGGGTATCCTAGCATTATTATTATGAGAATTACCATAATTATTTCAAGAACTTACAAGATACGGCCTAGGGTTAAAATTGTTCCTATAAGCATTATTACTAAAATTGTTTCGCGAGACAAAATTAACATCTACCACTACAGTAAATATGTCAACTAACGACCTTTTGTCAGTGACCCTAGAAGGAATGGTCATAAATCTATGACCATTTGACATCATTTGGTCATAAGCTGTCTGGAGGGGTCCTAGCCCCAAAAACCAACGACCATTGTCATCAAAAAGGTCATCACTTGCTTACTGGAAAAGGTCATAAAGCGGACAGCACCTGGCACTGCCTTATTTCTAGGTGATAATGACCAATATGAATGGTCGTTACTAAATAGTTCGAATGCACTAGGCTGGTTACGCAGCCACCTCAGCAGCCTCGCTTACTTGTCACTGAGGTAGGACCCATTTGACAGGCAGGTGAGGGGCCGGCGACCGAGCGGGGACACGCGCGAGCCTCGCTTAATTCCCGAAAAAACATGAGCGGGCGGGGACTCGAACCCACGACCGAGCACTTATAAGTTTATAAGTGTTTGCTACCGCTGGGCTAGAGAGGGACTGTTGCTCACGTATCGGTATTTGGGGGTATATTATATTAAATCACGGGTCTCTCGTATCATTGACAAGTGGGACCGACGGGGATGGCCAACACTTGGCCAATTTCCGACAGGGGCCAACACTTAGCCAATTTCCGACAAGGGACGAGCAAATCTAGATCTCGGGGGCGGCAGCGACCGACGGGGACGGGGCGGCGGCGACCGACGGGGATGGGGGCGGCGACCGACAGGGGCGGTGACCAGCGGTGGTTGTGCTGACGCCACGGCCACCTCACCCATCGGCAGTGGCGGTGGTGCTGACACCACGGCCACCTCGGCCACGACGACCTCGCCCGGCAAGTGGAGGTAACAGTGGTGGTGCCTCTCGCCTCAGCCACCTCGCCCACTGGTAGTGGTGGTGGTGCCGCCGCCGAGCATGACGGACTCACCGCCGAGCATGGGGGACTCGCTGCTGCCGCCGGACAGAAGCTGGATTAGAAAAGGAGTTAGAAGGTTTTCGAAACAACATATGGAAGGAGTTGATGAATTCATGCAATTTGTTCGGGCAAATTTTTCCAAGGATGCTGTCATTGTTTTCCCATGCTGTAATTGCCTCAACCGTTCGAGAAAAGCTCAAGGAGTAGTGGAAGATCATCTTCTTCTTAATGGGATGGCCAACACATATGATAGATGGATATAACATGGAGAACCTTTAGCCGGACAACCTCAACATATTGAAGCTGATACACAGGCCCCTCATATGATGGGTGGTGGTGATGCTGGCATTAATTTTATGGAAAATATTGTGCGAGAGAATGCTGGTTTGGATGAAGAGGATGGGCATGAAGATGATAGGATTCCTGACCTATTGAAGGATCTGTACGATGGTGAAGATCGTGCTGATGGGCAGAAGTCGATGTTTGCTGAGGTGTTGGAGGAGGCTAAGCACGCAGCTCATGAAGGGGGTAAATTTTCAAGATTTACATTCACCGTGAAGTTACTCCACATCAAGTCTTTCTACTGGATTAGCAATGCTGCATTCAACGCAATACTCCGCCTTTTGACCTTGCAATTCCCTGATAGTTGTGTTCCCAGGTCTTATGATGAAGCATTGAGCATAATCCGCAGGCTGGGGCTAGGTTATGTTTCAATACATGTGTGCCCAAATAACTGTGTCTTGTTTCGGAAGGATTTTGCGAAGCATGACAACTGTCCAAAATGCAATGCCTCGAGGTGGAAAGATGCTGATGGGAAGAAGTCAATACCAGAGAAGGTACTGAGATACTTTCCGTTGATACCAAGGCTGCAGCGGATGTTTATCTCGAAGAAATCATCATTGGAGGTACAATGGCACAAGCTTCAACGGCAACCTGTGGACAATGAGCTGAGCCATCCAACGGACGGAGAGGCATGGAAAGAATTTGACCGTGAACATGGAGATTTTTCTGCAGATCCAAGGAATATAAAACTCGGCATTTCCACAGATGGCTTTAATCCGTTTGGGAACATGAACACGTCTTATAGCATGTGGCCTGTTTTTGTGGTGCCGTACAACCTGCCACCATGGGCATGCATGGATCTGTCCAACTTCATGATGTCACTGCTTATCCCTGGTCCAGAGTCTCCACGAAAGGATTTTGATGTCTTTATGGAGCCCCTCGTAGAAGAACTGCTCCAGCTCTGGACTGGTGTACGTACATACGATGCCTCTAGTCCGGAAGAAAAGTTCAATCTACATGCTGCAGTCATATGGTCCATCCATGATTTCCCGGCACTGCACACTCTGTCTGGGAGGATCACAGCGTGTTATCAGGCATGTGTCCATTGTGACAAAGACCCTTGCTCAAAGAGAATAAGGAGCAAGATCTGCTATATTGGGCACCGCCGCTTTCTTCCCCGAAACCATCGCTGGAGAAGAAGCAAAGATTTTAATGGTGAGAATGAAACCCGTGACAAGCCAGCTAAATTCACTAAGGAAGAGCTGGAGCAGCAACTTGAGAAGGTGAAGGATGTGAGACCAGGAAAGCTTGCAAAGAAAAGAAAGCGCGTGGAAGGTCAATGTTGGGACCGAAGGTCTTGTTTGTGGGACCTGCCATACTGGGCTGGTCTGAAATTAAGGCATAATCTCGATGTAATGCACATTGAGAAAAACATATGTGAGAATCTGCTAGGGACGTTTCTGAACATTGAAGGGAAGACAAAGGACACGGTTAGTTCTAGGCTTGATTTGGAGGACATGGGCATAAGAGAAGATTTTCATCTACAACATGATGAAGCTGAACATACATTTGAAATGCCACGAGCATGGTATACAATGAGTAAAGAACAAAAGCTAGCATTCTGTGAATTCATAAGAGCGGTGACATTTCCAGATGGTTATGCTTCTAACCTAGCAAAGTCTGTTACTTCTGATGGATTCAAGCTTTCAGTACTGAAAACCCATGATTGTCACATCCTCCTCCAAAGGATTTTACCGGCTGGCCTCCGTGGAATCATGGACAATGATATATATGAAGCGGTTGCTGAGCTGGGAAATTTCTTTAGAGAACTGTGCTGCAAAACACTCAAGTTAACTTTTCTGGAAAGACTTGAAAAAGAAATCCCAATTATTCTTTGCAAGCTTGAGAAGATTTTCCCTCCAAATTTCTTCATCGTGATGGTCCATTTGGCAGTGCACTTACCAAAAGAGGCAATGCTTAGAGGCCCTGTGCAATATGGTTGGATGTACCCAATCGAAAGAAGGCTGCTTACTTGTAAGCGTTATGTGCAAAACACGGCAAGACCTGAAGGTTCGATTGTTGAATCATATGTCGTTGACGAGTGCTTGACTTTTTGCTCTAGATACTTTGGCGATGTGGAAACAAGATGGAACCGGCCGGGCAGAAATAGAGAGCGGTCTGATTTGCATATTGGTGATGTCTCGGTTTTCAACCATGGTGTGAACTTTCTTGGAGCCTCGCGATACTTGGAGGCTGGTGATGAGTATGACAAGATGGTTTGGTATGTGCTTAGCAATTGCGCCGAGGTTATACCTGTTGGAGAACGTCTCATGGGAACCAAAAATTTTCCTACGCGCACAAAGACCTATCATGGTGATGTCCATCTACGAGAGGGGATGTGTGATCTACGTACCCTTGTAGACTGTACAGCAGAAGCGTTAGTGAACGCGGTTGATGTAGTGGAACGTCCTCACGTCCCTCGATCTGCCCCGCGAACCGTCCCGCGATCAGTCCCACGATCTAGTGCCGAACGGACGGCACCTCCGCGTTCAACACACGTACAGCTCAACGATGATCTCGGCCTTCTTGATCCAGCAAGAGAGACGGAGAGGTAGAAGAGTTCTCCGGCAGCGTGACGGCGCTCCGGAGGTTGGTGGTGATCTTATCTCAGCAGGGCTCCGCCCGAGCTCCGCAGAAACGCGATCTAGAGGAAAAACCGTGGAGGTATGTGGTCGGGCTGCCGTGGAAAAGTCGTCTCAAATCAGCCCTAAAACCTCCGTATATATAGGGGGAAGAGGGGGAGCCTTGCCTTTGGGTCCAAGGACCCCTAAGGGCTTCGGCCGAGCCAACGGGGGCAGCCCTCCCCTTCCAAACCGAGTCCAACTAGGTTTGGAAGGAGGAGTCCTTCCCCCTTTTCCCACCTCCTCTTTTTTTTCTTTTTTCTTTGATTTTATTCCTATGGCGCATAGGGCCTTCTTAGGCTGTCCCACCAGCCCACTAAGGGCTGGTGTGCCACCCCCAAGGCCTATGGGCTTCCCCGGGGTGGGTTGCCCCCCCCCCCCCCCCCCGGTGAACTCACGGAACCCATTCGTCATTCCCGGTAACTCCGAAAACCTTCCGGTAATCAAATGAGGTCATCCTATATATCAATCTTCGTTTCCGGACCATTCCGAAAACCCTCGTGACGTCCGTGATCTCATCCGGGACTCCGAACAACATTCAGTAACCAACCATATAACTCAAATACGCAAAAAACAACATCGAACCTTAAGTGTGCAGACCGAGCGGGTTCGAGAACTATGTAGACATGACCCGAGAGACTCCTCGGTCAATATCCAATAGCGGGACATGGATGCCCATATTGGGTCCTACATATTCTACGAAGATCTTATTGTTTGAACCTCAGTGCCAAGGATTCATATAATCCTGTATGTCATTCCCTTTGTCCTTCGGTATGTTACTTGCCCGAGATTCGATCGTCAGTATCCGTATACCTATTTCAATCTCGTTTACCGGCAAGTCTCTTTACTCGTTCCGTAATACAAGATCCCGCAACTTACACTAAGTCACATTGCTTGCAAGGCTTGTGTGTGATGTTGTATTACCGAGTGGGCCCCGAGATACCTCTCCGTCACACGGAGTGACAAATCCCAGTCTCGATCCATACTAACTCAACGAACACCTTCGGAGATACCTGTAGAGCATCTTTATAGTCACCCAGTTACGTTGCGACGTTTGATACATACAAAGTATTCCCCCGGTGTCAGTGAGTTGTATGATCTCATGGTCATAGGAACAAATACTTGACACGCAGAAAACAGTAGCAACAAAATGACACGATCAACATGCTACGTCTATTAGTTTGGGTCTAGTCCATCACGTGATTCTCCTAATGACGTGATCCAGTTATCAAGCAACAACACCTTGTTTATAATCAGAAGACACTGACTATCTTTGATCAACTGGCTAGCCAAATAGAGGCTTGCTAGGGACAGTGTTTTGTCTATATATCCACACATGTATATAAGTCTTCATTCAATACAATTATAGCATGGATAATAAACGATTATCTTGATACAGGAATTATAATAATAACTATATTTATTATTGCCTCTAGGGCATAATTCCAACAGTCTCCCACTTGCACTAGAGTCAATAATCTAGCCCTCACATCATCATGCGAATTACATTGTAATATATCTAACACCCATACAGTTCTGGTGTTGATCATGCTTTGCCCGTGGAAGAGGTTTAGTCAGTGGGTCTGCTACATTCAGATCCGTGTACACTTTGCATATATTTACGTCCTCCCCTTCGACATAGTCGCGGATGAGGTTGAAGCGTCGTTTGATGTGTCTGGACTTCTTGTGAAACCGTGGTTCCTTTGCTAGGGCAATGGCACCCGTGTTGTCACAGAACAAGGTTATTGGATTCAGTGCGCTTGGCACCACTCCAAGATCCGTCATGAACTGCTTCATCCAGAAACCCTCCTTAGCCGCCTCCGAGGCAGCCATGTACTCTGCTTCACATGTAGAATCTGCTACGACGCTTTGCTTGGAACTGCACCAGCTTACCGCACCCCCATTAAGAATAAATACGTATCCGGTCTGTGACTTAGAGTCGCCCGGATCTGTGTTGAAGCTTGCATCGACGTAACCTTTTACGGTGAGCTCTTCGTCACCTCCATACACGAGAAACATCTCCTTAGTCCTTTTCAGGTACTTCGGATTACTCTGGAACCTACCTGCCATACTTATGGCCAGGCTAACGTCTGGTCTAGTGCACAGCATTGCATACATGATAGAACCTATGGCTGAAGCATAGGGGACGGTGCTCATATGCTCTCTATCCTCATCAGTTGCTGGGCACTGAGTCTTACTCAATCTCGTACCTTGTAAAACTGGCAAGAACCCTTTCTTGGACTGTTCCATTTTGAACCTCTTCAAAACTTTATCAAGGTATGTGCTTTGTGAAAGTCCTATCAGGCGTTTTGATCTATCCCTGTAGATCTTAATGCCTAGAATGTAAGCAGCTTCTCCTAGGTCCTTCATAGAGAAACTTTTATTCAAGTAATCCTTTATGCTCTGCAAAAACTCTACATTGCTTCCAATCAGCAATATGTCATCCACATATAATATTAGAAACGCCACAGAGCCCCCACTCACTTTCTTGTAAATACAAGATTCTCCAACCACTTGTATAAACCCAAATGCTTTGATCACCTCATCAAAGCGTTTGTTCCAACTCCGAGATTCTTGCACCAATCCATAAATGGATCGCTGGAGCTTGCACACCTTGTTAGCATTCTTAGGATCGACAAAACCTTCGGGTTGCATCATATACAACTCTTCCTTAAGGAAACCGTTAAGGAACGCCGTTTTGACATCCATCTGCCAGATTTCATAATCGAAAAATGCAGCTATTGCTAACATGATTCTGACGGACTTAAGCATCGCTACGGGTGAGAATGTCTCATCGTAGTCAACTCCTTGAACTTGTGAAAAACCCTTTGCCACAAGTCGAGATTTATAAACGGTCACATTGCCGTCAGCGTCCGTCTTCCTCTTAAAGATCCATTTGTTCTGAATAGACTTACGGCCCTCAGGTAATACTTCCAAAGCCCACGCTTTGTTCTCATACATGGATCCTATCTCGGACTTCATGGCTTCTAGCCATTTGTTGGAATCTGGGCCCACCATTGCTTCTTCATAATTTGCAGGTTCATTGTTGTCTAACAACATGATTGACAAGACGGGATTACCGTACCACTCTGGAGCAGCACGTGGTCTCGTCGACCTGCGTGGTTCGACAGAAACTTGAACCGGAGTTTCATGATCATCATCATTAACTTCCTCCTCAGCCGGCGTCACAACGACAGAGGTTTCCCCTTGCCCTACGCCACCATCGAGAGGGATGAGAGGTTCGACAACCTCATCAAGTTCTATCTTCCTCCCACTCAATTCTCTCGAGAGAAACTCCTTCTCGAGAAAAGCTCCGTTTTTAGCAACAAACACTTTGCCCTCGGATTTGAGATAGAAGGTGTACCCAACTGTCTCTTTTGGGTAACCTATGAAGATGCACTTTTCCGCTTTGGGTTCCAGCTTTTCAGGCTGAAGCTTTTTGACATAAGCATCACATCCCCAAACTTTAAGAAACGACAACTTTGGCCTTTTGCCATACCACAGTTCGTATGGTGTCGTCTCAACGGATTTTGATGGTGCCCTATTTAAAGTGAATGCAGCTGTTTCTAATGCATAACCCCAAAACGATAACGGCAAATCGGTAAGAGACATCATAGATCGCACCATCTCTAATAAAGTACGATTACGACGTTCGGACACACCATTACGCTGTGGTGTTCCAGGCGGTGTCAACTGTGAAACAATTCCACATTGTCTTAAGTGAGCACCAAACTCGAAACTCAGATATTCACCCCCACGATCAGACCGTAGGAACTTGATCTTCTTGTTACGATGATTTTCAACTTCACTCTGAAATTGCTTGAACTTTTCAAATGTTTCAGACTTGTGCTTCATTAAGTAGACATAACCATATCTACTCAAATCGTTAGTGAAGGTGAGAAAATAACGATATCCGTCGCGTTCCTCTACGCTCATCGGACCACACACATCGGTATGTATGATTTCCAACAAGTCACTTGCACACTCCATTGTTCCGGAGAACGGAGTTTTAGTCATCTTGCCCATGAGGCATGGTTCGCACGTGTCAAGTGAATCAAAGTCAAGTGACTCCAAAAGTCCATCGGCATGGAGTTTCTTCATGCGCTTTACACCAATATGACCTAAGCGGCAGTGCCACAAAAATATGGCGCTATCATTGTTAACTCTAACTCTTTTGGTCTCAATGTTATGTATGTGTGTATCGCTATCAAGATTCAATATGAACAATCCTCTCACATTGGGTGCATGACCATAAAAGATGTTACTCATAGAAATAGAACAACCATTATTCTCTGACTTAAAAGAGTAACCGTCTCGCAATAAACAAGATCCAGATATAATGTTCATGCTCAACGCTGGCACTAAATAACAATGACTCAAGTTCATAACTAATCCTGATGGTAACTGAAGTGAAACTGTGCCGACGGCGATTGCATCAACCTTGGAACCATTTCCTACGTGCATCGTCACTTCATCTTTCGCCAGCCTTCGTCTATTCCGCAGTTCCTGTTTCGAGTTGCAAATATGAGCAACAGAACCGGTATCGAATACCCAGGCACTACTACGAGAGCCGGTTAAGTACACATCAATAACATGTATATCAAATATACCTGATTTTTCTTTGGTCGCCTTCTTATCAGCCAGACACTTGGGGCAATTGCGCTTCCAGTGACCCATACCCTTGCAATAGTAACACTCTGTTTCAGGCTTAGGTCCAGCTTTGGGTTTCTTCGTCGGATTGGCAACAGGCTTGCCGCTCTTCTTTGATTTACCCTTATTGCCTTTGCCGTTTCTCTTGAAACTAGTGGTCTTATTCACCATCAACACTTGATGTTCTTTACGGAGTTCAGACTCTGCGACTTTCAGCATCGCAAACAACTCGCCGGGTGACTTGTTCATCCCTTGCATGTTGTAGTTCAACACAAAGCCTTTATAGCTTGGCGGCAGTGATTGAAGGATTCTGTCAGTGATAGCCTCTTGCGGGAGTTCAATCCCCAGCTCAGCTAGACGGTTTGAGTACCCAGACATTTTGAGCACATGTTCACTGACAGACGAGTTCTCCTCCATCTTGCAAGCATAGAATTTATCGGAGGTCTCATACCTCTCGATCCGGGCGTTCTTCTGAAAGATAAACTTCAACTCCTGGAACATCTCAAATGCTCCATGACACTCAAAGCGACGTTGAAGTCCCGGTTCTAAGCCATACAAGACTGCACATTGAACTACTGAGTAGTCCTCCTTACGTGCTAACCAAGCGTTCTTAACATCTTGATCAGCCGTAGCGGGTGGTTCATCTCCTAGCGCGGCATTAAGGATATAATCCTTCTTCCCAGCTTGTAAGATTAGCTTAAGATTACGAGCCCAGTCTACAAAGTTGCTTCCATCATCTTTCAACTTAGCTTTCTCTAGGAACGTATTAAAATTCAGGGTGACTGTCGCGTGAGCCATGATCTACAACACAAATATATTCAAAGTGGACTTAGACTATGTTCAAGATAATTAGAGTTTAACTTAATCAAATTAATCGCTAAACTCCCACTCAAAAAGTACATCTCTCTAGTCATTTGAGTGGTTCATGATCCACTTACACTAGCTCAAGTCCGATCATCACGTGAGTTGAGCATAGTTTCAGTGGTAAGCATCCCCATGCTAATCATATCATCTATATGATTCATGATCGACCTTTCGGTCTCATGTGTTCCAAGGCCATGTCTGCACATGCTAGGCTCGTCAAGCTTAACCCGAGTGTTCCGCGTGCGCAACTGTTTTGCACCCGTTGTATGTGAACGTTGAGTCTATCACACCCGATCATCACGTGGTGTCTCAAAACGACGAACTGTAGCAACGGTGCACAGTCGGGGAGAACACAATTTCGTCTTGAAATTTTAGTGAGAGATCACTTCATAATGCTACCGTTGTTCTAGGCAAAATAAGGTGCATAAAAGGATTAACATCACATGCAATTCATAAGTGACATGATATGGCCATCATCACGTGCTCCTTGATCTCCGTCACCAAGCACCGGCACGATCTTCTTGTCACCGGCGCCACACCATGATCTCCATCAACGTGTCACCATCGGGGTTGTTGTGCTACTCATGCTATTACTACTAAAGCTACATCCTAGCAAAATAGTAAACGCATCTGCAAGCACAAACGTTAGTATAAAGACAACCCTATGGCTCCTGCCGGTTGTCGTACCATCTACGTGCAAGTCGATATTATCTATTACAACATGATCATCTCATACACCCAATATATCACATCACATCATTGGCCATATCACATCACAAGCATACCCTGCAAAAACAAGTTAGACGTTCTCTAATTTTGTTGTTGCATTTTTTACGTGGTGACCATGGGTATCTAGTAGGATCGCATCTTACTTACGCAAACACCACAACGGAGATATATGAGTTGCTATTTAACCTCATCCAAGGACCTCCTCGGTCAAATCCGATTCAACTAAAGTTGGAGAAACTGACACCCGCCAGTCATCTTTGAGCAACGGAGTTACTCGTAGCGATGAAACCAGTCTCTCGTAAGCGTACGAGTAATGTCGGTCCGAGCCGCTTCGATCCAACAATACCGCGGAATCAAGAAAAGACTAAGGAGGGCAGCAAAACGCACATCACCGCCCACAAAAACTTTTGTGTTCTACTCGAGAAGACATCTACGCATGAACCTAGCTCAGATACCACTGTTGGGGAACGTCGCAAGGGGAAACAAAAATTTTCCTACGCACACGAAGACCTATCATGGTGATGTCCATCTACGAGAGGGGATGTGTGATCTATGTACCCTTGTAGACTGTATAGCAGAAGCGTTAGTGAACGCGGTTGATGTAGTGGAATGTCCTCACGTCCCTCGATCCGCCCCGCGAACCGTCCCGCGATCAGTCCCACGATCTAGTGCCGAACGGACGGCACCTCCGCGTTCAGCACACGTACAGCTCAACGATGATCTCGGCCTTCTTGATCCAGCAAGAGAGACGGAGAGGTAGAAGAGTTCTCCGGCAGCGTGACGGCGCTCCGGAGGTTGGTGGTGATCTTATCTCAGGAGGGCTCCGCCCGAGCTCCGCAGAAACGCGATCTAGAGGAAAAACCGTGGGGGTATGTGGTCGGGCTGCCATGGAAAAGTCATCTCAAATCAGCCCTAAAACCTCCGTATATATAGGGGGAAGAGGGGGAGCCTTGCCTTGGGGTCCAAGGACCCCTAAGGGCTTCGGCCGAGCCAACGGGGGCAGCCCTCCCCTTCCAAACCGAGTCCAACTAGGTTTGAAAGAGGAGTCCTTCCCCCTTTTCCCACCTCCTCTTTTTTTTCTTTTTTCTTTGATTTTATTCCTATGGCGCATAGGGCCTTCTTAGGCTGTCCCACCAGCCCACTAAGGGCTGGTGTGCCACCCCCAAGGCCTATGGGCTTCCCCGGGGTGGGTTGCCCCCCCCCCCCCGGTGAACTCACGGAACCCATTCGTCATTCCCGGTAACTCCGAAAACCTTCCGGTAATCAAATGAGGTCATCCTATATATCAATCTTCGTTTCCGGACCATTCCAAAAACCCTCGTGACGTCCGTGATCTCATCCGGGACTCCAAACAACATTCGGTAACCAACCATATAACTCAAATACGCAAAAAACAACATCGAACCTTAAGTGTGCAGACCGTGCGGGTTCGAGAACTATGTAGACATGACCCGAGAGACTCCTCGGTCAATATCCAATAGCGGGACATGGATGCCCATATTGGGTCCTACATATTCTACGAAGATCTTATTGTTTGAACCTCAGTGCCAAGGATTCATATAATCCCGTATGTCATTCCCTTTGTCCTTCGGTATGTTACTTGCCCGAGATTCGATCGTCGGTATCCGTATACCTATTTCAATCTCGTTTACCGGCAAGTCTCTTTACTCGTTCCGTAATACAAGATCCCGCAACTTACACTAAGTCACATTGCTTGCAAGGCTTGTGTGTGATGTTGTATTACCGAGTGGGCCCCGAGATACCTCTCCGTCACACGGAGTGACAAATCCCAGTCTCGATCCATACTAACTCAATGAACACCTTCGGATATACCTGTAGAGCATCTTTATAGTCACCCAGTTACGTTGCGACGTTTGATACACACAAAGTATTCCTCCGGTGTCAGTGAGTTATATGATCTCATGGTCATAGGAACAAATACTTGACACGCAGAAAACAGTAGCAACAAAATGACACGATCAACATGCTACGTCTATTAGTTTGGGTCTAGTCCATCACGTGATTCTCCTAATGACGTGATCCAGTTATCAAGCAACAACACCTTGTTTATAATCAGAAGACACTGACTATCTTTGATCAACTCGCTAGCCAACTAGAGGCTTGCTAGGGACAGTGTTTTGTCTATATATCCACACATGTATATAAGTCTTCATTCAATACAATTATAGCATGGATAATAAACGATTATCTTGATACAGGAATTATAGTAATAACTATATTTATTATTTCCTCTAGGGCATAATTCCAACAATACCATATATTGAGTACGTTATATCTTGTGCACTCGTTATTTATTTACTTTTTCTTGGGTTGTTGGCACGAGCCTAATATTTTAATTCACCTGTTTTGTTGGCATTGCAGGAAATGCAAGGAAGAGTTAAATCAGGAAGAAAGCCAGATCAATGTTGATACAAGGGTTGCCAAGGGATTTTCTAAATGGTTTAAGAATCATGTTGGAAAGTAGCATGAGGAGAAGAAAGGCAGTGATGATCTATTTGCTTTGGCATGCTTACCGGATAAGCGAGTGCGAGTGTATTCAGCATGCATTGCTGATGGTGTCCGGTACCACACCGTTGATCGCGAGGAAAAAAGGAAGACACAAAATAGTGGAATCGTCACTGAGGGGTCACATACTCGTGAGAACATTGACTTCTATGGTTAGCTGAGAAGCATCTTAGAGTTGCAGTACAACTCTAGTGGAGGCATCCATCGCTCGGTTGTCTTATTTCGCTGTGACTGGTTTGATCTTGGTAACAAGAAGAAGAGAAAATCTTGTGTCAAGTATGATGGCCACTTCAAAAGCATCAACACTTCAAGGTGCTGGTATAAGAGTGATCCCTTTATTCTAACAGCACAAGCAATAATGGTATTTTACCTGCGAGACACTCTTTTGCACGGAAAATGGCGAGTTGTGCAAAACTTTGAGCACAGACACTTGTGGAGTGTGACTGAAACTGAAACTGAAGTGGAAAAGGGACCCGGTGGTAGTGGCCTAACATATCAGGATGATGACTGTACGGAAGTTCCGGTGCAAGCTCGTGATGACTCTATGGAAGTTCCGGTGCAAGCTGGTGATGACTCTATGGAAGTTCCAGTGCAAAGAAGAGTGCTTAGGGACCGGGAACGTGTGCTCATTGATGCTACAACAGTTGAAGGCATCAAGAAAAGAAGAAAGGTGGTAGCGGATGGACATGAGAGCGAGGATGAGGAAAACAGGACTTATCATACTATGCTGCAATATTGTAGTGACAATGAGGAAAACAGAAGTGGGCATAGAGTTCCTGGTTTTGGTATCGACGACGATGAGTAGCGAATAGACATGAAGGTAAATATTGTCTTCTTGGAAAACAGAAGTGAACGTTTTGGTATCAACCTTCTGTATAGTTTTTGTTGTTGTGATCCTGATGTAGTTTTTGTACTACAATTCTCTCCAGGTAGCAAAATGCATGAGACTGATGGTTGTAGTGATGGAGAGGCAGGTGGTGAAGATCATGATGGCTGGAGAGGCAAAATGTTGTATTCAGAAATGGCTGGAGAGGCAAAATGATGTAGTTTTGGTGCCATTTTCTTAGTTTTGGTGAGAACTGTTGGTTGTGATGTGATCCTGATTCAAATTGTTGTGTTGTAATGCAAAATATTGCAAACTGTTGGTTGTGATGTTCCTGAAGTTTTTTTGAACTGAATTGAGATGTTGTTTTCACAGCTATTTTCAGAACTACATCACACAGTTGTTGCTATCTAATTCAGAGAACTGAATTGAGATGTTGCATGTTGCTGTTGTTTTCGGAACTGGGAAACCTTTGCATTATGTCATCATATGTGATAAAGTTGCCATGTAAAATTGGTCCAAATCATAGAAACACCAAAAGGTTTCCAAGATTCAACCACTAGGTAGGAACGGTCATGCCCGCCGTTTCGACCGCATTTTGAAACGGCCATGAAAAATTCAAAAAAAACAAAAAATGGGAAACCTTTGCATTATGTCATCATATGTGATAAAGTTACCATGTAAAATAATAAACTTGTAATACGACAATTATTTTTAAAAAGTGTTCAAACAAATGAGCTATCATGTGTGAAGATTCATGGCTTTCAAGCCACATGATCAATCTCATGGCCATATTCATGGCATAGTTTGTTGAAATGGTCTCATATTTTGCATAATGGTGCATGTTGGAATGAAAAACAATCTTGATTAAGGAAGTTTTCATCTTCCTTGTATGAAAAACTCATTTTTTTCATTTTTCAAGTGCCCGAAATGAGTTTTTTTGTGAAGGACCTACCATATATTTGTTTCAAAATTGGTCCAAATCATTTTTCTAACATACTAGGCCATATTTAATGTACAATTGACAAAATGGTTGGGTGTCAAAAGCTTTTATCCATCTCTCGTGAAAAAGACAAATCTATGTCAAATCAGTTGGAAGCGGGTCAAATTTGAACTGTGGCTGCCTTATAGTTTGCTCTTTATTTTTTCGAAAAATCATTTCTAGGTACACAAGTATCTACTTAATCATAGAAACACCAAAAGGTTTCCAAGATTCAACCACTAGGTAGGAACGGTCATGCCCGCCGTTTCGACCGCATTTTGAAACGACCATGAAAAATTCAAAACAAATCAAAAAAATGGGAAACCTTTGCATTATGTCATCATATGTGATAAAGTTACCATGTAAAATAATAAACTTGTAATACGACAATTATTTTTAAAAAGTGTTCACACAAATGAGCTATCATGTGTGAAGATTCATGGCTTTCAAGCCACATGATCAATCTCATGGCCATATTCATGGCATAGTTTGTTGAAGTGGTCTCATATTTTGCATAATGGTGCATGTTGGAATGACAAACAATGTTGATTAAGGAAGTTTTCATCTTCCTTGTATGAAAAACTCATTTTTCATTTTTCAAGTGCCCGAAATGAGTTCTTTTGTGAAGGACCTACCATATATTTGTATCAAAATTGGTCCAAATCATTTTTCTAACATACTAGGCCATATTTAATGTGCAATTGACAAAATGGTTGGGTGTCAAAAGCTTTTATCCATCTCTCGTGAAAAAGAAAAATCTATGTCGAATCACCTGGAAGCGGGTCAAATTTGAACTGCGGCTGCCTTATAGTTTGCTCTTTATTTTTTCCAAAAATCATTTCTAGGTACACAAGTATCTACTTAATCATATAAACACCAAAAGGTTTCCAAGATTCAACCACTAGGTAGGAACGGTCATGCCCGCTGTTTCGACCGCATTTTGAAATGGCCATGAAAAATTCAAAAAAATCAAAAAAATGGGAAACCTTCGTGTCGCATCATCACATGTGACCTGCCAACTAGAAAAGATATATAAATTTGAGTAACGATGTCTTCTTGAACTATTCGGTATGATTTTAACCATTATTTCTACAACGTTTATAAAAAGAAAAAGAAAAAGTCTGCCTCCAAACCCCAAAAAACTAGTGAAAATTTTCCCTCCCACCCCACCAGATTTTCCCTCTCACTCAACCAAAATTTCCCTCCACTCCCTCTCCCACTACCACACAGGACCCACCACTCCCCTCTCCATTCCACTCCCCACTACCCACTCCCCACTCCGCCGCCCCTCCCCTGCTCCACGCCGCCCCTCCACCCCTCTCCCCGATGACGACTACATCGACGACATCGACGGCTACATCTACATCGACGATGACTACATCGACAACGTCGATGGCTACATCTACATCGACGACGACGGCTACATCTAAATCGACATCGACGGCTACGACTACATCGACGACGACAGTACCTCTCCCCTCGACCCATCTCCCATTGATACATCCCCTCATGTGTTCTTCTAGTAGATCTTCTAGGGTTTGATAGATCCCCCTCATGTCTTCCTCTAGGGTTCATGGGGCTGGATCAATGGGGATGGTTCGGTACATTCATGGTGTTAGGGTTAGGGTTCATGGGGTAAATATGTCCGCTGACATGGTTCATAGGGTTAGGGTTCATTTTGCTTGACTACTATGGCTTGCTTGCTTGCTAGCATACATGGTTAATTAGAGTTTCCATGCATTGCTACACTTGTATGTGCATGCTAGTCCAAGTGCTTCAATTTAGTTGCTTGCTTCAACTGTCAGTTTAGTACTGATGCATTAACTGTATGCGCATTGCTACACGTGTATGATGTTTATTCTATTTGCTTTCCTTTATTAGTACTGATGCATGCTGGTCTAAATGCTTTCCTTTATTGATATAAGTGCATCATTTTACTTTATCCCTGTTGTATTTGATTGTTGTTTATTCTATTTTGCAAGCACCACCTCAAGATCATCGTATGCAAGTTGCTCCTTGTGGTTATACTGTTAGATTTATAAATATCTTGGAGGCTGGTGATGTAAAATTCTGTCAGATTTTATTATGCAAATCTATTGCTGTAATCTGAATTAGATGTCTTAGTTGTGCATGTATGTTGTTACTCTTCCTTAGCTGAATAAGTAGGATTAAATGATAATAAAATATCATAAGATATGTTTGGCTGTCTGTCCATGCATTCCAACAATTAACCTAATAATTATGTTTCCTTTGCCTTGCAAAGATGAGCCTCCTCTCACCGAGTACGAGAAGGTTAGGGCTAGAAATATGATGAGGAACAATCGGATATTCCAGTCCCTTTGCATTGATGCAATAGCGTCAATGATTAGGAAAACAAATGATGTACAACAAGGTACAACTAATGGGGTTCAAGAAGGTAGTGGAGTTATCAGTGATGACCCAGAGTACAATCCTAAGGAGGAGGAAGTTGTAGTGCACAAGACTGTTAAGGTGCAAACTCTGTCTTGCTTGGAGGGTTCGGGTTCTTGTATGCTCTGTGTTTCCTTGTGCTCACATATTTATCTTGTGATCTAATTTTTTTCTGTGCTATTTATACAAGGCACTGAAGGAATCCAGAACGAAGAGGCCTGGTGTTAAGAAGACAGACAACAAGAATAGGAAGAGCTCAGAAGCATCTGCTGCAATGCCTCCAGGAAGGGTGATGGCCCCACCTCCAGGACAAACAAAGAGGATCCTGGAACCTGATGAACCTGATAGAGTCACAAGGCAGAAAGCAACTATGGCGGCTGCGACGGACCATCAGGAAAGTCCGATGGGCATGGACTTTGAGAGCTCGATGGAAATGCGTGATGAGTTTTCGCCGATGAACGAAGAAACCACTCTCTGCATGGATGAAAGCGGCACTGTGTGCATACCCCTCAGGCGTGGTGCACCTTCTATTGACAGGAATGATGTCGTCAATGAAGAAGAACAGCAGCTTGTGCTTCAACCAGGCAAGTTCACCTTCTCTTTTACTAGTGCATTTTGCAAATGGAAGTGATCATGTATGCTTACCTGTTTAGCACAACCATTCCTGCATTTGTCAATTTCTCTTCTAATTTATGAGTTCAATTTCATTTTCAGATGCAATGACTAACAAGCATAGACTTAGAAAGGGCAAAGGGCTAGAGAGAATCACCAAGGCGCTTGGCACAAAGGTGCCTATCCAAATTGCCCAAGGGATGAAGCGTCCAGAGAAGCCTCTACAGACAGCAAAGTTTGCTTCTGAGTGTGGACTCGTTGCAAGAAGCCATCTGCCGGTTTTTCCTCACTTCAAGGAATACAAAAATAATGCTACTCTAGTGGAGGACTACATTGGGAAAGTTGTTGTAAGCTACTTGTTTTATAGTTAATGTGCTACTCTATTTTCTGTTATGTAGTTAATGATCACTAATGTTGTTCCTTCCTTTTTTGTTGTCTTGGTAGGAAAATTTTGAGATAAACACAGACTCGGAGACCATCAAGTACGCATGCAAAGATGTTGTGCAGAAAAGTTCAAAGAATCGACGCCATAATATCAAGAAGAAGTATTTTGATATCGTAGCAGCAAACAAAGTGAGCACCAAGTCTCCGGTTCCAGATCTGAAGAACGGTGAATGGCAAGGTCTGGTGCAAATGTGGTCTACCCCAAGACACAAGGTATGTATATGCTATGTTTGCTGATTTATGTTCTGCACATCAGGATGGGAATGGGCCATGGTCCCCTTCTTCCTCTTCCATGTTTCTGATCAGAGTAGGAACAATAGAGAGCATCAACTTTCAAAATCAACACCATATGTAATACACTGACTCTTATATAGTACTAGTTGTTCATGTGCTTGTGCTAGTGCAGGATAACTGAAATATTTCCAAATAAAATATGCTCAGACTCGTATTGTCCTACTATACTACTGCCTATTCCACTTTCTTTCAACTTGGCAAATAACATTATGCGTTTTTGTAGGAAACGTGTGTGTCGAACAAGATTAATCGAGAAAAGGTCGTGTACCAACACAGAACTGGTTCCAGGCACTACACCGCACACATTTTTGCCACTGTGAGTACCTTTTTCTAAAGACCTTACCGTTTGATCCTCGTTGAATATCATTTCTTATTCTTGCTGAATAACATTTCAACTTTTGTTGAAAAACATTTCAGAAAGAAGAGCGTAAGGGTGAGGAGCTGTCTGCGATTGACTTGTTCAAGGCCACCCACAACAGCAAGAAGCACGGGTTTTCGGAGCCAGTCAAGATTGCTATAGTAAGCCACTCCATGCTTTTGTCCAGCTAGTTCAAACTTTTTTATATAGACCTCAGCCCTGTTTGATTCACAGCCAGCAAGAACACACACTGTGTTCCATGATTTGATGTTGTTTGCTAGAGCCTAAGATAGGTTTGGTATCTCAACAAAGATATCGAATTTGTTGTACAGTTCTCAACAAAGATATCTGAATTTGCTGTAGCTATTTGTTGCATTTTTATGATATGATGAAAATTGATCTGAATGTTAGTTCTCAACAAAGAAGCCATATTATATAGAACCACCATATTGTTCTGATTGCATGTCTCTAGATCACATAAGTGTGTACACTTGTTGTAGCCAGATTAAAATAATGCTATAAGTTTAGTAGTTATCATCTACTTCTGTTTGAGTTTGAGTAAAATATCTACATATAGATTTTGTGTGTTGGTTTGATTACTTCAAATAATCCATTTATTGGTCTGGTTTGGTGGCATTCTTGTTTGGTTTCTCTTGCAGAATGTGAAATAGATCTGCCACTAATGTCTATCATTTTCCTCCATATGTTAGCTTGAGATGGAAAAAATGAAGGACGCACCAATACCAGAAGGTGAAGAACCAAAGTCTGATGCTGAGATTGTTGAAGAAGTGCTCAAGACCGAAGTCAACCAAGCACATTCCTCAGGAATGTTGGGCTCAAGTCATCTAGTAAGAACTCTGGCAAAGGAACTGCTGTTGTGGCTGCTCATGTTCGTGATCTTCAGCAGAAGCTGGAGAGGTCGGAGCTTCAAGCTAAAGTGATGCAAGAAGAAATGGCAGCAATCAAGCTAAAGGCTGAAGAATATGAAGCTGCACGCGACAAGGAACTGGAGCTGTTGCGCAAGAAGTCTCAGGAACAGGAAGAGAAGTTAGCCCACTTGATGGCTCTCTTCGGCGCTAAAGCATTGTAGAAGTTGAACCTGTCGTAGAACCTGTCCTAGAAACAGTGAAGTGGGCTAACTTCTCAAGAACCTGATGAAGTTAGCCCACTTGATTGGTCATTCTGGTGATCAAACAATGTCTTGCTCTATTTTGTGAAGCTGTTAGGCCCGGGCGTTCGGGTTTACCCGAAAATTCGGGTCGGGTAATTCGGGTTAAAAATAATTCGGGTTCCTAACTTTGAAACCCGAGATTTCTCTAAAAAGATCACTACCCGACATTTTGGGTACCCGGAAATTCGGGTTTCGGGTTCGGGTAATTCGAACTACCCGAGAATGTAAACACCCTTCAATTATTCCATCAATATCTCAGGCTCTCAGCAATATAACACGTAAAATTTCAGCAATATAACATTTGTTGTTTCAGCAATAGTTTGTACAAAGTTTCTGCAATATTTCAGCAATATAGCAAGTGAAATGATACTATTTCAGTTATTATAGCAGCATAACAACAAGAAAATTGAAATTACAGCAGCATAACAGCACAACAGCAGCATAACAGCACAACAGCTAGCAAAATCACAGAATCTCAGCAACTCCAGCAGCATAACAGGCTAACAACAAATATAAAAAGCATCACTCTTAGTGCTTGGAGATGGACGTGCTCCAGTCCAGCCTCCTAGTGCTCCACTCCAGCCTCAGCACCTTTAAGTTGTTCCAGGTTTGGAGATGGACGTGCTTGCGGTTGATTTGGAAGTGGATGCTTTATTTTTATCACCTTTTGCTTTGGGAATATGCAGTCCACCAAATTCTTCAATTAACTCTATAAAGTATAAACAATAGAATACAACAATGTAGTGAATAATAAAACATGAAGGCATGTTTTCCATCTTAGTCAATTCCAAGTACGTCTCTAAACAAATGAATGCAACAAACAAAAAACACATGAACAAAATGAGGGACTATTTTACCTTTTTCCATCTTAGCCAATTCCTCCATATTTTCTTGTATATCAATAGGAGTAGTCCTTCGAAGCCAATCTTGCGAACAAACAAGAGCTTCCAACATAAATGGAGTAAGTGATGTACGAAAGTCATCTAGTATACGCCCACTTGTGCTGAAAGCCACCTCCGAAGCTACCGTTGAGATGGGTATGGAAAGCACATCACGTGCCAAATGAGCCAAGATGGGAAATCTGTGAGCATTGAGCTTCCACCAACAAAGAATGTCAAGTTGCGCTTCTTGGTTCTCGGTATCTTCGGCAAGGTATTTGTCAAGTTCTGACTTAGCATTGGTACTTGTACCATTGTTCCTCTTCAGCTTCTTGGCAATAACATCTTGTAGCATGCCTCCTCTACCTCCCTTTGATACTCTTGTGTCATCTATATCTGTTGTTCCTTCAGTTGGAGCATACAATTTCCTATATTCTTCAAACAAATCGTTGAGACAAGTGTTAATAGCCGCCCATACTAGCTGTCCTCTTTCCTGTCCAAATATTTCTTCAATGAGAGCATGTGTGTATAAAGATAATTTGTATCTTGGATCAACTACTGCTGCCATAAAAATAAATAGGTTAATATTCTCCTTCTCCTTCTTCTCCATTCCTTTTACCTTAGTCCTGTTCTGCGCTTCAGTCCCCATCTCATTGGTGTGCCAAAGTCCCCAATATTTATCAAATTTGTCTTTCATTCGTTGGCCCATAGCAACTTGCAAGCTATCTTCACTTCTCAGCCAAGTTTGAATCAACAAATGAATTTCAGCAATTTCATGAAAGAAGGTATTGGAAGTGACATGTAAACTAACAGAGAGACGATTTGTGAGATCATAAAAATGTCCCAGAAATTCTTCCATCTTTCTAGCATTTTCCCAATCTATTTCTTCGGGGCAACCAAACCCGCCATTCTCTTCAGAAAGATCAAACTTGTAAGTCAAGTCCTCTTCAGCTAACCTCAAGAACACCTTCTCATATACATTTGCAGCCTTAAGCATGAGATATGTCGAGTTCCATCTAGTTGGAACATAAATCTTCAGAAATGCCTTGCAGTCCACCTTCTCTTCTGTTACAAATTCCTTAAACTTGACCAATCTGGTGCCACCATTTCTAATATATCTAACAGCAGCTCTAACACGTCGTATAGAGAGGTCGACTTCCTTTAGGCCATCTTGCACAATAAGGTTAAGAATGTGCGCAGCACACCTCATGTGCAAATACTTGCCCTTTGCTATGTTTGTAGGTGTTTTGTTCAAATGCCTCCTCAAAAATACAATACCACTATCATTGGCGCTTGCATTATCAACAGTTATTGTCATTACTCTCTCTGCATACCCCATTCAGCCATACATTTCAGCAAGTTCCTCCCAATGTCTTCGCCCTTATGTCCCTTCACCAAGAAGAAATTGATGATTTTCTTGTGTAAAACCCAATCACCATCAATGAAACTTGTTGTCACAGTCATATATCCATCTTGCTGCTGTGATGTCCAACAATCTGTTGTTAAACATACCCTTTGGCAAGAATCTTTCAAAAACTTTTTCACTTGGGCTTTTTCTTTGAAGTAACGACGCACAACATCCCGAGTAGTGGTTCTTCTAGATGGTACAGTGAAACGTGGGCATGCTTTGGACATAAATTTCCTAAATCCCGACTTCTCACCAAAACAAAATGGCAGCTCATCTTCAATTATCATTTCAGCAAATGCTTCCCTAAGTTCATCAGCATTATACTTCCAAGTCCCAGGTGCTTCCCCCTGAGTTAATTGCAGAGTACCTTGAGTTGAATCTTTATTGAACTTGTGAGGATTCCGCTTGCAAACATTAAAGTGCCTCCTTAAGGCTGATGTACCGTGCCCCTTTGATTCGGCCTTGATTTGACGGGAGCAATATTTGCATTTACCAGCCTTCAGCTTATTGTCCTCCTTGATCTTGATGAAGTGCTCCCACATATCTGATCTAGGTTCCATCTGCTTCCTTCCCTGATCTTTTGCAGGTTCCTTGTCCACATCAAAAACCTCACGATCTGTAGTTTGCTCCTCAGTAGGCGGTGATGGTTGTGCTGCTTGTGCATGAGAAGATTGGCCTGTTGACGGCTGTGAACTAGATATGAAGTCAGCTGACTGTGATGACTCGAAGTCCATTGTGTTGCCTGCTTCCTCTTCCTCGGTCATCTATACAACAACATCGAGTAAATAAAATCCAAAGTTCCAAGCAGCAACATCAAGTAAATAAAAGCATAACTGCACATTCATATCCAAAGTTCCAAGCAGCAACATCAAGTAAATAAAATCATTTACAAATTTATAAGCTAGCTAACAGAACTAGCAGAACATGATAGTTCAATCTATAAACTAACAGAACGTTGCCCAAATTTAGAAGCTAGCTAACAGAACTACACATTCAAATCCAAACAGCAACTTCAAGTAAATAAAATTTATTCATTTCACCTCAATACCTCATCTATAAACTAAACAGAACATGATAGTTCAATCTAAATTTGAAATTTCGAATACATAAAAACTAAAGAACATGGAGAACAGTACATGTGAATGTGCACTTACAGGTGTTGTCGATTCGTCGGGAATCAGGGAAGCGAACGCCGGGAGAAGGAAAGAAGAAGCCGTCGTTCGTCTGGAGCTTGCGCACGTCGGTCGTCGGCTGCTGCTGGGCTTCTGCTTGCTGGCGTGGCGGTTGTGACCATGTGACGGACTAGTGGACGGCGGCCTGACGCGGCAGCGGGGGGACACGGCGCGGGCGGCACTGGTGGACGGCGGTGATGGACTGACGATCCGCGCGGGCGCGGCCGCGGAGGGGCAGAGCGCGGGCGTTGTTTACTGGCCGTGGCGGCCTAGTGGGCGGCGAGCCGGCGACTGCAGGTGGCGGCTGGGAGTGGGAGACTGGGAGTGGAAGGGGTGGAGGCGAGCCTGGCAAGGGGATGGGGATGGGGTCGTGCGGTGCTAGGGTTCAGGAAGTTGGGCTGGGCCTCGGCCGCCCGCACTAGTGGCCTAGTGCTACGTTTCCTCGGGTAATCGGGCAATTCGGGTACCGTACACTGATACCCGAACTAACCAAATTAATTTCGGGTTTTCTAAATTGGTACCCGATCTATAGCTCGGGTTTGTCGGGTTCGGGCTTTTCGGATTCGGGCTCGGGTAGTTCGGGTGCGGGCTTCGGGTTTCGGGTTTTATGCCCGGGCTTAGAAGTTGTGCACCTGTGAAGTTGTCAATTATTTAAGTTTTGTTTGGACCATTTTGTTTGGGCACTAAAGTTAGTTTGGACAGCAAAAAGGCCGAGGCCCAAACAAGAAATAGACTAAGAAGGCTTGGGCCTAAAAAAAGAGTAGGCCAAGGCCCAAAAGAAAAGTGGACTAATAAAAAACCTGCTCAGTAAAAGATTATATCCCAGAAAATAAAAGGCCAAATTATTGGGCCCGACCCATGTAGACGATCGGAATGGACCGAGCTGAATCTTATTTACGACCTTTTCATTTCGTCATAATCTACCACGTTAGGCTGCCACGGTGGATCTGCCGTGGTGTGGGCAGATTGCTAGTGACCAAATCATTTGGTCATTAAACCTACGACCTTCTGTTTGGTCATAAAATCTTACGACCAATCCAGAAAAAAGGTCGTTATAGTTCACTAAAGACCCTCAGTTTTAGACCTTCTGTTTTTTGTCATAAAAAGGTCACAAATGGAAATCAATGATCATTCAGTGACCAATATTGAAGGTCGTTAGTTGACATATTTCTTGTAGTGTACGTCATCATTATTTTGCTCAATCAAAGTAGACAAAGGCACATCATAGGATCAATATGAGCATGTTTACTAGCAAACAATTTCATAAGAGCATCAACTTTTTCACTCAAAGCACCAATTTCTTCTATAGAATTAACATTTTTACTAGTAGGAGCTCTTTCAGTATGCCATTGTGAATAATTAGCCATAATATTATCAAGAAATTTAGTAGCATCACCCAAAGTAATTTCCATAATAGTACCACCCGCGGTGGAATCTAAAAGATTTCTAGAAACAAAATTCAATCCCGCATAAAAAAAATTATGACCATCCCCAAATTAAAACCATGAGTTGGGCAGTTTCTTATCATCAATTTGATCATTTCCCAAGATTGAGAACATGCTCATGCTCAAGTTGTTTAAAATTCATAATCTAATTTCTAAGAGAAGCATTTTTGCGAGAGGAAAATACATTGTGATAAAAGCATCTTTGCACTTGTTCCAAGAATTAATATTATTTCATGGTAAAGATGAAAACCAGATTTTAACACGGTCATGCAAAGAGAATGGAAATAATTTCAACTTGATAGTATCATTGTCCACGTCTTTCTTGTTTGGCAGATCACACAATTCTACGGAAGTGTTTAGATGGGACGCGACATCCTCATTTGGATTACTGGAAAATTGCTCTTTCATAACAAGATTCGACAAAGCGGCATTAATATCATAAGACTATGCACTAGTGATGGGAGGAGCAACTGGAGTGCTAATAAAATCATTGGTATTGGTATTCGAAAAATCACACAACTTAGTGTTCTCTTGAGTCATCATGACTACTTAAACAAGAACACAAGCAAACAAGAGATCCGGCAAGAAAACGGCAAGGGAAAGATGGCAAACAAAATGGCAATTTTTTGTGAAGTGGGGAAAAGCAAAAAAAGAGGCAAATGGCAAATAAAGTAGTTGTAAGGATATGTGATTTGTGTGTAGGAACCTGATAGATCTTGACTTGATCTTCCCCGACAACGGCGCCAGAAATCTTTACTACTCGCAGGTGCGTTGGTTTCCCTCCAAGCTTAAAGGGTGATGGAGCACAGCGATGGCAAGTATTTCCCTTAGTTAAGAAACCAAGGTATCAATCTAGTAGGAAGATCCACAAAACTATGTAAGTGACACCTTCAGAGAAATAGCAAATCCTCGCAACCCAATGCGTGGAGGGGTTGCCTATCCCTCTTGGGTAAAGTAAGGATAATCTGATATATGCAAATAAGAGTGATAGCAAATAGAACGCAGCAAGGTATTTTTGGTTTTTTTATAATATACATCTGAAAACAAAAGATCAAATAAATTAGAAAAGCAAATAGCAAAGTAGAGATTGCAAATAGATGTTGTGAAGTAGACCCAGGTTTCACTAGTGGCTTCTCTTGAGAAAATAGCAAGCGGTGAGTAGACAAATTACTGTTGTGCAATTGATAGAATAGCAAATAATTATGACGATATTCAAGACAATGATCATGTATATAGGCATCACGTCCAAAATAAGTAGACCGACTTCTGTCTGCATCTACTTATATCACTCCACACATCAATCGCTATCCAGCATGCATCTAGTGTATTGAATTCATGGAGAAATGGAGTAATGCCTTAAGAACGATGACATGATGTAGACAAGATCTATTCATGTAGGAATATATCCCATTGTTTTATCCTTTGTACCAACGATACATGTGTGTCATGTCTCTTTCTGTCAGTGAGATTGAGCAACGCAAGATCGAACCCATCACAAAGCACCTCTTCCCAATGCAAGATAAAAGATCAAGTTGGCCAGACAAAAATCAAATATTAGAGAAGAAATACGAGGCTATAATAATCAAGCATGAATATTTTTACATATATCTAATCATAAACTCACAATTCATCAGATCCCAACAAACACACCGCAAAAGAAAGAGTTACATCTTAGGGATCTTCAAGAGAGCATTGTATTGAGAAACAAAACGAGAGAGAAAGCCATCTAGCTACTGCCTACGGACCCGTAGGTCTGATATAAACTACTCACACATCACCGGAGGAGCACCAATGAGGACGGTGAACCCCTCCGTGATCGTGTCCCTCTCCTGAACGGGCTCTATGTTGAATTTCATGGCTCTAGAACTTGCGGCGGCTGAAATAATTTTTCGTGGACTCCTCTAGGGTTTTCTGAATATTGGGGTATTTATAGAGCTCACATGCGGTGGAGAAGTTTTCCGAGGGCCCCACTAGACACCAGGTGGAGCCAGGGGCCTCTAGCATGCCCTGATGTCTAGTGGGCACCTAGGCCTTGTCTGGTGCTCATTCTTGCTTCCCAAGTTTCCTTCTGGTCCAAAAAACCCCATCAAGTTTCATGGCAATTGGACATCATCTGATATGGATTTTCTGCGAAGGAAAAAATAGCAAAAAAATAGCAACTCGCACTAGGCATTGTGTCAATAGGTTAGTCCCAAAAATGATATAAAACTGCTATAAAATGATTATAAAACATCCAAGAATTATAATATTACAACACGGTACAATCAGAAATTATAGATACGTTGGAGACGTATCAATGCCCAAGTCTGGAGATGAGAAGATCATTAGAGGGTATTCCATCAATATCCTGCACCACGTTGATTCTCACACAAGGATTAGAGTGATGGATCTAATAGTTGAGACACTGTGGAGGACATTTGTTGATTAGAAGAGATCATATGGATATGCTCCGTACATTCAGATGCTCATCAATGCCAAGGTTGGGAAGCATGCATATCAACTTGATCGTCCACACGTGCCACTTCAGCCAGAGTTCAAAGACAATGAGGTAGTGATTACCAAAAAGGGGGAGATTGAAAGCACAATTGCTCCCTAAGGTGGTTTTGGTAATTAATAACAACATATGTGTCATTGAACTAATGATTTTATCCAAGTATATTTCAGGAAAGTTCAAAGATGCATTGGATAAAGGATTGCAAGGAGAAACCCCTTGATTCAAGGAAAGGAATAGGATTGGCCAAGCTTCAAGTTACAAGACTCTACATTTTATATTTCTGAGAAATCACATTTGAGTCCATAGGAAAGACAATACTATTAAAAGGGGGTGAGGTATATATTATCAATTGGTTGCTCAAGTGCTTAGAGATAGCCACCAAAAATACCAAGCAATTTTCCTGCAGAATTCTTTGTCCAAAGCCTAAACATCAAAATTGGTGCTACCAACAATTTCCACTCAGCCCTACCGATTTTTTCATAGACAGATCCTATGCCAAACCCTAGAATATCGGTACCACCAAAAACCACTGACCAACTTTCTAGTTTGTCAATTTCAAGAATTGGAACTTCTGAGTTTTGAAACCGGTCTCACCAAGATTTGGAAACTGCCCTAGGTCACCTTATTGGGACCACCGAGATTCTTGTACCGGTCTCACCGAGAATTTGAAAGTTGCCTCCTTTAGTGCAACTCAGTACCATCAAGATTCATGTTGGTGTCACCGAGTTTGGCAATAATATTGGAACGGTTGGATTTTTGGAGATGCATGTATATACCCCTCCACCATCTCTCATTCGTAGAGGAAGCAGTCAAAACATGAACACACTTTCCATATCCATTTTTTTGAGAAAGTTCCACCTACTCATGTGTTGAGATCAAGATATTACAATCCATTCATTTGAAGCACAAGAGCAAGGAGTTCATTGTTCTACCGCATATGTTACCATTTAGAGGGTGGTCCCTCCTAGATTGGTTAGGTGTCTCTTGGGAGCCTCCTACTTCGTGTTGTGTAATTGAACCAATAAGTTTGTAAGGGCAAGGAGCTCGCCTACTTCGTGAAGATCTACCCCGAGTGAGGCTAGTCCTGTGTGGACGTAAGCCATGGTGAAATAGACAAGTCCACTTCTTCATGGACCCCTTGTGAGTGGAGCCCTCCGTGGACTCTTGATACGTCTCCAACGTATCTATAATTTTTTATTGTTCCATGCTATTATATTATCTGTTTTGGATGTTTTATATGCATTAATATGTTGTTTTATATTATTTTTGGGACTAACCTATTAATATAGAGCCTAGTGCCAGTTTATGTTTTTCCATGTTTTTGAGTATTGCAGATAAGGAATATTAAACATAGTCCAAACGGAACAAAATCTCTGAAAAGATTTTTCTTGGACCAGAAGACACCTAGGAGACTTGGAGTAGAGGGCAGGGCACCTGCCGGGAGGCCACAAGCCTACAAGGTGTGCCCTAGGGGGGTGATCGCGCCCCCTAGCTTGTGGGTCCCCTGCAAGCCTCCTAACCCTATTCTTTGGCCTATAAATTCCCAAATATCCCTGCATCTCCAAAAAAAGGAACACAAATACTTTTCCGCCATCGGGAGCCTCTGTTCCCGTGAGATCCAATTTGGGAACCTTTTCCGGTAATCTGCCGGAGAAGGGATTGATCAAGGAGGGCATCTACATAAACTCCATTGCCCCTCCAATGAAGCGTGAGTAGTTCACCATAGACCTACGGGTCCATAGCTAGTAGCTAGATGGCTTGTTCTCTCTCTTTGATCTTCAATACCATGTTCTTCATGATCTTCATGGAGATGTATCCGATGTAATACTATTTTGCGGTGTGTCTGTCGAGATCCGATGAATTGATAGTTTATGTTCAGATTATCTATGAATATTATTTGAGTCTCTTCTAAATTCTTATATGCATGATTTCGTATCTTTGCAAGTTTCTTTGAATTATTGGTTTGGTTTGGCCAACTAGATTGGTAATTCTTGCAATGGGAGAAGTGCTTAGTTTTGGGTTCAATCTTGCGGTGTCCTCACCCAGTGACATAGTAGGGGTAGCAAGGCACGTATTGTATTGTTGCCATCGAGGATAAAAAGATGGGGTTTTCATCATATTGCTTGAGTTTATCCCTCTACATCATGCCATCTTACTTAATGTGTTACTCTGTTCTTCATGGACTTAATACTCTAGATGCGGATAGGAGTCGGTCGATGTGTGGAGTAATAGTAGTAGATGCAGAATCGTTTCGGTCTACTTGACACGGACGTGATGCCTATATGCATAATCATTGCCTTTGATATCTTCATAATTAACCGGCGCGGGGCTCTAGGAGGGCGCGCGACATTCGGCGACGGGGCGGTGAGCGGTCGTAGAGGGAGACGGGGCGGCTGCGAGGCGAGGCGCGGGCGTGCGCTCGGCACGGTCAGGTCTAGGGCGGGCCGGCCATGGGCGTGGAGGGCGTGACATGGCGCACGCCGCTGGCACGTGAGGGTGCCACTAGGCACTCACGCTCGCTGCTGAGGGCACCACTTGGCAGCGGCAGATTCGGTCTACACGGAAAATGAGGCATGACAGCGTTGGGGTGGGAGACAGGCGTCAATTCTTAATTGGGAGGCTAGGGAGGCCATTTTGGAGAGGGGGGACATGTATATATAGCAGGAGGCTAGGGTTTGATGGTTTGGGTGGTTTCAGAGCCCTCCGATCGCGATCCGACGGTTTCTATCGGAGGGGAGCTAGACTGGGCTAGGTGGGCTGTGTAGGGGTGTTGGGATAAGAAGAGAGGGAGATTGTGGCCCGTGACAAAGTTTTATAAACCGAAAACATCCCATGTTTATTCGGCTATAGTGCCGCTATATATTTAATTGTTCGGGTATAAAACGACCTTCTAATGCGACGAAATTTGGCATGTGGTCTACCTATAATAAATTAAGACCACACACTAACTTTTGACCCATTCCGATAAAGTTTTATACACACTTTTAAAGCTCAAGACATGATGGGAAGCGTTCGTCTAGTCGTGACCGAAACTACTCCAATTATGGGTAGCCCAAACACTACTGCAATGAGTTCTTGGCTCCCTACAAACGAAGATAAGAGTCACCTCGAAGACGAAGCTCAAGGGATGAGTCACCTTGCAGAGAGATAAGGGGTAGAGAAGATCGTTATGAACGAAGACCCTCACGGAGAGGCAAGGAATCAGAGAAGAACGACAAATACACCAAGAGCAGCTCTAGAAGAAGACATCAAGATCATGTTGGTGAATGGGTTTCTGGCCTCGAGTCTGACAACCGATCCGAGTGAAGCTATCACTCCGACTCCGACTATAGTCAAGATGAAGGTGTTGTCGGCATTACACTCATTTCCTCCAACTCCTACAACTTATTCGATTCACCAAATGAGGGGTTCGGAAACTGCTTCATGGCTAAAGGTCCCAAGGTATCACACCCCGAGTATCTTGATTTTAATAGTGATGAGGCTGACTTGTTAGGAGAAGATGACTCGCTCTTTGATAAAACTAGTGATTTCAATGAAAATAAACTTGCTAATTATCATGCTAGTCGAGAGAAGCCAAATGATGATGATAAGAAACAGATTGAACGACTAACTAAAGAATTGAACACTCATAAGTTAGCTCATGAAACTACTCTAGAAGATCATAGAGAGCTTGCAAGAACACATGAGAAGCTACGCTTCGAGAAGCTCAATTTGGAGCAAGAGCATGAGTTCCTAAAACCAATCAATGATGATCTTCGAAAGAAGAGTTCTTCTTATCTAGCCAAACGACTACTCTTGTCTACTTTTGTTCCACAAGTCAAACCTAAGAACACTAGTAACAAAGGCAAGAAAGTTTCTCCGTCTAGTAACAACAACACTAAAGCTAAATCTAATGATGTTGTTGCTAGTAGCTCTCTTGATTCCACTAATGATTCTCTTATCCAAGTTACAGTTGAGCAAGAAAATGATGTATTGAAAGGGATTATTGAGAGACGTGTCTTCAAGAGTCTTGCGAGAAGTAATCAATTTGAGGAAATTGTACGCAAGCAAAGAGGACATCGGAAGAAACAAGGTGTTGGCTACTTCAACGCCAATGGAGATGTTTGGGAAGAAGGTCCATATCCCATTCCCAAGTTTGTTCCTCAAAAGGATAAGTATGATCCTACTCCTCTGAAAGGAACAAGCTCACAAGATGTCCTTCTACCACAAGACCACAAGGGAAAGGGAAAGCTTCAAGAGGACATTGACTCATTTGAATAGGAACCCCAAGTCAAGGTCAAGTGGATTCCCAAGGACACTACTCGCACTTCCACATCTAGTGCTACCACAACTCCAAGGATCCCCATAAAGTTGATGTGGATCCCCAAGAGGAAGAACTAGAAAGTTCTTGAGGGGGTGACTCCGCCAATCAAATTCACTCATTCATTTTGGCAAGAACTATATGCAATCAACCTCAACCATATGCATTAGTTCAAGGAGTCACACATTCCCTCAAAGGTAAGCAAGGGGCAAGGTAATTAATGTATCTTTGGACATCATCCCATATGTATTTCACTCCATGTCCATAGATATTCTTTCATATGTTCCTTGTGCTTTCAGACTAACCCATGTAGGTGAGAAGAGTAAGAAACAACAAGGATTGCTCCCAACTCAAGATGATCTTCATCAATATTGAGCATCCACCACTACTTCACCTACTTGAAGTCTTTTACGACAAAACCCATGGTTAGTTTATCCCTGTTAGGGGGGTGTCATATCAAGGGGGAGCTTTCCTCTAAATCTTGAGTATAAGGATCTCCTAAGGGTATGAACACATTAATGCTTTATGTAAAAGTGGTAACCCCACTTGTGCTTAATCGATGAGTATGACCTATTGAAAATGCGTTATATTGACTAGAGGGGGTGAATAGGCGATTTTTAGAATTTCATCACTGAGGCAATTCCTTGTGAGGAAAGTCCTCAATGATGAATTAAGTGTAGCGGAAATAGCGTAGGATAAGAAGTGCAAAAACTACTACAGCAGATTACTTGGTGAAGATTATGAGAATCGGTTTGCACAATATGCAAGTACAAAGTAAGCAGGTGAAGATTATCTTAAGTGAAGAATTTCAGGTTGAGGAAATGCAGAGAAAGTCTTCAAGCAAATTCTTCAACATTGCATATCAAATTCTTCAACATACAATTTGAGGAATTGAAAAAGTTGAAGAAATAGAACCGGTATCACGATGAACACATTTGTTGTTGACCCAGTTCCAACTGTTGTGACAGTTGTATGTCTAGTTTGGAGCGGCTTGGTATTGTAACCAAAGGACACATAGTCCCGAGACACACAGTCCCTACCATATTCTCCTTGAGCTAAGGACACACAGTCCTCTACCAACACTCGTGGTAACTCTTCAGGGCAGACTTCGAAACCCTCACAAACTCGATCACCCGACGATCCACAATTGACTGCTGGATGCTCTAGACCATGATGCACAGTCCTCAGAGGTAAAAGAGTTCAGTTCCACACAGGAAAAAAATCTTCAGTGATGCTCAATCACTTGGTTTTTGGTTTGGGGTATTTCCTCACTTGATGATTTTCTCTCGAAGACTCTGAGGAATTTGGGTTGCTCTAAATGACAAGTGTCAGTTTCTCTCGGAGCAGCCAACCAGCTAGTGGTTGTGGGGGCGGCTATTTATAGCCTGGGAGCATCCCGACAGGATTTGACATAAATGCCCTTAAATAATGTGACCATTCGGTGGATAAGATTGGTGATGTGGCGCGTGTCGCGGCAACGGTCAGAACTTTCAGCTGTGAAAGTCCTCATGTCTCTCATATTCCTCACTTTGAGGCTTTGGTAGGTTTAGGCTTGGGTTGAGCATCATGAGGAAATTCATTCCGTAGTATTACCTCGACCCCCTTTAATAGTACGGTGTTCCTATGACTCAAGAGTAAAGAAAATGAAATAGAAAGAGTACTCATCACGCTTCAAAGTCTTCAGACTGTTTTTCTTCAGGACACACCGAATTACTCATCTTCAAAATCTTCATGAGGAGTATCAATTTCATCGCAATTTTTTCACAATCAAAGTCTTCAAGGTAAGACCAAAATCTTCATCCGAAGACATACATTTTTAGGGGTCGATATTCATTGTATAATTCAAACTCCTCAGCGACTTATAGAGCATGTGTACACTTACAAACACATTAGTCACTCTACCTATAAGTCTTCAAACCACCAAAATCACTAAGTGCACTAGATGCACTTGCAATCTCCCCATTTTTGGTGGTTGATGACAATTAGGTTAAGTTTTCAGCGGGGATAATAATATGATATGTAAGTACTGAGTTTGAGGAATTTAAAATCAAGATACCGAGAGACTCCCCCTGAAGATGTGCATATTTTGAGGAATTTTCTTTGCACAAGAGATGCACATTGATAATTTATATCATGGAGGCCTCCCCCTTGTATCTTGTAAATCATGCATACATTTGACATACAATATGAGGAATTGAAAAATGCATGATGAAAAATGGTGTGTGGCGAATTTCAGTATGCGTGCATTAATAGACTTTGAGGAATAAGCATGCGAAGAAAAACGTTCAAAAGAGTCAGAGCACCATCGGGCTTAAGTTACAACTCATTACATCAAACACTTCAGAAGAGCCAAGAGTTTGTAACTTAATAAAGTTTATAAGCCCCAAAATAGATCTCGCTTGAATACTAACTCTCAGATCTCTCCCCCTTTGTCATCAAGTGACGAAAAAGGGACAAAACTGAGGACTGACACCCTTGAGGAAATTCAATTCTTGGTTGATGTAGAGGCGTGAGGATTCTTGGAGACAGGCTTTTTCCTTGGACCAGTTGTAGTGTCTTCTAGTTCTTCATCTAATTCAGCAATGTGAAATGAAGAAAATGAAGTGTCCTCCAAGTCAGGAACTGGAATTGGCTTTGCCTTCAACAGGTTCAAACTATTTCTTGATGACTTTGAATGGCGGCACATATCCGAGGTGATTCTGAAAATCAGCTTGATAGTTGATGCCTTATCTGTTTCTGATGAATCTCATGATCCAAGGCGCATAAATCATCAACTCATATGGCGAAAAAACATCGTCAGTCGAAGTCCTCAAGAAGAAGTCATGAAGATTCATTGGTATGCCATGAATTACATTGAACGGGATATTCTTCATGATTCCTACGACATGTTCTTCATCATCATGCCCTTTCATAGGCGCAATGGCATAACACAAGATTCTTTACACAAATCTGGGCTCATACTTCAAGTCTTGTACCAGAAATCGAGTCCTTGGGGGTTGGCCCTTGGCCAAAGGCTTCATGAGGACTTCCATGAGCTTGTTGGGCAGTTCTCGTTCATCATACATCAGAACTGCATCCTCTGAGGGAATTGAAATTGGGAGAGCTCAAAGCAATTCAGTGGCAGGAGCTTTGTAGTGCGTGTGCTGAGTCATCCAATCCAATACCCAAGTGTTGACATCCTTTGGGACGCGTGAGATATGCAGTGTGGCATAAAATTGAAGAATAACGTATGTGTTCCAATCACCGATATTAGTACAGGAAGGCAGTAACCCAGCTTCATGAAGAACATTGAGGACTGGAGCAAACCAAGGTATTTCCTCCATATCACAGTGAGAAATATGGGTATGTTGAAATATCTTGTTTCTTCCACAAAGCACAGAAGCATAGTACTTGAGCTGATTTCTTGTCCAGAACTTCCTGTGTCTGAAGCGAAGCTTGTCATATGGTTTTCGCCAGTGAAGTACATATGTTCTTAATAGAATGCCTCTTTCTGAAACTTTGGCCTTTTGGAGAAAGGCTGATTTTGCTTCGGTTGAAGATTGTGCTACTGTTCTTGAGGAGTAGCCACCACCATTGTTGTTTCAGTGTTCACCACGACAATAGCGGTTTCAGTGTTAGGTGCAGGAGCATTTTCTTCAGTTTGATCATTTTTCTTAGTTTGAGGATTCTCTGCAGTTTGAGGAATTTGTTTGTTGGAGGAGGCAGTTGCAGTATTTGACGCTACATTTTTTTCAGCTGATGCAGCTAATTCCTGAGCAGATTCCTCACGAATGCTTTTTCTGTCAGAACCGGTGAGAATCTCAGTTGCAGCAGGAGTTGGAGGAATTCGAGCTGATCTCGGTGAGCGTGGATGAGTTTCTTCCCATAACTCATCATGGATTACACGTGTGTTGCATCCAATATCATCATCACCCACTTGTTATTCAGTGGTCTTTGGAGGTGTGGTGGAGTGAGGAATATCATCTATTTGTATTTCCTCATCCATTTATTCATCCATTTCAGCATCATTCATTTCTTCATCTTCTTCTGGAATGACATAATCCATTCCGAAGGGAACGATCATGTATGATGCTGCTACATTGAGAGGTGTAGCATCCACTAGGGCAGATGAAGATTCTGACTGTGTAATCTTCAGACGTTTGGCCTTTGATTATTCTGAGGCCATTGAAGCTTTTCTCTTTTTGGCTTCTTTCTAAGCCGCTTTAGTTTTCTTCACGCCTGATGCAGATGGAGTCACTTTCTTCACCTTTGAGGGTTGTGGTGAATGGGCAATTTCATCAGGCACTGGTTCAGTGTCAGACCTGGCAGATTCATCAGCTCGAGTGTGCTGAGGAATTTCTTCAGCGGCTGGTTCTTCATTTTCATCTTCCTCAGTCAGTTGAACATTATAGCTTGGCTGAGGTGGTGTTTGCTGCTTTGGATAGGCAGTTCTCTTGTTGTATTCATCAACAATAGCAGTTGCACCTTGATGAATTTCACTTTGACACCTTGACGATCAGAGTGAAGACTTGTATACTTGTCTGCGAGGGTTTTGAGTTCAGCCTTAGTTTATACAAGTGCTTCCGGCGTCAGGTTGAGGAGATTCTGCTTGAGGAATTTCTCCTTTTTGATTTTGGTAGCCCTTGCTTGCTTGGCTTGCTGCTCTTTCCATTTTGCTTCATTGATAAAAGTAGCCACCATATGGCTGACACTAGGGGGAAGCTTCAAATCATCAACCGGTGTGTTTGGATCTTTGTACCAGAGGTCGATGAAATCCAACAATACCTTCGGATCCATAGCAAGAGGAATGGAACTACCAGAGGCTTGTGCAACACGTTCCTATTTGTTTCCGATGATGGCTTGGAGTGTTGCATCATCAAATTCTTCACTTCCTTCTGATGCAGAAGGAACGTTGATCATTTTGTTTGGACTTGGCCTGGTACCTCTACCATCAGTCATTTTAGTCTTCAACAGAGTGGGTCAAGACTTTGAAGCCGAGCCAATAGCATATGGCACTGAGGAACTTGATTGTTCAGGTTGAAACATACTGAGCTCTTCTGTTGTGGGGGTGAAGACTATGGTGCTGTTGAGGATTTTGCAGCCGTTGCAACCTTCTGAGGCAATTGCCCTTTTGGCGATGTAGTTGAAGCTTTGGGTTTCTGTAGCAAAGTCTTCTTTTGAGGAATTGTTGTAGCAGAGGCTTCAGCAGCTGAAGAAGTGGCAGCAGTGGCTGCAGCAGCAGAATCCTCATTGAATTTCTTCACAGTTGCTTCTGCCTTCTTCTCCAACTTAGACAAATATTTGTCTTTTTCATCAGAATAATCCTCAATAGTTGCTACACTTGAGGGATGAGCTGCTTGTTGATCACCCTGTGGCGGCCTTTTGCAAGGTGGCTTGAGGGAGAATTTTTTGCATATTTTGCAGTCACATATCTGTACTCCTTCCACTCCTTAGCCCACCGGCGCACAATCTTTTGAAGCCTTATTTTGCACTTCGCCATGGTCTCTTTACCGTGCATTTCCTCGTCGGGAGTACAATAATCAGCATATATTTCTTCGGGTATTTCAAATGTTGTATTCTGTTCCATCTTCTTTCCACCTTTCTGCTTCCGGTCATCCTCCATTTTCTTCAACTGAGGCTTTTGCTCAGGAATCTGAACATCTCGATGATTCTGAAGACACAGGTAAAGTTTCTTCGAGGAATGCTGCAAATGAGTTAAGTTGATGAGAACCTAGAGATTCATTAGCACACATTTTTGTACCTATGAACAGGGTATAGGTGCGAAAAATTTGGAGAGGTCATATGCGTTCTCAAATTTGAAGAAATTGGTTCTTTTTAAGTTGAGGAATTTGACTAAGCATTCTGATCTTGGGTTCCAGAGTTGTGCAGATTCGAGAATTTACACAATTGAGGAATCTCATGAAGAATTTTAGTGGCTTAGTGAAACTCATCAAGTGTTTGAGGCATGAGTGTGCATGGCTGACAGACTTTCTGAAGAAAAAACAGATTTCGCGAGTCTAAAGTGAATTAAAAGATCAACATAGGCAGTAAAACAGGATTTTATTTACCCTGTGCGAAGAACATGAAGAACTGGTGCAGTAAAAGGCATAAGTTCCACGGTTCAGATCTTCAGCGCCCTAACTTGGCAACTGAAATCAGCTACGGCGGCGGTGGAAGACGATTTTCCGCGGTCGGCGTGAGTCCGGCGACGGCGATGGCCAGGCAGCAAAGCTTTTCCTCACCGGCGACGAGGATGCTAGCGGTGGCGCTAGGGTTGAGCTCAAGCGGAGAAGACGAGAGGACGAAGAGTTTTGACTGAGGGGGTAAGGGCCTATTTATAGCTCAGGTGAAAAATTGTTCGGGCCAAAACTTTCGGACCGAACTGCCCTTGCGCCTTCGTCTCTGCATGACACATGGTGCCCATGACTGAAGCGGTAGAGTTCGTGGTTATCCGATCGTGAGAAGTTCGTCCAGTAACTGTGTAACATTATAAAAACATTTTTTGAATTTTTGAGGATTTTGTTGCAAAGTCCTCAGCGGACAAAGACTCGGTGAGGATTTTGAACAAGTGTCAAATAGAATGCATATGAAGAATTGAGAATAGACTGGGTTGAGCTTAGCATAGAGGGGAGTCAGGTCCGATCACATTCACTTAGATGAAATATCAAATTGAAGACTGAGCTATAAGTGAATGATATTAAGGACTTTGAAAGCTCGTTCTCTCTCTCTCTCTCTCTATCTATCTATCTATATATATATATATATATATATATACTCAAATGAAAATCATCAGACATTTTGAAGAATTTGAAGATTTTGAAATTTTGAGGATTTTGTGACAAAGTGTCAGATTGATGAATTTTAACTTTGAAGAAAAACCAGCTTGAAGAATCTCAAAGTTGGGTGGTGGCATGACCCACTGTATAAGAATGATGATTTGAGGCGCCGCGTACAATTATCGTCGGGCCTTGAGAACCAAATTCTTCATTAATTTCTTCACACTAAGAATGATGTTCTTCATTGATTGAAGAAAATCGATTCTTCTTGTGTTGCACATCTAAGTCACCAATTTTGCACAAGTGTTAGGATGTGTGCATGTTTTCACAAAAACTTTGAAGACTCTATGATATTTAGCTCACACCGCAACTTGCAAAACCTTCTTTCATCCAAGGGCTTTGTGAAGATATCTGCTAGTTGATCGTCAGTCTTCACATGGTCGATGATGATATTGCCCTTGAGGACATGGTCCCGAAGAAAATGATGACGAATCTGGATGTATTTAGTCTTCAAGTGTTGTACTGGGTTGTAAGCGATATCGATTGCACTCTCATTGTCACAGTAGAGGGGCACATTCTTCATGTTGATGTCGTAGTCTCTGAGGGTTTTTCTTCATCCATAGCAGTTGAGCACAGCGCGATCCAGCAGCAATGTACTCAGCTTCGGCAGTGGAGAGAAAACACAGTTCTGCTTCTTTGAGGACCAAAAGACTAATGATCTTCCAAGGAAATGGCATGTGCTTGATGTTGACTTGCGATCCACACGGTCACCAGCATAATCAGAATCAGAATATCCAACAAGGTGAAGATTTGAGCCCTTGGGGTACCACAATCCTAGTGTTGGTGTGTCAGCTAAGTATCGAAGAATATGTTTCACAGCCTTATGGTGTGATTCCTTCGGTTTTGCTTCAAAACAAGCACACATGCAAACACTAAGCATTATATCTGGCCTAGATGCACACAGATACAATAAAGAGTCAATCATCGAGCAATATACCTGTTGATCTAAATCTTTACCATTTTCGTCAGTGCAGAGGTGGCCGTTGGTAGGCATAGGAATCTTGACACCTTTGCATTCATGCATATTGAATTTCCTGAGAACGTCCTTGAGGTATTTCTCCTGAGATATGAAGATGCCATTGTGTTGTTAACGAATTTGAAGACCTAAGAAGAATTTGAGCTCCCCCATCATAGACATCTGATATTCTTCACTCATCATGTAAGCAAATTCATCACTGTAACGTTTGTCCGTACAACCAAAGATAATGTCGTCGACATATATCTGGCACACAAATAGTTCATTGTCATAAGATTTTGTGAAAAGAGTTGGATCAAGTGAACCAGATTTGAAGCCTTTCTTCATGAGGAATTCCTTCAATGTGTCATACCACGCCCGAGGGGCTTGTTTGAGGCCATAGAGTGCCTTTTTGAGTCTGAAGACTTTGTCAGGATGCTTCAGATCTTCAAAACCTGGAGGCTAAGCAACATATACTTCTTCCTCAAGCTTAGCATTGAGAAATGCACTTTTCACATCCATTTGATATAGAGTAATATTATGATGATTAGCATAAGCAAGTAGTATTCGAATAACTTCAAGTCTAACAACAGGTGCAAAAGTTTCATCGAAATCAATTCCTTCAACCTGTGTGTAGCCTTGAGCTACAAATCGTGCCTTATTCCTCACCACTTGACCATCCTCATCTTGCTTTTTCGGTAAATCCACTTGGTGCCGATGATATGGTGCTTGCGAGGATCTGGTCGTTTGACGAGTTCCCACATGTCATTTAGCTTGAACTGAAGAAGTTCATCTTGCATGTCTTGAATCCACTCAAGTTCCATGAAGGCTTCAGCAACTTTTGAGGGTTCTGTGATAGACACAAAAGAGGAATGCCCACAAAATTTAACCAAATATGAAGCTTTTGAGCGAGTGAGAGAACCTGGCGCATTGATGTCATCGAGGATTTTGTCAAGTTCCACTTCATTTGCAATCCTTGGATGAACTGGTTGAAGACTTTGGTTGGGTTGAGGAATTTGATCTGGAGCAATTTCCTCAGGTGCACCTATCTGAATTTCATCAGTGTTGGGGATGATTTCTTCAGCAATTTCCTCAGTAGGAATGATATCTTCGGTAGCTTTGAGCTTGATTGCTTCCTCGGGAGGTAATTTATTTGGCACAAAAGGTAATTGCTCTCTTTGCGAGCCATTAGTTTCATCGAACCGCACATCTACAGTTTCAGCAACCTTGTTGTGATAGGTGTTCAAGAGTTTGTAGGTGTGCGAGTCCTTTTAGTAACCAAGCATAAAACCCTCATGTGCTTTAGGTGCAGATTTTGAGCTATGGTGAGGATCTCTAATCCAGCATCTTGCACCAAAGACTTTGAAATAACTTACATTGGGTTTCTTGTCAGTGAGGAGTTCATATGACTACACTCAAAAAAAGGAGTTCATATGAGGTTTTCTTGAGGAATTTGTGAAGATATACCCTGTTGATGAAGTGGCAAGCAGTGTTGATTCCTTCAGGCCAGAAACAACGAGGAGTCTGATATTCTTCAAGCATAGTCCGTGTCATTTCAACCAGAGTCATGTTCTTGCATTCAACGACACCATTCTGTTGAGGAGTATAAGGAGCAGATAATTCGTGAGTAATACCAAGTTCATCAAGATAATCATCAAGAACAGTGTTAAAGAATTCTGTCCCATTGTCACTCTTGATGTGTTTGATCTTAACGCCGAAGTTAGTCGAGGCCCTTGAGGAAACTCATTCGAAGACTTCCTGCACTTCAGTTTTATTCAGAATGATATGTACCCAAGTATATCGAGAATATTCATCAATGATGACAAAGCCATATAAAGATGTTGCATTGGTTAGAGTAGCATAATGAGTAGGTCCAAATAGATCCATGTGAAGCAATTCAAACGGACGAATAGTAGTCATGATAGTCTTCAAGGGGTGTTTGGATTTGGTCATTTTTTCAGACTCACAAGCACCGCTGAGGTGATCCTTGAGGAATTTGACTGATTCGATGCCAATGACATGCTTCTTCTTCGCCAGTGTGTGCAAATTCCTCATGCCTGCATGACCCAGACGTCGATGCCATAGCCAGCCTTCTGAGGTTTTTGCTAGTAAGCATGTGGCTTGTTGGGGACCTGTGGAAAAATCAACAATGTACAAATCTCCTCTCCTAAAGCCTTTGAAGACTTTGTACTTGTCAGATTCCATGATGACTACGCATCTGTATTTTCCAAAGATAACAACCATATCAAGATCACAAAGCATTGAGACTGACATGAGGTTAAACCCAAGGGATTCGACAAGCATACTTTGTCCATGTGCCTGTCCTTGGAAAGAGACACTTTGCCAAGTCCCGATACCTTGTTTTACCTTTGCCAGCATAAGTGATTTGCTTCAGTGGTGATGGAGTCAGTGGCATATTCATCAACAAGCTTTTATCACCAGTCATGTGGTTTGTGCAATCACTGTCAAGAATCCACTGTGTATTCTTGGGTTTGTCATCCTGTAGATGAATTAGTACAACTTACCATCTCATATGCTTCAAACTTGAAGAATATGATTTCAATTTCATTAGATAGGAATTTCATCATAGACAGTAAATTTGAGGACGTGTGAAATGTTATCATTTCATCAATTTTAGCTTGCTTCCAATCAAGCATTTTCCTCAGGTCTCCAGCAAATTCTTCAGATGATGATTTTCATCTGGAGACCTAACCTGTAGAAGTGATTAGTTCAATTTTGTATGTGCATATAGTGCCCTTAGTGATTTTGGTGGTTTGAAGACTTATAGGTTAAGAGACTAATGTGTTTGTAAGTGTACACATGCTTTATAAGTCGCTGAGGAGTTTGAGTTATATGATGAATATCGACCCCTACAAATGTATGCCTTCGGCTGAAGATTTTGATCTTACCTTGAAGACTTTGATCGCGAAGAAATTGCAATGAAATTGATATTCCTCATGAAGCTATTGAAGATGAGGAATTCGGTGTGTCTTGAAGAAAAACTGTCTGAAGACTTTGAAGTGTGAAGATTTACTCTTTTTGTTTCATTTTCTTTACTCTTGAGTCATAAGAACACCATACTGACAAAGGGGATCGAAGTGATACTACGGAATGAATTCCCTCATGATGCTCAATCCAAGCCTAAACCTACCAAAGCCTCAAAGTGAGGAATATGAGAGACATGAGGACTTTCAAAGTTGAAAGTTCGGACCGTTGCCGCAACACGTGCCACCTCACTAATCTTATCCATCCAACGGTCACATTATTTAAGGGCATTTATGTGAAATCATGTTGGAATGCTCCCAGGCTATAAATAGTCGCCCCCACAACCACTAGCTGGTTGGCTGCTCCGAGAGAAACACACACTTGTCATTTAGAGCAACCCAAATTCCTTAGAGTCTTCGAGAGAAAATCATCAAGTGAGGAAATACCCCAAACACCAAACCCAAACCAAAAACCAAGTGATTGAGCATCACTGAAGAATTTGTTCCTGTGTGGAATTGAAGCCTTTTAACTTTGAGGATTGTGCATCCTCCAGACGGTTAGGCGTCATGGTCTAGAGCATCCAGCTGTCAATTGTGGATCATCGGGTGACCAAGTTTGTGAGGGTTTGGAAGTCTGCCCTGAAGACTTACCACGAGTGTTGGGCGAGGATTGTGTGTCCTTAGCTCAAGGAGAATACTGTAGGGACTGTGTATCCTTAGCTCAAGGAGAATACGGTAGGGACTGTGTGTCCTTTGGTTTTAATACCAAGCCGCTCCGAACCATATGTACAACTGTCACAACAGTTGGAACTGGATGAATTTTGGCGTCAAGATGAAACACATCAGGAGTGACAATGGGACCGAATTCAAAAACACTGGTCTTAATGATTATCTCTTGATGAACTTGGTATTACTCACGAATTATCTGCTCCTTATACTCCTCAACAGAATGGCATCGTTGAACATAAGAACAGGACTTTGGTTAAAATGGCACGGACTATGCTTGAAGAATATCAGACTCCTCGTCATTTCTGGCCTGAAGCAATCAACATTGCTTGCCACATCATCAAGAGGGTATATCTTATACTTTTTCATGTCTTTGATCATACGCTTTGCTTGGTTGATGCTACATTTTTATATTTAAGTTATCTGTGTGATGATCATTCACTTATATTTTTGGTGCCATGTGGATTACTATTCATTCTTATCATGTATGCGCACCACCAAGATGTATGTGACATGGAAGAGCGACCCATGATCCTAATTGATTGTGAGTTTGCATTCAAACGCAAATTATATATAATGCATAAATTTAGGGGGAGATCTTGCTTTTCACATACTTCTCAAAGCGTCGATGCTAATCATTGATTATATCTTTTGTCGAAGCTTTGATCTATATGTAGTCATCAATTACCAAAAAGGGGGAGATTGAAAGCACAATTGTTCCCTAAGGTGGTTTTGATAATTGATCACAACATATGCATCATTGGACTAATAAGTTTATACAAGTATATTTTAGAAAAGTTCAAAATATGCATTAGCTAAAGGCTTATCTGGAGATGCCCCTTGATGCAAGAAAGGAATAAGATTGGCCCAAGATTCAAGCTAGAAGACTCTTCATTTTATATTTGTGAGAAATCAATTTTGAGTCCATAGGAAAGCCAATACTATTAAATGGGGGTGAGGTATTAAATGAACTAGTTGCTCAAGTTCTCTGAGATAACCACCAAAAATACTCAGTCATTTTCCCACATAACCATTTTGTTCAAAGCCACATACACAAAATTGGTGCCACCAAGTTTCTCAATTCGGCCCTACCGATTTTCATCCCAGACAGAACCCTAGCCTCTTGGGAGATAACATGCCACCTAGGAACAAGATAATTTACAATACCTCAAATGTACAACAACAACAACAACAACAAGTGCTTCATTTCTTGTGGAGATAACATGCCACCTAGGAAGAAGATAATCCACCAAATCTGTGCAACAGAAACTGTGTCGGTGCTACCGAGTTTAGGTCACCAACTTTTTGTTGCCTCGGTACAAAAAATCAGAATTTTGAGTTTGGGTATCGGTGTCACCGAGTTGTGTCATATGACCGTTAGCCACCTTTTCGGTGTCACCGAGTTGTGTATATCGGTTCCACTAAGATTCAAAAGTTGATGCCTTTACTGCAAGTCGGTACCACTGAGTTCATGACTTTGGTGTCACCGAGTTAGTCACTTTAGGTGTAACAGTTGGATTCTGGGGACTGCCTATATATACCCCTCCACCCATCTCTCATTCGTGGGAGAAGCACTCAGAAGACACACTTCATTGCCATATCCATTTTTTTGAGAGAGAGCCACCTACTCATGTGTTGAGATAAAGATATTCCAATCCAATCATTTGAAACTTGATCTCTAGCCTCCCCAAATTGCTTTCCACCAAATCAACCTCTCCTACCCATGCCTATTCTAAGAGAGAGTGACTATGTGTTGAGGAGACTATCTTTAGAAGCACAAGAGCAGGTTCATTGTTCTACCACATCTATTACCTTTTAGAGGGTGGTGCCTCCTATATTGTTTAGGTGTCGCTTGGGAGCCTCCTACTTCGTGTTGTGGAGTTGAACCAATATGTTTGTAAGGGCAAGGAGATCGCCTACTTCATGAAGATCTACCGTGAGTGAGGCCAGTACTTCGTGAACGGAAGCCGTGGTGGAATAGACAAGGCCACTTCTTCATGGACCCCTTATGGGTGAAGCCCTCCGTGGACTCTCGCAGCCGTTACCCTTCGTGGGTTGAAGTCTCCACTAACATGGACGTACGATAGCGTCACCTATCGGAACCATGCCAAAAAAATTTGTGTCAACCTCATGCGTTTGATCTCCCTACCTTACTCCTTTACTTTACACTTGCATGTTTTATATTCCACTGCTATACTCTTAGAACTGCATGTGTAGGTTGTACTTGACTTGTCATAATTGTTAAAACTGGCCCACAACTAAAATTGGGAAAAGGCTAAGTTTTTATCTTGTCAAGTAGTCAAATCACCCCCCCCCCTCTAGACATACGTTTGATCCTAAATATGGTTATAACCAACACAACTTGAACATTGCAATGAATGATCTGAAAAATGAGAGTGGGGAAGCTTGGAAGTGGGTGAGTGGAATTCATACAAACACATGGGCTAGGCATTCTTTTGACAGTAAATGCAAGACAGACTTGGTCCCTAACAACCTATTTTAGGTGTTCAACAAGTACATCTCTGATTTTAGGAAAAACTAATTAGGACTATGGTTGAAGGTATTACGCATAAGCACATGGTGAGGTAGCATACGAATATAGAGAGAGAGAGGAAAGACAACTCTATGGAAGATCACACCCCATTATGCTGAGAAGCTAGAGGTGGAAAAGGAAAGGGCCAGATTCTGCAAACCCATTCAAGTTGGTGTAAACTTATGGCAAGTGACGAGTGGGCAGCAAACACATGCTGTCAAATTGGAATTTCATACATGTGGTTGCAGAAAGTGGGACGTGGGTGGCATACCAAGCAACCATGCAATATCAGCAATTAACAAGGCAAAAAAGTTTTCAGAGGGCAATGTGTGTAAATTCTTCAAAAACACTTTTTACCTAGCAGCATATGAACTAATAATATATCATGTTGCTGGCGAACATGATTAGACAAAGACAACTGAACCAGATATAGAGCCACATGAATTTCATGTCAAGAAAGGAAGAAATAAAGAGAATAGGATAAAAAGCAGATTTGAAGTTCCAAAGCCAAAGTACAGCTCAAGAATGGCCACTATATCATGAAGCAACTGTGGTCTCCAAGGACATAGGTACACCATCTACAAGCAACATTTGAAACATAGTTGGCTTTGAGGGGGAAAAGCATGTGGTAATCCCCTTGTTAATTAGTATAATGATTTGTATTTTTGTATGTTAACCAACTATCATGTTTCATTCCTTTTGCAAGGGACGCGCAAGATCAAGGAATGCTGATAAAGCTACTCCACGTGCAAGATTACATCACCCACTTGGAAGATCACAACAGCTATCTCCAAGTTCACAACCTCCACCTGCAAGACATGCTACTCCTCTCTTCCACCTGCAAGATCTGAAGGTGCAAGGCCAGTTGGTGCAAGATCGAGATCAACTAGGGGTGGAAGATATGATACTGCAAGGATTTCAAGGCCTTTGTCTGGCGCCAAGATCTACTACTGGGGCTTCAAATTATGGTGCCCCTCCTCCTTCTGGCGCCCCAAGAAATCATTCTATATGGATGGCCTATTTTTCTGCCTATGGTATTACCTGAGTGTTATGAGTTATGTTTCTAGACAATGCCACTGGTGCCCTATAGATGAGGGTGCAAGTTATGTATGCTTATAAACAATGTTTTCTTTGACTTGTCATGTTTTCTATGATGGAATAATATTTGCTATGAACAATGTTATCTATGAAAATGTTTGGTAAGATGTGTACTAAGTTTGTTATGAGCAATGCTTGATGTGATGAGTAATATGTTTGGTATGATGTGTATTATGTTTTTATGAGCAATACATGATGTGATGAGCAATGCTTGATGTGACGTCACAATGTTCAATGTGATCGAACAATGTTTGCTATGATGTGATGAGCAATGCTTTATGTGATGACCAATGAGCAATGATGTCGGGTATAGGGGTTCCCGGCATTGATGGGACCCAAATGACCAATGGTGTAGGGTATAGAGTTTCTCGACGTCGATGGAACCCAAATGACTAATGATGTAGAGTTTACGGGTTCTCGGCATCGACAAAACCTAAATGATCAATGTTGTAGGGTTTAGGGGTTGTGGGCGTCGAGGGAACCCAAATGAGCAATGATGTAGGGTATAGGGGTTCTCGGCATCGTCGGAACCCGAATAACTGATGTAGTGTATATGGGTTCTCGGCATCAACGGAAACCAAATTACCATTGATGTAGGCTATAGGGGTTCTCGGCATTGACAGAACCCAAATGACCAATGAAGTAGTGCATAGGGGTTCTCGGCATTGACGGGATCCAAATGACCAATGATGTAGGGTATAAGGGTTCTCGGCGTCGACGAAACCCAAATGACCAATGGTGTCGGGTATAAGTGTTCTCGGCTTCGACGGAACCCAAATGACCAACAATGTTCTATATAGGGGTTTGATACTTGTGATCCGCGTTGGGTTTTCCGTGAAGAGGAACGGGTTATCACAGTGCAGTGTGCGTAAGTATTTCCCTTAGTTATGAAACCAAGGTTTATCGAACCAATAGGAATATCAATCACAACCGTCTTCAGCGGCCGCACACAAAAGAACAAACAACTTGCACCTAACGCGGGCAAGAGGGTTGTCAATCCTCTAGTTCTTGTTATTTGCAAGCGAGTGAGGTGTGTAGATAAATAGATAGCAAGATAAAATAAAAACAAGTAAATGGCAGCAAGTGTTGAAGTTTTTTATATATATTGTGAATAGACCCGGGGGGCATAGTTTTCCCTAATGGGATCTCTCATCAAAAATAGCACATGGTGGGTAAAAATTACTCTTGGGAAATTGACAGAAAAGCGGATAGTTATGTGATATTCACAGCAATGATCATGTGTATATAGGCATCACGTCCATCAACAAATAGGCCAACTCCTGCCTGCACCTATTACTATTACTCCACTCATCGACCGATATCCAACATGCATCTAGAGTATTAAGTAAAACAGACTAATGCATGGAGAACAATGACATGATGTAGACAAAGTAAACTCAAGCAATATGAATAAACCCCATCGTTTTATCCTTAGTAACAGCAACAAAAAGACGCACCTTTTCCTCTTCTGTCACTGGGATATAGAAATTTGTCAGGTTGAACCTACTACAACACACCTCTCTCACCGAAGAAATATCGATCTAGTTGGCCAAACTATTTGAATATATCAGAGAGAATTACGAAGTTATCATAATCATGCACATAAGAATCATATAAGTACTCAGAATAAACTCAAATATTTATCATGAATAATCTGAACATAAACCCACAATTCATCGGATCCCAACAAATGCACCGCACAAATGGAACTACGTCATCTGGAGCAAAGTGAAGATGCAATGATCATTGAATTGAAGATCAAGAGAGAGATTGCCATCTAGGTACTAGCCATGGATCCATAGGCGTGCGGTGAAATACTCACACATCATCATGACAGCAGCAAGGTTGATGAAGAGGACCTCTGCGATTGATCCTCCATCTAGCAGGGTATCGAAATGGAGCTCCATATGGCCTCCCGTCGGAACACAGACTTGCGGTAGCGTAAAAAGTGTTCTGGGACTGCTTCTGGTGTTTCGAGGGTAAAAGATAATTTATAAGGTAGAGAACAAAGTCGGGAGTGCCACGAGGGAGGCACATGCCATCAGGGCGCCCCCACCCCCAGGTCGCGTCATGTTGGCTTGTGGGGCCCTCGTGGAGCCTCCAACCTTCTTTCGATACTCCTCGGTCTTCTTCCATAAAAAATCACCAAAAAGTTTCAGGTCAATTGGACTTTGTTTAGTATGGAAAACCTGAAAAGTAAAAACATGGAGAAAACAACAACTGGCACTGGGCACTGGGTCAATAGGTTAGTGCTCAAAAATAATATAAATTGGTAAACAAATACCCCAAAAGTATTCTAAAATGATAATATATCAGCGTGGAACAATAAAAATATATTAGTTTTATCACAAATGAAATTACTACTCGCATGCCCCGAGGGAGAGAGTTTGTAAGATTAATCATTGTGCAACTCCAACTCAAAACAACATTATGATTTCAATGAGGAATAGAAATGCTCACACATCATCACCATGCCCTTTTAATTTTTTAGTTGAACAAGAATTTTAACATCTCTTAATATCAACACCTCTCTTAATTAATAATAATGCACTCACACCTTTTTGTATCACCACATCAATATCATTAACCCACAATTTTTCCATATGTGCTACATGATGGTTTTAATTATCACTCATGGAATACCCATTATTTTTTATCTAATCTTATGACCCATGAAAATTACCATCACTATTTATCTAACTATAAAAAAATATAAGTGAAGAACAAGAGCATAATATTTCTATAAAATCTACACGCCACCGTGCTCAAAAAGATAGAAGTGAAGTACTAGAGCAACTGCTAAGCTCAAAAATATAAGTGAAGCACATAGAATATTCTAACAAATTGTGATGATTTGGTATCTCTCTCAAATAAGTGTTTCCAACAATGATGGTTGTGGCAAGCTGAAAGTAAAAGCAAACAAAAGAAAATGATTCTCCAAGCAAAACTCATATCATGTGATGAATAAAAATATAGATCAAAGTGACATACTGATGGATTGAGATGAAAAAAGGGGATGACTTCCGGGGCATCCCCAAGCTTAGACCCTTGAGACTTCCTATAATATTGGGGTGCCTTGGGAATCCCCAATCTTAGGCTTTTGCTGCTCCTCAATCCTTTGTCCGTCGGGATAATACCCAGAACTTGAAAACTTCAATCACGTAAAATTCAATAAAATTTCGTGAGATCTGTTAGTATAAGCAACATATCAAATACTTTCAGGTGCTGTTATAAGTTGATTATTAATTTATTTTAGCACAGGATAATGTGTTCTAACTTCTCCATGGCTTATACCCCCGATACAATCCATAGCATCATCAAAACAAGCAAACTACGCAAGCAAAAAACAGAATCTGACCGAAATAGAACCGTCTGTAGTAATCTGTAATGAACCTATACTTATGTAACTCCAAAAATTCTCAAAAATTAGGAAGACCTGAGGAATTTGTATAGAAATACGTTTTAAAACATTCATATTAAAAAGACGCTCCAGTAAAATCAGAGTAATAATGTGTTGGACGTCAAAATTTCTGTTTTGCACTCTATCAATACTACTGATCATGCAAATCATCCCAAAGGCTTTACTTAGCACAAACACTAATTAAAACATAAAAACACAACAATTATAGAGTAAATAATCATGTTATCACAAACAAAAAGAAATAAATGATAACTATTGGGTTGCCTCCCAACAAGCTCTTTCTTTATAGCCATTAAGATATGCTTGAAATTTGAATGATGCTCACATAAAAGACAAGAATTAAAGCACAAAGAGAGCATCATAAAACATGTGACAAGCACACTTAAGTCTAATATACTTCCAATGCATAGGCATTTTATAAGAAAACAATTTATCAAGACAAGAAGTGTCTAGCATAAGCAAGTAGGAAGAATGAAGCATTAACAATTTGAATATCAAGAGACATAAGTGAGTAGCATGAAAATTTCTATGACCATATTTGCCTCTCTCATAATGATTACATGTAGGAACATATTCAAATTCAACAGTATATCAATCATGCTTTTCATTCAAGGAACTATCATGATTCACTTTATAAATTTCATAATTTTTGGATTCATGATTTTCAAGCAAGATCTCATAAAGATAATCTAGTGCACTATCACTAGCAATTGTTTCAACATAAACAGGTCTTTTGAAAAAGATTAGATAGTGTATGAGTATCCATTTATCATAATATTTGCATTTTACTTTTTGCGTTGGTGTGACAAAGGTACAGATAGCATAGCTAGGCAAGTAAACTAGAGAGCAAAGATGCAAACTAGTGACAAGCAAAGGTAAAAAAAATTGTATTTGTATTAAAATATATGAGATAAACTAAATATACCAGCAAATAAAAAGAGGAACAAGTGAATAAATTTTTCTGTGGAGTTACTTGGTAGTTAGTGATGATATTCCCCGGCAAGGGCGCCAGAAATCCTTCCTCATACTTGTGATGTGCGTTGGGTTTTCCATGAAGAGGAACGGGTTATCGAAGCATAATGTCGGTAATTATTTCTCTCAGTTATGAAACCAAGGTTTATGGAACCAATAGGAATATCAACCACAACCGTTTTCAGCGGCTGCACACAAAAGAACAAACAACTTGCACCCAACGCGGGCAAGAGGGTTGTCAATCCTCTTGTTCTTGTTATTTGCAAGCGAGTGAGGTGTGTAGATAATTGTAGATAGCAACATAAAATAAAAACAAGTAAATGTCATCAAGGTATTGAAGTTTATATATATATATATATATATATATATATATATATATATTGTGAATAGGCCCGGGGGGAATAATTTTCCCTAATGGCATCTCTCACGAAAAATAGCATACGGTGGGTAAACAAATTATTATTGGGCAATTGACAGAAAAGCAGATTGTTATGCGATAATCACGACAATGAGTATGTGTATATAGGTATCATGTCCATAAACAAATATGCCGACTCTTGCTTGCACCTATTACTATTACTCCACTCGTCGACCGCTATCCATCCTGCATCTAGAGTATTAAATAAAACAGAGTAAAGCATGGAGAACAATGACATGATGTAGACAAAGTAAACTCAAGCAATATGAGTAAACCCCATCATTTTATCCTTAGTAGCATCAACACAAAGATGCATCTTGTCCCCTTCTATCACTGGGATATAGAAATTCGCGAGGTTGAACCTTCTACAATGCACCTCTCGCACCGAAGAAATAACGATCTAGTTAGCCAAACTATTTCAACAGATCGGAGAGAATTACAAAGCTATCATAATCATGCACATAAGAATCATATAAGTATTCAGAGGAGGCTCAAATATTTATCATGAATAATCTGAACATAAACCCACAATTCATCGGATCCCAACAAATGCACCGCACAAAAGGAATTACATCATGTGGATCAAAGCGAAGATGCGATGATCATTGTACTAAAGATCAAGAGAGAGAGATTGCCATTTAGGTACTCGCCATGGACACATAGGTCTGTGGTGAACTACTTACACATCATCGTGAGGGTAGAAAGGTTGATGAACATGCCCTCCGTGATCGATCCCCCCTCCAGCAGGGTGCCAGAACGGAGCTCCAGATGGCCTCCTATCGGAACAAAGACTTGCAATGGCGTAAAAAGTGTTTCGGGACTACTTCTAGTGTTTTTAGGGTAAAAGAGAATTTATAAGCCAGAGGACGGAGTTAGGAGTACCACGAGGGAGGCACAAGCCATCAGGGCGCCCCCAGGTCGCGCCTTGTTGGCTTGTGGGCCCCTTGTGTGGCCTATAGCCTTCTTCCGATACTCCTCAGTATTATTTGATCCAGAAAAAATCAACAAAAAAATTCAGGTCAATTGGAATTCGTTTGGTATGGAAAACCTGAAAAGTGAAAAACATGAAGAAACCAACAACTGGCACTCGACACTGGGTCAATACGTTAGTGCTAAAAATAATATGAATTGGTAAACAAATACCCCCAAAGTATTCTAAAATGATAATATATGAGCATGGAACAATAAAAAGTTATAGATACGTTGGGGACATATCAGGGTTCTCGGCATCATCGGAACCCAAATGACCAATGATGTACGGTATCAGGGTTCTTGGCGTCGACGAAACCCAAATGAAAAATGATGTAGGGTATAGGGTTTCTCGGTGTCTATGAAACCCAAATTAGCAATGAAATAGGGTTTAGGGGTTCTCGGCGTTGACGGAATCGAAATGAGCAATGATGTATGGCATAGGGGTTCTCGGCGTCGACGGAACCAAAATGAACAATGCTTAAATAGATCATATAACGACAACCAAGCTATTAAAGCAACATAGATCACAAATTATATAATTCTTCAATATAACTTCGGCAATCTATGTAAGCAAGATAGATCATGAATCATATAACTTCACCATTCTATCAACCAACTATCAAAGTAACATAGATCGTCATAGATAACTTGAAGCAACACAATTAATAGATTCTTACACAACATAGTGGACTTCAACATAGTTCACAACTTAAAGCAACAAAACTAATAGATTCTTACGCAACCATAGTTTCCAACTTATAGATCCACACACTACACATACATTGTTCACATTTACTTGGCCATAACAACACCATACTTCACAAAAGGTCGGCTAAACATGCTTATTCTTCATCTTCGTCTTCAACTTTAGCTTGTCCATTCATCCAAGATGGCCTGGTTTCCCTTCATATTCTGCTTGTTCTTCTCCTCTGCCTTCAATATATGAACAATGTTAAGCTTGAGTTGAGCCTTGTCTTTAGTGAGCTTTTCATGTCCCTTCTTGAGATCACCCATGTGAAGCTTCAAGTGGAGATAATCTTGGGCGAGCTTTTCCTGTGACTTAGTGAGTTCATCAACCTTCAACTGCAAGTTCCTACTGGCTTCACTAAGTTTTTCCTTCTTGTTCAAATGGTTGAACTTCAAGTTCTGGATGACAGTGCCTTGATCTTTTGTTGGTTCATAAGGATTTTATACTTTTCTTGGATCTTGATGATATATGCATCTTTCTTCTCCATCTCTATCTTCATATGAGAGACAACTGAGCTGGTAACCTCATCTCTCCACTCCTCTGCACTATGCATCTTAGACTGCAAATACCTGAAATCTAACATCCTAACCTTTTGGGTATTGAAAAGTTGATGAACACATTCAACCAATTTGTCACATGTGACCTCCAGTTTGTTCTTATCTTCTGTAAAAGAGTGAATAGTAAGTGAACTATCCTAGTTATCCTTCCTCCTATCACTCATGTTGTCTTCATACATTTCCCATAGCTTCAACAATGAATTACACATAGTAGGAAGTGTTGGGATCTATCGTAGGTGCATCGCATGCGAATTAAAATTCCTACGCGCAGAACATCCAAGAACATGCTATGGAGATGGATCACAAATCGTTACCACTAGACACACAGTGTCGTGCAGCGGAAGTAGAGTTGGGGCAGCACGTCCACGTGATTCGTCTCCTCCTTGTTCATTCTCCCTCGAGTAGCCGGTCCGATCTCCCTCGAACAACCGGTCGCCGGATCCCGTGTGCAGGCTCGCTGGAGCGGCGCAAGTGCATCTCCTCTAATGGTATTCGCACGTGCAGGAGGAACACACCATGCGGCAGGCTGCTAGGTCCTATCACACAGCTGGCGGCGAGTGGAGGTGGCTATTCGCAACTCATGCAGAACCCTAATGACGGCGCCGAAGTTGTCGCTTTCATAGCTATGCCGCACCTCCACTATATATAGGCATCCGGCGTAGGCTAAACTCTTGGGCCTCGCACGGACCCTAAATCCCACATGTTCCTTCCCTTAAGCATGCGAACCTTTAGGTTCTTGTTCACTTGGTCGCTAGTTAGACCACGTCCGACACGGCTAGTGGGTAGCGATCTCTAGCAAGATGTGCCGACTCCAAGTGTCCGATGAAGCTGGTTAGGCGAACCTGCACTTCATACTTCTATTCCCTTTGCCACATGATATACGTTGTCGTGCTCAAGGCGATATGGTCATCCTTGTTGCTGCACGACTGCTACTGCAACAAAAGACCTTCCAACGGCGCCAGAAACAAGCGTGCTGACGGGAGACTATTCTTGTCTTGATTCTCCTCAGCAACGGCACGAGGAATCCTTCTGCTACGGCTACGCCTTTAGGGACTTCCTAGGCAAATATGCAAAGGATTCCCCCGTGGCCTTGGAGCCTTGTGTTGGTGTTCCCTCGAAGTGGAAAGGGTGATGTAGCACAGCGCCGGTAAGTATTTCCCTCAGTTTTGAGAACCAAGGTATCAATCCAGTGAAGGACTATCACAAGTACCTGCACAAACGCAAAGAGCTTGCTCCCAACGCTATGAAGGGGTTGTCAATCCCTTATAGATTGTTTTCCAAGTGAGAACTGAAAGCAACAAAGTAACAAAGCAAAGTAAAAGCGAAAGTGGAAACGATAGGTGTGAATAGACCCGGGGGTCGTAGTGTTCACTAGTGGCTTCTCTCATGAAAGCAAGTAGACGGTGGGTGAACGAATTACTGTCGAGCAATTGATAGAACCGTGCAAAGTCGTGACGTTATGTATGGCAATGATTATATCTATAGGCATCACGTCCAAAACAAATGGACCGATACTTTCTGCATCTACTACTATTACTCCACACGTCAACCGCTATCCAGCATGCATCTAGTGTATTAAGTTCATGAGAACAGAGTACCGCCTTAAGCAAGATGACATGATGTAGATGGACAATCTCATATCTACGATAAAATCCCATCTTGTTACCCTTGATGGCAACAACACGATGCGTGCCTTGCTACCCCTTCTGTCACTGGGAAAGGTCACCACACGATATGAACCCAAAACCAAGCACTTCTCCCATTGTAAGAATCATAGATCTAGTTGTCCAAACAAAACCCAAGACTCAGAGAGGCTTACAAGGATATCAAATCATGCAAATAAGAAATCAGCAAAGACTCAAATATATATCATAAATAATCTGATCACAAATCCACAATTCATCAGATCTCAACAAACACACCGCCAAAGAGGATTACATCAGATAGATCTCCATGAAGATCATGGAGAACTTTGTATTGAAGATACAAGAGAGAGAAGAAGTCATCTAGCTACTAACTACGGACCCGTAGGTTTGAAGTGAACTACTCACGAGTCATTGGAGGGGCGATGATGTTGATGAAGAAGCCCTCCAACTCCAAAGCCCCCTCTGGAAGGGCACCGGGAAGGGTCTCCAGATGAGATCTCGTGGAAACGGAAGCTTGCAGCGGAGGAAAAGTGTTTTCGTGGATGCCCTGATTTTTTGTGGTTTTTTAGGGAATTTATAGGCCAAAGACCTAGGGAAGGGGAGCGCCAGGGGGGCCACAAGCTTGGTTGTTGCGGCCTCCCCCCTGGCCGCGGCAACAGGGCTTGTGGGCCCACTTTCTTGGCCCTCAAGCCTCCCGATCTTCTTCCGTTCTGGAAAAAATCATTTCGGGGATTTTATTCCGTTTGGACTCCGTTCCAAAATCAGATCTGAAAAGAGTAAAAAACACAGAAAAACAAGAACTGGCACTTGGCACTGAGTTAATAAGTTAGTCCCAAAAAAGATATAAAAGGTAAACAAAACATCCAAAGTTGACAAGATAACAGCGTGAAACCATCAAAAATTAAAGATACGTTTGAGACGTACCAACGACCTCTTACTCGTTCCGGTGAATTCGACCAGCATTCGGATTATCTCATAATCCTTATTGCATGGCCACGCTTATCCAGGTCGGATCACCCGAGGGGCCCGGAGTATATCTCTCTTGATCGAAGGGGCAAATCCCATCTTGCTCGACCATGTCTCGCAGCATGGGTCTGGACAAGCCTGAAACCTACCTTTGTAACTACCCAGTCACGGAGTAGCGTTTGGTCGGCCCAAAGCAAGTCTGTCACCATCTCGAGTACATGCGACAGCTCAGGTCTTAGGACATAGAACGTATGTATTACTAGAGATTCACAGATGATCTATCGATGCGTCTCATAGTTGGGTCTGTCCATCTCAAACCTTATCTTGGCTTGGATTCGACTACGTCAAATCCAACCAGATCTTTCTGAGTCATATTATGCAGCTAGCATCCAATGCTACATGGCCAGTGAGACCGGACCATCCACCGTGTCATATGCTAGTCTAACTCGTTGCGCGTACACACAACCCTTTCGGCTAGGGACTCTTTAGGACAGTCATCATACAATGCATAGTCTCACAAACAAGTCACGTACGTACTTGTTAATTACACATCCTTGATAATGTCCAAGGACTATCTTTATTCATAAACACATAGGAAATATCATCATACATGATTGCCTCTAGTTCATATCTCCAACGGGAAGCCATTGTGGGTCAACCCATTCAACAAAACCGTAATTTTGACCTTCCTGCAATATAAACACCACTTATATTGTTACTATCTAACTGAATTCTAATTGACACACGACAAATGATTGTAAGCATAAATTCCATCAAATTCTACATTTAACAATGACATAAAGAACAATAGAGTATCTGCAGTAAATAATGACATCTACACTGCACTAACCCTAAATAAACTAAAGAACAAGAGAACATGTTCGCTGCAAACCAACCTCCTTGGCAAATTGTTTAAGCAATAAACTTTACAAAAAGTAGAGGAGCTGTGAACTTTGAGCAACTCACACTGAACAATCACTTAGCTGCCAATTAAACAGTGGGCATCTGCACTACAAACTAAGCTCTTAGTCAATTATAAAATTAACATTTTCTGGCCAAATTAAATATATAAGGAGTGCATGAGCACATGCCTACTCCAATGATGAGCATCAGCACTATTAAATGGCTTAATAATGACCATCGATACTACTATGAAAGGACTAAACTAAAGAACAGGACCATGTGCACTGCAATAACCCTAAGTAACATTTTCTGGCCAAATTAAATTTACAAGGAGTGCATGAGCACTGCATACTCCAATGATGAGCATCGGTACTACTAAATGGCCTAATAATGACCATCAGTACTACTAAGTAATGGCTAAACTAAAGAACACGAGCATGTGCACTACAATAACCCTAAGTAAACTAAAGAACAAGCTACTACCAATTTTATACAATTAACACAAAATGTGCAGAATCTTACTTTCCTAGCACAAACTAAGAACCTCCTGCCCGTATCAAACCCCTCAAAGGATACATGCCTCTCAGCTGGCACATGATGGTGCTCGCAAGGAACAATGGGTCCTATCTCAATGCCGATGCAGTCTTGGTGTTCAATGCTAGCAGGGATCTACAGGAGCAAAATGAACCAAAACCCCCAAATCAAAGATTGAATCCCCAAAGCAAAAAATCCTAACCCTAAACCTAGCTCCACCACTAACATGGTACTGCATGTTGTCGTTGGAGGAGTTGATGTACTCTAGACTGCAGTAGTTATTGTTGCTCTCATCCTCGTACACCATGGTGCGGTGGAGGCAGCAGCGGCGGCGGACTGTGTGGCACGTCGGCGGTGAATTGGAGGGAGGAGGGCGAGAGTGAGGTGGATGACTCGGTTCGACCCAGCCCAGCCATTTAAACCGACCAAGCCGGCCTCGTCCTAGTTGGCGGAGCGGCACGTGCCGGTTGGTGATACGTCTCCAACGTATCTATAATGTTTGATGGTTTCATGCTATTATCTTGTCAAACTTTGGATGTTTTGTATGCCTTTTATATCTTTTTTGGGACTAACTTATTAACTCAGTGCCAAGTGCCAGTTCTTGTTTTTTCCGTGTTTTTGACCCTTTTCAGAGGAGGATTTTAAACGGAGTCCAAACGGAATAAAACTTCCGAAAAGATTTTTTCCAGAACAGAAGATACGCAGAAAGCTTGGGAACCAAGGCAGGGAGTCCCGGGGGAGGCCACAAGCCCCCATGGCGCGGCTAGGGGGCGCGCCTCCCAGGCTTGTGGGCTCCCTGGGCCTCCCCTGCCCTAGCTCCTTCGCCTATAAATTCCATAAAATCCCTAAAAAATCAGGAGATCCACGAAAATACTTTTCCGCCGCCGCAAGCTTCTGTCTCCGCAAGATCCCATCTGGGGCACATTCTGGTGCCCTGCCGGAGGGGGGATTCGGATACGGAGGGCTTCTTCATCAACACCATGACCTCTCCGATGATGCGTGAGTAGTTCACCATAGACCTTCGGGTCCATAGCTAGTAGCTAGATGGCTTCTTCTCTCTCTTGGATCTTCAATACAAAGTTCTCCATGACCTTCATGGAGATCTATCCGATGTAATCTTTTTTTGCGGTGTGTTTGTCGAGATCCAATGAATTGTGGATTTATGATCAGATTATCTATGAATCTTATTTGAGTTTCTTCTGATCTCTCTTATGCATGATTTCATATCCTTGTAATTCTCTTCGAGTTGTGGGTTTTTTTTGGCCAACTTGATCTATGATTCTTGCAATGGGAGAAGTGCTTGGTTTTGGGTTCATACCATGCGGTGACCTCACCCAGTGACAAAAGGGGTAGCGAGGCACGCATCGTGTTGTTGCCATCAAGGGTAAAAAGATGGGGTTTTCATCATTGGTTTGAGTTTATCCCTCTACATCATGTCATCTTTCTTAAGGCGTTACTCTGGTCGTCATGAACTCAATACACTAGATGCATGTTGGATAGCGGTCGATGTGTGGAGTAATAGTAGTAGATGCAGAAAGTATTGGTCTACTTGTCTCGGACGTGATGCCTATATGTATGATCATTGCCTTAGATATCGTCATGACTTTGCGCGGTTCTATCAATTGCTCGACAGTAATTTGTTCACCCACCGTAATATTTGCTATTTTGAGAGAAGCCTCTAGTGAACACTATGGCCCCGAGTCTACTTCACACCATATTTTCAGCCTTACTCTTTTACTTCGTTGCACTTTCCGCCTTCAGATCTCACTTTGCAATCAATCTTGAAGGGATTGACAACCCCTTTATAGCGTTGGGTGCAAGCTCTTTTGTGTTTGCGCAGGTACTCTCGACTTGACGAGATTCTCCTACTGGATTGATACCTTGGTTCTCAAACTGAGGGAAATACTTACTGCTCCTATGTTGCATCACCCTTTCCTCTTCAAGGGAAAAGCAACGCAAGCCAAGTCTCCGTCAACGTGCCAATTTCTGGCGCTGTTGTTTGAGAAGTAGCAGTTGGCCAGTATGTTACTTGACACATGGGGTCGTACGGTCATATACAATGTCAATACTGTGTTATACGGTGCTCAAACAAAATAGTTAGTCTTAGACTTGGTACCGACATGCAAAAAATGAATAGCCATACCAATCCGTTAGACGTGCCCCAAGTGTGGTACTTCCGTGCAATTAACTCAGTTCAAAGACAAGTTCAAGGGCTATTAACGGAATTATGTCTCAAGGGTGACTCCTACCACTAGAAGTCGGTCCATCAGATAGCCTGAGGCCCCTAGGGTCGATACATGTCCTCGGCTATCATCTTGGCATGCGGGCCCTCTAGAATGAAGGACCAAATTACTTGGGGCACACGACAAGGAAGTCGGTGTCCCAAGAGGATTCCTGCACTACCTTAGATCAGTTAGGACTTGTAAACCTAGGACCTTGGCATCCTTCATAAGCCGGTTCAGGCTAGTGGACAGGGAGAACCAATCTCATAGGTACATCACTCATCGATTCATCATCGTACCTTGTGGGCTTGTACACCCATATACATCAATCTAACACGAGGATGAGTAGAGCTTTACCTCCACTATGAGAGCCTAAACCTATGTATTCCGGTCTCTTGTTTCCCCTCTGCTCTTTCTGGGTAGTTGCATCACTCCATCAAGGTGTTTGCCCTCTCCGGCTAGTCATATCACTCCATTGAGGGGTCTACCCGATTCCACTCCATCGACCATTCTCCAAAAAAACAGAAGAGATAAACAAAACTATCTACCATTTATCACATCAAGTACATGAATGTTGGTGTTGGTGTTGGTTTAGCCCAACCCTAAGGCCTCATTCGGTACAAGAGATTTTCCATCCCCCAAGGGGTTGGGGATTGTAGGCGATTTGGTGATACCCTTGCCTTTATCCAATCCCTTCAAATCCCCACATTCCTCCCATCCCAATCCCCTACATTCCCTGCACATACAAATATTGTTTCACAGGTGGGAATTGCGTTTGTACTAACATAATTCTACATCACTTGGAATCAATCTCTTATCATAAAATATCAATCTTTTAGCATCTGATCGACTAAGACAACAACATAGCACAAATCGCACCACAATAGCAAAAACATGCACAATGCATACCAGCAACAACAACACAACAACAAATTTCAAATATTTATAAGATTGTGCAAAATAAAACCAATATTTACAGCTTAAACAGAACTTGCTAAAATCCATTCACAATCCAAGCATCTTGCTATCAAGTGGACGATAGTGTGGAATATGAATATTACAAAATAGTGCAAACATATCAGGGGTGACACACACTTCATGAACAGAATAGCAGGTCCTCAAATGATTCCATCACCACTAGCTTGTGGGGATGGCAGCTCTTTCCTTTGCTACTATCTAGTTCTTGGGAGTGGTAGCCAAGACACAAAATAACTCCTGAAGAAAGCATCGATCTTGAGTCCACATGAGAGAAAAAAAAAAGCAAAAATACTACTACGAGTGTTATGGACCATATGAACTTTAGTGTACATGCAAAGATTTTTTTTCTTTCAGTTCCTTGAATGTTCTATCATTACAACTAGCAAAGCAAATGTTTAGAAAATGCAAAGTGGCAAGGGAACGTGAACATAACACTTTCTAGTCATTAAAGATTGATATTGAAAGCTAACAATTTCTAAAATGTTAAATCCATGACTCTGAACAGCAAGATCTGCGGTTTTTTCCTCAGAAAAGGGAGTTTGAAGATAAAAATAGCTATGGATGCATCTAGTGAGCTAGAGAAGTTGAATGCGGCACAAATACAAGGCACAAATACAAGGCAGACAAACGGGTAGAAACATTGTACAATTCTACTATGCAGTGCTTCAAGTTGCAACGAGATATCAAATTGACATACTTTGCAGATTTGTGGTATGTTGATCATACCTCATGAGGACATCTGACTCCGAAGCCACATAACAACATAACAACAGTCTCTTTATTATATTACTATATTGTTGGACTTTGATCCTCACCATGAAAGAGATCATGTGAAGTTTTTCTCCACTCAGTATTGTCTAAATTTTTGCTCCACTAAGTTACTAATTGTTGTCGAAAAGGAAAAATTGAACAGACGAAACTAATTCTCTGCGTCGACTAATGGAAAGGAAAGAGCCCAGCTTGGGAAATGAAAACTGAAATCCCCCCCCCCCCCAATCTAAATACCAGGAGTCTAGGACTAGTCGAGAAACGTGTAGGCAGACCGCAAACATGTAGCCAAAAACGACCAGTTCATTATACAAATAAGTATGAGCAAGTTGAGGCATGATTCATGCGATCTTAGTACTGAGAAACCAACACCTACTACTGAACTGAACCCATATTATGAAACAGAATTGGTAGGCATGAGCTGTTCTTGATCTTGATGTAAATTCAACAAAAGAAGGCTAATCACAGATAAAGTGCGTCTTAAGTACAAACTGCAGAACAAAGATAGCAACAACCATACTAGCAAGAACTAAGATATACAAGGTCGTCAAAGAATCATAGGTAAAACCCTAGACAAGGGGGAGTGGAGCGGTGAAGTGGAACCGGTCCATACCGGCGAAAATGTCAGGTTTTCGAAAGGATGTGGGTGTCAGAGGTGGCAAGGGCTGAGGCAGTGTGGACGACGGTGACAATGAAGTGGATGCCGACGGCGGCAATGGAGTGGACGACAAGGCTAGGAAGAGCCAAGAGGCCTTTGGATCTGAGGCAGAGCAAGGCAGAGAAGGCGGCATCGTCATGGTCGGGGAAGGATTTTCGCTAGAGGGAAGCTCGCGTTTCCTGTCACACGAGTATTGGAGGGTTTCCCATGTAATTTTGGGAATGTGCCGGTCCAATACCAGGCTACCAAATGGGCTTGTGGGGATTTTTCGGGATTTTTGTACCGGCAGGTAAAATACTCGTGGAAACAGTCAAATACCCTAGTGCCGAACGAGGCCTAAAGGGGAAGCCTGCTAATCCACAAATACAGTTATACAGCAGCAACTGATATACAATATAGACCTCTCCCCCGGAGCTAATACAAATAGGCAGCCGTACATGTTGTACAATGGGGAGCAGTTTTCTTCCAATATTATCTACCCACTTCCGCTCATCTTCTTCATCGTGGAGATGAAATGACTAACAGTCTTTCTCATGAGCTCTTTGAGACTGATGAGCGAAGGCGAGAATACAGCGTGGTGTTCCTCAGGATGAGGTAGACGATGAAGGCGAGGTAAACAGCCAGCACGACGCACAAGCTTGAGCGAACAACTGCGCCCCGCACTTCCTCGGTGTAGAAGGACAGTATGAGGTATCCGTTGATGAGCATCAAAAAGATTGTGACGATCCAACTTATCACCTAAACAAGAGCACAAATTTAAGTTAGCATAACAAACAAGGGACGGGCAGTGTTACCATTTCTGCAACGTTGCATTATCGCCACCCACCAAAAACATTATATCTTCATGATTTTTTTTCTCATCTGAATACAATTTCATCATAAAACATATAATTGCAGACTAAATAAACAAAAACAAAAAACTGGTCGACAAGCTGTTGAAGTTGGAAAATATTGAATGGCTACAGCTGTAAGGTGCCTAAGTAAAATCGGGATCTGAAACTAAGGGCTCTCTGCTCGGTAATTACGGGATTAAAAGCTTTTTAGTCCTTTCAGACGAATTACAAAATCTTATGCAGTGACACGACCAACAACTCCTACAGCAGCAAATGTAACACTTGAAGAAATATTTAAGTTCACTGCTAGCATGAAAGTTACAAAATTTTATGAATAGCAGATAGTCAAAGCAAACTTACTTTTGTGATAGGACCAACCACGAATGACCCCATGAGCTGCTCACTCGAAACAAGGGTGATGAGAGGAATTAGTGCAAATGGAATCTGAATGGACTGAAGAACATTGAGCGACTCATTCAGAACGTCCATGGTAGGATCTTCAGTATCAAAAAATAAAGCCACAATCATAGTCGGAATAATGGCAAAGCTTCGAGTAATCACTGCTCGTAACCACTTCTTCAATCGAAGATTAAGGAAACCTCCCATGACGAATTGGCCTGCATATGTGCCGGTGATCGTGCTACTCTGTCCAGACGCTAACAATCCGATAGCCCATATATAGAGGACAGGAAACAGGGCAGTTCCATATTTCTCCTGTAAGTACTGGCCAGCATTCTCAAGACCTATGTTATCAGCTTGTTCAGATCCGTAAAATCCTTTAGCGAATACCGTTGTAACACAGATGTTAATGAAGAAGGAGATGATGAGAGCAAGGATGGACTCAATGTTGTAATAGTAAACTGCTTCTTGAACACGGGATTTCTTTTTTGTGTCAATCTTCCTGGACTGCACTAGCGCCGAGTGCAAGAAAACATTATGAGGCATGATGATGCAGCCCACAATTCCAACCGCCTGTTTGATAGTCTTCGAGCTCAGCTTTGGAACCACCAAACCTAATTATTAAAAATACTGAGTAAATTCTTCTACTTCTCAAGAGTGCTTCATAAACAAAAGCACCTGCCAACATATCAGACCGAGAATTACCGATCAGAAGCTCCTTCCCACTAGGCTTCGTTTCACCAAACATGATCGCGAATGATATAGCCATGGTTGCAATCAAGACGCCGAAAAACGCTTCCAGTTTTCTCACACCATAGTTCTCCAGGAATAGAAAGATGAAGCTGGCATGAAAAACATGTCATATGAGCCAAAATATAGCAATATATATCAGTTCTGCTGAAAAGTTCTACACCATAAGAGGAAAGAGGCAGTTGGTGGTACTTAAAATAAAGCTGATGTCAAAATCAGACAAGGATTGGATAACACCACCATAGCAGACAAAGGATAAACGGAAACATTTGTCAATCATTATACACCCTTAAATTTTTGGCAGGACTCCTCCAAACAATTATTTGATCATTTCTCTTCCTTCCATTGCTATCAATCTCACCATCCAGAAATCCCAAAACACTGTGGCAGTTAGCGATTCAGAATAAGCAGTGATAGAATTGTACGGGTAATAGACAAGAACACGTCCATATTTTAGTCTCTGTAACAACTAGGACAAGTCTTTGACCAAAGAGAAACCTAACACAAGGTACTAAACCGACCAATAAGCACGCAGTGCCGCCTGTCCCACACAAAATTATAAAATTAAGAGAGTGGAGCCACAACTCGACCAAAAGGTCACAAACATTATGTAACCTTCAGACATGGTGAAGTTGTGATATCGACAAAGCTAACAGAACTCCTTTGTCTGCATGTTTCTCTAGCACAGACTGTTTTTTTTTATGCTGATGTTCCAAACAAAAAAAGAGCAAGCAAAGTGTGCAAGCAACAACAGCTTCGTTCGATTGGCAAGGAGTGGGGAAGCCCCTCTAGCCCAAAAATGTTTTATAGAGTATTTGTGTGGCAATTTTCAGCCCCCAGATGATGCTCCAGAAGTTGGTATGAACTTCTGTGCAGCAAAGCAACAAGAGGAAGCAAACAAGGAGCAGTCCTGGTCAGGATCGATTCCCTGCAACTGCAAGCACAGCACACCAGAGACACTCGGGCTGTATTGTTTATTACCCAACAAACAAGATGGAACTGATCAACTGAACGAATCCAAAGACAAGCACGAGAAAAGGGAAAGAAATGGAAGCAAAATCAGCTCACGCGAAGAAAGGCATCGAATATCTTCAGATGCCATCGGTGCGCAGATTTTTACTACTACCTACCAGAGAAAGGAACCCCTGAACGAACTTATTCGCGAGCTCTAGTCTCGACAACTCCAAAAAGATAAAGAACAGAGCGGCTCGATTTGTAACCAACCAACTAACTAGAGCCTAGAGGCCGCCAAAATCTTACTATGCAGTTTGAGTTCTGTGCCAAGAGGAAAAGAACAGAGGAGGGGGCCGTAATTTGATTCCCGGCAGAAGCAGGAGCAGGGGCAGGGGCAGGAAGCAAGCGAACTGACCAGTCGAAGGCGGTGATGACGACGCCGCCCCAGAGCGGCACGATGCCGCCGGAGAGGATCTTGATGGCAATCGCGCTGCCGATGACCTCCTGTATGTCGGCGCCGACGAGGGCGAGCTCCGTCATGACCCAGAGCGCGCGGGTGGCCCAGGGCGGGTACTCCTCCCGGCAGAGCTCGGCGAGGTGCTTCCCGGTGACGACCCCGAGGCGCGCGGAGAGCAGCTGGACGAGCGCGCCCATGACCGTGGCCCAGAGCAGCAGCCAGAGGAGCTGGTACCCAGCGGCGGCGCCCGCCTGCAGGTCCCCCTCGAGGTTGCCCGGGTCGAGGAAGCCGATGCACATAAGGAAGCCGGGGCCCGTGAAGCGCCAGAGCTTCCGCCATGAGAAGGCCGGGCGCGCACGCGCTGCGCCGGGGCCGCCGCCGCCGTCGTCGTCGTCGGGCTCCGAGTCGGAGATGGAGATGGAGACCTTGTCGTCCGAGTCGTACGCGCGCTCCTCGTACTCGTCGTGCGACGAGGAGGCCGAGGCGCCCCCGCCCGGGAGGAGGCTCTCGCCGAGGTCGCGGGACGCCATGGGAGCGGACTGCGGAGGAGGATGCGTGCGCGAGTGGAGCGTGGGTTGTGTGTGGGGGGGAGTTCCTTAACTCCTTCGTGAAATCAGTAGCGCTGGTTTCTGTTGGAACGACTTATAGTTCCGTTTCTTAATCGAGCATTAACTGCCTTTTTTCCTCGTCCGGCATCAATCGAAAAAAATAAATGAAAATTGTTTGTTTTACTCCTTGTGAAAGATCTGCTGTATCATCTCCTCCTTGTAAATGGAGCTCGAGAAAAATCAAGAAGAATCGCCATGGAGTAAAGTTGCTTCAAGCAACGCCTCGGAGAAAATCGCACCGTATATTTTGGTGTGGAGTGCTTTAGTTTCTTTGTGGATACGATGCACTGTGCTTGAGATTGACGAAGTTGTTGTCACGTGTGCCTTTGTAGTTGAACGCACATCACAGAAATGACTGAAATAGATTCAAAAATACATGAGCTCCAGTATTAAATGTATGACGTGAAATATACCATTGTTCTTCTAACCGTCTAACTACATGTGAGTTAGAAACTACCTTGCATTGTTCTTATTTTTTCTCGTTAGAAGATTAGGTTGAGTCATCGGTCGAGCTTAACTCAAGAGTCACACACAAACTTATCTTTGCCGCTTGATAAAACAACGGACAGACTTTTCTGCAGTAGGCGTAGCTTACATGGTTCGGTTTCTTGGGGTGAAACCGAAACTTCAGTTGTTTCGGTTTAATCAAAAAATGTTTGGTTTTTAACTAAAAAACTAAATGCTAAGTGGTTTCTATACTTAGGAACTGAAAGTGAAACACCCGAAGTTTTGGTTTGGTTTTGGTGTAGGTTCAGTTTTGCACAGCCTGAGGTGGAATCGGCCTATCAGGGTCTAAGTTATACACTAGGCATTAGTGCTCGCATTTTTTTGAGTTGATTTTGATTCTTTTGGTGATGTTCGATATTGCGAAAAGACGTCATGTTGACAACAAATGTACCCGTGGTGACTTTGTTAAGTTGTTGTATCGGTTCAGTATTTTAAAGATGCTTGTAAGAGTGCATGTACATGCGTTTTGTTACGATTGTAATGTGGGTATGAGACTCTTATTTTTCTATTTTCGAAACTATGTATTTTCTAGATTGAGAATTATTATTATAGTCGGCCATAATCACACGTTGCCACTGTGACATTGTGAGGGCAAATCAGGTACGTTGGTTGGTTGGATGGGTCGGTGGTCTTCATCCACTTAGACCATCTACAACCGAATCCTTTAAACCTTCCTTGAAGGTCCGGGCAGTCCGTCTAGTCATTGACCGGTTACAAAAAAGTGACCTAGGCGGACCCCTCAAACCAGTCTCAAACATCTGGGTTGACCGACACCCCTCATTTCTAACTCAAATATGGGGTGGAAATGGATGCGCCCGCCTAGCCTGCGCTGGCCCGCATCTACCCCACATATACTCATCCCCATCCACTCGTCGGACCAAACCCTAGCCACTTCACTCCATTCCCCTCCACTCCCATCCGCCACTGGAGGCGGTATGGTCGTCTATCGTCTGAACGTCGTGCCAGAAGCGCAACCCCTCCGTTGACGCAACGAGCATGAAACATGGCTGTCCTCGAACGACGTCATGGCGCGGCGTGCCTGTCGGACGAGGTAGCGGGCACATTACACATCACTCATGCAATTCAAGCATTCTAAAGGCAATTCTTGAAACTTTTATTAAAAACAAGCTTATAAATAACATCTAACCGTGAATAAAAAATGAAATGACGCTCCAAACAAAACACATATTGTGTGATGAATAAAAATATAGCATCATAAAACTGCAACTCTTTTGTCATAGAACTTCTCATGATCAAGTAACAAGCTAGCTATTCACATGTTAAAGTATAGACCATAAATTTTCTTGAAAACTAGCAAGCTATGTTTTCAGTCAACAAACAATTACAATTCATCTTATTTTAAGGAAGGGCCTATGAAAAAGCTTTGATTTAGCAAATTGCGCACACTCAACTATCATTTGGTCTTCCAAGATTACTCGCACTCAAAGAATATTTTTAGAACAAGCAGTTTCAATCAAACACATAGGAATATAGGGGCTTAATGCTCTGCCTGCCAATTTATCTATCTCAAGGATAATGTCAAAAATAATGAATCATGATCACCTATATCCAACTAGATATATGTACCTTTATCTTTCCGCATCACATGATGCTTGCCAACTAAAGAATTGATAAATTAGAAGAGAGATGAGCATTATTGACTCTTGCACAAAAGTAAATGTAGAAAATTAAATACATAAAAGTAAAAGATAGGCCCTTCGTAGAGGGAAGCATAGGTTGTCATGCGCTTTTTATTTTTGGGTGTGCAATTTCTTAATGAAAAGGAACGTCACTTTATATTGCCGCTTGTGATGGCAACCTCTATTATGCAGTATGTCGCTTTTATTTCTTCACCATCACAAGTGTTAGAAATATGCCCTAGAGGCAGTAATAAAATGGTTATTATTATATTTCCTTGTTCATGATAATTGTATATTGTTCATGCTATAATTGTATTAACCGAAAACCGTAATACATGTGTGAATACATAGGCCACACCATGTCCCTAGTGAGCCTCTAGTTGACTAGCTCGTTGATCAATAGATGGTCATGGTTTCCTGACCATGGACATTGGATGTCGTTGATAACGGGATCACATCATTAGGAGAATGATGTGATGGACAAGACTAATCCTAAGCATAGCACAAGATCACGTTGTTCGTTTGCTAGAGCTTTTCTAATGTCAAGTATCATTTCCTTAGACCATGAGATTGTGCAACTCTCGGATACCGTAGGAATGCTTTGGGTGTATCAAACGTCACAACGTAACTGGGTGACTAAAGGTGCACTGTAGGTATCTCCGAAAGTTCCTGTTGGGTTGGTACGAATCGAGACTCGGATTTATCACTCCGTGTGACGGAGAGGTATCTCTGGGCCTGCTACGGCAACAAAAGTTCTTCCCCGGCAGTGGTGCCAGAGATCCTTCTGTCGTCTCTTGGGCTTGCGTTGGTTTTTCCCTTGAAGAGGAAAGGGTGATGCAGCACAGGAGCAGTAAGTATTTCCCTCAGTTTGAGAACCAAAGTATCAATCCAGTAGGAGAATCTCGTCAAGTCGAGAGTACCTGCGCAAACACAAAAGAGCTTGCACCCAACGCTACAAAGGGGTTGTCGATCCCTTCAAGGTTGTTTGCAAAGTGAGATCTGAAGGCGGAAAGTGCAACGAAGTAAAAAGTGTAAGGCTGAAAATATGGTGTGGAGTAGACCCTGGGGGGGCATAGTGTTCACTAGAGGCTTCTCTCAAAATGGCAAGTATTACGGTGGGTGAACAAATTACTGTCGAACAATTGATAGAACCGCGCAAAGTCATGACGATATCTAAGGCAATGATCATACATATAGGCATCACGTCCGAGACAAGTAGACCGATACTTTCTGCATCTACTACTATTACTCCACACATCGACCGCTATCCAGCATGCACCTAGTGTATTGACTTCATGACGAACAGAGTAACGCCTTAAGCAAGATGACATGATGTAGAGGGATAATCTCAAACCAATGATGAAAACCCCATCTTTTTACCCTTGGTGGCAACAACATGATGCGTGCCTCGCTACCCCTTCTGTCACTGGGTGAGGTCACTGCACGGTATGAACCCAAAACCAAGCACTTCTCCCATTGCAAGAGTCATAGATCTAGTTGGCCAAACAAAACCCACAACTCGAAGAGAATTACAAGGATATGAAATCATGCATAAGAGAGATCAGAAGAAACTCAAATAAGATTCATAGATAATCTGATCATAAATCCACAATTCATCAGATCTCGACAAACACACCGCAAAAGAAGATTACATCGGATAGATCTCCATGAAGATCATGGAGAACTTGTATTGAAGATCCAAGAGAGATAAGAAGCCATCTAGTTACTAGGTATGGACCCGTAGGTCTATGGTGAACTACTCATGCATCATCGGAGAGGTCATGGTGTTGATGAAGAAGCCCTCCGTATCCGAATCCCCCTCCGGCAGGGCACCAGAACGTGTCCCAGATGGGATCTTGCGGAGACACAAGCTTGCGGCGGCGGAAAAGTACTTTCGATGATCTCGTGATCTAGGCGCAAAACCTAGGGCAGAGGTGGCCCAGGGAGCCCACAAGCCTGGACGGCGCGGGCCCCCCTGGCCGCACCATGAGGGCTTGTGGGGTCCCTGAGGACCCCGTGCCTTGGTTCTCAAGTCTCCCGATCTTCTTCCGTTCCGGAAAAAATATTTTCGGAAGTTTTATTCCGTTTGGACTCCATTGAAAATCCTCCTCTGAAAGGGTTCAAAAACATGGAAAAAACAGGAAGTGGCACTTGGCACTGAGTTAATAAGTTAGTCCCAAAAAATATATAAAAGGCATACAAAACATCCAAAGTTTGACAAGACAATAGCATGAAACCATCAAAAAATATAGATACGTTGGAGACGTATCAGGGCCCACTCGGTAATACATCATCATAATGAGCTCAATGTGAATAAGGAGTTAGCCACGGGTTCATGTGTTACGGAACGAGTAAAGAGACTTGTCGGTAACGATATTCAACAAGGTATAGGGATACCGACGAACGAATCTCGGGCAAGTATCATACCGATAGACAAAGGGAATTTTATGCGGGATTAATCGAATCCCCGACATCGTGGTTCATCTGATGAGATCATCATGGAACATGTGGGAGCCAATATGGGTATCCAGATCCCGCTATTGGTTATTGGCCAGAGAAGCGTCTCGGTCATGTCTCCATGATTCCCGAACCCGTTGGGTCTACACACTTAAGGTTCGGTAACGCTAGAGTTGTAATGGGAATTGTATATGTGGTTATCGAAAGTTGTTTGGAGTCCCGGCTGAGATCCCAGACATCACGAGGAACTCCAGAATAGTCCGGAGCTGAAGATTCATATATGGGAAGTCCAGTTTCGGTCACCGGAAAGGTTTCGCATTTTATTGGTATTGTACCAGGACCACCGAAAGGGTTTTGGAGGTCCACCGGGAGGGGCCACCTATCCCGGAGGGCCACATGGGCCGAAAGAGGGAGGGAGCCAGCTCCCTGATGCGCTGGTACGCACCACCAAAGGGGCCCAAGGCGCCTAGAGCTGAAACCCTAGGGTGTGGGGCTGCCTCCCACTAACTTGGGAAGCAAGCCACCCCATTGGCCGCCGCCGCCCCCTGATACGTCCCAAATGTATCTATAATTTCTGCCTGTTCTATGATCTTTTGGGTGACATTGTTATATGTTTTGCTACACTTTTATATCATTTTACACATATTTGGACTAACCTACTAACTCAGTGCATCCAGTGCCAGTTCGTGTCTGCTGATGTCTTTTTTGCACGGACTTTTACCCAATTTTCTGAAGCCCAAAAAATCCCAAGCAAAATATATAAAAGTCAGCATACCCGAAGCTTCCAGACCACCGAAGATGGGCCAGAGGGGGGCCAGGGGCCTCCCAAGCGACCTGTGGGCACGGCCCACCCCTAGGTCGCGCCAAGAGGTCGCCTGGGTGGGTCCCACGCCCTCCGGTGCCCTCCTTTCACCTATACTTACTCCTCCGAGAGAAAAGCCTTCTAGAGGATCCAGAATCGCGAATTTCTCCATCGTTCCGCCGCCGTAGCGCTTCCGAGATCGGGAGCGTCAGGAGACCTCTTCCCGGCACCCTGCCGGAGGGAGGATTGACCTCCGGGAGCTTCTCCACCGCCATGGACGCTTCCCGGACCTGCCGTGAGTAGTCCTCCTTGGACGATGAGTCCATGACCAATAGCTATGTGATGTCTTCTCTCCAATCTTGTGCTTCCATGATTAGCCCTTGTGAGCTCGCCTACATGATCAAGGCATTTATGTAATTCTCTTGCTATTGCTATGCTCGGTTTGTTGGATCCGATGAATTATGAGATTATGTTCAGATTGTTATGAGTTATATATTTGATTATCCTTTTATATTATGTTCCTTAGTGATTCATGCATGTTCTCCGTTGCTATTTATTGTTTTGGCCGAGTACTAGATTGTAACTCCAAGAGGGAGCGTTATGCATGATTGTGGGTGACAGAAACATGAGACTAGGGGATGTGTTGTTGCCACCAGGAATAAAACAAAGGTGCTTGTGACCACGGTTGCAAGGATTGTTTACCTTACGCATAGTTCGTTAATGCAGTTGTCCGTTGCTTTGAGTTTACATTTTGGGTGGGGCTCACAACTTAATACCGGCGAGATGTTCTGGATAGATATCTCAAGGTGGATGATTAGTAAGTAGATGTTGATGAATAAACGGTCTACTTGTCTTAGCGTACTGCCCATTACTATTGAACCTCTAACTATCAAGTAGCATAATTAGCATTGCGGTGCGTTCATAATTCTGTCAATTGCCCAACTATAATTTGTTTACCCAAGCATAGTTGTTTATCGTCTTTTAGGAGACAGACATCACTAGTGAACATCATGTGACTCCGGTCCATATCACCATCATTGCTTACACCTCCACCATTTACTTTTCCGTTGCAATCACTATCACTTTTCCCGCTTGTGTTTTGATCCTTTGCAAACTACAAGGCCGAAGAGATTGACAACCTCTCTGTACTCGTTGGGAGCAAAGTTATTTGTATGTGTGCATGTCCATGTCTTCTGCTAGCGCCAGGGTGGAAGACACCTACTTGTTGATCCTAGGAGTCCTCCTGGTTCGATAAACCTTACAGTCTTCATGTGAGGGAAAACTTGCTGCTGACTACATCTCAACCTTCTACTTGGGGTAACCAACGATGAGCGAGAAGTATATACATCATCTCGTCATCAGCCCCTCCTAGGGTTTTTAGGGTGGCCGCCCCCCTCTCTCCTTCCTCCTATAAATAGAGGAGGGTTGAGAGGTTTGCGCACACACCTGAACCCTCCCCTTGGCGCAGCCCTACCGATCCTATTCTCCTCCTCCGCGGCTTTGGCGAAGCCATGCCAGAGAACCACAAGCTCCACCGCCACCACGTCGTCGTGTTGCTGGAGCTCTCCCTCAACTTCTCCTCCGCCCTTGCTGGATCAAGAAGTAGGAGACGTCCCCGGGTTGTACTTGTGTTGAACGCGGAGGCACCGTTCGTTCGGTGCTTGGATCAGATCTTCCGCGATTTGAATCGCCGCGAGTACGACTCCATCAACCGCGTTCATTGCAACGCTTCCGCTTAGCGATCTTCAATGGTATGAAGATACTCTCCCTCTCTCTCGTTGCTAGCATCTCCTAGATTGATCTTGGTGACACATAGGATAATTTTGAATTATTACTACGTTCCCCAACAACAAGTTCGTGCAAAGCTTATTTTCCCTTCCAATAAAAGATAATACATATTTAGGAGCAATTTTTATTGCTTTTTGCACCGATGACAACTTACTTGAAGGGTCTTATTCAATCCATAGGTAGATATGGTGGACTCTCATGGCAAGAAACTGGATTATGTGTTTTGTGATGCACAAGTAGTATCTCTGCTACAAATTTTTGGCTAGCAAAAGATCCTCACCAAACACCACATTTTAGAGGATCCATGAAAATATAACTTCTATGTGAATACAAGCAAACATAATCATTACATTGTCTTCCTTATCCAACGCCAACTACTTGATTAAGTTCGAAAATAATAAGTGGGGGCTCACAATTATAGAAGATATCCAAGATAGTATATTTATATGTGAAATCTATGTTCCTTCAATATTATTTCATGAATTGTTCAAGTGACCAATGCTATGTTTGCTAACCTTCAATAAAATTTATTGATTACACTCTTAGTATGTGAAGTCACTACTCCCCGTCAGAAAGCATATGAAGCATATACAATTTCACGTTTTACGACATTCAACTCATTCAACATTTACTCGTAGGATATAAGTGAAGCACAAGAGTGATCATCAAACTACTCTAAAAAATATATAAGTGAAGTTCATGGAGCATTCTTCAATGAATATAGAGAGACCAATATCCAAGTTCATAATATATAAGTGAAGCACACGAAGCATTCTATGAAACCATACTCAAAAGATTTAAGTGGAGCACATGAAGCATTCTATAAATCAATCAAGGATTATCTCATGCCAGCATGGTGCATAAAATAAAATGGAAGAATAAACAAAAAAGATGCTCCAAGAATAGCACAAGTGAACGAATAAAAACTTATGATCATCATAGGCAAACCGGTAATTGTTCACGAAGAGAGGTGGGATGTGTAGCATCCCCATGCTTATATGCTTGAGTCTTTTTGTAATATTACTTGGGGAGCCTGAGGCATCCCCAAGATTTAAATTTTGTATATTGTTCAATCATCTCATATCCCGGTTTCACCTAAGTCTCAAAAACTTCATGCATATAAAACTCAAAAATAACTCATGAGATAGGTTAGTACATATAAGAATAAGTCAACACTTCATGTACTGCCAAGACAAGTTGCATACTAATTTTCGAACATTAAATATTGTATTTACAATGTACAAGTGAATAATGGACAATTTTGTTCTGCCCCAAATTTGTTGTACTGTATATATCTATCTATGTTTGATCCCTACATTTTAAGATTAGACAAAATTTTGGTCCTCATGTACAGAATGATTTGGACAACAATGAATTATTCCTTTCTTACCCATGCCAAAAGCGAACCCGAAAAGGGGAAATATAAAATATGCAATTTGCATGTGTTTTAATTACAGTTTTGTTAAAGCATATCTAGATGTCTTTTATGCCATTGATTTTAGTTGAAGATTTCGTGTGAGTATTTTTTTTCCTTTTCCTGTTTTTTTAATATTTACTTGAGTTACTTAGATGCGCAATAACTAGACACATTGAATTTCAGAGTACATGACATCTGATTCCTACAATTTTCTATTCCTACATTTTGCATGGTCATTCCTTCCAAGCAGACCCTAAAAAATTATATTTTTATGTTGAGAAAAACAAGACCGTAAGCAACGAGTACCCCAAGTATCCTCGTTGAGTTTTTTGACTTCCTAGCGGTAGCGATAGTTGCCAAGTTACGGAATTCGGCGATTGGGGCGATGGTGACTTTTCCCTACTTACGTGCCAATCACTAATTCCCCGTCACCTCATGGGCAGCTAGCTAGCTCTCTTTTTTTAGCTAGCTTTTGCAAACCAAACATATCAAACCTCCAGCGTCGGCAACTTTTGCTCTCTAATCGTAATTGACTCTAGTCACCACTTGGCAGGCTCAATTGGGCGTTTGCCTTTCGGCCTGAACTCTGAAGACAACAGAGGAGATGGAGGCCTCTGCTTTTTCTTTTATGTCCAACAGACTACTACGGTGGGCGCAACCGAACGAAGATATCCGTCTACTGGGAATGGACACTGGACAGTGCATGCGACACGAGTGGCAACATGCCTAGCGCTCACGTCTATTCCGCCCCGCTACATGCCTCGGCCACTGCACTTGCCACACGGTGCTGCTTGCTTTTGACTTTTTTTCCCTCTCAGGCGGAGCTATGCGGATGCGGTACGTACGTGCTCACCACCATTTTCATTCGGGCACGTAACAGACGGCGTGTCAAGTCTGATCCCGACGCTCACGCACAGTGGCTGTGGCACGACGCGTCGTCGCCCTCGTGGAGTTGCCGGCCGATGCTGCTCAGCGAAAGGCCGACGACGCGGTGAAAACGACCGGACGCCCGATCGAATGGGTCTAGCCGCGGGACGCCGTGGCGCGCCGGCCGCCGGCGAGATCTTCAGGAGACGCGCGCTGTACCGGCACAGAGTACGCCCATCGCCCATGTGATGTGATCATGTGATGCAGGGTTACTGGTTTTCAGTGGTTGTGGTTTGGACCGGCAGATCTGGACTTTTGGCGTACGTTGGTGCGTTTCTCTGTCCGGTTCCGCGAGGGCAATTATGTGTGTGTGTGTCACGTCGCCGTGTTTGTAGCTGGGACTCGTATTTCCCTTTCCATGGTAAAAAAAAAAAAAAAATCGTTTCCATGGGGATATGGGTACGTCGTGGCGAGGGATATTCTACCGTCTAGGAACGGCAAGAATCATGCCGCGTTGTGGCTGCTTCCCACCCTACGCTAGCCACGAGAAGAAAACAGAAACACATATGCATCCACGGTGTTCCTGTACTGTACATACTGACTGGGATGTGACTGGATTTATCATGGTCTAGCCAATGCTCCGTACTTAACATATACTCCATCCGTTCTTAAATATAAGTCTTTTAAGAAATTTTATTAGAAGTCTACATACGAAGCAAAATGAGTGAATCTACATTCTAAAATATGTCTATATACATTCGTATGTAGTCTACTAGTGAAATGTCTAAAAAAACTTATATTTAGGAACGAAGGGAGTATATGACGAACTGAAATAAGTTATCAAAAGAAGAAGAAGAAAATTCCCTGCGACTGCGAGCATGCATGGTTCAAGTGTTCCGGATAGAACAGAGAAGAAGTATAGAGACATTTGGTTTTCCTTAATAAAAATCGGGGATCCCATTTCATCATCATCTAAAATGCATTCCCTCTGTAAACAAGTACAAAAGGTTACTTCAGTGATACTCCATCCGTTTCAAAATAACTGTCTCAAGCTTAATACAACTTTATACTAGAACTAATACAAAATTGAGACGCTTATTTTGAGACGGAGGGAGTATAAAATATCTTATAAGTATCTGTTTACAAAGAGAGTAGAACAGAGAAGAAATGAATGAATGGCGGAAGTGTTCTTCACGGTTCCTGCTTCTGCCCTGGCCACCCACCCAGGTCCCAGGGTCTCAATCAACTGCAGACGCCATCGCTGTCAGCAATGGGAACGCGGCTACCCGCGACGTGATCACAGGGAATCTAATCTATTTGATCGGGCCTTTTGGTACGTGACATCCGTACCTAACACCAACGCTATTCAGCAGCCGCAGCTACTAGCTGCCCCAAACTATATCGGTCGTTCCATCGGATGGAACGAAACGGATGGCGAGCGGATCGGATTCGCTCATGGCAACAGCACGAGTGCACCTTTCGTCGTTGGAACTATAGTATGGAGCTCGTCTGAATGACGAAATGGGATGATGGAAGATGGAACGGGAAGCGTGCTTCGGCCTGCAGGCATTCTGTCCGATGTCACCCTCTTTTTTCTCTCTCGCGGCAGCAGGAGAAGTCCGGCTTTCTGTTTCGGCTGCTTCAACAGAAGAAGGCGTTTGAGTTGTGGGGATGGGACTGGCATCATGCACCGCATCAGCATGCATGATGCATCAGCAGCACCCAGTTTGAAGCGAGCGATGCCAATTAAGTCCATGGTTTGCAGTTTTGCGCTTCAGAGGATAAGATGTCGTTGGTCTATGTTGCATTTCGGACTTGTTTCTTATCAGGCACACACACAACGGATCATGAATTTTTCCTATTATTGGCCTATAGCGAAGAATAAGAGCAGGCCCATACATTTTTTTTGTGGAAGGTCAAAATGCCCCTACGTGTTAAGGTGTTTAATATGTGGTTGGCTTTAAAAAACAACATCCTTACCAAACATAATCTCCTGTGTAGGGGGTGGGTTGAGGATAACAAATGTTCCTTTTGTGGGCGAGAAGAAGACATAAATCATCTTTTCTTCCATTGCTCAGTTGCTAAACTTCTGCAAAATATTATTATGAAGTGTGCTTTTAACATGCTTAATATCCCAGATAAAATGAAAGATCTATTTGATTCCTGGATTATGAAATTTAACAAGAACGATAAAAGCTTAATTGTAGTTGGTATTTCTGCTATTTTTTGGACCTTGTGGAAATTGAGAAACAGCGTGGTTTTTGATAACAACAGGGTTGTTGACCCTAATGTTCTTGTTAATATGATCTTGAATTTTTTGTATGGATGGAATGTTTTTACAGATTAAGCAAGAAAAAACAAGGCAAATAATGGCCGGCGTGAGGCATGTTAAGCGGGTAGCAGAAGAAGTCTTCAAAGCGGCGCATGGATGGAGAGGTAGGGCTGGGAGAATTGAGAATTGAGAGCTGCCACTACAACCGTCGAAGACTGCTGATGAAGATGGATTAAATCTATTAGGACTGTGTGAAACTTCGCTTATATTCGTCTTGTGGCTCTAGGTTGTCACGTAATTTGATCGGCGCTAGAGACCTTTTGGGTGATCACCCCTGATGCTCCTTGGGGAAGGCCCATATGTGGTTGCTACACGGGGGAGGGGTCTCCTGTGCTCCGGCGATTGCTCATCATAGCATACTTTTTTTAATTTCTTGTTATTAGCTTGTAATCAAATATGGTGATTTCTCTTAAATGAAATCGGAGGGTGAGCTCTCTTTTATATCAAAAAAATATAGCACAAGAGAGCATGTGTTGGGCTAGCGGAATATCGGTGGTTTCCTTTTTCTTCTCCGGTTTTCAACATGTGTCTTTTAATTATCTTTTTCTCCTTTTACGGTTTTTTTTCTGCCTTTTATTACTTTATATTATATGAAAAAAAATTCAATAAATAAACATTTATATGAAAAATAGAACAATTTTCAAATTTTACAGGATATTGTTTTGTTCATGAACATTTTAAAGAATTCTTAGACTTTTAATTATTATTATTTTTTAAATTCAAAAGTTGCGATTTTTTAAACTTCAATAACATTGTAAAAAATTCATTTTTTTGCAATTTTATAAAACTTCAATTCATTTCATTTATTTTGAGAACGTGTTACATTTGAGTCTTTTTTATTAGGCACACAGGGCATGGCTCATAGTTTCTTCTTCTTGAGAATCATGCAATGCATTCAAAATCGACAACCATTAATTCATTACACATACAATGCTTTGGATCACATGACCGTTTTTTTTACAAAATAACTCCTATGGCTAATAATATATCTTCATGCCTAAACAGAATTTAAGGTTCTATTGTGCGTTCTTACTTCGTCCAACATTATGTATGTCCCCGCCCACTTTCTCCTGTTTCGATTCCCCCCCCCCCCCCTATCTGTTTTTTTTCATCGCCCTGAAGCCACCTCAACTACCCCACATCTTATTTACTTATCATACTTTTGTTGGTACCCCTCCCCCCCCCCCCCCGGCGGTCCTTTTTACTCCGCATATAACATTGCTTTGTAATCAAACTTTATAAAATTTGACCAACTTTATTGAAAAAAATATCAACATTCACAATACAAAATCAATATCATTAGATGCATCATGAATTTAATTTGGATATCGCATAACTTTAGTATTGTAAATGTTGATATTTTTCCATATAAATATGGTCAAAATGTATGAAGTTTGACTTCAAACAAATATGCGAAGTAGAAAAGAATCGTTAGTAAGTGCTACAGAACAAGCATTCACTAATCCTATTTATTCACACAATTAAATTAATATGAGCAGGTACATGGGTTAATCTACTAGTAGAATACTTTATTCCTCGGCAATGAGATCACGTGAAAACATGAAAGTAGTTCATGTTGCAAAGATTTTCCAGTGCAGATGGCTGGCAGCTTTTCTTAAATACGAAGATTTCTTTTCTAGTCAATCTTAAAGACAAAGATTTTTTACTTTTGAGAAACTAGCAAAATGGCCTGTGCGTGCCACAGAAGAAAAAAAAACACAATCTCCAATGATGTGACCACATTATGTTCACATATCATCGCTTGATTTAGAAATTTTGTGCACAAATTCAAAAAGATGTTTCTTCTTTTAAATTTATTCACAAGTTGAAGCAACCTTTACATTTTCAAAAAATATATATCATGGTTTTCAAAAATCTTGGTAACTCTAAGATTATTCTGAATTTTAAGAATTAAAAAAAACATACAATAATAATCCGATCCATCCAACAGTTAATTCTTCAAAATTCACACAGGTATATTGTCACATAGACTTAGAAGCATTAATGTTTAACTATATCCATTAGATTTTTCATGAACAATTTTACAAATATGGGCACAATTTTAAAATCGAGAACATTTTTTACAATTTACAAACATTTACTAAAAATCGTGATTTTTTATATATATTTCGAACGAGTTTAAATATTTTCTTTTGAATTGGTGACCAATTCAAGAAAATACGAACATAATTTTTTATGTTGGAGGATTTTATTTTAAATTCACAAACATTTTTACAAACGCATGAAGTTTTTGTGAATAAACAAACATTTTTATAAATCAGTAATATATTTATTAAATTCATGGACAATGTTTAGAAATTTGCAAAAAAAATAAAAAAAAATCCAGCGCCTTTTTTGAATCCTATTTTTAATTCAAAATAAAAAATCGTCAGCATTTTAATTCAAAATTCCTATTTTTAGTATGCAAAAGTTTTTGTAATTCTAAATTATTTAAATTATATAAAAAAAATGGAACGGAAAATTTTAAATAAAAAAACAAGCTATCAAAACAGGCATTAGCTATTTTTAAAATTTTAGGACATTTTTTAAATGCATTAACATATTTTGAATTATAAAGCATTTTGTCAAATGCCTTTAATAATTTTTAATACATGGAATTGTATTTGAGATCATGGACTTTTCTTATTGTACAAACTTTTTCTAAAATTGCACAAATTTTATTGTATATGCGAGCATTTTTTACAAAAGTTCAAGCAGTTTTTGAAGTCACAAACATTTTAATTTTTTCAATATGTTGATTTATAATTTTCAGTTTATGAAAATTGTAAAGATTATTTGAAGTTCTAAATTATTTAAAATTAATAAATAAAACGGAACTGAAAATAAATAAATAAACGGAATTAAAAGCAGGCGCATGTGCATGGGCCGGCCCGTACGATGTGTTGGATATTCTCTCAGCATGCAGAGCATAATATATAACGTTTTTACATGAGCCGGCCCAGTTCAATATTTTTCGTTTTGTGAAACGTTTTCTATTACTTATCGGTGGCATGATGGGTAATTAATGCAAACTTTAGGGGTAATTTTCAAGACGGACGACCAGAAATCGTATTTGGTTTATTATTATAGCAAAAAAACCCGTGCGTTGCAACGGAAGCAAACCATAAAACACGTCTTAACCTAATAATGATGACTTGAGATCTTTATTTAAACTTACTGCATAAATAGAATTTATAAAATGTTAAATAAGTAAAATAACATCATATTTAGATTATACACATCACTATAGATTTAAATTATATTATAAATAAAAATTTAAAAATTAAATAGGTAAGATACATTAGATTTTGATTCAACACATTTTTTAAATGAAAGTTCATATGTAATAATTTAGAATTAGAGTTACAGTTTAAAAGATATAATTGTTTATAGTATTTGTTAATTATAATTGGACCGCGGATTAATTAACAACATGGATCGGCCTCGTTATGAAAAATAGATTGTACGCTATTGATTAAAATTACAGCATAAATATTATTTAAAAACTATTTAATAAATAAAATAATATTATATTTAAATTGTGCGCGTCACTATTGATTTAAATTACATTATAAACAGAATTTTAAAAAATTAAATAGATAAACTAACATTATATTCAGATTTTACATATTTTTCTAATAAAATTTTATATATAATATTGTAAAATTGAAGTTACTGTTTGAAAGATATATATTTTTAAAGTATTTTACACTTATAATTTAACTACGATTAATTAATTAAAAACTGTTGGAGTGTTTTCGAAAACATACGGAAAATGATTGTTTTTTTTTACTCAAATATGTACTGCGGGTTTATTTTATGAAAACTGAAGGAGGTTTTAAAAAAAATCCAGAAAACGATTCATTCTCTCACTGTGTTATGTACTGCGGGGTTGATTTCGGAAAAGGACAGGGGGTTTCTTGTAAAAACGAAAAAATGATTCATCTCTCACTTGAATCTGGAATGCGGGTTGATTTTGGAAAACTTCAGGTTTTTTTTTTTTGGCAAAACGACTACGATGGACGGAAGAAGCACTGCGTGCTTTATTTTTAGGGAGAGATTAGAGAGAGAAGAGATTTTTTAAAGACAAAGATGGCTTAGGGTCGGCCTTTTTTTTTTGGTTATAGGTAACGTTTGCACGAAACTGGACGTGGTTGTGGTATAGCCCAATGGCCGAAGTGAGGGGCCGAGAATGGCTCTCCACAGCAGCACGAACCACGAAGTGTATTTTCAGATTCCACTCAAGCCCATCACTGTTCGAGCCGGCCCGCTTCTGCTGCGACCGCACGGCACGCACCATCCTTCCTTGCATTCCCCTTCCAAGCTGCAGACTGCAGCCTCCATGCCGCTCGCCCCGCGCCGACGCCGCCAAAACCCTCCCCAAAACCTCCGACAGTCGCCGCCCACCTCCCAAAGATGCCGCCCAGGCCGGCGAGGCGGGCGTTCCAGTACATCTCCTCGCCCCGCAGGCCTCCGCCGCCGTCCCCGCTGCCCGCGGCGCCCGCCGCTGGCGAGGGCCTGGCCTCCGAGGCCGACGCCGACTCGGTCTACAACGTCGTCACGGCCGCTCCCACGCCGTCGGCCATGGAGTCCGCGCTCGCCGCCTCCGCCGTCCCGCTCTCGGCCCCGCTCCTCGACCTCGTCCTCCGCCGCTTCCGCTTCGCCCACGGGGACCCGCTCCGCGCGCTCTCGCTCCTCTCGCTCGCCGCCGACCGCTGCGGCGTCGCGCCCTCCCCCTTCGCGCTCGACACGGCTCTCTACGTGCTCGGCCGCGCCCGCCGCTTCTCCCACATGTGGGACCTCGTGCGGTCCATCCACCGGCTCTGCCCCGACGCCATCACCGCGCGCACCGCCATGGTCGTCCTCGGCCGCGTCGCCAAGATCTGCTCCGTTCGCGAGACCGTCGCCTCCTTCCGCCGCCTCTTGCGGCTCTTCCGCGGCCGCGACGGCACGGACTCGGCCGACCTCTTCAACGCGCTGCTCCGCACGCTCTGCCAGGAGAAGAGCATGTCCGACGCGCGCAACGTCTACCACGCGCACAAGCACGAGTTCCAGGTGAACCGCCACACCTTCAACATCCTGCTCTCCGGGTGGAAGTCTTCGGAGGACGCCGATGCGTTCTTCGCAGAGATGCGGGAGCACGGGATCGATCCTGACTTGGTCACCTACAACTCTTTGATTGATTGCCACTGCAAGAACGGAGGCGTGGAGAAGGCCTACAAGCTGCTCGATGAAATGCGGGGGAACGAAATTGCCCCCGATGTGATCACGTATACGAGCTTGATTGGCGGACTGGGACTGATTGGCCAGCCAGACAAGGCTAGAGACCTGCTGAAGGAGATGCGTGAGCTTGGATGTCACCCGGATGTGGCGGCGTACAATGCCACAATACGGAACTTTGTTATAGCAAAGAGGCTTGGTGACGCGTTTGCGTTGATGGACGAAATGGCCTCAAAGGGACTGATGCCCAATGCCACGACATATAACCTTTTCTTCCGGTTCTATTACTGGGCGTATGATATTGGTAGCGCGTGGCTGTTGTATGAGCGGATGCGGTCTGAAAGATGCTTCCCCAACACGCAGTCTTGCATGTTTATCATTAGGTTATGTCATCGGCATGGTAAGGTGGCAGAAGCACTAGAGCTGTGGGGTGATATGGTCGAGAACGGGTTTGGGTCATTCACCTTGGTGTCAGATGTTTTGTTTGACCTGTTATGTGACGAGGGGAAGCTGGAGGAGGCTGAGAGGTGCTTCCATCAAATTACTGATTTGGGGCAGAAACCCAGCAGCGTTTCGTTTAGAAGAATCAAGATACTTATGCAGCTTGCCAAGCGGGAAGAATCTATTGCCGGATTAACTGAGAAAATGGCTAAGTTTGGACGGCTGCCACCTGAGGATTGCCAAAGCGTTCGTCGCCCTGCTGAAAGCACACCCGATGGAGATGATACTGATGTAATAATAGCAACTTAGCAAGTTATTCATACGACGGGGAACAATATTTGATGACCACAAGTTTGGCTGACCAGGGAAATAATTGAATGGTTCTGAAGAGTTCACTGTACTATTATCCTGTGGAGGTAAAACCTTAGAGATTTCTGGTTTTATATGAAGATATTGGTTAGTCGTTTTGCTTCCATCATTTCGGATGACAATACTGCATCTTCAAACAGGTATTGAAAATTCCGGATGTTACTGGGTGACAATCGATTTATTTTGCCAGATTATTGTCACTATCAATATATTACTTTCCAGCATATTCAGAGTGGGGGACCTCTAGCCTGCCTATTGGACCATATATGGTGTCACACCACTATACAATCTGTCATATGAAAATGAAACTGCATATGGTATGCCTACATCATCATAGAACCTAAGTATGATTGACGTAAAATTGGAGTTTTGGAACTACTCCCTCAATTCCAATTTACTTCACGTGTTACTTGCAAAGACCAAGGAAGTCCGGTGATTAGTAGATTTGGAGGATTTCAGCCGAATTTGCCTTCCGGTCTGTTGGGAGGATCGTTGACTAGACTGATTTTTATAATTAATTCAAGCTCTGTGTTTGTCTGATATAAATGTTGGAAGTTACAGGGGAGGAAAACAAAACACTTATCTTGTCTCTCAATTTATCGCATTCTGAATTTATTGATCGAGGGTAACATCGAAGTGTTCATAAACCTATTCTGCAACAATAGATTGTGACCTTTTTTTTCTATAGTGAATGACCTGAAAATGGAAGTATTACCTTGCTGATGTGAATAGCCAGCAGCGCACTAGAGACTGAATGAATGTGCATCGTTATACTGTGATGAACCATTGTCATGAACAACACCTGGAAAATGTAAATAATAATTCACCTAAACAGTTAAATCACATGGGGTGGGTGATTTTCTCCTGTAGATTTTGCCATTTTGCCCACTGGATGAGTTGATTAAGCATCTGTGTGTTTTTGTTGCTCTGGTGTGCTGCCTATGTTTGGATCAGTTTAGCTTCGTGATTTGGGCGAACACCAGGCCAATATTTTCGGTGGGTTCCACAGTTCATTCCTATTAACGTGCAGATCACAGGTGGGGACAGGTGGGGCAGCTGTGTGCTGGGCTCTTTGGAAAACTAGAAATAAGGCATGTTTTGAGAAGACCACCCCTCTGTTGGATTAGTTCGTTATATACTTGTGTGTTCCTTAAACAGTGGGCAGGTCCCCATTTCCAATGGTTAAGCAAGCACTGAGGGAAGGAGTTAGATTTTTCAGGCGCTTGTGTTCCGGAGCCATGAACCGCAGGAAACAGGTCAGCCTCAGGGGCAGATCAAAGATGCGTCAAGTTCCCAGGAGGATGATTATGACGATGACGAGCTGCTGGGTGAGGACCTGATGACGCCATCTGACTCTTGAGGGAGTCGTCGGAGTGAAGAACACCGGTGATGACAGTCCCAGGTTTCTCCCATAGACTTGCCCATGTTTTTGTAGCTGCTGTTGTTAATTTGCAGCTGGGTCGGAGTAGTAGCTAGTGCCTCCCCTCTTGGGTTCTCATCCGTCCTCTGTTTTTTTAGGCCTCCTCCACCCTCTGTTGTTCTCTTGCTTTTGTGTTCAGCGAACCTTGTTCCGTTTCTGAATCTCAATGTTTGCAGACGAATGAAGTTCACCGTTGTGACACATGGAGATGAAGTTAATACGACGAGGTCAGTACGGATGCCTTCGAAACAGAAATTGTGTTTGTACTCCCTTCGTTTTTATTTACTCTGCATATTAGCTTTGACTGAAGTCAAACTTTATAAAGTTTGACCAAGTTTGTAGGAAACAGTATGTACATTTACCGTAACGAATTTATATGATGTGAAAATACATGCAATGGTGAATTGAATGGTATTGGTTTGGTGATGTACATGCAATGATGATTTTTTTTGAGATTGGACTTTATACAAACCTAATATGCAGAGTAAATAAAAACGGAAGAAGTACAAAAGACTGAAATGAAACTGAAAAAGAACAAGTGTTCAAAAAAAAAAAACTGAAATGAAACAGAAAAGTTAGGAACAGGCACAGCTAGCCAGTCTGCTTGCCTGTGCCTCCTTCCACCGCCTAGAATTCTGGCACCGAGTTCATTGCTACAGTAGTTGCGTCTGCTCGTCTTCCATCTCGCCTCCTAGAATTCCAAAAACAGAGTTATCCACCGAGTCCACTGGTGATTTGTACAGGTATATATAAACACTCCCAATTGCCTCAGTTTCTCATCCCATTTTTCAGGAAACGCACACACCCATCATCCAGGAGTAATGTCGAAGCAGATCCTCCACGACGCCCACAAGGACCACCCCCTGGTGCTCCGCCGCGTCGCCGGCGCTGGCTTCCGCTGCAATGGCTGTGGCTGCAACGGGACGGGCTTCCGCTACCGCTGCGACGCCTGCGACTTCGACCTGCACGAGCTCTGCGCGACGTGCCCGCCGACCACGCTCCTTCCCATCCACGGCCAGCACCCGCTGACGTTCGAGCCGGCCGTGGTCTCTGACGAGGGTCGCTTCTGCCACCTGTGCGAAACGGCCATCGAGGGCATGCACTACCGCTGCCGCGCGACCGACTTCGACGTGCACCCTATCTGCTCCCAGCTGCCAGCCGTGGCCGTCTCGCCGTTGCACCCGGAGCATCTCGTCGTCCTCACCGTGGCCCATCCAACCAAGTGCACGCGGTGTAGCGACGTCTGCTTGTGGCGCTACCGGTGCAATCCCTGCGGGGTTAACCTACACCCCAGGTGCTTGCTGGGGCCTGACAAGACGCCGCTTGGCATTCCCAAAGACAGCCTGTTACGCGGATTCTTCTTGTGATGAAGCATTCGACTTGGATTGAGGCATTGAGCGTGCTGATGAGCGATGAACTCCTGAATCAAATGGTGATGTCTACAGTCTAGAGTATACCCGGGTGTGAGTGAGTTGGGTCATGGGGTCATGCGTCGTGTCTGGTTGGTCAGCTACATGTTCGTCACCTCCATGTTTGTACTGCAGCTGTTTGTGCACCGATTCAGCTCAAGTTTGAGTTACTTTGCTAGAATAAGTCTATAGTTTGAGTTACTTTGCTAAATAAACCCAAGACTTCTCCAACGCAATCTCTGAAAACAGACACCAGCAAACATCCGCACACATGGATACGAAAGCCGGCAATCCAACCGTATACATCAAATGTCCGCCTCTGTTAATTTTAAATAAAATAGAGCACAACAACCTTCCGTCAAATAGCAGCGCTTAACTAAATTTCCTTTCGCCAAACTTGCCAAATAGTCTTTCTACAATAACTAAGTGATTCCCTTAAAACGAAAGCAATTGTGGACTTGTGGTTAGTAGCTTTTTGTTTGGAGGAAGGCTACAAATTAGTGTAGCTTCCCCCAAATATAGTAGCCTATCTTGCTTCCTTCCGCCAAATAAAGCACTTGAAGAAAAAAAAAATAGTGAAACAAAGTGATTAGTAGCTTTCGTCAAACTTCAAACATGTTATCCGCCAAACGCCAAGCATGCTAATCACCTTCCTGACAAGCCCTGCAACATCGTCTTTTCGCCATTTGGACGGAGAGTAGAGGGACACGTGATGGCTTTTATTTGGTCGGATGGATGTCTGGACTTCCGCAAACCTTTTCCTCAAGTATGCTTCTTTTTTGCAGAAATTCAGGCATTAGGACTTGTTCGCGAATAAATATGGGTTTGTGTTGGATGATAAATTACATTTGAACAGCTCGATCCATACATTTACAGGCTATTTTAAGGTCCGCATTGGAAATGACTAAGAATCTGGATTTAGGTTCAGTTCAGCAAAAATCATTATTTAAAATCGAACGGTTCCATTATTTGGTCCAAGATACTACTCCCTCCATACCAGTGCATTACACACATTATGAAAATCAGATAATTCTACAACTCTCAGGTACAACGCATTAACTCCCACCTCATACTCCTTTTCTTCACGAAAAAAGGAATCGACCAATAAAACATGTAGGGCGTGTATGCCTTCACTGACTCACTACTTGTCATGACATCCAATGGTTAGTCCTCTATGTGCAATTGTATTAATTGGCAAATAAACATCAAGTTCTCTTTTTTTTTTCCTCCAACTTGGCCGCAGTGCACAACCTAAAATGTATAATGGACCGGTGTGCAGTAGTGTGTTCTATGCATATGGAAATTAGTATCCGCCGGTTGATTGGCTCCTCCAACTATCCTTGATCGAATGGGCAAACAAGGAAGCATATGTATTAATGCTATTTGGTGTGTGACTAAGCTTATGCCTTATCAAGGCATCTTCAAGGCGGACCCTCAAACCGTTTGCATCCGTCCAAACCGTGATGTCTAGAACGCGAATCCATCCAACGCGAGCCTGTATCGGTCTGTCGAACGATCCAGACGTACCTTTTTCAGCAAACCTGAGACAAACACGGGGGAGCTTTGCGAAGTTCGGACAACAGACACATAGGACTCCGACACCTTCGGCCCACCTAAAACCCTTCTCGGACCCATGCCTCTATTCTCCCCATTTTCTCTCCCTGTTTCTCTCTTGCCGTCACCGTCGCTATATGCAAGGATCCTAACAATTGCAGTGCATTACTGATAAGAGGTCAAGCCAATCTTTTTAAGGGCGTCATATTTGGCAATTAAATCATCATAACCCATCACTCCCTTCCGTATACAGTTGAACAATGGTCTCCTCATTTAGAAGCGTAGCCGAAAAAACTTAGCAGGTAATAGTGGTTTTGTCTGATGAAAATAGTCGTTAAAGAGTAGGTCATGACCTCTTTCTATGTTATGATTCAATCCAGGGACATGGCCCGGTATCGATCCCCTGAAAATTGGTCGTTGCCTCACAATGTGTTCATCCAGGAGAAGTGTATCAACCACACCATCATCATCATCATCATCGGACGATGTTGAACATCTGAAGTTATTGTAAAAAAAAAACTCCTCAAAGCTATCCACCATGTTCCTTCCTAGTGATGTGAATTCGTACCTCACTAAACATCGGTGGGCGTGGGTGAGTCTCAGTCGGGCAAACGTCCGAACACCATGTGAGCGCATGTGGACGAGTCTCTGACGGTGATCGCTCACTCCTTCCCGTCCACACAGCAGGGCTTGTCCTTGGCCGATGAACCACACGTCCTTTGACATCAACAGTGGAGTTGGCAGTGGTATGTCGAAGGGCAATGATGACCCTGGGCACGTTGCGGGCCCCAAGCTACACCGTTGGTGACAAAGAAGCGGAACCGGCGGGGAAGGGGTAGATTGTGACAACCCGAGACCGACGTTCCAGAAGATTCCCCTTCTATTCCGTTTTCGTCGTGTGTCTATTTTCTTTTGTCGCATCATCATCGCATCATGCGCATCATCAGCATTGCATCGGCATCTCCGTTGCCGCCAATTTTCAAAAGTTGCATCCGTTGTTAGTTGCCGGTTCTCGTCGTTGTTCGTTCTGTGCCCGTCCGCACACACACGCGCCCGCGGCATCGTCAAAACCCTGTTTTAAAAGTGTGTTGAAAACTTTCTCTGATCAGGGTGAAACTTGGCATGCGGTCATAATTAGTTATAGCTAGGTCGCCTGTCGAATTTCGTCGCGATCGGAGTCCGTCGCGACCGTAGCGGCACTGTATTCGGTCTACCGTCGGAGGGTTGTCGGTGTTTTAAAAATCATTGCCGCGTCGCCCGTTTCCCCTCTCGTCTCCGGATATCTACACTACACGGCCACTTACCCGTTCCCGCGTGCGGAATCGTCCGATTCCGACCGCACGGTTGGATCCGGAACGAAATTCCGGTTATCCTAGCCCCCCCATTTGTCTATATATAGTCCCCGTGTGCATTTTTTAGACAGCAACCCCGTGCCTCGGGAACTGCGCCCACCTACCCCGAAACCCTAACCCTCTCTCTCTCCCCTCAGCCTCCCACCAGCCCCGCGGCCCCACCGAGCCCAGATCGGGCCCTGGCAAGGCCCATCCGGCCGCCGCCGCCCGAAGCGCCCGAGCGCGCCCGCGCTCGAGGGAGAGCCCCCGCTCGCCGCATGCCTCGGCCAGCTGCGCCCCGAGCCGCCGCACCTCCCTCGTCGGTGCCCCGCCTCCGCGCCGCCGGGATCCTCGCCGGCCGCCGCATCCTGCCTGCATCCGCCAGCCGCCTTCCCGAGTTGCATGCAAGCCGCCTTGTCGCGCCGCCGCAACCTTGCCGTCCGGCCGCCGCCTTGAGCCGCCACCACCGGGAACGAAGCCCCGGTGGTCGGATCCGTCCGCGCAGCAGCTTCTCCGCCTGGATCCCCCCTCGCCTGAGCGCCCTCGCCGGTATCTCTTCCCCGGCCGCCGCCATGGCTCCTCATGGGAGAACGAGGGAGCCCCCGGGAACGACGACCGAGCCTCCCGCCTCGGCCCCGAGCCGCTGCGCCAGGCAAGGCCCATATCCTCGCCGAGGCCCAGCTCCACCTCTGCTGCACCAGGCCGGCCCAAGTGGCCACGGTGAGCACCCCCTGCGCCTGAGCATTTTTTTGTTGTGCTAATTATGTCAGGCCCAGAAGCAGATCTGGCCCAGTAGTTTTCCTCATTTAGGGTTTTTTATTCGAATAAGTGATATTCCAGATTATAGACGTATTTTAGATCGCCCGTAGTTTAATAACTGTAAGTCGGATCGCGATGTGTTGTATATGGTTTTGGCGTAGAATTTCGCGTAGAATCCATTTTTGCAACTTGCATAATTGTTTGACGTCGTTTAGCGTGCTGAATGCCTAGAAACACGTGCTGTTTCAATAGGTTTCGTCCCGTTTTATTTTCTCGTGCGTGTCCGGTTTGCTCGAATGCCATAGTAGAAATGTCCATGTTTTAGGAACCACTTTTCCATGTATTTTAGAGTAGCCATTTTATTTCCCGTGTTTAGGACGTTATCTCGTATTTATGTGTGGCAATATTTTTGTGTTGCAACCCCACATATTTTATATGTTTTGCCATTAGAGCAAGTTAGTTCGCGTGATATTTTGCCATGTTGCCCTCTTATCTATTTCGTAGGATTTATTCCATGCTTCGTTTGAAGGAGTTGTCAACTAGAGAGTTGTTCTTGGGTGTTTACTCTAGCCCCTGGTATTTTTGGTTGCAATAGATATGCATGTTTAGGTGTGGTTTGCTTGCTCTCAAGTTGCTAGAAATAGTGCTGATTTGGAGGTGCTGAAATATTTCTAAGTCTGGAATCTGTTATATTTTGTTGCTGTTTTGTTTTGCTTCCATCTTGTGATCTGTAGCTCTTTTGAGGTTGGTGCTGTTGGGGAACGTCGCATGGGAAACAAAAAATTTCCTACGCGCACGAAGACCTATCATGGTGATGTCCATCTACGAGAGGGGATGAGTGATCTACGTACCCTTGTAGACCGTACAACAGAAGCGTTAGAGAACACATTTGATGTAGTGGAACGTCCTCACGTCCCTCGATCCGCCTCGCGAACAATCCCGCGATCAGTCCCACGATCTAGTACCGAACGGACGACACCTCCGCGTTCAGCACACGTACAGCTCGACGATGATCTCGGCCTTCTTGATCCAGCAAGAGAGACGGAGAGGTAGAAGAGTTCTCCGGCAGCGTGACGGCGCTCCGGAGGTTGGTGATGACCTTGTCTCAGCAGGGCTCCGCCCGAGCTCCGCAGAAACGCGATCTAGAGGAAAAACCGTGGAGGTATGTGGTCGGGCTGCCGTGGAAAAGTCGTCTCAAATCAGCCCTAAAACCTCCGTATATATAGGTGGGAGGGAGGGGACCTTGCCTTGGGGCTCAAGGAGCCCCAAGGGGGTCAGCCGAGCCAAGGGGGGAAGGCTCCCCCCCCAAACCGAGTTGGACTTGGTTTGGTGGGTGGGAGTCCTTCCCTTCCTTCCCACCTCCTCCTTTTTTTTTCTTTTCTCTTGATTTTCTCTTCTTGGCGCATAGGGCCCTTTTGGGCTGTCCCACCAGCCCACTAAGGGCTGGTGTGCCACCCTCAAGGCCTATGGGCTTCCCCGGGGTGGGTTGCCCCCCCGATGAACTCCCGGAACCCATTCGTCATTCCCAGTACATTCCCGGTAACTCCGAAAACCTTCCGGTAATCAAATGAGGTCATCCTATATATCAATCTTCGTTTCCGGACCATTCCGGAAACCCTCGTGACATCCGTGATCTCATCCGGGACTCCGAACAACATTCGGTAACCAACCATATAACTCAAATACGCATAAAACAACGTCGAACCTTAAGTGTGCAGACCCTGCGGGTTCGAGAACTATGTAGACATGACCCGAGAGACTTCTCGGTCAATATCCAATAGCGGGACCTGGATGCCCATATTGGATCCTACATATTCTACGAAGATCTTATCGTTTGAACCTCAGTGCCAAGGATTCATATAATCCCGTATGTCATTCCCTTTGTCCTTCGGTATGTTACTTGCCCGAGATTCCATCGTCAGTATCCGTATACCTATTTCAATCTCGTTTACCGGCAAGTCTCTTTACTCGTTCCGTAATACAAGATCCCGCAACTTACACTAAGTTACTTTGCTTGCAAGGCTTGTGTGTGATGTTGTATTACCGAGTGGGCCCCGAGATACCTCTCCGTCACACGGAGTGACAAATCCCAGTCTTGATCCATACTAACTCAACTAACACCTTCGGAGATACCTGTAGAGCATCTTTATAGTCACCCAGTTAGGTTGCGACGTTTGATACACACAAAGCATTCCTCCGGTGTCAGTGAGTTATATGATCTCATGGTCATAGGAATAAATACTTGACACGCAGAAAATAGTAGCAACAAAATGACACGATCAACATGCTACGTCTATTAGTTTTGGTCTAGTCCATCACGTGATTCTCCTAATGACGTGATCCAGTTATCAAGCAACAACACCTTGTTCATAATCAGAAGACACCGACTATCTTTGATCAACTGGCTAGCCAACTAGAGGCTTGATAGGGACGGTGTTTTGTCTATGTATCCACACATGTAAATGAGTCTTCATTCAATACAATTATAGCATGGATAATAAACGATTATCTTGATACAGGAATTATAATAACAACTATATTTATTATTGCCTCTAGGGCATAATTCCAACAGTGCAATGGAGTAAGTGTTGGAATTATGCCCTAGAGGCAATAATAAATATAGTTATTATTATAATTCCTGTATCAAGATAATAGTTTATTATCCATGCTATAATTGTATTGAATGAAGACTCCTTTACATGTGTGGATACATAGACAAAACACCGTCCCTAGCATGCCTCTAGTTGGCTAGCCAGTTGATCAATGATAGTCGGTGTCTTCTGATTATGAACAAGGTGTTGTTGCTTGATAACTGGATCACGTCATTAGGAGAATCACGTGATGGACTAGACCCAAACTAATAGACGTAGCATGTTGATCGTGTCATTTTGTTGCTACTGTTTTCTGCGTGTCAAGTATTTATTCCTATGACCATGAGATCATATAACTCACTGACACCGGAGGAATGCTTTGTGTGTATCAAACGTCGCAACCTAACTGGGTGACTATAAAGATGCTCTACAGGTATCTCCAAAGGTGTTAGTTGAGTTAGTATGGATCAAGACTGGGATTTGTCACTCCGTGTGATGGAGAGGTATCTCGGGGCCCACTCGGTAATACAACATCACACACAAGCCTTGCAAGCAATGTAACTTAGTGTAAGTTGCGGGATCTTGTATTACGGAACGAGTAAAGAGACTTGCCGGTAAACGAGATTGAAATAGGTATGCGGATACTAACGATCGAATCTCGGGCAAGTAACATACCGAAGGACAAAGGGAATGACATACGGGATTATACGAATCCTTGGCACTGAGGTTCAAACGATAAGATCTTCGTAGAATATGTAGGATCCAATATGGGCATCCAGGTCCCGCTATTGGATATTGACCGAGGAGTCTCTCGGGTCATGTCTACATAGTTCTCGAACCCGCAGGGTCTGCACACTTAAGGTTCGACGTTGTTTTATGCGTATTTGAGTTATATGGTTGGTTACCGAATGTTGTTCGGAGTCCCGGATGAGATCACGGACGTCACGAGGGTTTCCGGAATGGTCCGGAAACAAAGATTGATATATAGGATGACCTCATTTGATTACCGGAAGGTTTTCGGAGTTACCGGGAATGACGAATGGGTTCCGGGAGTTCACCGGGGGGGGGGGGGGGCAACCCACCCCGGGGAAGCCCATAGGCCTTGGGGGAGCCACACCAGCCCTTAGTGGGCTGGTGGGACAGCCCACAAGTGCCCTATGCGCCAAGGAGAAGAAAATCAAGAGAGAAAGAAAAAAAAGGAGGAGGTGGGAAGGAAGGGGGACTCCCTCCCACCAAACCTAGTCCAACTCGGTTTGGGGGGGGGGGGAGAGTCCTCCCCCTTGGACTCGGCCGACCCCCTTGGGGCTCCTTGAGCCCCAAGGCAAGGCCCCCTCCCTCCCACCTATATATACGGAGGTTTTAGGGCTGAGTTGAGACGACTTTTCCACGGCAGCCCGACCACATACCTCCACGGTTTTTCCTCTAGATCGCGTTTCTGCGGAGCTCGGGCGGAGCCCTGCTGAGACAAGGTCATCACCAACCTCCGGAGAGCCGTCACGCTGCCGGAGAACTCTTCTACCTCTCCGTCTCTCTTGCTGGATCAAGAAGGCCGAGATCATCGTCGAGCTGTACGTGTGCTGAACGCGGAGGTGCCGTCCGTTCGGTACTAGATCGTGGGACTGATCGCGGGATTGTTCGCGGGGCGGATCGAGGGACGTGAGGACGTTCCACTACATGAACCGCGTTCTCTAACGCTTCTGCTGTACGGTCTACAAGGGTATGTAGATCACTCATCCCCTCTCGTAGATGGACATCACCATGATAGGTCTTCGTGCGCGTAGGAAATTTTTTGTTTCCCATGCGACGTTCCCCAACAGTGGCATCATGAGCTAGGTTCATGCGTAGATGTCTTCTCGAGTAGAACACAAAAGTTTTTGTGGGCGGTGATGTGCGTTTTGCTGCCCTCCTTAGTCTTTTCTTGATTCCGCGGTATTGTTGGATTGAAGCGGCTTGGACCGACATTACTCGTACGCTTACGAGAGACTGGTTTCATCGTTACGAGTAACCCCCTTTGCTCAAAGATGACTGGCAAGTGTCGGTTTCTCCAACTTTAGTTGAATCGGATTTGACCGAGGAGGTCCTTGGATGAGGTTAAATAGCAACTCATATATCTCCATTGTGGTGTTTGCGTAAGTAAGATGCGATCCTACTAGATACCCTTGGTCACCACGTAAAACATGCAACAACAAAATTAGAGGACGTCTAACTTGTTTTTGCAGGGTATGATTGTGATGTGATATGGCCAACGATGTGATGTGATATATTGGATGTATGAGATGATCATGTTGTAATAGAAATATCGACTTGCACGTCGATGGTACGGCAACCGGCAGGAGCCATAGGGTTGTCTTTATACTAACGTTTGTGCTTGCAGATGCGTTTACTATTTTGCTAGGATGTAGCTTTGGTAGTAATAGCATGAGTAGCACGACAACCCCGATGGCAACACGTTGATGGATGATCATGGTGTGGCGCCGGTGACAAGAAGATCGTGCCGGTGCTTTGGTGATGGAGATCAAGAAGCACGTGATGATGGCCATATCATGTCACTTATGAATTGCATGTGATGTTAATCCTTTTATGCACCTTATTTTGCTTAGAACGACGGTAGCATTATGAGGTGATCTCTCACTAAAATTTCAAGACGAAATTGTGTTCTCCCCGACTGTGCACCGTTGCTACAGTTCGTCGTTTCGAGACACCACGTGATGATCGGGTGTGATAGACTCAACGTTCACATACAACGGGTGCAAAACAGTTGCGCACGAGGAACACTCGGGTTAAGCTTGACGAGCCTAGCATGTGCAGACATGGCCTCGGAACACATGAGACCGAAAGGTCGATCATGAATCATATAGTTGATATGATTAGCATAGGGATGCTTACCACTGAAACTATACTCAACTCACGTGATGATCGGACTTGGGATAGTGTAAGTGGATCATGAACCACTCAAATGACTAGAGAGATGTACTTTTTGAGTGGGAGTTTAGCATATAATTTGATTAAGTTGAACTCTAATTATCTTGAACATAGTCTAAGTCCACTTTGAATATATTTGTGTTGTAGATCATGGCTCACGCGACAGTCATCCTGAATTTTAATACGTTCCTAGAGAAAGCTAAGTTGAAAGATGATGGAAGCAACTTTGTAGACTGGGCTCGTAATCTTAAGCTAATCTTACAAGCTGGGAAGAAGGATTATGTCCTTAATGCTGCGCTAGGAGATGAACCACCCGCTACGGCTGATAAGGATGTTAAGAACGCTTGGTTAGCACGTAAGGAGGACTACTCAATAGTTCAATGTGCAGTCTTGTATGGCTTAGAACCGGGACTTCAACGTCGCTTTGAGCGTCATGGAGCATTTGAGATGTTCCAGGAGTTGGAGTTTATCTTTCAGAAGAACGCCCGGATCGAGAGGTATGAGACCTCCGATAAATTCTATGCTTGCAAGATGGAGGAAAACTCGTCTGTCAGTGAACATGTGCTCAAAATGTCTGGGTACTCAAACCGTCTAGCTGAGCTGGGGACTGAACTCCCGCAAGAAGCTATCACTGACAGAATCCTTCAATCACTGCCGCCAAGCTATAAAGGCTTTGTGTTGAACTACAACATGCAAGGGATGAACAAGTCTCCCGGCGAGTTGTTTGCGATGCTGAAAGTCGCAGAGTCTGAACTCCGTAAAGAGCATCAAGTGTTGATGGTGAGCAAGACCACTAGTTTCAAGAGAAACGGCTAAGGCAAGAAGGGCAATTCGAAGAAGAGCGGCAAGCCTGTTGCCAATCCGCCGAAGAAACCCAAGGCTGGACCTAAGCTTGAAACAGAGTGCTTCTATTGCAAGGGTATGGGTCACTGGAAGCGCAATTGCCCCAAGTACCTAGCAGATAAGAAGGCGGGCAAAGAAAAATCAGGTATATTTGATATACATGTTATTGATGTGTACTTAACCGGCTCTCGTAGTAGTGCCTGGGTATTCGATACCGGTTCTGTTGCTCACATTTGCAACTCGAAGCAGGAACTTTGGAATAGACGAAGGCTGGCGAAAGACGAAGTGACGATGCGCGTAGGAAATGGTTCCAAGGTTGATGCAATCGCCGTCGGCACAGTGTCACTTCAGCTACCATCGGGATTAGTGATGAACTTAAATCGTTGTTATTTAGTGCCTGCGTTGAGCATGAACATTATATCTGGATCTTGTTTATTGCGAGACGGTTACTCTTTTAAGTCAGAGAATAATGGTTGTTCTATTTCTATGAGTAACATCTTTTATGGTCATGCACCGAATGTGAGAGGATTGTTCATATTGAATCTTGATAGCGATACGCATATACATAACATTGAGACCAAAAGAGTTAGAGTTAACAATGATAGCGCCATATTTTTGTGGCACTGCCGCTTAGGTCATATTGGTGTAAAACGCATGAAGAAACTTCATTCTGATGGACTTTTGGAGTCACTTGACTTTGATTCACTTGACACGTGCGAACCATGCCTCATGGGCAAGATGACTAAGACTCCGTTCTCAGGAACAATGGAGCGTGCAGGTGACTTGTTGGAAATCATACATACCGATGTGTGTGGTCCGATGAGCGTGGAGGCACGCGGCGGATATCGTTATTTTCTCACCTTCACTGACGATTTAAGTAGATATGGTTATGTCTACTTGATGAAGCACAAGTCTGAAACATTTGAAAAGTTCAAGCAATTTCAGAGTGAAGTGGAAAATCATCGTAACAAGAAGATCAAGTTCCTACGGTCTGATCGTGGGGGTGAATATCTGAGTTTCGAGTTTGGTACTCACTTAAGACAATGTGGAATTGTTTCACAGTTAACACCGCCTGGAACACCACAGCGTAATGGTGTGTCCGAACGTCGTAATCGTACTCTATTAGAGATGGTGCGATCTATGATGTCTCTTACTGATTTGCCGTTATCATTTTGGGGCTATGCATTAGAAACAGCTGCATTCACTTTAAATAGGGCACCATCAAAATCCGTTGAGACGACACCATACGAACTATGGTATGGCAAGAGGCCAAAGTTGTCGTTTAGATGCTTATGTCAAAAAGCTTCAGCCTGAAAAGCTGGAACCCAAAGCGGAAAAGTGCGTCTTCATAGGTTACCCAAAAGAGACAGTTGGGTACACCTTCTATCTCAAATCCGAGGGCAAAGTGTTTGTTGCTAAAAACGGAGCTTTTCTCGAGAAGGAGTTTCTCTCTAGAGAATTGAGTGGGAGGAAGATAGAACTTGACGAGGTTGTCGAACCTCTCATCCCTCTGGATGGTGGCGCAGGGCAAGGGGAAACCTCTGTCGTTGCGACGCCGGTTGAGGAGGAAGTTAATGATGATGATCATGAAACTCCAGTTCAAGTTTCTGTTGAACCACGCAGGTCGACGAGATCACACGCTGCTCCAGAGTGGTACGGTAATCCCGTCTTATCAATCATGTTGTTAGACAACAATGAACCTGCAAATTATGAAGAAGCTATGGTGGGCCCAGATTCCAACAAATGGCTAGAAGCCATGAAATCTGAGATAGGATCCATGTATGAGAACAAAGTGTGGACTTTGGAGATACTACCTGAGAGCCGCAAGGCTATTCAGAACGAATGGATCTTTAAGAAGAAGACGGACGCTGACGGTAATGTGACCGTTTATAAAGCTCGACTTGTGGCAAAGGGTTTTTCACAAGTTCCAGGAGTTGACTACGATGAGACTTTCTCACCCGTAGCGATGCTTAAGTCCGTCAGAATCATGTTAGCAATAGCTGCATTTTTCTATTATGAAATCTGGCAGATGGATGTCAAAACGGCGTTCCTTAACGGTTTCTTTTAGGAAGAGTTGTATATGATGCAACCCGAAGGTTTTGTCGATCCTAAAAATGCTGACAAGGTGTGCAAGCTCCAGCGATCCATTTATGGACTGGTGCAAGCATCTCGGAGTTGGAACAAACGCTTTGATGAGGTGATCAAAGCATTTGGGTTTATACAAGTGGTTGGAGAATCTTGTATTTACAAGAAAGTGAGTGGGAGCTCTGTGGCGTTTCTGATATTATACGTGGATGACATATTACTGATTGGAAACAACATAGAGCTTTTAGAGAGCATAAAAGGTTACTTGAATAAAAGTTTCTCTATGAAGGACCTAGGAGAAGCTGCTTACATTCTAGGCATTAAGATCTATAGGGATAGATTAAAACGCCTGATAGGACTTTCACAAAGCACATACCTTGATAAAGTTTTGAAGAGGTTCAAAATGGAACAGTCCAAGAAAGGCTTCTTGCCAGTTTTGCAAGGTACAAGATTGAGTAATACTCAGTGCCCAGCAACTGATGAAGATAGAGAGCATATGCGCTCCGTCCCCTATGCTTCAGCCATAGGTTCTATCATGTATGCGATGCTGTGCACTAGACCGGATGTTAGCCTGGCCATAAGTATGGCAGGTAGGTTCCAGAGTAATCCAGGAGTGGATCACTGGACAACGGTCAAGAATATCCTGAAGTACCTGAAAAGGACTAAGGAGATGTTTCTCGTATATGGAGGTGACGAAGAGCTCGCCGTAAAAGGTTACGTCGATGCAAGCTTTGACACAGATCCGGACGACTCTAAGTCGCAGACCGGATACGTATTTATTCTTAATGGGGGTGCAGTAAGCTGGTGCAGTTCCAAGCAAAGCGTCGTAGCAGATTCTACATGTGAAGCAGAGTACATGGCTGCCTCGGAGGCAGCTAAGGAGGGTGTCTGGATGAAGCAGTTCATGACGGATCTTGGAGTGGTGCCAAGCGCACTGAATCTAATAACCTTGTTCTGTGACAACACTGGTGCCATTGCCTTAGCAAAGGAACCACGGTTTCACAAGAAGACCAGACACATCAAACGACGCTTCAACCTCATCCGCGACTACGTCGAGGAAGAGGACGTAAATATATGCAAAGTGCACACGGATCTGAATGTAGCAGACCCGCTGACTAAACCTCTTCCACGGCCAAAACATGATCGACACCAGAACTGTATGGGTGTTAGATTTATTACAATGTAATTCACATGGTGATGTGAGGGCTAGATTATTGACTCTAGTGCAAGTGGGAGACTGTTAGAATTATGCCCTAGAGGCAATAATAAATATAGTTATTATTATAATTCCTGTATCAAGATAATAGTTTATTATCCATGCTATAATTGTATTGAATGAAGACTCCTTTACATGTGTGGATACATAGACAAAACACCGTCCCTAGCATGCCTCTAGTTGGCTAGCCAGTTGATCAATGATAGTCGGTGTCTTCTGATTATGAACAAGGTGTTGTTGCTTGATAACTGGATCACGTCATTAGGAGAATCACGTGATGGACTAGACCCAAACTAATAGACGTAGCATGTTGATCGTGTCATTTTGTTGCTACTGTTTTCTGCGTGTCAAGTATTTATTCCTATGACCATGAGATCATATAACTCACTGACACCGGAGGAATGCTTCGTGTGTATCAAACGTTGCAACGTAACTGGGTGACTATAAAGATGCTCTACAGGTATCTCCGAAGGTGTTAGTTGAGTTAGTATGGATCAAGACTGGGATTTGTCACTCCGTGTGACGGAGAGGTATCTCGGGGCCCACTCGGTAATACAACATCACACACAAGCCTTGCAAGCAATGTAACTTAGTGTAAGTTGCGGGATCTTGTATTACGGAACGAGTAAAGAGACTTGCCGGTAAACGAGATTGAAATAGGTATGCGGATACTGACGATCGAATCTCGGGCAAGTAACATACCGAAGGACAAAGGGAATGACATACGGGATTATACGAATCCTTGGCACTGAGGTTCAAACGATAAGATCTTCGTAGAATATGTAGGATCCAATATGGGCATCCAGGTCCCGCTATTGGATATTGACCGAGGAGTCTCTCGGGTCATGTCTACATAGTTCTCGAACCTGCAGGGTCTGCACACTTAAGGTTCGACGTTGTTTTATGCGTATTTGAGTTATATGGTTGGTTACCGAATGTTGTTCGGAGTCCCGGATGAGATCACGGACGTCACGAGGGTTTCCGGAATGGTCCGGAAACAAAGATTGATATATAGGATGACCTCATTTGATTACCGGAAGGTTTTCGGAGTTACCGGGAATGACGAATGGGTTCCGGGAGTTCACCGGGGGGGGGGGGGGGCAACCCACCCCGGGGAAGCCCATAGGCCTTGGGGGAGCCACACCAGCCCTTAGTGGGCTGGTGGGACAGCCCACAAGTGCCCTATGCGCCAAGGAGAAGAAAATCAAGAGAGAAAGAAAAAAAGGAGGAGGTGGGAAGGAAGGGGGACTCCCTCCCACCAAACCTAGTCCAACTCGGTTTGGGGGGGGGGGGAGAGTCCTCCCCCTTGGACTCGGCCGACCCCCTTGGGGCTCCTTGAGCCCCAAGGCAAGGCCCCCTCCCTCCCACCTATATATACGGAGGTTTTAGGGCTGATTTGAGACGACTTTTCCACGGCAGCCCGACCACATACCTCCACGGTTTTTCCTCTAGATCGCGTTTCTACGGAGCTCGGGCGGAGCCCTGCTGAGACAAGGTCATCACCAACCTCCGGAGCGCCGTCACTCTGCCGGAGAACTCTTCTACCTCTCCGTCTCTCTTGCTGGATCAAGAAGGCCGAGATCATCGTCGAGCTGTACGTGTGCTGAACGCGGAGGTGCCGTCCGTTCGGTACTAGATCGTGGGACTGATCGCGGGATTGTTCGCGGGGCGGATCGAGGGACGTGAGGACGTTCCACTACATCAACTGCGTTCTCTAACGCTTCTGCTGTACGGTCTACAAGGGTATGTAGATCACTCATCCCCTCTCGTAGATGGACATCACCATGATAGGTCTTCGTGCGCGTAGGAAAATTTTTGTTTCCCATGCGACGTTCCCCAACAGTAAGTTGTAGTCCTTGTCATTCTCTAGCATGTTGTGAATTTTCATGCCATTTGGATCCCTGTAGCTATAGGTTTTGCTGCTGTCAATATGCCTTCAGATAAAAAACTGCAGCTTCAAAAACTGCTATTTTCACTAAGTCTGAAATAGTGTGTGGGAAGCCATTTTGTGACTTCTTTTCCTAGTGTTCCTTGCTGCCATGCTAGTTGTTGTTAGTTGTTTGTTGTAGTGCTTCTTGCCCTCTTTCGTGTCATGCCTTGATTGATTATATTGGAGTTGAGTAGCTCATAGTTGTGGGGCGTAGATAATGCTATGTGGCTGATTTTGGCAGATTGTAGTGATTTCTTGTTTTGCTCGTAGATGTTAAACCGTAGCTCCGATTTGATCGTGTCCTACATGAAACTTGCTTAGAACCTCGTGTAGTTTCATTTTCTCTTGCTGGTTGTATGTTTTGAAGTGCTCGTGACCGTCGTTGCACACATATTGCATCCATGCCATCATATCTTGCGGTGCTTGTATCTTTTGAACCGTAGCTCTGTTGGAGATGTTCTCTATGTGTAAATTGCTTGAATTGACGCGTAGAATCACGTGAACCTATTTTTTTGCTGTTTAACAACTAATTAAATGTGTTAGTACAGATCTGGACAGAATTGTAAATTAACATATGAGGTCGTTTCGGATGTGCTATATGTCATTTCCGACCTCATTTAAAATGCCTAGATAGGTAGATTAATTGCGCTTCACCTCTTGACATGTTTAATCACATTTAATAATGCCGTGTATCTAATTGAGATAGAACTAAATAATTAAACATGGAGTTTCGTCAATATGCAACTCGTTGCATATTGAACTTCACTTAATGTGTAGTGTTTGATTGTGTAAATTGTCATGCCGTGACTTGCATGTATTCAGCTGCTCATGCATCATATGTGTTGTGCATCGTGTGGTGAATTCCGTGTGTTGATTTGTGTTTCCAGTTTGCTTCGTCTCGATAGAGTTCCGCAGCGTGCCGGATTGTGAGGACCCGTTCGACTATGTCGGTTCATCTGCTTCACGGAGGCATTCTTCTTCCAAGCGGGATCTCAGGCAAGATGACCATTTCCCCAGATACCATTACTATCATTGCCATGCTAGTTTACCGTTTCTATCGTTTATGTCTCGTTGCCTACCACATGTTAAATATCAGCATCTCAACAATGCCATATAAACCTTCAACCTGTTCAACCTAGCAAACCACTGATTGGCTATGTTACCGCTTGCTTAACCCTGGTTAGCGTTGCTAGTTGCAGGTGCAGTTGCTTCCATGTGAAAATATGGGTCCCTTGTCATATCACCATATTAATGCTATTTAATTTAATGCACCTATATACTTGGTAAAAGGTGGAAGGCTCGGCCTTTCTAGCCTGGTGTTTTGTTCCACCTTTGCCCCCTTAGTTTCGGCTACCGGTGTTATGTTCCATAATTGAGCGCTCCTAACACGATCGGGGATGTTATGGGGATCCCCTTGATAATTCGTTTTAGATTAAAGCTGGTCTGGCAAGGCCCAACATTGGTTCTACATTTGCCCAACACAATAATTCTGTTAATTTGAAATGCATAGGGAGTTAGCGCTACCCGAGGAGTAATTCTACATAATACAGGGAGGGCCAGTGCTGATGGTGCTGGTACAAAACAGAGCACTGTGCGGGGCCAACCCAGGGAAACTTGGGTGATTTCTATCAGGCTGCCGTACACGAAGCTTATCCGTCGTGTCGTGAGAACGAGATACGCGGCTCCTATCGGGATCGTCGACACGCCGGGCGGCCTTGCTGGATTAGTTTTACCTTTGACGAGATATCTTGTGCATCGGGACTCCGGTGATGCTTTGGGTAATCTCAGAGTTGAGGTTTTCCACTAGGGAATCCGACGAGATCGCGAGCTTCGTGATTGAGGATTTCTATGCGGCTTGTGGTTATTTGTGATGGACTAGTTGGAGCACCCCTGCAGGGTTAAATCTTTCGGAAAGCCGTGCCCGCGGTTATGTGGCAACGTGGAAACTTTGTTTAACACTGGTTCTAGATAACTTGAAGTTAACTTAATTAAAATATGGCAACTGTGTGCGTAACCGTGACTGTCTCTTTCGTGAGTTCTTTCTCCGATCGAGGACACGGTGGGGTTATGTCTGACGTAGGTAGGTGTTCAGGATCATTCATTTGATCATCAGTAGTCACGTCCGTTATGCGTAGATCTTCCCCCTCTTATTTTCTTGTACTCGTAAGTTAGCCACCAAATATATGCTTAGCCGCTGCGCAACCTCACCACTTAACCATACCTCACCCATTAAGCTTTGTTAGTCTTGATACCTTTGGAAATGAGATTGTTGAGTCCCCTATGGCTCACAGATTACTACAACACCAGTTGCAGGTACAGGTAAAGGTTACTTGACGCGAGCGCATTGATTGTTCATTTGGAGTTGCTTCTTCTTCTTCTTCATCGATCTAGGATGGGTTCTAGGTCGGCAGCCTGGGATAGCAAGGATGGACGTCGTTCTTATTTTTCTCGTTTGTTTTCGTCCGTAGTCGGACCCTGCTCTTACTCTTGATGATTATGGAATGTACTGATGTGACTCTGATGTAGCTTGTGGCGAGTGTAAGACAATTATATATATATATATATATATATATATATATATATATCTTCTTTTCAGTACATGTACTTGTAATGATATCCATTCTTGCGACACGACGAGATGTGCTTCTATCCCTGACAAGGCCTTCGTGCCAAATTGAGAATAGGGTCGCATCTTGGGCATGACATAGATGCAAGGTCCATGGATGCGGCAACGATGAGGGTGAAGGTGACAAAGAGGTTGGAAGTTGGGTGGTGGCGGCGAGGGCGACAAGGCCGGGAGGACAAGCTCCTTTTGGTAGGCGGCATGGAATGACCTTTGTGCCACCGACGGACATGCTAAGGGAGGACACCACGGGTGTCCATGGTGTGGCTGCAGACCCAAATCTAGATCAAATTTCGGTTAGAAATGGATCCAAGCGGATAAAAAATTGATAAATGTTTGTTTGTATCGAAGTGTTGGACCGTGTTATTTAACCGCACACAAGCATTTTGAGTGGCGTGGTCATTGGATTTGCCCTATTGTCATGTCCGCACCACCCTAGGGCTTCCATTGTCGTCCGTTCCGTACAACGATTCGCTCACGTGGTGCGCGTTGATGCAGTGAATTTTCCGGAAAGAAACGGGGAATGGTATTAAATGGAAATTAGTCAATCTCAAGCTGTGATAAGCCGTAACGCCTCCCTGGTGTTGTGCTAGGCAAATGCATCTCTCATTTTAAACCGACTCCCGCTCAACGCCTGTTTGCAAACCTGAATCACATACCCTTATCTCAAACCCAAGGGCTCCCACGGCCGCCTCCTTCCTTCCTGTCCGCGGACCGTCCAAAACTCCCAATCAAAACCCAAAGCCCGACACCCAACACAATTGAGCCACACGAGTGATGAGTCCCATTTATGTGATTGTTTTCTTTATATTTTTGTACCTACTTCCTAGGATTTGTGTGATTTTACCGCGTCCGTGCACTATTTTTTGTCGTTTTCTTCGGATATTGCTTTTTGGACCAAATATTAATTCAAGTGAGAAAATCTCAAAAAGTGGTAGCGGAATCACATAGCTAAAGCGATTGTCACTTACGATAAAAGAAAGAAGTAAAATGGGCAAAGGAGTGGCCGCCACTAGGCGTCCAGAACATAACACAGAGTTCCATATGACCGTGCATGCTCGTATGAGCGGTCATATGGAGTGTTATAGATGCCGCCTTGTCAAATATATTCTCGCTGTGAATACGGATCGGGGAACAGAGACCCATAGAGGCATATATACTAGGAACACATCCAGAACGAGGAACTCTAGCTGCTCGAGTGATTCAGAGGGAGGATCCGATGAAGGAGGTTGCCACCTCCACCATCTCCATCATGAGGGCTCCGACATCATCCCCACCACCATCATCATCCCCACCGCCTACTTTTCCCTATTGTAACCTCAAGAACTCTAGGTGATTAACTTGTGTATTACATGTGTGATCGTGATCCGACTATATTCTCCATCATAGGCGGTATGATGTTTGTTGCCTTCATGACTGACTAATCCCCTTAGTTCTTGGGGGTATGGATGAACCCTTATGTGTGATAGATCATTTGTTATTAGGATTTAACATCATCATTACATGTTTATGTTAATGATCTTCTTGACATTAGGTGAAGTCGACCATCCAATGTATGCCAATTTTGGACGAAAGATTATTACTGTTGGCGGACCATGTGGTTGTGGAGTTGGGTTGTGTGACAAGCCTCTTCTCCCTGCGTAGCGGATGTTGCAGCAGGGGGTAAAACGAAAACCACGGGGACTTCTTTCCCCTTGGTCACCTTTGATAACCTATTTGCTTATGGACGTGATGCCACTAGTAGAAAAAAGGGCTTTGGTCCAGGTCCTGAAATCCTATTAGTCCCGGTTCACATACGAACCGGGACCTATGATGACATTGGTCCCGGTTCGTGAGGCCAGGGCGCCGGCCGGGCATCGTGGGCCATTGGTCCCAGTTCGTCTCACCCCTTTTGTCCCAGTTCGAGTCAAGAACTAGGACTAATAGACCGGCAACCGTTCGTATCCCCTTTAGCCCCGATTGATGGATCAAACCGGGACTAAGGTGTGGTGGCGGGCATTCATACAACCGTTCGTATCCTCCTTTAGTCCCGGTTGGTGGATCAAACCGGGGTGGCGGCCCTTCGAATCACCCCTTTGGTGCCGGTTTGTCGTCCAACCCGGGACTAAAGGTCCAAACGGTTCGCCCTCCCGTGTCGTTTCCAGTGATGAAAACTACAACCGAAGTAGAGTCTATCGCCATTCTACGTTCTTCTCCTCTCCTTTGTTCTTCTTCTTCCTCTCTTCTTCCCCTCTCTTCTTCCATTCTTCTTCCACCATGACATATGATACCGGAGAGGTTCGCGCACATGGCACGACCTGGCTCAGGGTCGGGTACACGAACGAGAGCAGGGTGGTGCCAAATTTTTTGTCATGGTTCCGGGAGTGGGTTGACGCCGCGTCGGAGCATGAGGCGTTCTTGGGGCTTGATCTGGAGTTCACGCCCAACCATCAAGGTGTTGTCGTCATCCAGCTGTGTTTCAAACAACATGTCTTGATCTTCCCATGGGCGAGGTAAGTTTGGTGTCTTTCTTTGATCCAAGGTTATGAAAATTGCATGTATTGATCTTCTCTAGGTTCCATTTGATAGCAATATGGAGTTTCTATATACGTTCCACTGGATAGTTAATTGAGGGTTTCTTAATCACTTCATATGATATGAAAATTGCATAGGATAGCAATATGTGCTACAACATTGGATATATTGATCTCCCTAGGTTCCATTGGATAGCATATATTGATCTCCCTAGGTTCCATTGGATATATTACAACATAGGCTTTCTTTGCTCCAAGGTTATGAAAATTGCATATATTGATCTTCCTAGGTTCCATTGGATAGCAATATGCAATTTCTATATATGTTCCATTGGATATATAGTTAATAAAGGGTTTCTTGATCAATTCATAGGATATGAAAATTGCATAGGATAACAATATGTTACAATATTGGAATCCTATAAAGATTAATTTCTCTTTAGTTGTAGTGAAACAATTTTTCATTGGTAAGTTTTGAGGCTTTCTTTGATCCAAAGGTTATGAAAATTGCATATACTGATCTCTCTAGGTTCCATTGGATAGCAATATGCACTTTCTTTATATGTTCCATTGGATAGTTAATTGAGGGTTTCTTGATCAATTCATAGGATATGAAAAATGCATCGGATAGCAATATGTTACAATATTGGAATCCTATAAAGATCAATTCATAGGATATCAAAATTGCATAGAATAGCAATATGTTCCATTTGAATCGTTATGATAAATTTCTCTTTAGTTGTATTGAACATTTTCCCTTATTATACCAGTATGTAACATTTGTTTCATTTTAGTTTGTTGATGTTGTAGTAGTGACAAGCATTGTCCAGAACTCATGGACTTCCTTCGCAGCGGCATACGTTTCACTAGCGTTGACATAACGAACGACAGGACAAATATGAGGCGCAACTTTGGTATTGAGATACATGCTGAGTACCACATTGATCTCCAAGGCCTAATCCAGCTTGATTATTCGAGGACTTCAATGGCTGATGTCACAGCCCTAGATTTAGACTTGTTTGACATTGCATTCATGCATTCATTTAAATCCTTTTGAAATTGAAATGAGGAATGATGAAGCCTCAAAATGGAATTTCTGTTAAATAGGGAATATAATCAACTATCTCAAAGAATTCCAAGAAAATGTTCCTGTTGTTTTAAGAAAATATTGGCATGAGGAAAAACTCAAATAGGTATTTTTTGAAATCACAAAAATATTTTATCTTGGGCTTTTGAGGTAATGTAACAACTATTTCCATGGATTTATATCTATTATATATAAAATATAAGTCCATTAATTCTGAAGCTTTTTGTAGTGCCTTGAATAAATCCCTTGGACCCACCTGCAAATTATCAGAATTTTATAAAATGATTTGATTTTATTTTTAATTCAAAACAAATGTTAGAAAATAAATAAAAACATAAAAGAAAGAATAAGAGAGAAACTCTCACCTCGCGCCTAAGTGGCAGGCCCAACCCACCAATGGCTTCCCTGTCTTCTTCCTCCTCTGCCAGGAGGACAGGCAGCTGCGTGGCGCGGCGCCAACGCTGCCCGGCCACCTCCTGCTTGCCTCTGGCCGCGTGGAGCTGGCTAAGGACACCACGCACTCTCCCTTGCCTCTCTTAGCCTCTTCCCCTCGCTCCCCCTCTCTTTCTTTCCCCTCCGTCTCTCTTCCTCGTGCATGCCCGAGAGCACCGGCGAGCACCACCGCGGCCACCGACCCCCTCTTGCCCAGCCAATGTGCCCTCTAGCTCCATCGAGCTCCTCCCCGTCTGCTAGAAGAAAGAATCAAGCTCGGAGGCCCCCTGCCGTCGCCATCGTCGCTGTCTTCCTCACCTTCGGCCACCGGATGCCATTGACGATTCGGGGTGCACAGGGCCTCCCCGACCCTGCCGACAACGCCATCAGCTCCACCGTGAGCCCCTCTTCCATTTCCCCCCTTTGCCCCGTCGTCGTCCCCCTCTCCTAGCGCCATTTGCCACCAAGCCGAACTCCGGCCGCTGCTTGGGCTCGTCGCCGGCGTACCTCCGGTGCCCCTCCGGCCATCTACCTGCCACTAAAGGACTCAACGTGGCCCCGTGATCCCATTCTGCCTTTCTGCGTGTCAAATGGACGCCGATGCCGCGATTCCGGCAAGCTTCTGTCGCTCTGTTGGTCGCCGGCGTCGACCTCGCCGGCCTGAGCCACTGCCATGTGGGCCTGGCCGATCAGGGGTTAGTTTAGTCCTAATGACGCCACTATTTAACCCTAGTGACGCTCATAGCGGGCCCCAATGCATATTAAATAGAAATTAGAATAAATATAACTCTCTTAAATAAATATGACACTGACGTGTGGCCCCCACACGTCAGGTTTGACCCAGACCAGGTGAGCTGACCTGCTCACGTAATGCTGACGCAGAGCTGACGCAATAAGTAATTTCCTATTATAAAATAATTTCAGAAAATGCTGAAAACTTCTAAAAATCATAGAAAATAATCTATAAGTCCAATGAAGATAATTTATATATGAAAAATGACCAGAAAAATCCAAAGAATCTGTTTATGACATTTTCATGCATGTTTGAAAAAGTTAACATTACCAAGTACGCAAAATGATGATTAGGATAAATTTAAAAAAATAGTTGGAGTTAGAAATTGGTATATATTTGAATTCCACTTCAATTAATAAGATCAAACATTGAGCTAGGAAATTCAGTACCTCAATATGCCATCCTCATGCATGATAAAACAAATTATGCATGAGCATCAGGTCGAATCAATTAAAAGGGTATTTGAAGAATACCTTGTTTGAAGTGATATTGAATTTTGATTCAATTGAACTTCAACTTAAGAAATGGTAGCTACATTAGCCCTTCCACCTTTCATTTTCTTGACATGATCATGCATCAGAGTGTTGCATTTTTGTGAAGTAAACATTATTCTTTTTGTGTTTGCCGGTGTTGTTCCCTCTGGGTAGACGATGGTTCCGACGATGTGATCATTGACATTGATGAAGACTCATTGCTATCTTCAGACGTGTCAGGCAAGCAAAACCCCCCTTGAACATCCCGACACAATCCCATTCTCGCTCCTGCTCTCTTTTACTGCATTAGGACAACAACGATTCAACTATTATTTGTTCTCGGTAGTTGAACCCATTCCTCTGCATGACCTGATTTTGCCACAGTAAATAGTTGAAACCACTTAGCATGAGTAGGAACTGCTTGAGTATTTGTTGTGCTTACTCATCCATGCTTGTTTACAATGCCTGCTATGCTTAGAGTCGTGTCAGGTCTGATCCATTTGGATGATGAATCAGAATGGTTGTGTTCATGTCTTACAGTGTGAGAGTAAATGTGTGAATCTGATTTGGTAAAGGTAGCGATGAGAGGCCATGTAGGAGTACATGGTGGGTTGTCTCATTGGGACCGTCCTTAAGAACTGAGTTCTGTGTATGTTATCCAAGACAAGATACTACCACATGTTGGGCTCTGAAATATGACCCCGCTCGACTTATTAATCGCCTAGATCTCTGTCCAGGAGTTGGAACTAGTTTCTGGTGTTTGTAGGAAAAGTGTTGGCGGCCGTGTTTAGCTCTGCCCGACGGGGTAGGCTTCACTACGGTAGATATACAGTGGCACGATGGACCAAAATGCACACGGATGGTGGGCTTGGGAACCCTGCGCACATCGTTTGGGGCCATAGAGGAAACCTTGACCGGACTTCCTTGCGGGTTCAGTCTCAAATAGGCGATAAACCTAGACTAGGGTCTTGTGTTGTTAACGGTCGTGGCCAACACCCACACCAGTGCTTCCGCTTGAAGGTTGCCGAGATGCATGACGTGCATATGGTGATAAGTGGTGAGAGCGTGTGTGAAGAAGTATACCCCTGCAGGGTGAATTAATCTGTTCGAATAGTCGCGTCCTCGGATATGGACTACTTGGAAACATTATGTGGTACATAGTCAATTTAAATGTATACTCTAAAACATGCAAGATAAGTGTGAGTGCTATGGATGGCATTCTCGTAGGAAGACGAGAATGGATCCGTAGTGGTTTATTGATTGGTGATTATGTGGACTCATGTGCGCTTTCCCACCTCAAGGAAAGTACTTATAGTCTTAGTACAGGTTAGCCAAAAGTCAAAGTTGGCTTGCTGCAATTATACTCCACAACCCCTTCATTGATACTGATGCATATGTAGATAGTTCTGACGTAAGTCTTGCTGAGTACCTTTGTACTCACGGTTGCTTAATTTATGTTTTTACAGAGAAGTCATTAGTCTCGCTATTGGTTCTACACGATGTGATCGACGTTGACCGGAATAGCTTGGGAATCCGAGACAGAGGTCTGGCTCCTTTGGTAGGGTCGTTATAGCTTTTCAGGCTCCTCCAACCACTTTTAGTAGATGTCTGTACCCAGACATGTTTTTCTTCCGCTTGATGCTTGTATGACTTGAGTGACGGGTCATGTGACCCCTGTTTGTAATATCACACTATGTTGACTCTTACGAGTCTTTAATAAATGCTTGAGTCATAGAGTTATGTTGTGATGCCATGTTGTATCTACACATATCGTGCATAATGTGTGTATGTTTGAAATGCATTATATGTGTGGGATTCGACACCTAGTTGTGTGCTATTAGTAGTACTCTTTACAGGGAAATGTCTCTTTGTGTTTCCATCGAGCCTTGGTAGCTTGCTACTGCTCTGGACACATTGATTGACCGGCATGTATCCTTCTTGCTGCTGTGTCTGTCCCCTCGGGGAAATGTCACGCGCTATAATGGAATCCTTGTAGCTTGCTACGACTCGTCTACACACGATGTTGGCCGACATCTGCTTTGCTGGGTTATGTATGCCTGTCCCTGTACAGATGTACCGCTTGGGTTTACAACTAGTCATGTCGACCCAGGTTCTTGTCGTTCGAATGCTAGCGACACATTCATATACATGAGCCAAAAGACGCAAACGGTCCCGGCCAAGGTAAGGTGGCAGTCGTGGGGTTTATCGTGCGTGAGGCCGCAAAGTGATGTGTTGTGTTACAGGCTGGGTTCTTATGACTTAGGATCGGGGTCCCGACAGCTGATATGGCACTCGCCTTGATCGATGAGGAGTACCATGATATGAAGAAGGCCTTACTGAAGTCTCAGCACAAGAAGTGGGGGAAGACCCCACTTGACCCTATCAACCTTGAGTATGCAACACAAGATGCATATGTTGCATACGAGTTGTACCGCGAGATTAGTATCGTGAGATATGGCCAGCGTCACCTCGCAGAACCAGCTTTGGGACATTCCTATTCAGATTCAGATTCAAACGAGTAGTGTTCAGAACGACGAACACTTGTATATATATGTATGCTAGCTATTATTATGTACTGCTTGCATGTATTATTATGTACTGCTTGGACCAATTAATATATATCTAGTTTCTGTTTGTGCTATTATATAGAGTTTCCGAATTTGAATGGTTATTTAGCTCTTTCTTTATTCATCACCACTTTAGGTATTGTTGTGAACTAATTATTTATTCATATTGGTGTACTATTTACTGTATTCAAACTTCTCCATGGTTCATACCCCCCGATACAACCCATAGATACATCGATATAAGCAAACAACACAAAGAAAACAGAATCTGTCAAAAACAGAATAGTCGGAAGTAATCTGTATAATTCGAATACTTATGTAACTCCAAAAATTATGAAAAATTAAGATAACCTGGGTAAATTGTATATGAATCTTGTGTAAAAAATTGAGATCAAAAGCACGTTCGAGTGAATTTAAAAAAATTCCTGGACTGAGGTTGTAAGTTTCTGTTTTTTCAGCAAAATTAAATTGCAAACACCGTAGACCATCCCAAAGGTCTTACTTGGCGCAAACACAAAATGCTATGTGGGTGAAATGATGATACCATGCCAACTTTCAACCTATTCAGAGTTCATTTGTAGTGCTTTTCAATTTCTGGGTCATTTAGCTCAAACAGAAAATCAGTAAATGCATGAAAAATACCAAATGAAGTCAGAAATAGTTGAAAATTGATGATGTGGCCTTGAATGGTGCATTTTGAACACACAAAAGGTCTGGAGTTCAAATAATTCCAAAAAATGAAATCTCTTTTGTAACACATGAGTTTTCGTATGAAACATTGATACTTCGAAAGAGATTGTCCGATTTGTACGTGAAGTGCATCCAGTTTTTGCCGCAACCTTCTGAACTTTTTAGCACATGCTATGTGGGTGAAATGATGATACCATGCCAACTGGACAACCCTCTCAACTTTCAACCTATTTAGAGTTCATTTGTAGTGTTTTTCAATTTCTGGGTCATTTAGCTCAAAAAATCAATAAATGCATGAAAAATACCAAATGAAGTCAGAAATAGTTGAAAATTGATGATGTGGCCTTGAATAGTGCATTTTGAACACACAAAAGGTCTGGAGTTCAAATAATTCCAAAACATGAAATCTCTTTTGTAACACATGAGTTTTTGTATGAAACCCTGATACTTCGAAAGAGATTGTCTGATTTGTACATGAAGTGCGTCCAGTTTTTTATGCAACCCTCTCAACTTTTTAGCACATTCTATGTGGGTGAAATGATGATACCATGCCAACTTTCAACCTATTCAGAGTTTATTTGTAGTGCTTTTCAATTTCTGGGTCATTTAGCTCAAAACAAATCACTAAATGCATGAAAAATACCAAATGAAGTCAGAAATAGTTGAAAATTAATGATGTGGCCTTGAATGGTGCATTTTGAACACACAAAAGGTCTCGAGTTCAAATAATTCCAAAAAATGAAATCCCTTTTGTAACAGATGAGTTTTCGTATGAAACCGTGATACTTCTAAAGAGATTGTCCGATTTGTACACGAAGTGCGTCCAGTTTTTGCCGCAACCCTCTCAACTTTTTAGCACATGCTATGTGGGTGAAATGATGATACCATGCCAACTTTCAACCTATTCAGAGTTCATTTGTACTGCTTTTCAATTTTTGGGCCATTTAGCTCAAAAAAATCAATAAATGCATGAAAAATACCAAATCAAGTCATAAATAGTTGAAAATTGATGATGTGGCTTTGAATGGTGCATTTTGAACACACGAAAGGCCTGGAGTTCAAATAATTCCAAAAAATGAAATCCCTTTTGTAACACATGAGTTTTCGTATGAAACCGTGATACTTCAAAAGAGATTGTCCGATTTGTACACGAAGTGCGTCCAATTTTTTCCGCAACCCTCTCAACTTTTTAGCACATGCTATGTGGGTGAAATGATGATACCATGCCAACTTTCAACATTTTCAGAGTTCATTTGTAGTGCTTTTCAATTTATGGATCATTTGGCTCAAAAAAAATCAATAAATGCATGAAAAATACCAAATGAAGTGAGAAATAGTAAAAAATTGATGATGTGGCTTTGAATGGTGCATTTTGAACACAAAAAAGGTTTGAAGTTCAAATAATTCCAAAAAAAATGAAAGAATCACTGAAAAACAGTAAGTATGAACACAAACTATATTCTTTAAAAAAATGTCAATTAATGGGTCACCACGGCCTCAATACGACTAGAAACCCAACTAAACAGTTGGCTACGATTCAGGCCCTGCAGAAAGCCCAACAGCTAGTGACAGTTTAGGCCCGGAAGCGTGCATATGTTAGGAGCTCGAGACAGTGTGCGCACAAGCGCTTATAAACCACCAAACTTCTCGCTCGGCTAGCGAGGTGAGACTAAACATCTAACCGCACCGCGGCTGTGCTACGCACATGCCTTTCGTGTTGGTTTGTGGCACAAACTGGGACCAGAGACGGACTTTAGTGTCAGTTGTTGGCACAAACCGGGACAAATAGCACCCTTTCGTCCCGGTTGGTTCCGCAAACCGGTAGTAAAGGTATCTTCTTCCCCGCCATTTGGCAACTAAAAATTGACCTTTAGTCCCGGTTTGCTGAGTCAACGGGGACGAAAGGGTGGTATTGGTGCCGGTTCGGGCCATCAACCGTGACAAAAGGTTTTCGCATATAGGCGGGAGTTGTCGAAATTTCCCCCAAAACTCTCCCATTGCTTGCCACCGCCCCTCGAGCGAGTCCTCGTCGTTGCCGCCCCCGATCCAGTCGTCCTCGTAGTCGCCGCCATCCCCGAGTCCGTCGCCGTCACCCCGAGCACGCCGTCGTCGCCGCCGCTCATATCCAGTCCTCCTCGCCGCCGTCGACGCCCCGAGCACGTCGCCGTCGCCGCCCCCGAGCCCGTCGCCGTCTCCCCGAGCCCATCGTCCCCGGCGAGCTCCTCCTCCGCGCTTTCTCTGCTTGTCGCTGTCGCCGCTCGTGCATATTGTTGTTCATACAGGTTTTGTTCATATATAGATTATACTAGAGATGTACTCGAGATTAAATTCGAGATGTATTAAGTTGATTATTGGTTCTAACTGAAAGAAAACTTTTTTGCCTCTTGAGATCTATTGCATTATATATCACTAGTAAGCATGCCCGTGCGTTACAACGGGAGAGGAGAACAATAATAATATCTTGTAACGTGCTACTGTAGCAAAGTATAAAGCAGGATTCGTCAGTTCGACAAAAGTTCCCAATGGTGCAGCATCGAGACAGTGTCATCCGGCGCCAGAGAGGCACATGCCAAAGTCTAGAAAAAATGCATATCAAACGGCATTTTTGTAGGTGAAAGAGAAAAAGTTATCTATTCTAGTCATGTAGTACTAAACGGATAATATAAGAAAGATACAAATTATCTATTTTAATGTAGCTCGTGAGATCGACAGGTGTTGTTTTATATCTGTATGTTGCTAGCTTTGAAATATTTGAGGTACCTGAGATTTAACAAAATCTTAATATATAAAATTTCATTATACTGATAAGAAGTTGGGGGAGATAATGCTCGGTGATTATTTGCAGAAACTATATGGATCAAAGAGAACAGTTGTTGGGGGAGATAATGGTCGGTGACTATTTGTTGTATCTCAACAACACCGATGGTCTCGAAGGAGAGGATGACGGCTCGGATGATCGAACAATGGAGGAGGAAGGACATGATCATGATGGCTCCGGTGGCGAAAGGCCGGAGGAAGAAGGAGACCATGATGACGGCTCCGGTGACCGAATGGAGGAAGAGATGTTGCAAAGTCCGGCGAGGTATATATATTAATTAAGCCCAAAGGTATGTTGTGACACCCCGATGCCGACGTTCCAGAAGATTCCCCTTTATTTCCGTTTCCGTCGTGTGATTATTTTTATTTGTTGCATCATCTTTTAGTTTGCATCATTGCATCTTGCATCATCTGTTGCGTGTGTGTGTTTTGAGTGTGTGTGCTTCAAATGCTCTTAGAGTCTTTAGTGCAATAGGAACTCCCCTCTCCTCTCCTAATTCTTTTGAGGCAATTCCAGTTTGTGATTTGCCTAAATAAAATGTTCCTCCTCTTTTAAGAAATATTCTTATTATATGGGCCAACCCTCTGGTTTTAGTTTTTATTTCTCCTTTTGTTTGTTTACAAATAGAGTCTCATTTTTATTTATAAAAGGGTTTTATTTTTATTATTCAAAAGGCCCCAATCTATTTTTATTTATTGGGGTATGTTTTTAAGGAGCCCAAAAGTATTTTTTTATTTTGTTAAATTCTTTTATTTTGTGTGTTTTTTTCTGTTTTAAAAAACAAGTAAGAGGGAGAGAGGAGGAGCTCAGCCGTGCCCGAGCCGGCCCAAGGCCCAGCCGCGTGCCCCAACCCTAGCGACAGAGGAAGGCCTCTTCCCCGTTTCTCCCTCCTCAGGCCCGTGCGCGTCGTCCTCCCAGCGCTCCTCTCCTCCCAGCCCCGATCCCATCTCTTCCCCGTTCCTCCCCACGCTCGATCCCTCGCCTCCGCTCGCCGCTCGCGGCTCGACAGGCCCTCGCCGCTGGAGTCCCTCGCGAGCACCCCCTGTCCCTGTTCCACCTCGCTCGCGCCAGGGCCCCTCGTCCTCCGCGAGCTCGCCGCAGCCGCCGGCTTGTCCAGCGTCGAGCCGCCTTGGCCCTCTCCCCTGCCCGAGCCGGCCGCAGTTCCTGCGCCGCCCCGCCATGCTCGCCTCCCCGCGCCGCCACACCGTGCTCGCCTCCCCACGCCGCCCCGTCGTGCTCGCCAGCCCCGTGACAGACCCTCCAGGGCCCCCGACCTCCTCCTTCCTCGCTACTCGCCCCGCTGCTGTTACTGATGCTGTCGCTGATGCTCTTGCTGCTTGCTGCCTGCCTGCTGTAGCTATTCCTGCTTGCGTGGCCTGCTAGTAGCTTGCTGCTTGCCATTGCTGCCGCTTGCCGCCATTGCTGCCAGCTTGCTGCTGTTGCTATGCCTGCCTGCCGCCATGTTGTTGCTGTTACTTAAGCCGCCGCTGCTGCCGAGGCTTGCTGCTAGTTGTTGCTGTCGCCGCCTGATGCCTGCTGCTGTGCTTGCTTGCTATTGCTATGATGATGCTGTTGTTGCTTGTTGCCTACCTACTGCTGTCGCCGAGGTTGCTAGCTCTTGCTGCCGTCGCCGCTGTGCCTGATAGCTGCTGTCGCTGATGCCGCTGCTGCCGTAGTTGCTGTGCTTGTGTTGTTGCGTAGTGCTGCTGTAGCGGCTTGTATGCTCGCTTACCATTTTGCTTGCTAGGCTAGGTTGCCGTGCTTGGCATGCTTGTTGTAGATGCATAGCCGCGTTTGCTGTTGCTTAGTGCTGTACTTGCTATAGCTATTGCCCTGGCTGCTGCATGCCGATTGCCTTGCGTGAGGCTTGCATTTTGTTGCTGCGTGTTGCTGCCGCTTGCGTCGCCGCGTGCACCAACCCCGCCGCCGAGGAACGTCGACAAGATCGGCGAGTACTACGACGTCCTCGCCGAACCCCGAACATCGACGGAGACGTGATCGACTACTGATGCCGAAGATCCTGAACCACGGCGCCGAGCGAATGACTACCGTCGACGAGACCCGAGTACCACAACTTCCACGACGACCACGATGACCACTACTTCCACGACGTCCATGACGATCGTTGATCTCCTTCACCGAACCGATCTGCTTCGAATCGCACGCTTCGAAGGTATACCGATGAGACGTGTCATGTAATGAACGAATGTGTTGTATGAGTTGAATGTATGTTGCACCGTATGTTGCCCGTTGCACGTGTACCTCTTTTGTTGTGCCCTCGACACATGGGAACCCGAGATACGGGATCACCCCATCTTTATTTAACGTTCCCGCACACGCTTCCAGATCGTGACACCGATATCTCGTTGAGTATCGGGATAGGTACGTTGCCGTGGCATCGTTTCCGTCTTGCCGACATAGTTCCCCTTTCGCTCGCCGTGGCGACACCTGCTTCTCTCCCTTCTTGTCGTGGTTAAACTTGCATGCATAACGCATTCATGGCATGTAATCTTTTGTTGCATGTTCTTGTGCCGTAGCTCCGTTCTTTGTTCCGCGTGTTAACCGTCTAGGATGCCATGTAGGATCATTGCTTCACCCCTTGCCATGTTAACAACAATTAAATATTGCCGTGTAAATAATCGGGAGTGGATTAAATAATTATTCGTGGAGTTTTGTCGATATGCAACCCGTTGCATATCGAGCTTCACTTAATGTGTAGAGTTGTGTGAGGTGAATTGCCATGCCATCCCTTGCATCGATGAACTGATCATGCATCATATTAGGGTATGCATCATGTCTTGCTTTTGCCGTGGTGAATATCTATGTTGATGTTTGTTTCCGGTTTGCTCTGTCTCGATAGAGTTCCGCAAGCGTGTCGGAATGTGAGGACCCGTTCGACTACGTTGGTTCGTTTGCTTCACCGAGTTGTTCTTCTTCCAAGCGGGATCTCAGGCAAGATGACCATTTCCCCAGATACCATTACTATCATTGCCATGCTAGTTTATCGCTTCTATCGTTTATGTCTTGTTGCCTACCACTTGTTATATATGAGCCTCTCAACAATGCCATGATAACCTTCAACTGTTCAACCTAGCAAACCACTGTTTGGCTATGTTACTGCTTGCTTAACCCTGTTGTTAGCGTTGCTAGTTGCAGGTGTAGTTGCTTCCATGTGATAACATGGGTTCCTTGTCTTATCACTATATTATTGCTATTTAATTTAATGGACCTATATACTTGGTAAAGGTGGAAGGCTCGGCCTTTCTAGCCTGGTGTTTTGTTCCACCTTTGCCCCCTTAGTTTCGGCTACCGGTGTTATGTTCCATAAACGAGCGCTCCTAACACAATCGGGGTTGTTATGGGGACCCCCTTGATAATTCGTTTTAGATTAAAGCTGGTCTGGCAGGGCCCAACTTTGGTACTGCATTTGCTTAATAACTAATGAACCGCATAGGGAGTAATTAACCCGAGGAAATTTAATCAACCCCCGGGCCAGTGCTCCTCATGAGTGTTGGTCCACCCACCTAGCAGTCGGCGGTGCCACCACGGGGCAACTCAAGGTTTGGTTCCCATCCACTTTGCATAGACGGTGTGTCCTGAGAACGAGATACGCGGCTCCTATCGGGTTCGTCGACACACCGGGTGGCCTTGCTGGATTAGTTTTACCTTTGACGAGATATCTTGTGCATCGAAATTCTGATGATGCTTTGGGTAATCTCAGAGTTGAGGTTTTCCACTAGGGAATCCGACGAGATCGCGAGCTTCGTGATTGAGGATTTCTATGCGGCTTGTGGTAATTTGTGATGGACTAGTTGGAGCACCCCTGTAGGGTTAAATCTTTTCGGAAAGCCGTGCCCGCGGTTATGTGGCAATGTGGAAACTTTGTTTAACACTGGTTCTAGATAACGTGAAGCTAATTAATTAAAATATGCCAACTGTGTGCGTAACCGTGACTGTCTCTTTCGTGAGTTCCTTCTCCGATCGAGGACACGGTGGGGTTATGTAGGTGTTCAGGATCATTCATTTGATCATCAGTAGTTCACGTCCGCTATGCGTAGATCTTCTCCCTCCATATTCTTGTACTCGTAAGTTTAGCCACAAAATATATGCTTAGCCGCTGCTGCAACCTCACCACTTAACCATACCTCACCCATTAAGCTTTGCTAGTCTTGATACCTTTGGAAATGAGATTGCCGAGTCCCCTGTGGCTCACAGATTACTACAACACCAGTTGCAGGTACATGTAAAGGTTATTTGACGTGAGCGCGTTGATTGTTCATTTGGAGTTGCTTCTTCTTCTTCTTCTTCATCGATCTAGGATGGGTTCCAGGCCGTCAGCCTGGGATAGCAAGGATGGACGTCGTTCTTCTTTTGTCGTTTGTTTTCGTCCGTAGTCAGACCCTGCTCTTCTTCATGATGTTTATGTATTGTACTGATGTGACTCTGATGTAGCTTGTGGCGAGTGTAAGCCAATTCTCTCTCTATATATATCTCTTATTTTCAGTACATGTACTTGTAACGATATCCATTCTTGCGACACGACGAGATGTGCTTCTATCCCTGACGAGGCCTAAGTGCTAAATTGAGGATAGGGTCGCATCTTGGGCGTGACAAGTTGGTATCAGAGCCAGGTTCCGACCTAGGAGCCCCCTTGATTGACCGAACTTGGCCGAGTCGAGTCTAGTGAAAAACTACTTTAAGTCTAGTTATATATCGGAGAGTAGGATTCTTTTTTCTCCTCTTCTATGCGCTGGTGAGGAATCTTGACGTAATATTTTAATTCTACTCCTCTTCTCACTCAATTTTTTTAGCATCACGCGGATATTTTTGGAATCTATATGATGCCGATGTGACGGAGTTATGTCTTGGTGCCTCCTATCTGCTTTGAGTTTCAGGGGAGTTGAGCTCCAGGGGATTCTTGAGCACATCTTTATCATTGAGATTTCTTAGTATCTCAGAACGAAGGATGTTCGTAATTGCTTCAATACTAGTAGTGGCGAGATAACCCCGATGTCCCGAGTACTCATGCAGATTGTTCGGGAGTACTGCCATACTTTGTATCGTTGTGATCACGAGGGTCTGTTGTAGATGAAGGTCCGAGATTCTGGTTGTGTGTTGATGGATGTGATACAAGTGACTGGTTAGTATAGGAGTTGTGTGATATTACTCCTTGTATCCGTGTACCAGATTGCATGACCAGATAATTCGGGAATTCCACTAGTTACTTATAGGACAATCTTCCAACAAATGCATGATGTTAGGTTGGGGTTCGACATCTAGTGGATTCCTGTCCACGAAAATATCGGACGATATCTTTATCATGAGTTTGTTCTGGCTTGTTTCATAAGCCTCACCCTTTGTTTGTTGGAATATGGTAATTCAAGTTGCTTCGATGTCAAGTGGTGATTTCAGATCTTTCCTAAGAGGTGTTCTCATATTTTTATGTGAGAATGCAAATTCTTTTGTTCGTACAATTGTCATGTCAATTCTTGTTAACCGGAGTCGTCATGTTAATTCCTTTTTAACCGGTGTGCTTCTCTTTAGTGAATTCAATCCTCTTTAATTTTTGCAAGATCATTCTCTCATTTTATTCCGGAGTTCATCTCATCTGTCCCAAGTTGTCTTTGTTTTTCCCCGCCCTCCCACCCTTTTCTTCAATGATTGGATTTTCATCCAAGAGTTCTCTTTTCTTTGTCCTTCCGCTATGTGTTCTTTTCTCTCTTATCTGGTGATTCGTTGTGAAGATTCGGCGGAGATTCGTGTCATATTTGTTCATTCTTGTCATCCTTACCGGTGAATTTAATTCAGTTGTCCGTGTTCCTCATATCCTTTCATCCTTTAAATTCTTTCCTTTGTTGGAAATTTTTATGAGTCTATCTTCTTGTTGTCATTTCTTCTCTTTCTATCCGGTGTATTGAAGATATCTCGAAGTTCTTGTTCTCAATTCCTTATTTATTTCGAGGTGCTAACCTCATCTAGTTCTCTTCATACCGGTGTAATATCTCTCTACTAAGCAATCTTTTGTAACGGTGATTTCTTTGAGTGGGCCCATAACCCACAGGTTTTGCCCAGGATCTTATCTGGCTCTTGTAATCTTTTCCCGGAGATCATTAATTCTTTTCAACTATGACGTAAGTATGGATTTCATAAGTCATATTCCTTGTTCAAGATCGCTTCAAATTTATTTTCGTCATTGGCTGAACCTTTTATTCTTCTTTATTCCGGAGTGTCCCAGTTAATTCTTGGTGGTGTTCTTCTCATCATTCTCTTCTTTCAAGACCGAAGGAGTGTTTCTCTCGAATCTTGGTCTATTCTCTTGTAGATTCATCATTTCAGCTTTGTGCCATCATCTTAATTGTTGTCAGTCATGAGTAATTCCTTTCTGGCTATCCGGTGCATTTCTGAGTTGTTTTTATTCTCGATCCTCCGAAGGCCATCATTTCAGAAGATTCTTCGTTCTCAGCTTTCAGCTTTCATCCTCAATTCTTCTCAATTGTTGTCTCTTCGTTCGTCTCTCGTTTATTCGGTGCTTTGTTCAAGTTTTATCTCAGGTGGATCATGATCTCTTCATTCTCATGTATCTCCATTGATTCGTGGTGTTCCCATTCAATTGTGAATTGTTATCGGTGCTTCCTTCAATTATGCATCAAGTGGTGCTTATCTCTGTGTCTCTTCAAGATTCATTTCTAGTAGAATAAGTGATATGCTAAATCCATTGCTTGTCATCAATTAAACTTGATGAAGGATAAGCATAACATAATTCTTATTCTTGTTCATAGTGATTTCAATTCTTCTTTTGGATCGGCTCATGATATCAATTCTTTCTCAAGTGTTCTTCAAGATTCTTGTTGAAGAACCTCAAGTATCCTTTCTCTGGCATTTACATGTGCAATTGTTCTTCCTTTATTTGAGGTGGTATTATAGCATTCTTGTTAGTGTAGGAGCCTCGAAGAGATTTCCTTTCAAGAATGAGATAATTAAATCCACCGATTCATTGATCATGAGATATTTCAACCCATCATTTCTTCTTTGAGCTATCTTGGTTTGGACTTCACCTAAAGCTTTTCCTATGGATTGTTGCTATTATGGTGCTTGTCATTAATCCAAGCTCTCGATGTATCCTCTTGGTGTAAGAAGCTTTGATATCTTTGCTTTCTTCTACCCTTGTTTCTTTTAGTGGTTGGTTGTCACCTCATATTTGTTGAGATGATTTTCTTAAGCCCACTACTATCTTGTTCTTTTCGTTGTTGGTTTTCCAATTGCTACGTCAATTCTCCGTCCGGAGGCTCTTGAATTCTATTGTGATGATAGTTGGCATTCTTTCTTCATTCTCTTCTTCCGCTTCAGCTAGTTCATATTCTCTTGTTCTGGAGCCCTTGTGATGTTGCTCTTTTGGGTCAATCATGTTATTCTATCAAGATCATGGTGTTCCCTTGTTCTATTTAGTTGTTTGTTGTGAATATTGTCTATTTCTCTCTTATCGAATTTTTTGTCCCATTTTCCTACCGAAGTGCTGCCGAAATTTTCCGTGAATTCTTGCTTCTTTCCCATATCATCCCTCATCTCGTTGCAACCTTCAAGGATCGTAGGTTTCACTCATTTGTCAAAGAAGCGACTAAGTTTTTACCTCTCGTTCTTTCTCATCCTCTCCCCCCTTCATTCTTGGATCTCGGGGCGAGATCCTCTTGTAGTGTAGGAGAGTTGTGACACCCCGATGCCGACGTTGCAGAAGATTCCCCTTTATTTCCGGTTTCGTCGTGTGATTATTTTTATTTGTTGCATCATCTTTTAGTTTGCATCATTGCATCTTGCATCATCTGTTGCGTGTGTGTGTTTTGAGTGTGTGTGCTTCAAGTGCTCTTAGAGTCTTTAGTGCAATAGGAACTCCCCTCTCCTCTCCTAATTCTTTTGAGGCAATTCCAGTTTCCGATTTGCCTAAATAAAATGTTCCTCCTCTTTTAAGAAATATTCTTATTATATGGGCCAACCCTCTGGTTTTAATTATTATTTCTCCTTTTGTTTGTTTACAAATAGAGTCTCATTTTTATTTATAAAAGGGTTTTATTTTTATTCTTCAAAAGGCCCCAATCTATTTTTATTTATTGGAGTATGTTTTTAAGGAGCCCAAAAGTATTTTTTTTATTTTATTAAATTATTTTCTTTTGTGTTTTTTTTCTGTTTTAAAAAACAAGTAAGAGGGAGAGAGGAGGAGCTTAGCCGTGCCCGAGCCGGCCCAAGGCCCAGACGCGTGCCCCAACCCTAGCGACAGAGGAAGGCCTCTTCCCTGTTTCTCCCTCCTCAGGCCCCTGCGCGTCGTCCTCCCAACGCTCCTCTCCTCCCAGCCCCGATCCCATCTCTTCCCCGTTCCTCCCCACGCTCGATCCCTCGCCTCCGCTCGCCGCTCGCCGCTCGACAGGCCCTCGCCGCCGGAGTCCCTCGCGAGCACCCCCTGTCCCTGTTCCACCTCGCTCGCGCCAGGGCCCCTCGTCCCCCGCGAGCTCGCCGCAGCCGCCGGCTTGTCCAGCGCCGAGCCGCCTTGGCCCTCTCCCCTGCCCGAGCCGGCCGCAGTTCCTGCGCCGCCCCGCCGTCGCCCTTGGCCTCCCGTCACCGGTGCGCCGCCCCGCCATGCTCGCCTCCCCGCGCCGCCATGCCGTGCTCGCCTCCTCGCGCCAGCCGCCCATGCTCGCCAGCCCCGTGACAGCCCCTCCAGGGCCCCCGACCTCCTCCTTCCTTGCTGCTCGCCCCGCTGCTGTTGCTGATGCTGTCACCGATGCTCTTGCTGCTTGTTACCTGCCTGCTGCCGCCTGCTGTAGCTGTGCCTGCTTGCGTGGCCTGCTAGTAGCTTGCTGCTTGCCATTGCTGCCGCTTGCCGCCGTTGCCGCCAGCTTGCTGCTGTTGCTATGCCTGCGTGCCACTATGTTGTTGCTGTTACTTAAGCTGCCGCTGCTGCCGAGGCTTGCTGCTAGTTGTTGCTGTCGCCGCCTGATGCCTGCTGCTGTGCTTGCTTGCTATTGCTATGCTGATGTTGTTGTTGCTTGTTGCCTGCCTAGTGCTGTCGCTGAGGCTGCTAGCTGTTGCTGCCGTCGCCGTTGTGCCTGATAGCTGCTGTCGCTGATGCCACTGCTGTCGTAGTTGCTGTGCTCGTGCTGTTGCGTAGTGCTGCTGTAGCGGCTTGTGTGCTCGCTTGCCGTGTTGCTTGCTAGGCTAGTGTAATGCCCCAAGTGTAGAACCTTCCCTATTTGGAACCTATTGCATGTGGGTCCACCTTGTCAGAGATTATGATGTTAAGATTGGTTCCATGATTTCATGTGTGTTCCTTCTATCTTCCTTCTCATGCATGCATGCATAGCATATCATTGCATGACCGTTTTCTCGTGTTGTGCACTATGATTTCTTGTGGTGTTAGTAATAGATGTAGGTGGTGATCTTGTGGTTAGCTACCTTGTGATTTCAGGTGTTGATGTCATGTGACGTTGGTGTGTGGTGTGTAGAAGTGGTGGCTTGGGTTTTTCAAAGCTCATTGCAATTTCAAAACCTTTTTCCTCTCCTATTATCTCATGTTCAAAATTCCTTCTCCCAGCAGCAACTTAAAAATGTCTTGAGCCTAAAGGTTATTGTGGAGATGTTGATGTGATGAGTTGGAATTTTATTCTTGGTCTTGGGGGTGAATACATATCACAAAACAGATTAAATATATGCTGTTTTGGATTTATGAAAGTAGCCCCATAAATGCTGGAAGTATTTTAGGTAAATAGTTGGTGCATTTTCGAGTCCAGGGCATTTTTTCCTTTTTATTTTATCTATGTTATTTTGTCCTATGTTTTTTCCTTTCTCTGTTTAAATTTTAAAAGAAAATGGACAGAGGGGTCTATTTCCCTATCTGGCGCGCTAAGTGGGCTTCCTCCCACCTACCGGCCCACTTCCCCTCCCTCCCTTGCAGCCCGTCGCGCGTCCATCGTCGTTCTCCTGCTTTCCAGCGAGGCAGTGGGTCCCTTCGGTCAGCCTCTCTCTCTCTCATTCCCCTCTGTTTCACCGGAGAGAGCACGCGCACATGGCCACCGCGCGCCCCTCGCTTCCTCTCTCGCCCTATAAAGCCCCTTGGCGTCCGTGCCTCGGCAAGGGTTCCCCCTTCCGCCGCCGCTCCACCCAGATCTCACCTCCCTCCTCTCTGCAGCGTCGCAGTAAGGTAAGCGAGGCGGATCCACCATGGCCGACGGGTGAAGGAGGTCACCGTCGTCGCTGTGGCACCTCCTCCTCCACGTCGAGAGGTCCAGGAGCTCGCGGGCCTCTCCACGGGCTCGTTCCCGCCGCTAGATCGTCGTCCCCGACTCTGCTTCATCTTCCTTCCGGAGGCCCTCCTTCTCCGACGAGCACCACCGCTACGCGCCCTTCTTCCTGCTACTTCCTCTTCGGCCGCGTCTTCATCGTCCCGTACGTAAGCCAGTACTCCTCCTCCCTCCTTCCTGTGCTAGTTCGAGCACCGTAGCCGTAGGTTCGTTGCGCGCGTGCCTCTGTCGCCGGAGCCGCTGGTCACCGTCGACACGCCGTTGTAGCGCCCCTCGGGAGTAGTTAGGTTTTGGAATGGGTTCATGTGGGTGTGGACTTCCTCCCCTCCACGAGCCGGAGTTGTATTCGGCTCGCAGCGCCGGCGAGACCCTCCCTTGTTCCGGTCAGTCGCCGGTAGCAGATGAGCAGGGGGTTGTCCTCTTCTGTTTCGCAGCGCGTAGTAGTTCAGACGCCGATTCGTAGTGTAGTGGTAGCGTGTTGTTGTGCCTGTTGTGAGGTCGTGGGCTCGATCCCCCCTCGGCACCCTTTTCTTGTTTTGCTTGATTTATTTCCTCGGCCAGTATAGAGCGCGGCAGCCTGGTTACCTTGCTAAACTGCTCTGTTTTGTCGAGCTTATAGTCACAACAGGGTGGTTTGCACCCATGTGCAGTACCAGTAGGTCTCAGGTTCGAACCCAGAGCCTACCCTTTATTTTTTTTCCCTTGTCTTTCCTTAAGTTCCTTTGCTGTTTTTGACTTTCTTGCAGCCCTGTTCATTGTAATATTTGAGGTGTGCTTGCACATGAGAGCTTATATTGTTTTCCTTCTCACTTCAGCTAGTGGGAGTGGTGTTTTGCTAGCCTTGTGAAACCCATGATGGTTGCACTTGTGTGTGTGTGTGTAGATACACTTGATAGGAGCTTATGTAGGTTGTTTTGTTACTTGTAAGATGGTGTGCATTAAGGTGTGTGAGTTTGCACTAGGGCAGCATGTGTAGCCACATCTTATGAGCTTTAGTGTGGGCTATGTTGTGCTTGTAGTTTTATTTGCATGTATAGATTTAGTGGAGTGTGATTGTGGGTGTGGATGCCTCCCCCTCACCACATGTATTTGGTGTGTATGTGATGCACTAGGTTGCTAGCTATGATTAGCATGAGTAGGTGGAGTTTGCTAGTTAAGCATGGGTAGATTCTTATGGGGGTTGCACCTTGAGGGTGACATGACTCCAAGGGTGTTCTTTGTGGTGCATGTGAGAGTGTGCACCATCACATGCCCATATGTGAGGGTGTGCATACTCTCTTGTTAGCATAGGAGTTATATTATTGTTGTGCTTGATGCTAGTGATAGTGTGGTAGATGTGTCGGTGTTATTGATGTGCATGACACAAACATGGGGTTCAAACCCCCATGTCACTTTGTCATTGTGCACATGACCTCAACCTATGTAGTTGTTATCTTAGAAGGGTACTTTATGGGGTGCATATACAGTTTTGTTGAAAGTTTGATCCTTGATTCCATGGTATAGGTGGAGCCCAAGGGCATGAGTTTCTTGTGTGATAGTAGTAGGGGTTTTGCTTTACACTATAGTGGTGTCAATTATCACTTGGTGTAATGTGTGTGCAAACTATGCCTAGACAAAGTGGGCATGTGGCTGGAAAAATTCCAGATTAGGGAACTCTGAATTTCACTAAGTCTGGGATTCTGGAAACATTTTCTTCCCCTATAGATGAGGATGTGCTGGTCATTCTGTTGAGAACTAGCCCTAGTTCAGTGCTAGGAGTTTGAACCTGGTATGTGTGTGAAGCTCCCTGTCAAATTTCAAATCATTTGGCGTCCAGTAGGTTGTGTTTTGGTTGCTGTCAAAAAGCTTCAGAACAGAGACAAAAACTCAGGTGCAGGAATTTTCACAAAGTCCCTGAGATCTGATGGTTTTGGGAAAGTTTGTGGCCTTGTATCTTCTAGAGTTTAATACCTTTTTCTGTGATTCTTGCTGGTGCTTGTATTGTTCTTGGTGGGCAACAGCCACATATATTATTTGTCATGTTTGGAGACCTGTAGCTATGTTGCATGTAGCTCCCAAAGAGCTAAGATGAAGATTATGGCAGATTATGTAGTTTTGTCATTTTGGTCAATGTGTGTGCTTAGTTGATGTTGTGGTGTTCTTCCTTGCTCCAATCCATTCATGTTGGGTTGTTACATGTCTTGGCAACCTGGGAATACCAGATTTGTGCCAATTGTGAGTGTGGTGTTGATTCTTCCACGTAGAGCTTCATATCTTGTTTCGTTGATTCCCGTTGATCCGTAGCTCCGTTTGCAATGTTATTTATATGGTTTTGCACCGTTTTCACGAGCCGCATCTGTTCATTTCATTCTCATGCATGTCCAAATAGCTTAGTGTACAGTTCTGTCCAGAAACTTGCAGTAGTTTATTTTGCTTGTGCTAGTGATAGAAATAGTGGTGCATGCTCAATTTTCATCTCATGCATCATGTGATTGCTGCATCTTGTGGTGCTTCTGTTCATTGGCTATCATTCTTATGTTGGGTAGCACCGGGATCGGAGAACTAATACGTGGAGTCAGGAGAGTACGTGCAGGACGATCCAGAACCATTCCAAGCTGAGGATATCACAGGCAAGATGATATGACCTTGATTCCATCTCTAGACTTGTTATGTTAGTTTCGTTTCCATGCCAAATTGCTCGCTGCCTACCACTGAAATTAAATTGCCTCTTCATATGCCATGAGCCCAAACACCGTTCTCCTTCCTAGCAAACTTGTGTGGCTAAGTAGGCTTGCTCAGCTACTAATGTTAGCATTGCTAGTTGCAGGTGTTTTGACTCATGCGATAACATGAGCTTGATATCATTATATTAAATTCTGTTATTTATTTAATGCACCTATATACCTGGTAAATGACGGGAGGCCTAGCCTTTTTCCGGGTGCTTTGTTCCTTATTGCCGCCTTAGTTACCGGTTACCGGTGTTTGATTCCATAATGATCGCTCCTAACACGTTCGGGGTTGTTATGGGGACCCCCTTGATAAATCGCGTAGTGCTAAGGCTTGTCCGGCAGGACCCAACATTGGTGTTAATTTGCTAACAACTTAATAATAATCTGCATAGGGAGTAGCTACCCCGAGGATCTTTAATCAACAAACCCGGGCCAGTGCTCCTCATGAGTGTTGGTCCAAACTGGTCTGCCTGCCGGGCTACCACAAGGAAACTTGAGGTTTGGTACCTGTAGCTAGTTCCATCCGGCGTGTCCTGAGACTGAGATACGCGGCTCTTATCAGGGTCGTCGACACGTCGGGAGGTCCTGCTAGCCTTGCCTTACCTAAGCGGTATATCTTGCGTATAGGAATCCCGGTGAAGCTTTGGTTTCCCCCAGAGTTGAGGTTTTCCTCTAAGGAATCCGACGAGATCATGAGATTCGTGATAGAGGATGCCTTTGCGGCCTGTGTTCGTTTGTGATGGACTAGTTGGAGCACCCCTGCAGGGTTTAATCTTTCGGAAAGCCATGCCCGCGGTTATGTGGCAACTTGGAATATTTTGGCAACATCCGGTATTAGAAAACTTAAACATAAGCTAATAAAATTGCCAACTGTGTGCGTAACCGTGACTGTCCCTGCGAAGATCTCTCTTCGATCGGGAACACGGTGGGGTTATGAATGTCGTAGGTAGGTGTTCAGGATCACTTAGTGATCAAGCAATCCCGACCGTTAGCGTAGACCACCTTCACTTCTCTTTTGCGTAAGTTAGCCACTTATTCAAACATAGGATGCACCAGCCTGATACACTTCCCCCTTACCTACCCAATAACATGACTAGTTCTGGCACCAAGGTCTTAGATTGCTGAGTCCCCGTGGCTCACGGATTCCTCCGAAACTCCCAGCAGGTACAGGTACCCCAGAGGCAGATGATCCCGACGTCACCCAGCTAGCGTGGCAGTACGACGAGGAGACAGACCGCCTCTACGTGAACTATCCAGAGGATTGAGGCGCGGTTGTGATCGTGGGCCTGCAGCAGGGTAGCATAGCATTTTCCATGTTTTGTAGTCCGTACCGGAACTACCTTGTTTGTATCTCTGTTGTACTCTGAGTTATTAATAAGAAGACAGTTGAATCCCTAATTGTGTACTTTATTATTATTTGTGCTATGTTACTTGCTTGCGAAACGCTTAGATGCGCTTCTTTCCTATTCGGGGCCTTGACCCCCAGATCGGAAAGGACCGCATCATTGTCGTTACAAGTTGGTAATCAGAGCCTTACGACCATAGGAGCCTTTGTGTGATCGTATTTGGCCGAGTCGAATCTAGAAAATGTTTTGAGTCTTAGTTATATCGGAGAGTAGGTTTCTTTTTTCTCCTCTTCTTTGCTCTGGTGAGGTTCCTGTCTTAGGATATCTTTAACTCTACTCCTTTTCTCGCTAAAATTTTTTTTAGGATCACGCGGGTATTTGTGAAATCTATATGATTTCGATGTGACGGAATCATGTCCTGGTGCCTCCTATCTGCTCTAAGTATCAGGGGAGTTGAGCTCCAGGGATTATCGCGCACATCGCCATCATTCAGATTTCTGAGTATCTAAGAAGGGAGGGTGTTCGTTATTGCTTCAATACGGGTAGTGGTGAGATAACCCCGATGTCCCCAGTACTGGTGTAGATTGTTCGGGGGTATTACCACACTTTGTATCGTTGTGATCACGAGGAGCTGTTGTAGATGAAGGTCCGAGATGCTGGTCGTGTGTTGAAGGATGTGATACAGGTGACGGGTTAGTTTAGGAGTTGTGTGAAATACTCCTTGTATCCGTGTGCCTAATTGCATGACCAGTTATTTCGGGAATTCATAGGTGGGATATCTAGTAGTATCTTATAGGACCATCTTCCTATAGACGCTTGATTGAGGTTTGGGAAATCTCGATCATATGTTTGTTCCGAGCAATTCTAGCTCACACTTGTTTGCAGTGGTCCTTATCGGAATTTTGTCGTGTGTTACTTTGAGGATGCACTCTTTCTATCTTGTTCGAGTGCAATGCTAAATTCTGTTCAGATATTCTTGTCTTTTGATTCAGCAATATCTTCAATTATTCTGTGGACTAATATGCTGTCCGTCTTCAGGATGGCTCCACCAACTCGTCAGACCCCAGCACGTGAGGATATGCCACCTCCACCTCCTCCTCCTCCTCCACCGCCTCCTCCTCCTGCAGAGGCCTGGCAGGCGATGATGGCAGCTACTAATGCAAACACTCAGATGCTATTGCAGTTGATCCAGGAGAGAGCCAATCATCAGCAGGGCAATTTCCAGCAGGGTGGCAATCACTTCGCCAGTCTGAGTCAGTTCCTGTCAAACCAGCCTAAGACGTTCACTTCTTGCGACCAACCGTTTGATGCGGAAGATTGGATCCGTGATATGAACAAGCATTTCGAGTGTAGCAATGTGCGTCCGGAGGACTATGTCAAGTTTGCAACGTTTCAGTTGAAGGGGCAGGCTTCTATTTGGTGGCAGCAGCTTAAGGACTCCAGTGGTGGCAGGGTGATGTCTTGGGACGAGTTTTGCCGTGACTTCAGGTCCCACTACATCCCTTCCAGTTTTGTTGAGGAGATGCGTGAGAGGTTCAGGCGTTTGAAGCAGGGCAGCAATTCTGTGTACAAGTACAATGTCGAGTTCCACGAGCTGGCCCGTTACGCGTTGTAGGATGTTCCGGATCAGAAGAGCAAGATCTACCAGTTCAGGGGTGGCTTGAAGGAGGATTTGCAGTTAGCACTTGCTTTGCACGATCCTAAGGAGTTTGACAAATTCTACAACTTAGCTCTCCGAGCAGAGGCAGCCTTGCTCAGGGTGGAGAACTCCAAGAAGCGTTTCACAGATTCCAGCTCTTCCTCGACTCAGGTGGTTCAGAAGCAACAGAGGTTTTGGGTTTCTCCTCCCCCTCCTCCTCGGCACTCGCAGCAGCCGAAGCACTCAGGTGGACGTGGTTCTTCCCACCCACCCAACCCTGGCTTCCAGCAGAGATACCAGCATCAGAAGCAAGGGCCTCCTCAGATTCAGTTCCGGCAGCCAGCAGATGTCATTTGTCACAAATGTGGGCAGAAGGGTCACTATGCCAACAAATGCACTTCTCAGCTCCGCCTGCCGCCTCCTCCTCCAGGCAAACCTCCAAGCAACGCTCTTGTGAAGTTCAACCCTAGATCAGCTCGAGTCAACATGGTGAATGCAGTTGAGGCAGAAAATTCATCAGATGTGATCATGGGTAACCTCCCCGTCAATGATATTCCTGCTAAAGTCTTGTTTGATTCTGGTGCTTCGCATTCCTTCATGTCATACCCCTTTGCATTTGGTAATAATTTTGCGACCGAGTTCCTTCCCAAGTCATTGCAAGTTGTGTCTCCCGGTATGCGGATGAGCTCTCAGTTGTTCGTCCCAGATGTTTCTGTCAAGATGGGCACTTATGCTTTTCTGGCATCTCCTATTGTCTTGGGCAAGTCCGACATTGATTTGATCCTTGGTATGGACTGGTTGGCCATGAACAAGGCATCAATTGATTGTGAAGCTAAAGAAGTGAAACTTACCCATTCTTCGGAGGATGTGATTATATTCACGGCGCATGATGACACAATCGGCTTGTTCTCCTTGAATGAAAAGGGTGAGATCAATCCCATTGAGCAAGTTCCAGTAGTCTGCGAATATCAAGACGTGTTTCCTGAAGAGCTGCCAGGCATGCCTCCGCACCGCGAAGTGGAGTTCGTCATTGAGCTTGAGCCAGGCATAGAGCCAGTGTGCAAGCGGCCGTACAAGCTGGGTCCAGAAGAGTTGAAGGAACTCAAGAAGCAACTCGATGAGCAGGAGCGTTTGGGTTTGATCAGACCAAGCTCGTCTCCGTGGGGATGTGGTGTTCTGTTCGTCAAGAAGACGGATGGTTCGGACCGGTTGTGTGTCGATTACCGTCCATTGAACAAGAAGACAATCAAGAACAAATATCCACTTCTGAACATAAATGAGTTGTTCGAGCAGCTGAAAGGTGCTAAAGTATTCTCCAAGCTTGATCTCAGAATGGGCTATCATCAGATTCGCATTCGCGAGGAAGACATTCCGAAGACGGCATTCAGGACCAGTTTTGGCTCGTATGAGTATACGGTCATGTCTTTTGGTCTGGCTAATGCTCCTCCGACTTTTTGCCGATTGATGAACTATATTTTCTTGCCATTTAAGAATGAGTTTGTCTTGCTCCATCTCGACGACATTCTGATCTTTTCTGAGGATGAGGAAGAACATGAGAAACATCTCAGGTTGGTGCTTGATAAACTGAGAGAATACAAGTTGTATGCCAAGTTTTCCAAGTGCGAGTTCTGGCTGAAAGAAGTGGTTTATCTTGGGCATATTATCTCTGCCGAGGGCATTAAGGTTGACCCGTCCAAGGTTCAAGCCATTGTTGAATGGGAACCTCCGCAGAATGTGAAGCAACTTCGAAGCTTTCTCGGTCTTGCCGGATATTGCAGAAGATTCGTTGAGAACTTCTCCAAAATCGCCAAGCCGCTCTCTAGTCTTCTTCAGAAGGGTGTCAAGTATGTTTGGTCTCCAGAGTGTCAACTGGCTTTCGATACACTCAAAGAGAAGCTTATCTCCACTCCGGTATTGGCTCCTCCGGATGATTCCAAGCCGTACCAGGTCTTTTGCGAGGCTTCTCTCCAGGGTTTCGGTGCAGTCTTGATGCAAGATAGGAAGGTGGTTGCTTATACCTCCAGGCAGCTGAAGCCTGCGGAGAAGAACTATCATGTGCACGATCTCGAGCTAGCAGCTGTTGTGCACACCTTGATGACTTGGAGACATCTCTTGTTGGAACGTAAGGTTGAAGTTTTCACCGATCACAAGAGCCTCAAGTATATCTTCACTCAGCCTAACTTGAATCTTCGGCAAACACGTTGGGTGGAAATGCCCCAGGATTTTAATCCGAGTGTTGAGTACACGCCAGGCAAGGCAAATGTTGTGGCAGATGCATTGAGCAGGAAGGCATATTGCAACAGTCTGATTCTGCAACCTCTCCAGCCGGGTCTTTCTGAGTCTTTCAGGAAGCTCAATCTTCAGCTGGTTCCTCAGGGTTTTCTTGCGAACCTTCAGATCTCTCCTACCTTGGAAGATCAGGTCAGAGCAGCTCAGCTACTTGACGCTATGGTGAAGAAGGTCAAGATTGGTGTGGGAAAGAGTCTTCCCAAGTATAAGTGTTTCACTGTTGATGCCAGGGACACTTTGTTTTTCGAGGACCGCCTTGTCGTCCCGAAGGGTGATCTCAGGAAGGTGATCATGGAAGAAGCCCATAACTCTCTGCTCTCTATTCATCCTGGAAGTTCCAAAATGTACCATGACTTGAAGCAGACTTTCTGGTGGACCCGTATGAAACGTGAAATTGCACAATTCGTAAACGAGTGTGATGTATGTCGAAGGGTGAAAGCAGAACATCAAAGACCAGCGGGCCTCTTGCAGCCTTTCCTGATTCCTGAGTGGAAGTTCGATCACATTGAGATGGACTTCGTCACCGGGTTTCCGAAATCCAAGAAGGGCAATGATGCTATCTTCGTCGTCATCGACAAATTGAGTAAAGTAGCGCATTTCCTTCCAGTCAAGGATTCCATTTCAGCAGCTCAACTGGCAGAGTTGTACACCTTCAGGATTGTCTCTTTGCACGGTGTACCTATGATGATCTCGTCAGATCGCGGAAGTATCTTCACTTCCAAGTTCTGGGACTCCTTTCAGTCTGCTATGGGCACGAAGATCCGCTTCAGCACAACGTTCCATCCTCAGACTAGTGGTCAAGTGGAGAGAGTGAATCAAGTTCTTGAGGATATGCTGAGAGCCTGTGTTATCTCTTTCGGCATGAAGTGGGAAGATTGTCTGCCTTTCGCGGAGTTCTCGTATAACAACAGTTATCAAGCTATTTCTGGCAAGGCTCCGTTTGAAATTCTCTATGGCAGGAAGTGCCGTACTCCGCTCAACTGGTCCCAGACAGGCGAGCATTAGATCCTTGGCAATGATATGATAGATGAAGCTGAGGAGATGTGTCGGATCATTCGCGACAACCTCAGAGCAGCTCAGTCCCGTCAGAAGAGCTATTACGATAGCAAGCACCGTGACATGTCATATGAGCTTGATGATTTTGCCTATCTCAAGGTGTCGCCTATGAAGGGTATGCAACGTTTTGGCATCAAAGGCAAGCTTGTGCCTCGTTTCGTTGGTCCGTTCAGAGTGGTTGGCAAGAGGGGCGACCTTGCGTACCAGCTCAAGCTTCCGTCAACCTTTGCAAATGTCCATGATGTGTTCCATGTTTCTCAGCTTCGGAGGTGTTTCAAGACCCCCGAGCGCACTGTGCATCTTCAAGATATCGACCTTCAGTCTGACCTTTCTTATCGTGAGCATCCAGTTGCAGTTCTCGAGGCGACTGAGCGCAAGACCCGTAACAAGACTGTCAAGTTTCTCAAAGTGTAGTGGTCACACCATTCCGATAAAGAGGCTACGTGGGAACGCGAGGATCACCTCCGTTCCGAATTTCCCGATTTCTTTCAGTCTTAGATCTCGAGGTCGAGATCTTCTTTGTAGTATGGGAGAGTTTGTAATGCCCCAAGTGTAGAACCGTCCCTATTTGGAACCTGTTGCATGTGGGTCCACCTTGTCAGAGATTATGATGTTAAGATTGGTTCCATGATTTCATGTGTGTTCCTTCTATTTTCCTTCTCATGCATGCATGCATAGCATATCATTGCATGCCCGTTTTCTTGTGTTGTGCACTATGATTTCTTGTGGTGTTAGTAATAGATGTAGGTGGTGATCTTGTGGTTAGCTACCTTGTGATTTCAGGTGTTGATGTCATGTGATGTTGGTGTGTGGTGTGTAGAAGTGGTGGCTTGGGTTTTTCAAAGCTCATTGCAATTTCAAAACCCTTTTCCTCTCCTATTATCTCATGTTCAAAATTCCTTCTCCCAGCAGCAACTTAAAAATGTCTTGAGCCTAAAGGTTATTGTGGAGATGTTGATGTGATGAGTTGGAATTTTATTCTTGGTCTTGGGGGTGAATACATATCACAAAACAGATTAAATATATGATGTTTTGGATTTATGAAAGTAGCCCCATAAATGCTGGAAGTATTTTAGTTAAATAGTTGGTGCATTTTCGGGTCCAGGGCATTTTTTCCTTTTTATTTTATCTATGTTATTTTGTCCTATGTTTTTTTCCTTTCTCTGTTTAAATTTTAAAAGAAAATGGACAGAGGGGTCTATTTCCCTATCTGGCGCGCTAAGTGGGCTTCCTCCCACCTAGCGGCCCACTTCTCCTCCCTCCCTTGCAGCCCGTCGCGCGTCCGTCGTCGTTCTCCTGCTTTCCAGCGAGGCAGTGGGTCCCTTCGGTCAGCCTCTCTCTCCCATTCCCCTCTGTTTCATCGGAGAGAGCACGCGCACATGGCCACCGCGCGCCCCTCGCTTCCCCTCTCGCCCTATAAAGCCCCTTGGTATCCGTGCCTCGGCTAGGGTTCCCCCTTCCGCCGCCGCTCCACTCAGATCTCACCTCCCTCCTCTCTGCAGCGTCGCAGTAAGGTAAGCGAGGCGGATCCACCATGGCCGACGGGTGAAGGAGGTCACCGTCGTCGCTGTGGCACCTCCTCCTCCATGTCGAGAGGTCCAGGAGCTTGCGGGCCTCTCCACGGGCTCGTTCCCGCCGCTAGATCGTCGTCCCTGACTCTGCTTCATCTTCCTCCCGGAGGCCCTACTTCTCCGACGAGCTCCGCCGCTACGCGCCCTTCTTCCTGCTACTTCCTCTTCGGCCGCGTCTTCATCGTCCCGTACGTAAGCCAGTACTCCTCCTCCCTCCTTCCTGTGCTAGTTCGAGCACCGTAGCCGTAGGTTCGTTGCGCGCGTGCCTCTGTCGCCGAAGCCGCTGGTCACCGTCGACACGCCGTTGTAGCGCCCCTTGGGAGTAGTTAGGTTTTGGAATGGGTTCATGTGGGTGTGGACTTCCTCCCCTCCATGAGCCGGAGTTGTATTCGGCTTGGAGCGCCGGCGAGACCCCTCCCCTGTTCCGGTCAGTCGCCGGTAGCAGATGAGCAGGGGGTTGTCCTCTTCTGTTTCGCAGCGCGTAGTAGTTCAGACGCCGATTCGTAGTGTAGTGGTAGCGTGTTGTTGTGCCTGTTGTGAGGTCGTGGGCTCGATCCCTCCTCGGCACCCTTTTCTTTTTTTTGCTTGATTTATTTCCTCGGCCAGTATAGAGCGCGGCAGCCTGGTTACCTTGCTAAACTGCTCTATTCTGTCGAGCTTATAGGCACAGCAGGGTGGTTTGCACCCATGTGCAGTACCAGTAGGTCTTAGGTTCGAACCCAGAGCCTACCCTTTATTTTTTTCCCTTGTCTTTCCTTAAGTTCCTTTGCTGTTTTTGACTTTCTTGCAGCCCTGTTCATTGTAATATTTGAGGTGTGCTTGCACATGAGAGCTTATATTGTTTTCCTTCTCATTTCAGCTAGTGGGAGTGGTGTTTTGCTAGCCTTGTGAAACCCATGATGGTTGCACTTGTGTGTGTGTGTAGATACACTTGGTAGGAGCTTATGTAGGTTGTTTTGTTACTTGTAAGATGGTGTGCATTAAGGTGTGTGAGTTTGCACTAGGGCAGCATGTGTAGCCACATCTTATGAGCTTTAGTGTGGGCTATGTTGTGCTTGTAGTTTTATTTGCATGTATAGATTTAGTGGAGTGTGATTGTGGGTGTGGATGCCTCCCCCTCACCACATGTATTTGGTGTGTATGTGATGCACTAGGTTGCTAGCTATGATTAGCATGAGTAGGTGGAGTTTGCTAGTTAAGCATGGGTAGATTATTATGGGGGTTGCACCTTGAGGGTGACATGACTCCAAGGGTGTTCCTTGTGGTGCATGTGAGAGTGTGCACCATCACATGCCCATATGTGAGGGTGTGCATACTCTCTTGTTAGCATAGGAGTTATATTATTGTTGTGCTTGATGCTAGTGATAGTGTGGTAGATGTGTCGGTGTTATTGATGTGCATGACACAAACATGGGGTTCAAACCCCCATGTCACTTTGTCATTGTGCACATGACCTCAACCTATGTAGTTGTTATCTTAGAAGGGTACTTTATGGGGTGCATATACAGTTTTGTTGAAAGTTTGATCCTTGATTCCATGGTATAGGTGGAGCCCAAGGGCATGAGTTTCTTGTGTGATAGTAGTAGGGGTTTTGCTTTACACTATAGTGGTGTCAATTATCACTTGGTGTAATGTGTGCGCAAACTATGCCTAGACAAAGTGGGCATGTGGCTGGAAAAATTCCAGATTAGGGACCTGTGCTTTACCCTAGTTCAGTGCTAGGATTTTGAACCTGGTATGTTTGTGAAGCTCCCTGTCAAATTTCAAATCATTTGGCGTCTAGTAGGTTGTGTTTTGGTTGCTGTCAAAAAGCTTCACAACAGAGACAGAAACTCAGGTGCAGGAATTTTCACTAAGTCCCTGAGATCTGATGGTTTTGGGAAAGTTTGTGGCCTTGTATCTTCTAGAGTTTAATTCCTTTTGTTGTGATTCTTGCTGGTGCTTGTAATGTTCTTGGTGGGCAACAGCCACATATATTATTTGTCATGTTTGGAGACCTGTAGCTATGTTGCATGTAGCTCCCAAAGAGATAAGATGCAGATTATGTAGTTTTGTCATTTTGGTCAATGTGTGTGCTTAGTTGATGTTGTGGTGTTCTTCCTTGCTCCAATACATTCATGTTGGGTTGTTACATGTCTTGGAAACCTGGGAATACCAGATTTGTGCCAATTGTGAGTGTGGTGTTGATTCTTCCACGTAGAGCTTCATATCTTGTTTCGTTGATTCCCGTTGATCCGTAGCTCCGTTTGCAATGTTCTTTATATGGTTTTGCACCGTTTTCACGAGCCGCATCTGTTCATGTCATTCTCATGCATGTCCAAATAGCTTTGTGTACAGTTATGTCCAGAAACTTGCAGTAGTTTATTTTGCTTGTGCTAGTGATAGAAATAGTGGTGCATGCTCAATTTTCATCTCATGCATCATGTGATTGCTGCATCTTGTGGTGCTACTGTTCATTGGCTGTTATTCTTATGTTGGGTAGCACCGGGATCGGAGAACGAATACGTGGAGTCAGGAGAGTACGTGCAGGACGATCCAGAACCATTCCAAGCTGAGGATATCACAGGCAAGATGATATGACCTTGATTCCATCTCTAGACTTGTTATGTTAGTTTCGTTTCCATGCCAAATTGCTCGCTGCCTACCACTGAAATTAAATTGCCTCTTCATATGCCATGAGCCCAAACACCGTTCTCCTTCCTAGCAAACTTGTGTGGCTAAGTAGGCTTGCTCAGCTACTAATGTTAGCATTGCTAGTTGCAGGTGTTTTGACTCATGCGATAACATGAGCTTGATATCATTATATTAAATTATGTTATTTATTTAATGCACCTATATACCTGGTAAATGACGGGAGGCCTAGCCTTTTGCCGGGTGCTTTGTTCCGTTATTGCCGCCTTAGTTACCGGTTACCGGTGTTTGATTCCATAATGATCGCTCCTAACACGTTCGGGGTTGTTATGGGGACCCCCTTGATAAATCGCGTAGTGCTAAGGCTTGTCCGGCAGGACCCAACATTGGTGTTAATTTGCTAACAACTTAATAATAATCTGCATAGGGAGTAGCTACCCCGAGGATCTTTAATCAACAAACCCGGGCCAGTGCTCCTCATGAGTGTTGGTCCAAACTGGTCTGCCTGCGGGGCCACCACAAGGAAACTTGAGGTTTGGTACTTGTAGCTAGTTCCATCCGGCGTGTCCTGAGACTGAGATACGCGGCTCTTATCGGGGTCGTCGACACGTTGGGAGGTCCTGCTAGCCTTGCCTTACCTAAGCGGTATATCTTGCGTATAGGAATCCCAGTGAAGCTTTGGTTTCCCCAGAGTTGAGGTTTTCCTCTAAGGAATCCGACGAGATCACGAGATTCGTGATAGAGGATGCCTTTGCGGCCTGTGTTCGTTTGTGATGGACTAGTTGGAGCACCCCTGCAGGGTTTAATCTTTCGGAAAGCCGTGCCCGCGGTTATGTGGCAACTTGGAATATTTTGGCAACATCCGGTATTAGAAAACTTAAACATAAGCTAATAAAATTGCCAACTGTGTGCGTAACCGTGACTGTCCCTGCGAAGATCTCTCTTCGATCGGGAACACGGTGGGGTTATGAATGCCGTAGGTAGGTGTTCAGGATCACTTAGTGATCAAGCAATCCCGACCGTTAGCGTAGACCACCTTCACTTCTCTTTTGCGTAAGTTAGCCACTTATTCAAACATAGGATGCAGCACCCTGATACACTTCCCCCTTACCTACCCAATAACATGACTAGTTCTGGCACCCAAGGTCTTAGATTGCTGAGTCCCCGTGGCTCACGGATTCCTCCGAAACTCCCAGCAGGTACAGGTACCCCAGAGGCAGATGATCCCGACGTCACCCAGCTGGCGTGGCAGTACGACGAGGAGACAGACCGCCTCTACGTGAACTATCCACAGGATTGAGGCGCGGTCGTGATCGTGGGCCTGCAGCAGGGTAGCATAGCATTTTCCATGTTTTGTAGTCCGTACCGGAACTACCTTGTTTGTATCTCTGTTGTACTCTGAGTTATTAATAAGAAGACAGTTGAATCCCGAATTGTCTACTTTATTATTATTTGTGCTATGTTACTTGCTTGCGAAATGCTTAGATGCGCTTCTTTCCTATTCGGGGCCTCGACCCCTAGATCGGAAAGGACCGCATCATTGTCGTTACAACTAGGTTGCCGTGCTTGGCATGCTTTCTGTAGATGCATAGCCGCGTTTGTTGTTGCTTAGTGCTGTAGTTGCTATAGCTATTGCCCTGGCTGCTGCATGCCGATTGCCTTGCGTGAGGCTTGCATTTTGTTGCTGCGTGTTGCTGCAGGTTGCGTCGCCGCATGCACCATCCCCGCCGCCGAGGAACGTCGACAAGATCGGCAAGTACTACGACGTCCTTGCCGAACCCCAAACATCGACGAAGACGTGATCGACTACTGACGCCGAAGACCGTGAACCACGACGCCGAGCGAATGACTACCGTCGACGAGACCCGAGTACCACGACTTCCACGACGACCACGACAACCACTACTTCCACGACGTCCACGACGATCGTTGATCTCCTTCACCGAACCGATCCGCTTCGAATCGCACGCTTCGAAGGTATACCGATGAGACGTGTCGTGTAACGAACGAATGTGTTGTATGAGTTGAATGTATGTTGCACCGTATGTTGCCCGTTGCATGTGTACCTCTTTTGTTGTGCCCTCGACACATGGGAACCCGAGATACGGGATCACCCCATCTTTATTTAACGTTCCCGCACACGCTTCCAGATCGTGGCACCGATATCTCGTTGAGTATCGGGATAGGTACGTTGCCGTGGCATCGTTTCCGTCTTGCCGACATAGTTCCCCTTTCGCTCGCCGTGGCGACACCTGCTTCTCTCCCTTCTTGTCGTGGTTGAACTTGCATGCATAACGCATTCATGGCATGTAATCTTGTGTTGCATGTTCTTGTGCCGTAGCTCCGTTCTTTGTTCCGCGTGTTAACCGTCTAGGATGCCATGTAGGATCGTCGCTTCACCCCTTGCCACGTTAACAACAATTAAATATTGCCGTGTAAATAATTGGGAGTGGATTAAATAATTATTCGTGGAGTTTTGTGGATATGCAACCCGTTGCATATCGAGCTTCACTTAATGTGTAGAGTTGTGTGAGGTGAATTGCCATGCCATCCCTTGCATCGATGAACTGATCATGCATCATATTAGGGTATGCATCATGTCTTGCTTTTGCCGTGGTGAATATCTCTGTTGATGTTTGTTTCCGGTTTGCTCCGTCTCGATAGAGTTCCGCAAGCGTGTCGGAATGTGAGGAACCGTTCGATTAAGTTGGTTCGTCTGCTTCACCGAGTTGTTTTTCTTCCAAGCAGGATCTCAGGCAAGATGACCATTTCCCCAGATACCATTACTATCATTGCCATGCTAGTTTATCGCTTCTATCGTTTATGTCTCGTTGCCTACCACTTGTTATATATGAGCCTCTCAACAATGCCATGATAACCTTCAACTGTTCAACCTAGCAAACCACTGTTTGGCTATGTTACTGCTTGCTTAACCCTGTTGTTAGCGTTGCTAGTTGCAAGTGTAGTTGCTTCCATGTGATAACATTGGTTCCTTGTCTTATCACTATATTATTGCTATTTAATTTAATGGACCTATATACTTGGTAAAGGTGGAAGGCTCGGCCTTTCTAGCCTGGTGTTTTGTTCCACCTTTGCTCCCTTAGTTTCGGCCACCGGTGTTATGTTCCATAAACGAGCGCTCCTAACACGATCGGGGTTGTTATGGGGACCCCCTTGATAATTCGTTTTAGATTAAAGCTGGTCTGGCAAGGCCCAACATTGGTTCTACATTTGCCTAATAACTAATGAACCGCATAGGGAGTAATTAACCCGAGGAAATTTAATCAACCCCCAGGCCAGTGCTCCTCATGAGTGTTGGTCCACCGACCTAGCAGTTGGCGGTGCCACCACGGGGCAACTCGAGGTTTGGTTCCCATCCACTTTGAATAGACGGTGTGCCCTGAGAACGAGATACGCGGCTCCTATCGGGTTTGTCGACACACCGGGTGGCCTTGCTGGATTAGTTTTACCTTTGACGAGATATCTTGTGCATCGGAATTCTGGTGATGCTTTGGGTAATCTCAGAGTTGAGGTTTTCCACTAGGGAATCCGACGAGATCGCGAGCTTCGTGATTGAGGATTTCTATGCGGCTTGTGGTAATTTGTGATGGACTAGTTGGAGCACCTCTGCAGGGTTAGATCTTTTCGGAAAGCCGTGCCCGCGGTTATGTGGCAACGTGGAAACTTTGTTTAACACTGGTTCTAGATAACGTGAAGCTAATTAATTAAAATATGCCAACTGTGTGTGTAACCATGACTGTCTATTTCGTGAGTTCCTTCTCCGATCGAGGACACGGTAGGGTTATGTTTGACGTAGGTAGGTGTTCAGGATCATTCATTTGATCATCAGTAGTTCACGTCCGCTATGCGTAGATCTTCTCCCTCCATATTCTTGTACTCGTAAGTTTAGCCACAAAATATATGCTTAGCCGCTGCTGCAACCTCACCACTTAACCATACCTCACCCATTAAGCTTTGCTAGTCTTGATACCTTTGGAAATGAGATTGCTGAGTCCCCTGTGACTCACAGATTACTACAACACCAGTTGCAGGTACAGGTAAAGGTTATTTGATGCGAGCGCGTTGATTTTTCATTTGGAGTTGCTTCTTCTTCTTCTTCTTCTTCATCGATCTAGGATGGGTTCCAGGCCGGCAGCCTGGGATAGCAAGGATGGACGTCGTTCTTCTTTTGTCGTTTTTTTGTCCGTAGTCGGACCCTGCTCTTCTTCATGATGTTTATGTATTGTACTGATGTGACTCTGATGTAGCTTGTGGCGAGTGTAAGCCAATTCTCTATATATATATCTCTTCTTTTTAGTACATGTACTTGTAACGATATCCATTCTTGCGACACGACGAGATGCACTTCTATCCCTGACGAGGCCTTCGTGCCAAATTGAGGATAGGGTCACATCTTGGGCGTGACATATGTACATATATTAACACTTCATTCTTTCTTCTTTTATTGCCCTCCGGATCGAGCCAAACTTCGGTAAAGAGACGAGGCCCGAAGAGAAGGTTGCGCATGGATGAAAAGTTCACAATCACAGCAATAGCGGCTGATGGCCTACCGATTGAACCCAAGCTGACCAAGGACGCATTTTCTGCTCAATGCGGAGCTATTGTTAGGGACAACATCCCGATGAGCGTCAAGCAATGGAAAAATCCTAAGGGCGACGACGTCCCTAAAGGTGATTATGTCACCGATAGGCAGAAACATGATCTTTGGACCGCGCTGATACGTCTCCAACGTATCTACTTTTCCAAAGTCTTTTGCCCTTGTTTTGGACTATAATTTGCATGATTTGAATGGAACTAACATGGACTGACGCTGTTTTCAGCAGAATTGCCTTGGTGTTATTTTTGTCAAGAAATCAAAGTTCTCCAAACGTCCTGAAAATTTACGGGAGCAGTTTTGGAAAATATCAAAAATATCTGCGCCAAGTTCCACCTCAGGGGGTGGGCCAGTGGGCCACAAGCCCCTGCTCCGCCACCACCCCCCTCGTGGCGGTGGGCAGGCTTGTGGGGCCCACAGGCACCTGCCGCCCCCAATTCCAGCTCTATAAGTTGCCTTTCATCCTAGAAAAAATAAAAAGAGAAGTTTTCGTCGCGTTTTCGATACGGAGGCGCCGCCACCACCCGTTCTTCATCTGGAGGGCAGATCTGGAGTCCGTCTTGGGCTCCGGAGAGAGGAAATCGTCACTATCATCATCATCAACCTTCTTCCCTCTCCAATTCAATGAAGCTCTTCGTCTTTCGTGAGTAATCTATTCGTAGGCCCGCTGGGCGGTGATGAGTAGGATGAGATCTATCATGTAATCGAGTTAGTTTTGATGGGGATTGATCCCTAGTATCCACTATGTTCTGAGATTGATGTTGCTACTACTTTGCCATGCTTAATGCTTGTCACTAGGGCCCGAGTGCCAGGATTTTAGATCTGAAATTATTATGTTGTCACCAATATATGTGTGTTTTAGATCCGATCTTGCAAGTTGTAGTTACCTACTATGTGTTATGATCCGGCAACCCCGGAGTGACAATAACCGGAACCAATCCCGGTGATGACCATAGTTTGAGGAGTTCATGTGTTCACCAAGTGCTAATGCGTTGGTCTGGTTCTTTATTAAAAGGAGAACCTTAATATCCCGTAGTTTCCTTTTGGACCCCGCTGCCACGGGAGGGATGGACAATAGATGTCATGCAAGTTCTTTTCCCTAAGCACGTATGACGACACACAGAATGCATGCCTACATCACATTGACGAATGGGAGCTAGCCACATATCTCTCCGTGTTATAGCTGTTGCATGATGAATATCATCCAAACAAATCACCGACCCATTGCCTACGAGTTTGTCCTACTGTTGCTACTACTGTTACTTGTCTTGCTCTGCTGCTACTGTTGCTACTTGCTACTGCTGTCACTACTGTTGTTCCTTGTCACTACTATTGCTTGTTACAATGCTACTACCTGCTACACTATTGATTCCCTGGTCGTTGACGGGAACTGACAGTTTCCGTCAACACGGCAATGGAGGCGCCATTGATACAATCGTTAGGAATAGTCTGCCGTCAATAGATCGTTTCTGACACCGTTGTTATCATACTACTTTGCTATTACTACTGTGCTTGCAGATACTAATCTTTCAGGTGTGGTTGAATCGGACAAATTCAGCTGCTAATACTTGAGAGTATACTCTCACCTCCTAACTGGCTTATCAACAAATTGGGTCGAATACTCTACCCTCAAAAACGGCTCCGGACCCACGCGCTCGTGGGCCGTCAACAACATTCTTCTAGTTTCATTACCGGGGAGTGCTATCAGCATTCTTCTGGTGTCGTTGCACGAGAAGGTTCGTTGTCATAAGCATTCGTCTAGCTAACGCCAGAGATTGCACGATCAACATTTTTCTGGCGCCGTTGCCGGGGAGGTATTGCTATATTCTCTGAGTCACTTGGGATTTATATCTGCTGATCACTATGAAGAATCTGAAGGATCCGAAGACCAAAGTCTTGCCCTCAACTACGAGGGGAGGTAAGGAATTGCCATCTAGATCTGCACTTGATTCACCTTCAGTTATGAGTAAGTTTGCGACATCACCTCCTGTTAGAAATCTTGATATGTCGCCTGTGCTTGATGATGCTTGTGATACTACTGCTAGAGATGCTATGCTTGATACTATGCCTGATACTGCTAGAGATACTATGCCTGATACTGCTACAGATGCTATGCTTGATACTGCTTTGCCTGATGATGTTAGAGATGCTATTTTGCCTGATGATGCTATGCTTGATACTGCTAGAGATACTCCTTTGACTGATGTTCCACTAGGAGTGTTCCTTGATGCTCATATTGTTGGAATTATGCCCTAGAGGCAATAATAAATATAGTTATTATTATAATTCCTGTATCAAGATAATCGTTTATTATCCATGCTATAATTGTATTGAATGAAGACTCATTTACATGTGTGGATACATAGACAAAACACTGTCCCTAGCAAGCCTCTAGTTGGCTAGCTAGTTGATCAAAGGTCGTCAGTGTCTTCTGATTATGAACAAGGTGTTGTTGCTTGATAACTGGATCACGTCATTAGGAGAATCACGTGATGGACTAGACCCAAACTAATAGACGTAGCATGTTGATCGTGTCATTTTGTTGCTACTGTTTTTATGCGTGTCAAGTATTTGTTCCTATGACCATGAGATCATATAACTCACTAACACCGGAGGAATACTTTGTGTGTATCAAACGTCGCAACGTAACTGGGTGACTCTAGGATGACCTCATTTGCTTGATAACAGTGGCATCATGAGCTAGGTTCATGCGTAGATGTCTTCTCGAGTAGAACACAAAAGTTTTTGTGGGCGGTGATGTGTGTTTTGCTGCCCTCCTTAGTATTTTCTTGATTCCGCGGTATTGTTGGATTGAAGCGGCTTGGACCGACATTACTCGTACGCTTACGAGAGACTGGTTTCATGGCTACGAGTAACCCCGTTGCTCAAAGATGACTGGCAAGTGTCAGTTTCTCCAACTTTAGTTGAATCGGATTTGACCGAGGAGGTCCTTGGATGAGATTAAATAGCAACTCATATATCTCCGTTGTGGTGTTTGCGTAAGTAAGATGCGATCCTACTAGATACCCATGGTCACCACGTAAAACATGCAACAACAAAATTAGAGGACGTCTAACTTGTTTTTGCAGGGTATGCTTGTGATGTGATATGGCCAACGATGTGATGTGATAAATTGGATGTATGAGATGATCATGTTGTAATAGATAATATCGACTTGCACGTTGATGGTACGGCAACCGGCAGGAGCCATAGGGTTGTCTTTATACTAACGTTTGTGCTTGCAGATGCGTTTACTATTTTGCTAGGATGTAGCTTTAGTAGTAATAGCATGAGTAGCACGACAACCCCGATGGCGACACGTTGATGGAGATCATGGTGTGGCGCCGGTGACAAGAAGATCGTGTCGGTGCTTTGGTGATGGAGATCAAGGAGCACGTGATGATGGCCATATCATGTCACTTATGAATTGCATGTGATGTTAATCCTTTTATGCACCTTATTTTTCTTAGAACGACGGTAGCATTATGAGGTGATCTCTCACTAAAATTTCAAGACGAAATTGTGTTCTCCCCGACTATGCACCGTTGCTACAGTTCGTCGTTTCGAGACATCACGTGATGATCGGGTGTGATAGACTCAACGTTCACATACAACGGGTGCAAAACAGTTGCGCACGCGGAACACTCGGGTTAAGCTTGACGAGCCTAGCATGTGCAGACATGGCCTCGGAACACATGAGACCAAAACTTCGATCATGAATCATATAGATGATATGATTAGCATGGGGATGCTTACCACTGAAACTATGCTCAACTCACGTGATGATCGGACTTGAGCTAGTGTAAGTGGATCATGAACCACTCAAACGACTAGAGAGATGTACTTTTTGAGTGGGAGTTTAGCGAGTAATTTGATTAAGTTAAACTCTAATTATCTTGAACATAGTCTAAGTCCACTTTGAATATATTTGTGTTGTAGATCATGGCTCACGCGACAGTCACCCTGAATTTTAATACATTCCTAGAGAAAGCTAAGTTGAAAGATGATGGAAGCAACTTTGTAGACTGGGCTCATAATCTTAAGCTAATCTTACAAGCTGGGAAGAAGGATTATGTCCTTAATGCTGCGCTAGGAGATGAACCACCCGCTACGGCTGATCAGGATGTTAAGAACGCTTGGTTAGCACGTAAGGAGGACTACTCAGTAGTTCAATGTGCAGTCTTGTATGGCTTAGAACCGGGACTTCAACGTCGCTTTGAGTGTCATGGAGCATTTCAGATGTTCCAGGAGTTGAAGTTTATCTTTCAGAAGAACGCCCGGATCGAGAGGTATGAGACCTCCGATAAATTCTATGCTTGCAAGATGGAGGAGAACTCGTCTGTCAGTGAACATGTGCTCAAAATGTCTGGGTACTCAAACCGTCTAGCTGAGCTGGGGATTGAACTCCCGCAAGAGGCTATCACTGACAGAATCCTTCAATCACTGCCGCCAAGCTATAAAGGCTTTGTGTTGAACTACAACATGCAAGGGATGAACAAGTCTCCCGGCGAGTTGTTTGCGATGCTGAAAGTCGCAGAGTCTGAACTCCGTAAAGAGCATCAAGTGTTGATGGTGAATAGGACCACTAGTTTCAAGAGAAACGGCAAAGGCAAGAAGGGTAATTCAAAGAAGAGCGGCAAGCCTGTTGCCAATCCGACGAAGAAACCCAAAGTTGGACCTAAGCCTGAGACAGAGTGTTACTATTGCAAGGGTATGGGTCACTGGAAGCGCAATTGCCCCAAGTATCTGGCAGATAAGAAGGCGGCCAAAGAAAAATCAAGTATATTTGATATACATGTTATTGATGTGTACTTAACCGGCTCTCGTAGTAGTGCCTGGGTATTCGATACCGGTTCTGTTGCTCATATTTGCAACTCGAAACAGGAACTGCGGAATAGACAAAGGCTGGCGAAAGATGAAGTGACGATGCGCGTAGGAAATGGTTCCAAGGTTGATGCAATCGCCGTCGGCACAGTTTCACTTCAGTTACCATCAGGATTAGTTATGAACTTGAATCATTGTTATTTAGTGCTTGCGTTGAGCATGAACATTATATCTGGATCTTGTTTATTGCGAGATGGTTACTCTTTTAAGTCAGAGAATAATGGTTGTTCTATTTCTATGAGTAACATCTTTTATGGTCATGCACCCAATGTGAGAGGATTGTTCATATTGAATCTTGATAGCGATACACACATACATAACATTGAGACCAAAAGAGTTAGAGTTAACAATGATAGCGCCAAATTTTTGTGGCACTGCCGCTTAGGTCATATTGGTGTAAAGCGCATGAAGAAACTCCATGCGGATGGACTTTTGGAGTCACTTGACTTTGATTCACTTGACACGTGCGAACCATGCCTCATGGGCAAGATGACTAAAACTCCATTCTCCGGAACAATGGAGCGTGCAAGTGACTTGTTGGAAATCATACTTACCGATGTGTGTGGTCCGATGAGCGTAGAGGCACGCGGCGGATATCATTATTTTCTCACCTTCACTGACGATTTGAGTAGATATGGTTATGTCTACTTAATGAAGCACAAGTCTGAAACATTTGAAAAGTTCAAGCAATTTCAGAGTGAAGTTGAAAATCATCGTAACAAGAAGATCAAGTTCCTACGGTCTGATCGTGGGGGTGAATATCTGAGTTTCGAGTTTGGTGCTCACTTAAGACAATGTGGAATTGTTTCACAGTTGACACCGCCTGGAACACCACAGCGTAATGGTGTGTCCGAACGTCGTAATCGTACTTTATTAGAGATGGTGCGATCTATGATGTCTCTTACCGATTTGTCGTTATCGTTTTGGGGTTATGCATTAGAAACAGTTGCATTCACTTTAAATAGGGCACCATCAAAATCCGTTGAGACGACACCATACGAACTGTGGTATGGCAAAAGGCCAAAGTTGTCGTTTCTTAAAGTTTGGGGATGTGATGCTTATGTCAAAAAGCTTCAGCCTGAAAAGCTGGAACCCAAAGCGGAAAAGTGTGTCTTCATAGGTTACCCAAAAGAGACAGTTGGGTACACCTTCTATCTCAAATCCGAGGGCAAAGTGTTTGTTGCTAAAAATGGAGCTTTTCTCGAGAAGGAGTTTCTCTCGAGAGAATTGAGTGGGAGGAAGATAGAACTTGACGAGGTTGTCGAACCTCTCATCCCTCTAGATGGTGGCGCATGGCAAGGGGAAACCTCTGTCGTTGCGACGCCGGTTGAGGAGGAAGTTAATGATGATGATCATGAAACTCCGGTTCAAGTTTCTGTCGAACCACGCACGTCGACGAGACCACGTGCTGCTCCAGAGTGGTACGGTAAACTCGTCTTATCAATCATGTTGTTGGACAACAATGAACCTGCAAATTATGAAGAAGTAATGGTGGGCCCAGATTCCAACAAATGGCTAGAAGCCATGAAGTCCGAGATAGGATCCATGTATGAGAACAATGTGTGGACTTTGGAAGTACTGCCTGAGGGCCGCAAGGCTATTCAGAACAAATGGATCTTTAAGAGGAAGACGGACGCTGACGACAATGTGACCGTTTATAAAGCTCGACTTGTGGCAAAGGGTTTTTCACAAGTTCAAGGAGTTGACTACGATGAGACATTCTCACCCGTAGCGATGCTTAAGTCCGTCAGAATCATGTTAGCAATAGCTGCATTTTTCGATTATGAAATCTGGCAGATGGATGTCAAAACGGCGTTCCTTAACGGTTTCCTTAAGGAAGAATTGTATATGATGCAACCCGAAGGTTTTGTTGATCCTAAGAATGCTAACAAGGTGTGCAAGCTCCAGCGATCCATTTATGGACTGGTGCAAGCATCTCGGAGTTGGAACAAACGCTTTGATGAGGTGATCAAAGCATTTGGGTTTATACAAGTGGTTGGAGAATCTTGTATTTACAAGAAAGTGAGTGGGAGCTCTCTGGCGTTTCTAGTATTATATGTGGATGACATATTGCTGATTGGAAACAACGTAGAGTTTTTGGAGAGCATAAAGGATTACTTGAATAAAAGTTTCTCTATGAAGGACCTAGGAGAAGCTGCTTACATTCTAGGCATTAAGATCTACAGGGATAGATCAAAACGCCTGATAGGACTTTCACAAAGCACATACCTTGATAAAGTTTTGAAGAGGTTCAAAATGGAACAGTCCAAGAAAGGGTTCTTGCCAGTTTTACAAGGTACGAGATTGAGTAAGACTCAGTGCCCAACAACTGATGAGGATAGAGAGCATATGCGCACCGTCCCCTATGCTTCAGCCATAGGTTCTATCATGTATGCAATGCTGTGCACTAGACCGGACGTTAGCCTGGCCATAAGTATGGCAGGTAGGTTCCAGAGTAATCCAGGAGTGGATCACTGGACGGCGGTCAAGAATATCCTGAAGTACCTGAAAAGGACTAAGGAGATGTTTCTCGTGTATGGAGGTGACGAAGAGCTCGCCGTAAAAGGTTACGTCGATGCAAGCTTTGACACAGATCTGGACGACTCTAAGTCGCAAACCGGATACGTATTTATTCTTAATGGGGGTGCGGTAAGCTGGTGCAGTTCCAAGCAAAGCGTCGTAGCAGATTCTACATGTGAAGCGGAGTACATGGCTGCCTCAGAGGCGGCTAAGGAGGCTGTCTGGATGAAGCAATTCATGACGGATCTTGGAGTGGTGCCAAGCACACTGAATCCAATAACCTTGTTCTGTGACAAACGGGTGCCATTGCCTTAGCAAAGGAACCACGGTTTCACAAGAAGTCCAGACACATCAAACGACGCTTCAACCTCATCCGCCGCGACTACGTCGAAGGAGAGGACGTAAATATATGCAAAGTGCACACGGATCTGAATGTAGCAGACCCACTGACTAAACCTCTTCCACGACCAAAGCATGATCAACACCAGAACTGTATGGGTGTTAGATTTATTACAATGTAATTCGCATGATGATGTGAGGGCTAGATTATTGACTCTAGTGCAAGTGGGAGACTGTTGGAATTATGCCCTAGAGGCAATAATAAATATAGTTATTATTATAATTCCTGTATCAAGATAATCGTTTATTATCCATGCTATAATTGTATTGAATGAAGACTCATTTACATGTGTGGATACATAGACAAAACACTGTCCCTAGCAAGCCTCTAGTTGGCTAGCCAGTTGATCAAAGATAGTCAGTGTCTTCTGATTATCAACAAGGTGTTGTTGCTTGATAACTGGATCACGTCAGTAGGAGAATCACGTGATGGACTAGACCCAAACTAATAGACGTAGCATGTTGATCGTGTCATTTTGTTGCTACTGTTTTTATGCGTGTCAAGTATTTGTTCCTATGACCATGAGATCATATAACTCACTAACACCGGAGGAATACTTTGTGTGTATCAAACGTCGCAACGTAACTGGGTGACTATAAATATGCTCTACAGGTATCTCCAAAGGTGTTCGTTGAGTTAGTATGGATCAAGACTGGGATTTGTCACTCCGTGTGACGGAGAGGTATCTCGGGGCCCACTCGGTAATACAACATCACACACAAGCCTTGCAAGCAATGTGACTTAGTGTAAGTTGCGGGATCTTGTATTACGAAACGAGTAAAGAGACTTGCCGGTAAACGAGATTGAAATAGGTATGCGGATACTGACGATCGAATCTCGGGCAAGTAACATACAGAAGGACAAAGGGAATGACATACGGGATTATATGAATCCTTGGCACTGAGGTTCAAACGATAAGATCTTCGTAGAATATGTAGGATCCAATATGGGCATCCAGGTCCCGCTATTGGATATTGACCGAGGAGTCTCTCGGGTCATGTCTACATAGTTCTCGAACCCGCAGGATCTGCACACTTAAGGTTCGACGTTGTTTTATGCGTATTTGAGTTATATGGTTGGTTACCGAATGTTGTTCGGATTCCCGGATGAGATCACGGACGTCACGAGGGTTTCCGGAATGGTCCGGAAACGAAGATTGATATATAGGATGACCTCATTTGATTACCGGAAGGTTTTCGGAGTTACCGAGAATGTACCGGGAATGACGAATGGGTTCCGGGAGTTCACCGGGGGGGCAACCCACCCCGGGGAAGCCCATAGGCCTTGGGGGTGGCACACCAGCCCTTAGTGGGCTGGTGGGACAGCTCAAGAAGGCCCTATGCGCCATAGGAAGAAAAAAAAGAGAAAAGAAAAAAAAGGAGGAGGTGGGAAAGGAAAGAAGGACTCCACCCACCAAACCAAGTAGGACTCGGTTTGGGGGGGAGACCTTCCCCCCTTGGCTCGGCCGACCCCCTTGGGGCTCCTTGATCCCCAAGGCAAGGCTCCCCCTCTCCCACCTATATATACGGAGGTTTTAGGGCTGATTTGAGACGACTTTTCCACGGCAGCCCGACCACATACCTCCACGGTTTTTCCTCTAGATCGCGTTTCTGCGGAGCTCGGGCGGAGCCCTGCTGAGACAAGATCATCACCAACCTCCGGAGCGCCGCCATGCTGCCGGAGAACTCTTCTACCTCTCCGTCTCTCTTGCTGGATCAAGAAGGCCGAGATCATCGTCGAGTTGTACGTGTGCTGAACGCGGAGGTGCCGTCCGTTCGGCACTAGATCGTGGGACTGATCGCGGGACGGTTCGCGGGGCGGATCGAGGGACGTGAGGACGTTCCACTACATCAACTGCGTTCACTAACGCTTCTGTTGTACGGTCTACAAGGGTACGTAGATCACACATCCCCTCTCGTAGATGGACATCACCATGATAGGTCTTCGTGCGCGTAGGAAAATTTTTGTTTCCCATGCGACGTTCCTCAACACATATTGCTAGAGTTACTGCCAATGCTCGTGATGCTTCTGAAACTGCCGATACTATTGAGATAGAACCTGCTTTTGCTCGTTATGAAGGATTTTCTTGCGTGTAAGGATGCCTATGACGTTGAGAAATTACTTCTCAAGTGGAAGGAAAAATCTCGTGAAGCTAGGATGAAAAATGACCCGAAGTTTGCCACTTCGCCTATCTTTGTCACCGATAAGGATTATGAATTCTCTGTCGACCCTGAGATAATCTCTCTAGTCGAATCTGATCCTTTTCACGGTTATGAGTCTGAGACGGTCATAGCCCATCTTGCCAAACTATCCGAAATAGCCAACCTTTTCACTAATGAGGATAAGATCCGTCACTACTATATCCTTAAGCTGTTTCCTTTCTCTCTAAAGGATGATGCTAAAGCCTGGTTCACCTCTCTTGCTCCTGGATGTGTGCGCAGTCCCCAGGAGATGGTCTATTACTTCTGTAAGAAATATTTCCCTGCCCATAAGAAGCAAGCTGCCTTGCAGGAAATATACAACTTTGCTCAACTCCAAGAAGAGAGTCTTCCACAAGCTTGGGGGAGGCTCGTCCAGCTACAAAATGCTTTGCCTGATCACCCTCTTAAGAAGAACGAGATACTTGATATCCTCTACAACGGACTTACCGATGCCTCTAGAGACCACCTAGATAGTTGTGCCGGTTGTGTTTTTAGGGAACGAACTGTAGAACAAGCTGAGACTCTACTGAATAACCTCTTGATCAACGATAATGCTTGGACTATCCCCGAACCACCTCCTAAGCCAACTCCTAAGAAAAGAGGAATTCTATTCCTCAGTCCCGAAGATATGCAAGAAGCCAAGAAATCTATGCAAGAGAAAGGCATTAGATCTGAAGATGTCAAAAATCTACCACCTATCAAAGAGATCCACGGTCTCGATAACCCGATACAGGTAGTAGAAGTGAATTCTCTGCGTAGGTTTGACGAGAGTGATATTCCTTTTGATAAACCTGCTAGCCTATGCTTTGATGAATTTGACAACTTTGTTGCCAAACAACAGAGTTTCAATGATTATGTTAGCAGACATTTGGAACAAAGTGCTCATATGCTTAGCCATTTAAGTGCTTGTGTATACAGAAATGTCAATGCTCTGAAGCTTCTGAGTAAACATGCCTCTATGATTACTACTCAGGTAGAACAAGTACTTAAAGCTCAGAATGACTTGCTCAATGAATTAAATGATAACTCTTTCAGAGTCATTACTAGAGGAGGCAAAATGACTCAGGAACCTTTGTATCCTAAAGGTCATCCTAAGAGAATTGATCAAGAGTCTCAAGGAATCAATGCTGATACACCTAGTCATCCTAAGAAGAAGAAGAAGGATGATAGAAACCTGCATGCCAATTCACCAAATACTGTCACACCTGAAGAACCTAATGATATTTCTGCGTCTGATGCAGAAACACAATCTGGTGATGAACATGAACCTGGTGACAATATGGACAGTGATGTTCATAATAATGCTCAACCTAGCAATGATGAGGATGTGGAGATTGAACCTATGGTTAATCCTGATAATCCACAATCTAAGAGATACGGCAAGAATGACTTCACTGCTAGGAAGCATGGTAAAGAAAGAGAGCCATGGGTTCAGAGACCTATGCCCTTTCCTCCTAAGCCATCCAAGAAAAAGGATGATGAGAATTTTGAGCGCTTCGTTGAGATGATAAGACCCGTCTTTCTGAAGATGCGGTTAACTGATATGCTCAAGATGTCTCCGTATGCCAAGTACATGAAAGATATCGTGACTAATAAACGGAAGATACCAGATCTTGAGATCTCCACCATGCTTGTCAATTACACTTTCAAAGGTGGAACTCCTAAGAAACTTGGTGATCCCGGAGTGCCCACTATACCTTGCTCCATTAAAGGAAACTACGTAAGAACTGCCTTATGTGACCTTGGAGCCGGTGTTAGTGTTATGCCGCTTTCTCTTTATCGTAGACTTGAATTGGATAAGTTGACACCCACTGAAATTTCTCTGCAAATGGCCGCCAAATCAACTGCTTTCCCTATCGGCATTTGCGAGGATGTGCCTGTTGTGGTTGTTAATACCACTATCTTAACATACTTTGTTATCTTGGATATCCCCGAGGACGATGCCATGGCTATTATCCTCGAAAGACCCTTTTTAAACACTGCAGGGGCTGTTATAGATTGCAACAAAGGCAATGTCACTTTCCATGTCAACGGTAATGAGCACACCGTGCACTTTCCGAAGAAACGATATCCAGTACATTGCATCAATGCTATCGAAAAGACTTTGTCGATTCTCATTGGGAGCTTTGAATGCCCTATTCCTCGTGTCAAGATGAAGTATGATTTGCTTGTTGGGGAGATTCATATCCCCATTGAGGTGACTTAGTGGCTATTCGAAAATTCTCCGTTCTCTCTTGCGATTCGAGAAGGTTTTGTCATAAGGACTTGATCAATCCCATTGATGGATTTTTTTATGACCATGAAACGGATGAATCAGAGAGTCACATACCTCTGTTTTGAGTCTTCATTTTCTGTTGCTTAGAAGAAAAATGATAGAATTAGTTTAGATTTTCCTGTTTTCTGTTTTAGCGTCCCGGAGAAAAATACCTCGAAAATAAAAGTTCTCCGATGGTCCTGAAAATTTAGTATGATTTTTTCTGGAATTTTTGAAAATTTCTGGGCCTGAGAGCTGGCCAGGGGGCCTGACCAGTGGGCCACAAGCCCCCCCACCGCCACCTACCCCCTGGTGGCGGGGTGCAAGCTTGTGGGGCCCACAGGCACCCCCTCCACTCATTCCAGCTCTCAGCCTCTTCTTCCACCTCCAGAAAAAATTGTTTCGCAGCTCAAATGGTGGCGGGGTGCAAGCTTGTGGGGCCCACAGGCACCCCCTCCACTCATTCCAGCTCTGAGCCTCTTCTTCCACCTCCAGAAAAAATTGTTTCGCAGCTCAAACCCGTGTTCTTGCTCATTTGGCTGTGATGTTCGATCTCTTTGCTCAAAGCAGCATTCTCCGAACTGTTTTGGGGAAATTACTCCTTGGTAAGTGACTCCTCCATTGGTCCAATTAGTTTTTGCTCTAGTGCTTTATCCTTCGCGTATTCTTGCTACCTTGGTGACCCTGTTCTTGAGCTATAAATGTTGATTTTAGCTGGTTCCAAGTAGTTTTAGCGCGTGATACGGTCTCTAGGCACTAGTAGGAGTAGTTGCTACAAGGTGTGGTGGGTCTTTATTCACTTTTCTCTTGAACTTCAAAAATTTCAGCATAATGAAATTATGTTCAGGAGGAAGTTTCATGGTGGTTCCTCAAGTAAGAAGGGTCCTCGTCTCTCTTTTCGGGAGCCCGAACCTTTTCAACTAAGGGACGCACCGGGCAACCATGTGAATGGCCTTCCGATGAGTTCATGATTGAAGCAGGCTTCAAGGATGAGTTTGATGCACTTGTCCGCAATGCCAGGTTAGAAGAATTCCTCTCAGATAAATGTGAACAGTATGCTATGCTCACTGCCTCTTTCGTGCGTAGATTTAATTTTTTAGTTGGCCGTGAATCATCCATACTGTTTGATCTGTATGATAAATCCTATACCGTGGGTCTGGAGGATTTCAATAGGATTTGCAAGATACCCGATGGAGGTAGTGTTAATGATCCTCCTAAGTCTTCGGTCAAAGACTTTGTCTCCAGTATAACTGTTGGAGTAACCAGAGATATCACGTAAGCCAACATAGGAAGCATCCATTTCCCTACCTTGCACTACCTTGCCTCTTGATAGGTAGGTGCGTTAACGGCAAGGGTGCACATTGTCACCTATGCGCTTCCGACCTTAGTATCCTTAAGAGCACAGTAACATGTGACAGGAGCTTCAATATGGGAGCTATTATAGCAAGGAGGCTGAATAAAAATGCCAGTGAGGGGGATTTCTTTGGTGGAGTTTATGCTACACGCTTAGCAATTTTTCTTGGGGTATCCATCCATCCAGAAGACCCTCCTCTCCGTACAGCCTACCTTGATCGTGTCGCTCTAACACGCTACCAGTTCCTTGAGAGAGATCATGGATCTCTTCTATATCGCTTGATATTTAACCGACAGCGTGTTTTCCATATTACCCTTCCTGCTCCTGCTTTCTTTGATTTTCAGGTTAAACGAAGATACTACATAACCATAGGAGAGGCAGAGGAGTATGAGAGGGAGGCGACTACTGCTGGACTTCGTGAGGCAGCTATTCAGGCAGTGGCTGCAGCACTCCCGTATAACACCCATTATGACTTTGGGTTTTGCCAGGATCATCCATGGGAGTAGATCAAGCTAGGCCAAAAGCCTAAGCTTGGGGGAGTACGTGTTCTCACCGACTTTACATTCATGCTTATGCTTTCACTTTGTTAGCCGGTGTTTACACTTTGCCACTGTATTATCCATGCTAGTTTCTTTTCGTTTTCTTGTTTTGTGTCCTTTTGAGAAAACCCAAAAAGATTTTTCTTTATTCTTTTGCTTGTTGGGAGCTTTCCCGTGTAAATAGTTTTATTTTTCTTTGTGTCAAGGTAGAAGATATTGGTTACAATGCTTAGTGGTTCTTACATGCTTACCTGTTTAGCTTTCAAAGAGCCATATTATTTTGTCTTCTCCTTTGTGTTTGCGTGTAGATTCAGCTTAGTCCAATGCGCTTATTATCGTTTTCATCGTTCGATCGTGCAAATGAAAGGCAACAATGATGGTATATGATGAAGTGACTGAGACTGAAAAGCTGGTATGAACTCTATCTATTTTGTTTTTGTAAATATGACTAGCTTGTCGACCCAGATTTAGCTTTGTTGTAAGAGAACCATGTTTGCAATGACAACTTAGAGATCATAGTTTCTGATGCCATGCTTATTTAGCTGAGAGATTATAATGGTTTGTCTTGATTGCCAACATAGATTTTGAGATGACTGTGATGTAGTATGATAGGATGGTATTCTCCTTTGAATGTTTCAAGTGGATTGACTTGGCGCATGTTCATGCATGTAGTTGAAACAAAATCAACATAGCCTCTATGATGTTCGTGTTCATGGTGATTTATATCCTGGTCATGCTTGCATTTAATGTTAGTCAAACTCATTGCATCTTGATGACTGTTGTCGCTCTCTAGTTGGACGCTTCCCAGTATTTTGCTAGCCTTCACTTGTACTAAGCGGGAATACTGCTTATGCATCCACTTCCATAAACCCAAAAGTTTTTCCATGAGAGTCCACCATACCTACCTATTTGCGGTATCTACCTGCCGTTCCAAGTAAATTTGCATGTGCCACTCTCTAAACCTTCAAGAAATAATCTGTTTTGCATGCCCGAACCGCTCATGTGGTGACAAAGGGCTATTGGTATCTTCCATGCTAGGAGTGTTATCCTCGACATGTGTTTATTCACAGTCATTCACAAGAAAGGGCCGGTATTTGGGATGCCAAGTTCCATGCTTAAATCGAAAACATAACTGTAAAACAAGACTCCCCCCGGATTGATGTTAGTATGGACGGTACCCGAGGATTTGTCTAGCCGTGGAGTGTGATTGATTGGTGGTGGGGGAGTTAAAACTTTACTTTTCTGTTTGGGAACCGCCTATAGCATGAGTGGCATGGAAGATATTGAGAACTCTTGGTCATTGCGTTGACAATGAAAGCATGCCACCCAAAATTATTATCTCTCTTTTCAAAAGCTTGAGCAAATCAATGCTTCCCTTTGCGAAGGGCCTGTCTATTTATTTTCCTGTCGAGTCATCCTCCTCTTTTATAAGCACCAATTAGAGAGCACCTCTGTCATTTTTATGCTTTGCTTTTGATTGATATTGAGTATGAATATGACTAGATCTTCGTTGCTATGAATTACAATGTTTAGTCAGCCCTAGATCTTCGAAAGTGCTCTGCATTTATGTTTTGCGGTCTCAGAAAGAGCTAGCGAGATACCACCTATTCATATTGCTTCATGCTTGTTTTGATTGAAGTGTTGGTATTTTAATCTCATTATTATTTGCTCGTTAGCTGATTATGCCATTGATATTAGTTTATCGTGAGACCTTTGTGTCATTTGCTTATGTGGTTAACTTGTGATCTTGCTGAAATTTTGGTTATAAGTTAGACATAGTTGCAACAACAAGATCAAACAGAGTTTGTCAAAGTTTTTCTTTCTCTCTCAGTTTGTCAACTGAGTTGCCTGAGGACAAGCAAGGTTTTAAGCTTGGGGGAGTTGATACGTCTCCAACGTATCTACTTTTCCAAACTCTTTTGCCCTTGTTTTGGACTATAATTTGCATGATTTGAATGGAACTAACCTGGACTGACGTTGTTTTCAGCAGAATTGCCTTCGTGTTATTTTTGTCAAGAAATCAAAGTTCTCCAAACGTCCTGAAAATTTACGGGGAGCAGTTTTGGAAAATATCAAAAATATCTGCGCCAAGTTCCACCTCAGGGGGTGGGCCAGTGGGCCACAAGCCCCTGCTCCGCCACCACCCCCCTGGTGGCGGTGGGCAGGCTTGTGGGGCCCACAGGCACCTGCCGCCCCCAATTCCAGCTCTATAAGTTGCCTTTCGTCCTAGAAAAAATAAAAAGAGAAGTTTTCGTCGCGTTTTCGATACGGAGGCGCCGCCACCACCTGTTCTTCATCTGGAGGGCAGATCTGGAGTCCGTCTTGGGCTCCGGAGAGGGGAAATCTTCACTGAAAGGATCGATATGGTTGACTAGAGGGGGGTGAATAGGCAACGACCACTTTTTAATTAATCTTAGCAAGTTAGGGTAAACAACATACGGGTTCACAAAAATAACAACAATGGGGTGAACCGTAATGAAGCTAACAACAAGAGCTACTAATACAAGTAAGAGATAGACAACAACATAAGGATACACAAAGTAAAGGTTAGAGATAACCACAAGTGGAACCAATGAAGACGAGCGTGTTACCGAAGTTCCTTCCCTTTGACAGGAAGTACGTCTCCGTTGGAGCGGTGTGGAGGCACAATGCACCTCAATAAGTCACTAAGGCCACCGTATTCTCCTCACGCCCTCGCACGATGCAAGGTACCGTGATTCCACTATAGGTGCCCTTGAAGGCGGCGACCGAACCTTTACAAACAAGGTTGGGGCAAACTCCACACAAAGCTTGGAGGCTCCCAACAAGACCACGAAGCTTCACCACAATGGAATGTGGCTTCGAGGTGACCTCAACCGTCTAGGATGCTCAAACACCCAAGAGTAACAAGATCCGCAAGGGATTGGTGGGGGAATCAACTTTTCTCTTGGTGGAAGTGTAGATCTAGGCCTTCTCAACCAATCCCTAAAGAATCAACAAGTTTGATTGGCTAGGGAGAGAGATCGGGCACTTTTAAGCTTAGGGAGCAACAATGGAGCTTGGGAGGGTAAGAGATAAGGTTCCACACCTAGAATAACCCCTTATATAGTGGGGGGGGGGGAATCCAACCGTTTTCCCACTCACAGCCCGTGCCTAGCGGTACTACCGTTGGACGCAACGGTACTACCGCTGGCTGCAGCGGTACTACCGATGGGCCCATGGTAGTGCATAAGCACTACCGGGCCAACCACTGCCAAGAAAGTCTTCGCAAAAAGGTCCGTCGAAGTACAACCACTAGGAAGGCGGTACTAAGCTCCTAGAGCGGTACTACCGCTGACCAGGGGTGGTACTACCGCCAGCAAGCGGTACTACCGCTGGCTGCAGTGGTACTACCGCTAGGGCTAGCAGTACTACCGCTAGGCACAGCGGTACTACCGCTGAGGGACCATTTGCAAAGAAGAGATAAACACAAAGGCGGGAGCCACTCCAAAGTTGCATGCAAAGGGGAAAGGAGATAAAGTGTGTGCGTGCAAAATTGATTCCACCCAAACCTTTTCACTACGGGTCCCCTCTTAATAGTACGGCGTTCCTATGACTCAAATAAAGAGAATCGTAGAGTACACCGTGCCTCTGTTCCATGAAAGAGGGGGCGAGTCGTCTTGTGCCGTTGACGTGTGTTATCTGAAATCTTAACACACACGGTTAGTCCTTTGCGGTACTGTCATCAATCACCAAAATTACTTAGGCATAAACTATGCCCTAACAATCTCCCCCTTTTTGGTGGATTGATGACAATACCGGATTTGCATAGTGAATAACATGTGAACAAAAAGATAGAGATATATTAAAATAAGGAGCATATGACTCACAACATATGATGGAAATAAATCTCACACTAGTTCATGTCTCACGTCACACAAAGCAAAGATAAGTTCAAAGCAAACACGAAAGATAAGCAAAGCTAAGCAAAGTTCAACTCTCAAATCCGGCTCCTAGACTCTCTCCCCCTTTGGCACAAGACACCAAAAAGGGGCACACCTAACGACACAGGTGGTTAGTCCTCATCCTCATGATCCCCAGACCCGTCCGTAGCATCCGGATCGTCCTGCTCCTCCTCAGTGTCCTCCTCCTCCTCGGCATCAGACCACTGATAACCTTGAGCCCGCATCCAAGCAGACTCTGGAGTGATGTCGTCCTCTGAGCCGCTGGAGATCTCAACATCAAGTGTCCTCAGGACACGCTTGTGCCTCTGACGGTTCTCCTTCTGGGCCACATGAGTCTGATACTGTCCCTTAGCCTGCATACAAAAGAGAGTCTTCATTTTATCCTGTAGTTTCACCGCCCAAGATGGCATAGCAGACGAGCGGGACTGAGAAGCGGTGCCTCTGTCAGCAGCAGTCTCTGTGTCAGTGTCCATGTGCTGAGATGAAGTTGATGGGTTGGCCCATTTGTCCTTGATGCGGAGCTTGATAGGGTCGTGCACAAAGTAATCAGCCTGAAGGTGGAACTCCTCAAGCGGATAAGTGTCTTGCCACTTCTGGCGAATATAGGCAAACAAGTAGGGCCCGTAGATGGGAACTTTGTGCATTATGATGCAGTTCCAGAGCTCAGTGAACATGACGTCAAAAATATCGAGAGGGGCAGACTCCTTAGTCATAGCCTCCTCACAAAGCAGAAGCATCTCAGCCAGAGAACCGTGCACCTCGTCGAAGTTGCCAATGCGAGGGAAGAGGGTGTTGCGGAAGATCCGATGCATGATATCCAGATGCCTGGGGAGCACACCCTTCTTCACATAAAGTTGCTGCAACCTGTCCTTGGTGGAGGCCCTATCAGCGGAAGCTGCAGCATGAGGACGCGACCCAATCGGAGTGTCAGCTCCCTGAAAGTCGACCTTGAGAAATGCCATGAATTCACGCCAGGAACCTGTCATCTTCTGAGTACCAGTCATCCAAACCAGGGTGCGCTCGTCATCAGGCGAGAAGTGAACCGTGACATAGAACTGGGCAACAACATCTGGATCAAAGTCTTTCTTGAAGGAGATGATCTCCTTAATGCCCAGCTTGTCAATCAAAGAGAGAGCGTCACCAAAGTAATCCAGGTTCCGCTGAAGGTGAGCCAAGTCAATCCACTGAACTGGAACAAAACTCTTCTTGAAATGCTTGATGATGTCACGATAGATCCTGCAGTGATGCGTTGCCCAAACATGCTCGACATCCCTGATCACAGCCTTCTCTTGGAGATAGTGATTTTTGGTGCGGAACCGCAGAAAGTCCTTAGGGGCATAGTGCGAACGTTGACCCCCTTGTCCCTGTGAGCGGCCTTCTTGAAAGACTTCTTTTGGGTTGCAGACCGGAAGTGGCAGAGCCCTCTGGAGCCTCTGGATTGCGATAATGCTTCGACTGGGTGTCCCGTGGGGGGTTTGAGCGGCGAGCACCACCTGTGACACACAAGACACACACACCGAAAAAGAGCGACAGAAGGAGTCAAGGCAATGAACAAAAAGAGGCATAAAAGTAAGTCACATTGCCAAGCAAATGAAAAGAAAAAAATATCCTCCTGGCGGTAGTACCGCTACCCCTGGCAGTAGAACCGCTGGGGCCCTGGCGGTAGTACCGCTACCCCTGGCGGTAGTGCCGCTGGGGTCGTGGCGGTAGTACCACTACCTCTGTGGGTAGTACCGCTAGGGGTTGACTTTCAGATCTGAATATGAAAAGGACCCATAGAGACGGCTAGATTGGATTTACGAGGGCCATGGGTACTGTGTATAATCACTAAAAACACCACCACATCCCTAACAACATGAGGATCACAAGAATCATCTAATGAAAAAAATGCCTAGTGAAGAGGATTCAAGTTTTAGATCTAATCCAAAATAGAAGAAGTGCTTGATCTAAAACATGAAGAACCTAGGGCATGGCAATATAAAGGCAATGAATCATAGGACCTACACTCCACTCGAATATCTCCTTCATGCCAACCAACAACAAAGCACAATACCATAGACATGGATCCAAAACACCAATGCTCCTAACCCTAGAACAAGAAAACATCATCCAAGAGAGTAGAGGGAGGAGCTTTACCGGAGTCCATGGCACTTGGTGGAGGAAGGAGAAGTGGGGCAAACTCTCCAACTCAACGGAGAGAGGGGGCTCCATGGATAGAGATCCAAATAGGGGGAGTTCGGGGTTGGAGAGGGAGGAGCCACGAGGAAGAAGAAAGAGGCAGGAAAAACGGGCTCCCCCTCCTTTATATAGCCCAAGGGGTACGGGCCAGCGGTAGTATCGCTGTGGTCCTGGTGGTAGTACCGCTGGGGTCCTGGCGGTAGTACTGCTCCCCCTTGAGACAACCCTAAAATGTCCTAGTTAGGTCGTGGTAGATTGGGGTCCTGGCGGTAGTACCGCTACCCCTGGCGATAGTACCGCTACCCCTGGCGGTAGTACCGCTGCAAATGTCACAACGAGACATAGGAGATGAGAAAGACGTGGGCAAATGACAAGTTAGAGAAAATAAGAAGATAGCACCAGCAAGATATACTAACTTGTCATTCTGTATCCTTTCTTCCATATGAGAGAAAGGTGGGGGCGGTGGCCGAGGCCACCTATGTTTGAGACAAAGGTATGACACCGTGAAGAATTATCCTTGGGTTCATGACCAACACTCGTCTTTGAAGCACAAGTGCCATTTGGCAATGGCTAGAGTGAAATGCTAGATCAATTTATGCATAATGGGGGGAGGAAGAGTTCATTGAGAGAACAACACTCCCCCTATGTCCATGCCTACATCTAGAACAAGATAGAATGCATAGTAAGGTGCAACGTGCCTAGCTTCAATCCACATTACTTGAATCAATGATATTTAGCTCATGCCTTAACTCCCGGAACCTTGTTTCATCTAGGGGCTTAGTGAAAATATCTGCAAGTTGCTCTTCAGTGTGGATGAAGTGAACCTCAATATCACCTAGCTTGATATGTTCACGAATGAAGTGATGGCGAATATCAATATGCTTGGTCTTGCTATGTTGCACTGGGTTGAGGGAAATCTTGATAGCACTTTGATTGTCACATAGAAGAGGCACTTTGTCACAAGTGACACCGTAATCCTTTAAAGTTTGCCTCATCCATAGCAATTGTGCACAACAACTTGCAGCTGCCACATACTCAGCTTCGGTGGATGATAGTGAGACACAATTCTGCTTCTTTGAAGACCAACTTACCAGTGAGCGACCAGGGAATTGGCATCCTCCAGAAGTTGACTTCCTCTCCACACAATATCCTGCCCAATCTGAGTCAGAATAGCCTACTAGGTTGAAGTTTGCTCCTTTGGGATACCATAGGCCAAAGTTTGGGGTATGAGCCAAATATCGAAAGATTCGCTTAACAGCCATATAATGACTTTCTTTTAGTGCGGATTGAAACCGTGGACATATCCCTACACTCAACATAATATATGGTCTAGATGCACAAAGGTAAAGGAGGGATCCAATCATGGAGCGATATACCTTTTGATCCACTGCTTTACCATTGGGATCACTGTCAAGCTGGCATCTTGTTGGCATGGGGAACTTGACCGGCTTGACATCTTCAAGCTCGAACCGTTTGAGCATGTCTTGAGTGTACTTGGCTTGTTTGATGAAGGTCCCTTCTAGGCCTTGTTTAATCTCGAAGCCGAGGAAGAACTTCAACTCTCCCATCATGGACATCTCAAATTTCTCGGTCATTAGTGCAGCAAATTCTTCATTGAAAGAAATGTTAGGAGAGCCAAAGATAATATCATCAACATATAGTTGGCATATGAACAAATCCCCTTTAACCCTCTTAGTAAAAAGAGTGGGATCTATCTTCCCAATTTCAAACCCATGATCTTGTAACAACTCAGTGAGATAGAGTGCCTTATTAAGTTTGTACACATGATTGGGGAGCTTGGGATGTTCGAATCCCGGGGGTTGTTTGACATAGACCAACTCATTTAAAGGACCATTAAGAAAGGCACTTTTCACATCCATTTGTTGTAATTTGAAGTTATGATGAGAAGCAAATGCAAGCAACATGCGAATAGATTCTAGACGAGCAACAAGGGCAAAGGTTTCACCGTAGTCGATACCCTCGACTTGGGAGTAGCCTTGAGCCACCAATCTTGCCTTGTTTCAAATCACAATCCCATTGGCATCTTGCTTGTTCTTGAATATCCATTTGGTCCCGATGACATTATGTTCCTCCGTTGGCCTTGGCACTAAATCCTAGATTTGGTTACGCTCGAAGTTGTTAAGTTCTTCATGCATGGCCATAAGCCAATCCTCATCATCGAGCGCTTCCTGTACCTGTTGAGGTTCACAATACGAAACAAACGCGTGATGCTCACACTAATTCCAAATCTGTTGACGGGTGGATACTCCCCTTTTTAAATTGCCAAGTACATTCTTCATAAGATGTGACTTGACTCTCAGCTTGTTCGCAATCTTGGCTGCTCGACGCTCCAAGAGTTCTTCATTGGATAACCGGGGAGCATCTACTTGTTTACTTTGCTTGCCCTTGCGTCTTGAGCCTCCCTTGGCACCGGCTGTTGGTGCTGCAGAAGGGAATTGTGAGACAGTATCCTGATCATCTTGACGTTCGACTTGAGCAGGTTCACTTGTTTGTCCTTGTACTTGTGGTTGCTCTTGATCTTGATCTTGTGCTTCTACTTGGTCTGGATCTTGTGGTTGCACTTGATCTTGATCATGAGCAGGTTTGGAACCTTGGGTAAGTGCTTGAATATCATGGGACACATCATCATTGTTGGGCAATTTATCTTGACCTTGAGCTTGTTCATTTTGTTGAGAGTCTTCTCTTTGTTCATCGGAAGCGTGTGGGGCTTGTGGGGGTGATGGCTCCATTTGAGTAGAGCATTGTCCTTCTCCTTCGGCCACAAGGGGTTCCTCAATGGGGAGTATTTGACCAATCCCCATTCTTCTTATGGCTTGGGGAGGAATTTCATCACCTACATCACAAAGACCACTTTGCTCCACTTGGGAGCCATTATTTTCATCAAACTCCACGTTACACGTCTCCTCAATGAGTCCGGTCGACTTGTTGAGGACACGGTAAGCATGAGAGTTTGTAGCATAACCAACAAAGATGCCCTTATGTGCTCTAGAATCAAATTTAGCTAAACGTGCACCTTTCTTGAGAATGAAACACTTACAACCGAATACCCGAAAGTACTTGAGATTGGGTTTGTTTCCAGTTAGAATCTCATATGGAGTCTTGTTCAGGCCTTTGCGGATATAGAGCCGATTGGATGCATGACATGCTGTGTTGATGGCCTCTGCCCAAAAGTTATATGGAGATTTGAATTCCGCCATCATTGTTCTTGCAGCGTCTATCAAGGTCCGGTTCTTCCTTTCTGCCACGCCGTTTTGTTCAGGGGTATATGGTGTTGAATATTGATGTTTTATTCCCTCATCACCTAGAAACTCATCCAAGGTGTAGTTCTTGGACTCGGTGCCGTTGTCACTTCTAATCATCAAGATCTTTGCTTCATGTTGACGTTGAGCTTCATTAGCAAAGTTGATGACAGTTTGTTGAGTTTCACTCTTCCTTTTGAAGAAATATACCCAGGTGTATCTTGAGTAGTCGTCAACAATCACCAAGCAGTACTTTCTGCCTCCAAGACTATCAAATGATGGAGGGCCGAAAAGATCCATATGGAGGAGCTCCAATGGCCTCTTAGTGTAAATGAGAGTCGTTGGACGATGAGCAGTTTCATGAATCTTTCCTTCAATGCAGGCACTTCAAGCATGATGTTTAGCAAAACTCACATTTGTTAGTCCACGAATATGGTCCCCTGTTAGAATACTTTGCAAAGATCTCATATTGACATGAGCTAATCGGCGATGCCAAAGCCAGCCCACATCAACTTTAGCCATTAAACACGTCGCGGTCTTAGTGGGTCGCTTTGAGAAGTTCACCACATAAAGACCATTTTCGACATATCCAACATAGGCTACTTTAAGAGTCTTGCTCCACAGGAGGACCACAGTATCAAGATTAAAGAATGCGGAAAACCCCATAATTTCAAGTTGACGAACCGAAAGTAAATTGTAGGCAAGAGACTCAACAAGCATGACCTTCTCAATAGATAACTCTTGAGAGACGACCACCTTACCAAATCCCAATACCTTTGACGAGGATGCATCGGCGAATTGGACATGGGTGGGCATAGATGGATAAGGATGCACATCCACCACTAAGTCCTTGCTTCCGGTCATATGATTTGTTGCTCCACTATCGAGCAACCATGACACCCCACCGGAAGCAAACTCCTGCAATAGATCAAGGCTTGGTTTTAGGTACCCATTTTTTAATGGGTCCTTTCATGTTAGAGACAAGGGTCTTAGGAACCTAGATAGCCCATTCAATGTACTCATAGTAGGAACCAACAAATCTGGCATAAACATGCCCATCACTAGCACGACATAAGACATAAGAAGAATTGAGTTTGTCGACTGTGTTAGTAGGAATGGTTTTGCCCTTCTTAACGTTTCCATCGTCCACCTTGTTCCTGTTCACCTCCTGAGTCCCTTCACCCTCTTTGACAAAGATGTCCATTAGGGTAGGAGATCGTTTGTTCCTGTTCCTCCTTTTTCCTTTTCACTTGGAGGTAAGTCCAAGTCCCTCCTTTCCTACAACACCCTTTTGAGTGCTCAAGAGGTCGTTCAGGCTCTTCTCACCTTGTATGCATGCCACAAGGCCCTTCTCAAGTTTCTCCTTTAACTTGGCATTTTCCTCCACAAGATGTACATGCTCACAACAAGGATTAGTTGTAAAAACATTATCAATTAACACAAAGGGGGGACAAGTAGAGATCTCCTTGGTAAGCTTTGCTTGGAGTTGATCATGAGACTCTTTCAGAGAGAAATGAACACCTTTCAAGACCTTGTGGGCCTTGTCAAGTGTGTCAAACTCCACTTTGAGTCTGTCATGGCCAACCCCAAGAGCATACTTCTCAGACTTAAGCATACGAGTAAGAACAGTATCATGATCTAGTTTCTTTTGCATTTTAGCACAGTCATCGTTGTATGAATCCTCCAGAGCCAAACGAAGAGTGCGCTCCTTTTCTAGAGCAATAGATAATTCAGCAATTTCATCGGCATAGTCACGACTGTGTCCCTGAAGCTCGGAGATGGTCTCCTCATGAGACTCAATGAGGTCATTGGCCTCACCCAGTTGTTCCAAGAGAGCAACAAAGTTCTTCTTGGATTCTCCCTTAATAGCGCACAGAAACTTGTCAAGATCATGCTCATAAAGTTCCCCAACATCACTATCATCAACACAATTTAACAATGAAGGAGCAGTAGCGATGTTGGTCTTAATGATGGGGGTTACCTGATTGATACCTTCTGCCATGAGGCACTTGGTGATGTGGTTCTCGTTGGGGGCGTTGAAGAGAGACACCTTCTGGGGAGAGGGAGTGGCAATAGCAACAGTTGTCGTTGCCACTATATCATCATCATCATCATCATCATCATCGGAAGGGTACTCTTCAAGGGCCACCACCCCCTTTGGGTGGAGTTTCTTCACAAAGTTGTTCTTGATTGGAAATGACTTGGTTTTGTCTTTGCGAATGAGCTAGCCCCCGTTGTCTTCCCTTTTCTCATAGGGACATTCGGCCACTAAGTGGCTCACATTACCACAGTTATAACATGTCCTCACTCATTGCTTGGGTTTGAACCCACTCGAGTTGTTCTTGGTGAAGGTGGGTCTTGAGTTCCTCTTGTTGCCCCAGAATTGCCTTGACGCAAGAGCCATTTGCTCATGATAGGCATACTTTGTGTCTTCAGGGCAGCTCTCCTCTTCCTCATCCTCTTCTTCTTCTTCAAACGTTGCTTTTGCTTTTAACGCAAGGTTGGGTGAAGTTGTCTTTGAGCGAACACGAGCAAGTGCATTGTCAGCTGTTTCGTTCATGATTGACATTGCAATAAATTCATCCAACACCTCACTGGAAGACAAGGAGTGGAAGTCTGGTCGCTGACGAATGACAGATGACATGGCTTTATTGAAAGGCATGATGGCTTTGAGAAACTTGCGCTTGACCCATGTATCATCCACATCCTTGCTCCCATGATCCTTGAGTGCCACAGCAATAGCAGTCACCCTCCGATAGAGATCACGAGGGTACTCGTCTTCCTTCATCACAAACTCATCGGCCTTATCAAGTATCACTTCATAGTTGGATCGTTGAATGCTCGAGCTTCCCTTGTACAACACCATAATGTGCTCCCAACAATTCTTAGCCAAAGTGAAGGGACGCAAGTGAGGAAGATCTTCAGATGGCACTGCGGACTGGAGAATAAACAAAGCGGAGTGATTGTATTGATTGTCTGCATCTTCTCTTGGAGTGAGGTTGCCTGGATCATGGGGATAATATCCTTGCTCGATGATTCTCCACAAATTTGTTGAGTTGTGATTCAAATGAGACTTAATAGAAAATACCCAGTTAGCAAAGTCACCTTTCACAAGCTTAGGAGGAGGACCAACAAGGTTAAGACGCGGTGTGGGAACGGGTCCTCCATAGACCATGGGAGGTGGAACTGAGGCATAGGTTCCAGTCCCATCCTTTTCGTGAGATGAGGAAGGTCGCATACCTTTAGCCGCTTCCTTAGAGAAATTGGCCTCCGAATCGGTAATGGTGGGTTTAACCACTAACGTCGGTTCGGGTGGACTTTTAAATCCCTCAATTAACTCTTTAAGCATGGTCTTGACTTCGTTCGTCAAGGATGTCTTGAGGGCGGCCATAGCCGTATTCAAGTCGTCCCTTGTGACCGGAGTCAAGTCCATGGCCTCGGGTTGCCCATGGGGAATTCCCTCTTCGCCTTCCATACTCTTCGGGTGGTGAAACCCTTAATAAAGAGACGTGGCTCTGATACCAATTGAAAGGATCGATATGGTTGACTAGAGGGGGGGGGTGAATAGGCAACGACCACTTTTTAATTAATCTTAGCAAGTTAGGGTAAACAACATACGGGTTCACAAAAATAACAACAATGGGGTGAACCGTAATGAAGCTAACAACAAGAGCTACTAATACAAGTAAGAGATAGACAACAACATAAGCATACACAAAGTAAAGGTTAGAGATAACCACAAGTGGAACCAATGAAGACGAGGATGTGTTACCGGAGTTCCTTCCCTTTGACAGGAAGTACGTCTCCGTTGGAGCGGTGTGGAGGCACAATGCACCCCAATAAGTCACTAAGGCCATCGTATTCTCCTCACGCCCTCGCACGATGCAAGGTACCGTGATTCCACTATAGGTGCCCTTGAAGGCGGCGACCGAACCTTTACAAACAAGGTTGGGGCAAACTCCACACAAAGCTTGGAGGCCCCCAACAAGACCACGAAGCTTCACCACAATGGAATGTGGCTTCGAGGTGACCTCAACCGTCTAGGATGCTCAAACACCCAAGAGTAACAAGATCCGCAAGGGATTGGTGGGGAAATCAACTTTTCTCTTGGTGGAAGTGTAGATCTAGGCCTTCTCAACCAATCCCTAAAGAATCAACAAGTTTGATTGGCTAGGGAGAGAGATCGGGCACTTTTGAGCTTAGGGAGCAACAATGGAGCTTGGGAGGGTAAGAGATAAGGTTCCACAGCTAGAAGAACCCCTTATATAGTGGGGGGGAAATCCAACCGTTTTCCCACTCACAGCCCGTGCCTAGCGGTACTACCGCTAGCACTCCATCGGTACTACCGTTGGCTGCAGCGGTACTACCGCTGAGCCCATGGTAGTGCATAAGCACTACCGGGCCAACCACCGCCAAGAAAGTCTTCGCAAAAAGATCCGTCAAAGTACAACCACTAGGAAGGCGGTACTAAGCTCCTCGAGCGGTACTACCGCTGACCAGGGGCGGTACTACCGCCAGCAAGCGTTACTACCGCTGGCTGCAGCGGTACTACCGCTAGCACTCCAGCGGTACTATCGCTAGGGCTAGCGGTACTACCACTAGGCACATCGGTACTACCGCTGAGGGACCATTTGCAAAGAAGAGATAAACACAAAGGAGGGAGCCACTCCAAAGTTGCAGGCAAAAGGGAAAGGAGATAAAGTGTGTGCGTGCAAAATTGATTCCACCCAAACCTTTTCACTATGGGTCCCCTCTTAATAGTACGGCGTTCCTATGACTCAAATAAAGAGAATCGTAGAGTACACCGTGCCTCTGTTCCATGAAAGAGGGGGCGAGTCGTCTTGTGTCGTTGACGTGTGTTATCTGAAATCTTAACACACACGGTTAGTCCTTTGCGGTAGTGTCATCAAGCACCAAAATTAATTAGGCATAAACTATGCCCTAATAGTCGCAATCGTCATCATCAACCTTCTTCCCTCTCCAATTCCATGAAGTTCTTCGTCGTTCGTGAGTAATCTATTCGTAAGCTCGCTGGGCGGTGATGAGTAGGATGGGATCTATCATGTAATCGAGTTAGTCTTGATGGGGATTGATCCCTAGTATCCACTATGTTCTGAGATTGATGTTGCTACTACTTTGCCATGCTTAATGCTTGTCACTAGGGCCCGAGTGCCATGATTTCAGATATGAAATTATTATGTTGTCACCAATATATGTGTGTTTTAGATCCGATCTTGCAAGTTGTAGTTACCTACTATGTGTTATGATCCGGCAACCCCAGAGTGACAATAACCGGAACCAATCCCGGTGATGACCATAGTTTGAGGAGTTCATGTGTTCACCAAGTGCTAATGCGTTGGTCTGGTTCTTTATTAAAAGGAGAACCTTAATATCCCGTAGTTTCCTTTTGGACCCCGCTGCCACGGGAGGGATGGACAATAGATGTCATGCAAGTTCTTTTCCCTAAGCACGCATGACGACACACGGAATGCATGCCTACATCACATTGACGAACGGGAGTTAGCCACATATCTCTCCGTGTTATAGCTGTTGCATGATGAATATCATCCAAACAAATCACCGACCCATTGCCTACGAGTTTGTCCTACTGTTGCTACTGCTGTTACTTGTCTTGCTCTGCTGCTAATACTGTCGCTTGCTACTGTTGCTACTTGCCACTGCTGTCACTACTGCTGTTCCCTGCCACTACTATTGCTCGTTACACTGCTACTACCTGCTTCATTGTTGATTCGCTAGTCGTTGACGGGAACTGACAACTTCCGTCAACACGGCAATGGAAGCGCCATTGATACAATCGTTAGGAATAGTTTGCCGTCAACAGATCGTTTCTGACACCGTTGTTATCATACTACTTTGCTGTTACTACTGTGCTTGCAGATACTAATCTTTCAGGTGTGGTTGAATCCGACAAATTCAGCTGCTAATACTTGAGAGTATACTCTCACCTCGTGACTGGCTTATCAACAAATTGGGTCGAATACTCTACCCTCGAAAACTGCTGCGAACCCACGCGTTGGTGGGCCGTCAACAACATTCTTCTAGTTTCATTAACGGGGAGTGCTATCAACATTCTTCTGGTGCCGTTGCAGGAGAAGGTTCGTTGTCATAAGCATTCGTCTAGCTAACACCAGAGATTGCACGATCACGCGCTGACGGCAAATTTCACCCTACCGCCAGAGGAAGATCCGAATAAGCCAGTTATAGAGCCACTTGTCAAGGCGTGTGCTCTTAAGAAGATGGCACATCTATTCGAGAAGTGGAAGAATGATTTTAAATCAACGTTTGTCGACAAAGGGAAGACTCCAGAATTCGTCGACCGATTTGAGAAGATAAGAGATCACTGGCCCGCATTTGTGGCCTACAAGTCATCAGAGAAGAGTAAGAAAATGTCAGAGACAAACAAGAACAATGCCGCAAAGAAGCAATATCACCATCACACGGGGTCAAGTGACTACCTCAAAGCCCGTCCGTTCTAGGACAAAGCTGAGAATGACCTGATTGCTAAAGGGGTCCAACCACATACATTGAACTGGCCAGAGCGTTCAAGGACTTGGTTCTTCGGGGTTGGGTGAACTTTGGACCCTGAAACAGGAAAGTGTCGTTGGACGGACGAGCAACTTGCAATGCCCATGATCAAGCTTCAGAAGTGTATCGCCGCAGCGCAGGAAGGGACGTTCATTCCAGACAGAGAGAATGACGAGCTGACAGAGGCCCTAGGGAATGCTGAGCACCCTGGACGAACACGAGGCACACCAGGCTCCATTCTGTGGAAGTTTGGGTTTCCTAACGCAAGCGGTTACAGAAGCCGGGAGAGAAAGAGGAAAGCGGAGTTGAGCGACATACAACAGATCAAGGCAAGACTGCAAAAGCTAGAGGAACTTGAGAGCCAGCGAGCTGTCGGCCAGCCATCTCAGCGGCATGAAGCTACCCTAGAAGGTACCCCACCATCTCAGCGGATAAGCAACATGGCTTCCACGAAGCTTGTTCAGCATGACTTCACCGCTCCTAGCTACCCCGTGGATACTATCACGGAGGCTCAACATTGCGAGCTTATGATGAAATGTCGGAACCTCACTTTCATGGCGGTTGTCGGCTCTGTTGAACCTCCTCAACCCAACGGAATTTTCAATGCCTTCCGATTCCACATGGCTATGCTGTTGTGATGGTGGATCAAGTAATGGAGAATTTTGAGCAGCTCGAGCTTGACCACCCTACAGGTGAAGGGGAGATTCAGCTGGTTCGTGCTGTGGGGAGTACATATCTATGGCAGAAGGAGTTCATCAAGCTTCCAAACTGGACGCCTCCGCCTCCTCCTCCTCCTCCAACGACGAGTCAGGGCACTCCGCCTCCTCCCCCTCCTCCTCCTCCTCCAACGACGACGAGTGATCAGGGCAGTCCGTGTCCTTCTCTAGCTCCTCTGACGCGTGAGGGCACTTCGCCTCCTCCTTCGCCTACTCCGACGCGTCAGAGCAGTCCGCCTCCTCCTTCGCCTCGTTGGCAACGTCAGAAGACAAACGCCGCCGCTCCGGCTCGTCCGACGCATCAGAGCAGTCCGCCTCCTTCTCTCAAGCGGAAGAGATACGCCTCCTTCTCTCCGGCGGCTAGCAATACAAGCAGAGGCGGGAAATTAGGTCCATCTCTCAAGCCTCTGGAAAAGTTACCATATGAGAGGACCAAGGAGGAAAACAAGGAGATATGTCGTGACAAATTGAGGGCCCATTTTGCAAAGAAAACTCCACCTCCAAAGGAGAAGCTAGATCCAGTGATAGTGGAGCGCACAATCAATCAACTGCAGCATCCACCATCGCCTCCGCCGGATTCCAACTATGACCGCATTCTTAAAAAGACATATGCCCAAGCGGTGCGGTCGGGAACTACTTCTAGTGATGCAAGGTTAGCACAACGAAGAAGTGGGAAAACATTTCCCGAGCTCGATATCGTCGTCGCTAATCATCCAGAGATGGTGCCCGGTACCAATCATGATGATTACTTGGGGGATGATGTAACAAAAGAACAATATAAATACGTGCACGAGAAGCCTCTCGTCAAACCTGGTCGTCCTGCTCTAACAACGGTGATGCACAGATTGCATGAGTGGTACATGAAAACCTGCAGGGAGTATGGGAAAAAAAGCTATGTATGTGGCAGTGAAACGAGAGCACGAATTCATTGGACTTCCCATGATTACTATTCAATTTGAGGAGTTATTTCAGTTATACAATCAACTGGCCCTCGATAAACAACTCATGTCTTCCTACTGTCTGTAAGTATTACTTCTATAGTTAAGTCTCTAGCTCAGCTCGTTCATTGCATGTATATATAATTATCCTCACTATATACATTATACAGATTGAAGATCGCCGAATTAAAAAAAGAAGGAATCATCGACGTTGTGTTCAATAGCCCAGATGTCGTAAATGAATTGACGGTACGAAACTCAATCAAAGAGACCAAGGAGAACTTGCTAAACTCGTTCCTTATACATAAAAAAGTGGAAATAATCTTTTCTTACAACTTCAAGCGAGTGTTGTTGTCTTCTCTGTAAACTTGGTTTCGCTTCCTCGAGGTTAATTAAGCAATGTAATTGATGAGTTATATATGCGTGCGTAGAGACCACTTTATTCTGCTATCCATTGACGTTGGCAGGGCAGTAGTAAATGTCTTAGACTCGAGACATAAAGCCGAAGAGGATTATGAGGACATTATTGCAATGCTCAAGAAGTAAGTTCAGTCAATATACCGAGACCATATTGCATGCAACTTTCGTTAATTTCCTGATATCAAGTAATCATTTTCTTTGCCTGACAGGGTTTGGATGAATTTCGCCAATATGGTTCCCGGTCTAAACAAAGAGTTGCGATTTACGCACCCCAAAGTAAGTAGTACTAGTTAGTTTCGCGCATCTCTAATTGATTCAAATTTTCATCAATATATCATTACCATGCTTGCTTATCAGTTTGATTGAACTCTATTCTCGTAAAGTGTATGTACAAGAAAGAAGACACTGTTTTATGTGCATACTACATATGTGAGTTCATTCGCCACTCGACCTCTGAGCGGGTCTTCTGTGAGAAACAATTTCAAGTACGTAAATAATATTCACAATTGCGTTGAGTTTTATTCATATATATACATGTATTGACCCCCTTCTTTAAATTAGATCTGCGAGATGCGGGATCAACTCCTACCATATGATCGCATACGAGCAATTCAAGAGGAATTGGCGGGATTCTTTGTTGACCACGTCATATCTAAAGACGGAGAATGCCATGTGGATTTGTCATTGGGTCTTAATTAGATGATGTTTTGGATTAATTGTAAAAGATGTTATATTGTATATATGTAACAGCGTCGGATAGATATACGAAAACTTGTTGTTCGACCAAGCATGGAGAAATAGTGGACACTTCTTTCTATTAGCTAGCTAACACAATATGAAACCACTAAATTAACGCTCCACCCCCCCCCCCAAAACCAACCCCCTCCCCCCATTCAAAAAAAACAAATACCCCAGCTCCGGCTAGATGCTGACGCGTCGATGCCATGTTGTCCTGGTTGGTGTGACCAATCGAGACTAAAGAACCTCCCGCCCGGGCTACCCGCAGAGGCCACGTGGAGACCCTTCGGTCCCGGTTAGTAAGGGAACCAGGACTAAAGGTTATGGGCTTTAGTCCCGACCCTTTAGTCCTAATGGGCCTCTGGAACCGGGACAAATGGGCCATTTTCTACTAGTGTGCCTATATACACATGATCATTGCCATGAAAATCACATAACTATTTGTTGTTCTATCAATTTCCCAATAGTAATTTGTTTACCCACCATATGTTGCTTTCATGAGAGATGCCACTAGAGAACACTAAGGCCCTCGAGTCTATTCACTTATATATTCAGAAAACTTATAATTTCCTTGCTATTATTATTTATCTTTTATTTTATTTTGCAAGTCACAACTATCTACAATTATCTACACACCTCATTCGCTTGCAAATAATGAGGTCAAGGGGATTAACAACCCTCTTACCCGCGTTGGATGCAAGTTGTTTGCTCTTTTATGTGCAACGAGTGAAGATGGTTGAGTATTGATATTCATACTGGTTCGATAAACCTTGGTTTCTTAATCGAGGAAAATACTTACCCTCATTATGTTGCGACAACCCGTTCATCTTCATGGGAAACCCAACGCACATCACAAGCATCACATCATCATCACCACCGCCTACTTTCCCCTATTGTAATATCAAGAACCCTAGGGGATTAACTTGTGTATTATATGTGTGCTCCGACTATGTTCTCCATCATTTGTGATATGATGTTTGGTGCCTTCATGACTGAGTAATCCCCTTAGTTCTTGGGGGTATGGATGAACCCTAGTGTGTAATAGATCATTTTTATTAGAATTTAACATCCTCTTTACATGTTTATGTTAATGATCTTCTTGACATTGGGTGAAGTCGACCATCCAATGTATGTCAACTTTGGACGGAAGATTATTACCATTGGCGGACTGCGTGGTTGCGGAGTTGGGTGGCGTGACATGCCCCATCTACCATCATAGTGGATCTTTGTAGGAGGGGATAAAACGAAGACTAATTTGGCTGCGTCCACGGGGACTTCTTTCCCCTGAATCAGAGTCGGGAAGAATGATGGTGGCATATGTGATACAAAGTTTGTTGCGTGTATACACGTATCTATACCGGCTCTACCCACAAAATAAATATGTAAAGTGGCTTAGGAATCGAGCGTAGCATAGTGTTTATGCATCGCTATAAATGCACACTAGAGGCGATTCCAAACTCCTTGGAACACTTTAATATAATTTATCTCAAGACTCTCATTTACAATTACCGTTATTTACTTTAGTTGGTTTATATTCACCTTCACATTTGCAACACTATGTCCATTACCATACAATTGTTCTCGTCCACTTACAACTTACATGCATATTATTTGCACCCTTCGAAAGATGAAAGATTGATTCCTGTGCTCCCTGTGGGATCGATACTCTTACTTTGAAAAGGCTACAACTAACCTCTGTGCACTTGCAGCTTATCAGCGGCTGTCGTCAAAGGTAGCAGGGGGCGATGGAGGGCAAGGATAATAACAACAGTGCATCGTCGTGGCCGCTTAGGGTCGTGGCTGCTTTACCCACCTACTTGACCTTCAATAATGTCTTGGCGGCCATGGCAACAGGGGCATTGTCCAAGCCGAGGAAGCGCCGACGGCCAGGGAAGTGGCGGCCGAGGCGGTGGAGGAGGAGGCGTGGAGGCGGAAGGGCTCTCCAATTGCTGGCCATCCTACATCGTCGAGGTAGACGAACGCTGGGGCGGCGCAGACATCGGTTGGCCCATACGTCGTAGACATCGACGGGTACCTGCGGATCCTAGATGTGAGGGTTCTTCGATCACTCTTCTTGTCTCACAATACGTGTGGAAATCTGTGTCATTTTAGACGGCAATTTGTTACTTTATTAGGGATGAAAATTTGGTGGTGATGGGATGGTGGTGGGATTCAATCATGTTGGTATGTCAAGGTGATAAATGGTATCACACATTTTTGAATTTTGGGGCGTTATCTTGTACCCCCTCCGATTTTCTAAACATAAGTCTTTTTAGTGATTCTAAAATGGACGATATGTAGTCATAAAGAAACCTAGCAATAAGATCAATCCCCGTCATTTTATCCTTAGTAGCAACGACACATCACATGCCTTTGCCCCTTGTATCACTAGGCAAGACCATCGTGAGATTGAACCCACTACTATGCACACTCCCTCTGAAGAATTACCCATCTATCTTGGCTAGAAATACAAACACTCGGAAAGCATACATAGCTGCTCAATCATACAACAAAGAAACTTCAAAAGATTCAATTATATTCAATGAACAATGTAATCATAAGAATTACATCGGATTGATCTCACAGGAGATCATTATATTGAAGATCCAAAAGAGAGAGAGAAGAAGTCATCTAGCCACTACTATGGATCTGTATGTCATGAAAGAACTACCTGCACATTATCATGGAGGCGACGAGGTTGATGAAGAGGCTTCCCGTCGTGGCTTCCCCCTCCGATAGAGCTTGGGAACAGGGCTCCAGAAGAGATCGCTTCAGAACATAGGCTTGTGGTGACAATAAAAATTCTCTCGTGTGTCTCTACGAGGGATTCGGGAATAGTGAACTTATAGGCCAAGAACTAGGTCAATCGAAGGCTGAGGGGACCCACAAGCTCAGGTGGCGCGGTTGCCCTCGGGCTTGTGGGCCCCTCAGACATCTTCTCGACGACTTCCGAAGCTTCTAGGGTCCCTCTTGGTCTAGAAAAAATTCTCATAAAGTTTTGTCGTGTTTGGACCTTCCTAGGTATGGTTTGTTTCGTGAAGCCAAAAAAAAGCAAAAAAGAGGAACTACCACAGAACTAAATAATAGATTAGTTCAGAAAATAATATAAAATGATAATAGAAAGCATATAAAATTAATAATATAATATTATTTAACAATCAAGAATTATTAATACATTTGAAATGTATCACCCACCATCATGGGTGGGGTCGCGCTGACTCTAATACGACGTGAAGCGTGACGCCGTAGAAAAAGGATGATTTGCTCAGCCGTCGAGGATGAGATGATCATTATGTTTGACATGCTTTATATTTTTGATGATTTTTTTTATCATAATAGGTTTGTGTCTTTTCAAGAAATTAGAATGGGCAACGAAACATTGACATGCTAATATATTGGTTAGCCATCTAAACATATAGCACATATCAAAATTTTGACCAAGACCAAATAATTGATAGGGTGGATTCTGACAACCAGTCCATTCAAACACACCATAGTGTCACGTCCTCGCCACCCTAGGGCTGAGAGAATATCTAGTGCATCGGGGGAAATTGGTGCTACTGGTTGCACGTTAAAAAAACGTTTGAAAATTTCCAAATTTAGTGCAGTGACACAATGTCATTTGATGTTGTTATAAAATTCAATACCAAAGTCCGAAACATTGCATAGATATACAAAAATGACAAATCTGACATTAGTATGATGATGAGCCAAATCTAAAACCCAACTTATATTAGGTTCACATCGAAGTCAGATTTGTCATTGTTGTATCTCGTACGATGTCTTGAGTTTTAATATGAAAAATTGTATGACAACATTGAATGATGTAAGAATGCACTAATTTCTTTTCAGAAATTTTCGAACATTTTTGGATGGGTCCGCTGCCGTCCGTTCCGTCCAACGATTGGCTCACGCGGTGCCCGTCGACGCAGTCAATTTTCCGGAAAGAAACGGGGGAGACGATCTTAAATGGAAAGCAGTCAATCACAGGCCCGCTGGTAAGCCGTAACGCCTCCCTGGCAAAGGCACCTCTCGTTTTGAACCGACTCCCGCTCAACGCCTGTTTGAAAACCCGAAGCGCGTACGTACCCTTTTGTCTCAAAGCCAAGGGAACCCCTCCCAAACCCCCAATCGAGAACCCAAAGCCCGACGCCCAACGCAATGGAGCCACGCGGTCGTCGCCGGAGGCAGCAGGGGGCGGCCGAGGGCAAGGAGAACAGCGACAGCGCGCCGCCGCCGCCGCCCAAGAGGCCGCGCAGGGCCCTGGCCGAGCTCCCCACCGACTCGACCGCGAACAATGCCTCGGCGGCAGGGGCGCCGTCGAAGCGGAGGACGCGCGCGGCGGCCAGGGAGGCGGCCGCCGCGGCGGTGGAGGAGGAGGCGCGGAGGCGGGAGGGCTCCGCCATTGCCGCCCGCCCGGCGGCCTCGAGGCAGACGGACGCCGGGGCGGCGCAGGCGTCGGTTGGCCCGTACGTCCCGGACATCGACGGGTACTTGCGGTCCCTGGAGGTGAGGGTTCCTGGATCCCTATTCTTGTCCGAGAATGCGTGCGGAAGTCCGAGCCATTTTAGGGGGCGGCTTGTTGGTTAGGCCTTGTTCGGTTAATCCACTGTCAAAGTGGATTGAGGTGGAATTTGTACTCGATGGGATTTAATCCTCGTCAATCCCTCTCATTTTTTATGGAACCGAACAAAGCCTGTACTAGGGGGCGAACTTGGTGGTATGGTGGTGGGATTCAGTCCTGTTGGTATCCCTCGTCTTGGAATATTGGGGCGGTGTCTTGTAGTGGTCGTGCATTCTGGAATCTGGGGTTTGGACTGGGTTGGGGGCAAATCAATCGTTTTTTACTGTTAGATTTGGACATTTCTAGTGCTTTTCCACCTTCACTAGCAGAAAAACAATTCTTTGGGAAAAAAATATACATCCATCCTACCGCGACAAAATTTGGTAACATTTTGTGTGATTTTGTTGCATTTTCATGACATTACAGGTTGAACAATTGAGGAGGCCGAGGGATGACTATATGGAGGCCATACAGAAAGACATCAACGCCACTATGAGGGGGATCCTAGTAGATTGGTTGGTGGATGTGGTTGACGAGTTCAAGCTTCTGGCTGACACACTTTACCTTGCGGTTTCATATATTGACCGCTTCCTCACGGCGAGCGTCGTTACCCGGGACAAGCTGCAATTGCTTGGTGTCGCTTCATTGTTTGTTGCTGCGTATGGGCCTAAACTTTCCTCTCTCTCCTTTGTGCCTCTCTTTGTCATCTCTTACCATGACTGGCAAACTTACAACGGCCGGCAAACTTACAACGGCCTAAATTTAATGCTATAGGAAGTACGAAGAAATTCATGTTCCTAAGATGGACAAATTCTGTGACATTACCGACGGCACATACACCGATCAGCAGGTAACCCTCTGCTAAACTTGCCATTTTTGGTAAATTTCCTAGCACTGATGTGAATGGTGGAGATAAATATGTAATTTGTATGCCCTGCAGGTGGTGAAGATGGAGGCTGACATACTGAAATATCTCAACTTTCAGATGGGGAGTCCCACCGTTAGAACTTTTCTATTGTACGTAAGCTATCTGAATTTCCGCATTTAATTTGCACATACCTCTCAACTATCAATATCATCGCTATGTCAAGTAGTTACCATGTTTAAATCACATGGAAAATAGCAGCATGATTATTGCCTTAATAGACTAAAAGAATTTCATAAGCCTAACGTTTGATACATGTCTATTGCAGGAGATTCCTAATATCTTCTCGTGGATCCAATGTAAGCACATTTTTGGAGCCCTCAGTAGTTGCTTCTCTTAATGTTATTTTTGTAACATGTTTCCTCCTTCAAACTTCAGTGTGCAAGTGCAAAAAGGATGGAGCTTATGTGTATCTATCTAGCTGAATTGAGCTTGCTAGACTACGACTGCATAAGGTTCTTGCCATCAGTTATTGCTGCTGCCTGTCTGTTCTTAGCCAGGTTCACAGTCAGCCCAATGACTCATCCTTGGGTAAGATCAATCAAAATTGGCTGAATCGTTGAACTGACATTAATCTTCGCTTTGTGTTTTTCTGACATTTGCGTCTGCTAGGACCTGACTCTGCAAGAGAACACAGGCTACAAGGTCTCTAATCTCAAGAGTTGCATCTTGAGGATACACGAATTGCAGTTGGGCAGACAGTATTTAAATCTGAAGGCCATCAGGAGCAAGTATAATGAGCGCAAGGTGATATCCGTTCTCTCCGCTTTCTTTGGCTGTTACACACATTTTCATAATTGTTTGTTTTTGTGACTGTACAGTTCGGGTGCGTGTCGATGATGGCCTCGCCAGAAGAAATTCCTGCATCTTTCCTCGAAGACCTCAATAAGTGAATGGTTGACAATGTCGTTTGATTTCGACATAAGATGGAAGCAGGGAGCGGATCCCTTTTTTTTGGGAAAAAAAGGGGGTTAAAGGGCTGATTTGCTCATGCAGCATCTTTTCCAGTCTAAGGCAGAAAATTCATTATTAGCGAATTAGGGGTTGACTTAGCAAGAATTTTTCATGCCCACCTGTAGGTAGTTAGTCGCGCCATTTTGGTTGCATTTACAGTACAGCTATCAAGCTGCATCTGTAATCTGGTATCAACGTGTGACCGGGATGTTTTTGTATAGAGGCTAGCATGTTGGTGGTGCCGTGGTCAATGTGACACAATGATAAAATTCTTCTTGAAAGCTCTCAGGCAATGTTTTTGTTGCATACATTGTGCTTAACCACTGATGAAGTGATGAGGCATATTCTCAAAGTTGAAATGGGGCCAGCAAATATTGCACTTGCCATCAGCAAGTCAACGTTTGTGGAACAGTAAACCGAATACTGTAACTGTGTAGCCTGGCCCTCTGAGTAAGGTCAGCCTGTCATTCATAGAAGGCCTAATCAAAGAGATAACTAAAATTCCTCTGGTGATTTGAGTAAAGTTCAGTAGCCGTAGGGCTTCAGAATGGTGTGGCGATCATTACATGGGTAACCTAGCAATTGCGGCTTCAGAACGGTGTGGAGAACAAAGCTTGACTGGTGAACGATGGTGGTCTCATGGGAAATGACGGCTTGAGAATGGTGAGGTGAACTGAGGTTGGCTTACAAACGGCGATCATCCTTCTCCACCCCCGCAGAAGGCCTTCAGTGGATCACTGGACCTGCGCCCTTCGTCCGAGTGCCGGAACTTTGTGTAGCCATCGTTGGTGCAGGGACGGTACAGTAGAGGGTCGTCGACGAGCTCGTCCATGGCGTTCAGCAGGACGCCGTCCTTCCCCGGGCAGCCGAACAGCACCGACAGACGCTCGCGGTTGCTTGGCGTCCTCACTCGGTGGAAGCAAGCCGGCACCCTCCCGTTAGTCACGACCTGCGACGGCCGACGCCCGACGGTGTGAGTCAGACGCGCGTGCACTGCAGCAAAGAAAGGAGAGCACGAGGGCGCGGCGGCCCTTACCGTGAACAGCTCGCCGGCGACGAAGGTGCTCAGGTGGCACGGCGATCCAGATCCCGTCCTGAGCCTGCACCTGGAGGCCTTCCACGCCGCGCTGCACGATCGTCGTCATGATGCTGTCGTCGCGGTGCGCCTGCACGGACATGCCGGTCTCCGCGTCCGGCGGGGGCCCATGGCGCGACAGCCGGACGCCGTGGGCGAGCGTGTCCAGATGCTCGTCCCCGACGCCGAGGCCCTCGAGGATCATCGTCTCCACCGTGCGCTGCAGCTCCATTACGTTCTTGGCCGCCGACACGATCGTGCCGCTGCACGTGGACGGACGCGGTCACCACGGGCACGCCATGCCGAAACGGGCGGAGGAAAAAAAATGGCGGGGCACTGTTTGGTTACCAGAAGGCGGGGTTTCCCTGGGGCCAGAGGAGGTCGGCGAAGTCACGGACGCGGCCGGCGTCGGCGACCTCGGAGAGGCGCAGTTCTCCCAGTTGGTGCCGGGGACGTTGGAGATGTAGCCTCGGAACGGGCCCACCGTGGAGACGTTCCGCTGCTTGGCCTCCGGCGGGAGCGCGAAGATCTCCGGCATGACGCGGCCGAACAGCGCCTGCCGGAGCTCCGGGCCGAGTGCGTCGTGCGCCACGACGGCGAAGCCGTGCGCGGCCATGGACGCCGTCGCCGCGTCCCCGGCTTACCTCCTGCCTAGCCTGCCGGGCTCCAGTCCGCGGAGGTCGACCTTGGCGATCTCCATCAGCTCGTTTTGGCTTGGCTTCTGTGGGATGCCTCTGGATCTTCGTTTTCTTAATTTGGCTGGCTAGCCGTTCGATGGATACCGCAGGAAATAGCGGGATGCACTTCCCCACGTGGGTGGAGGCCACCACAATCGTTTTCTCCCCCGCAAATACGCAAAAGCATTGTGTATAGAAGGATTACGCCATCTCCAACGACGGCCCCTCAAAACAGACATACTACTCTATCTAGTATTTAAACGCCCTCGCATGTCGCGTGTGCACATCGATACAAAATCGGTCATTCACCGTTTGTCTCACACTCTCATTCCCAATACAAATAAAATTTAAATAGATGGATAAATATCATGCAAGCACGACGAAATTAGTGCAAACGAAATTCATGCAAACCTTAACACGGTGAAGTGGCGGCGCCAGACGAGTGTACTTGAGCGACTGCTAGAGGAGGAGGTGCAGGTGCGCCTAATATCCCTTGTTCGTCGCGACGGCCTCCACGAGGAGGCACGACTGTTGTGACTCTTCGTCGAAGGAGGAGAGGATGATCTCCTCCTTCCTGAAGGAGCTGGGCACCGTGGAGGCAGGGCTGACCCTGACAACCCGGAGTCTCGGTGCAAGTCAAAAAATAAGGATCCTATACAGAAAAAAATTATATAGCTCATTTTTTCTACCTTCGTACATACACCTAGGTGAAGGCCCCTAGTAGGCCAGGTCCTGTGCGGCCGCACATGACGCACCTGCTCAGAGCACGCACTGCTGTGACAGCCCGAGACCGACGCCCCAGAAAATTTCCTTTTTATTTCCGTTTTCCGTCGTGTGATTAGTTTTATTAGTTGCATTATCATTTAGTTTGCATCATCGCATCATGCATATCATCTTGCATCGTATGTCGCGTGTGGTGCTTTGAGTGTTCTACTTCGAGTGTTCACCGAGTCGTAGTACGATAGTAACTTCCCCTCTCCCCTCTTATTTCGTTTTCATGGTTTTGCCGAAGTCTTCGTTTAAACCCCTATTTAAAAAAACGTCTTCTTTTAAAAAGACCTTTTGTTAAATGTGGGGCCACCCCTTGGGTTTCCTTTATTTTCCCTTTTGTTTATTTTTCTAAAACCCGTCTCATTTTCTTTTCTCCTTTAAAGAGCTCTTATTTTATTCTTTAAATACAGAGATTTTATTTATTTCTTCAAAGGGGTTTGGTTTATTCTTTTGTAAGAAAAGGGTTTTATTCTCTTGTTAAAAAAGGGTTTTATTTTAATTCTTAAAAAAAGATTTATTTTTATTTGTTTTAAAAAGCCCAATCTATTTTATAGTTGGGTATAATTTTCAAAGGAGCAAAAGCATTTATTATTATTATTATTATTGCTAAAAGTTTTCCTTTGTTTAAGATTTTTTTTTCTGTTTTCAAAGTAAAAAAAACAGAGAGTAGGAAGGAGGCCCAGCTGGCAGGCCAGGCCCAAGCCTCTCCTGTCCTAGCGCCAGGAGCCCGATCCCCTCGTCCCTCCTGCGTCGTCTCCCCCCGTTCCCTCGATCCACATCTCCTCCCGTGTCTTCCCCCTCGCCTGCCCGCCACCTCTCCTCCCGCAGCCATGGCCCCGCTCCCGAGGCTCGGCCCCGTGCTCCACATGCCCCAGTGCCTCGTCGACCCCGCCGCATCCAGGAGCCCCGCGCCGGCGTTGAACCCCGAGGAAGCCTCCTCGGCCCTCTCCTTCTTGTGCCTTCCCGTTCTTCCTCTCTCCCTCCCTAATTTCTCTGTGTGTATTCTAGGTCCAAGCAGCCATGGCGGATTCGTCGTCCCCGGTCTCAAGTTTGTGCAGCGCGCATCCCCCGCCTCGCCTTGCTGGTCGGAGCCTCGCCCGGGCACCACTGCAGGCCCCAGCTCGCCTCGCCCCCGCGTCGCAGGACCTAGCAAGGGCCGGATCCGGCGACCTCGGCCAGAGACGGCGTCACCAGAGCCTCCCCCACCGGCCCCCGCTACTACAGCCGCAGCTGCTGTTGACTTCCGTCGCGGCAGGTTCTTCACGAATCGGTGGTGAGAAGACCTGGCAGTGGAGTCAGTTTAGAATAATTAGCACCCACATTTTTGCATAAGCACTTGTACCAACGCAGTGGTTAGCGCCCTTGTATCCAGCCAGGAGGTCTGGGTTCGAATCCCAGACAACCCTATTTATCCTTTTGTTTATTTATTTGGTTCAGGTTAGCTTCTTACATAGGTATTTAGCGAGGGTTTTGTCACAGTCTGTTGTAGCCAGTTGGGCAGTGAGCAGCGCTAGCACCAGGGAGGTCCTGGGTTCGAATCCAGGATGCTCCAATATTTTTTCTCGTTTTTGACTAGGCCACTTGTTGCACACTCAGCCCCTCGGGCTTGATATAATTCTGGCCCTATACACTATGTTGTAATTCGGCCATGCATATATTTCCCTGCTGCGATTTTACTATTTTCGAGGCACACATTGTTGTATGAGTGTGTTGTTGTCCGTTTCGTATAGGCCATGTTAGCTGTACGTTGTTTCTCTTTTGTCGTGCCCCGACACATGGGAACCCGGTAACCGTGGATCACCCCATCATTCTTTGGCATGACACGCACACGCTCACAATTCGTTGGCACCGATACCTCTTCGAGTCATCAGGACTGAAACGTTGCCATGGCATCGTCTCCGTTTTGTCGCCTTGGTTCCCTCGCGCTCGCTGTGGCGACACCTGCGTCTTCTCTTCTTGCCCGTGTTGTTGTGAACTTGCATGCATGACGCATTCATGGCATATATATTGTGTTGCATGTCTTTTGTGCTGTAGCTCCGTTCTATGTTCCGCGAGTTAAACCGTCTAGGATGCCATGTAGGATCACCGCTTCACCCCTTGCCATGTTAACAACAATTTAATATTGCCGTGTAAATAAACGAGAGCGAATTAAATAATTAAACGTGGAGTTCCGTCGGTATGCAACTCGTTGCATATCGAGCTTCACTTAATGTGTAGAGTCTGTGTGAGGTGAATTGCCATGCCATCCCTTGCATCATTGAACTGATCATGCATCATAGTAGGTTATGCATCATGTTGTGCATCATGTGGTGAATATCTGTGTTGATGTTTGTTTCCGGTTTGCTCCGTCTCAATAGAGTTCCGCAAGCGTGTCGGAATGTGAGGACCCGTTCGACTACGTTGGTTCGTCTGCTTCACGGAGTCATTCTTCTCACAAGCGGGATCTCAGGCAAGATGACCATTTCCCCAGATACCATTACTATCATTGCCATGCTAGTTCTACCGCTTCTATCGTTATGTCTCGTTGCCTACCACATGTTAAATACCAGCCTCTCAACAATGCCATGAAAACTTCAACCTGTTCAACCTAGCAAACCACTGATTGGCTATGTTACCACTTCCTTAACCCTGTGTTAGCATTGCTAGTTGCAGGTGCAGTTGCTTCCATGCGATAACATGGGTTCCTTGTTATATCACAATATTAAATGCTATTTAATTTAATGCACCTATATACTTGGTAAAAGGTGGAAGGCTCGGCCTTTCTAGCCTGGTGTTTTGTTCCACCTTTGCCCCCTTAGTTTCCGGCTACCGGTGTTATGTTCCATAATTGAGCGCTCCTAACACAATCGGGGTTGTTATGGGGACCCCCTTGATAATTCGTTTTAGGTTAAAGCTGGTCTGGCAAGTCCCAACATTGGTTCTACATTTGCCCAACATAATAGTTTTTGTTAACACTGAAATGCATAAGGCGTCATGAACCCAGGAGTAATTTTACAAAAACAGGGGGGACCAGTGCTGATGGTGTTGGTCCCAAACGGTCTGCCTGCGGGGCCACCACAGGGAAACTCGAGGTTTGGCACCCGTAGCTAGTTCCATCCATCGTGTCCTGAGAACGAGATACGCGGCTCCTATCGGGATCGTCGACACGTCGGGCGGCCTTGCTGGATTAGTTTTACCTTTGACGAGATATCTTGTGCATCGGGATTCTGGTGATGCTTTGGGTACTCTCAGAGTTGAGGTTTTCCACTAGGGAATCCAACGAGATCGCGAGCTTCGTGATTGAGGATTTCTATGCGGCTTGTGGTAATTTGTGATGGACTAGTTGGAGCACCCCTGCAGGGTTAAATCTTTCGGAAAGCCGTGCCCGCGGTTATGTGGCAACGTGGAAACTTTGTTTAACACTGGTTCTAGATAACTTGAAGTTAACTTAATTAAAAACTTGCCGACTGTGTGCGTAACCGTGACTGTCTCTTTTGTGAGTTCCTTCTCCGATTGAGGACACGGTGGGGTTATCTCTGACGTAGGTAGGTGTTGAGGATCATTTATTTGATCAACAGTAGTTCACGTCCGCTATGCGTAGATCTTCCCCCTCTTATTTCTGGTACTCGTAAGTTTAGCCACCAAATATATGCTTAGCCGCTGCTGCAACCTCACCACTTAACCATGCCTCACCCATTAAGCTTTGCTAGTCTTGATACCTTTGGAAATGAGATTGCTGAGTCCCCGGTGGCTCACAGATTATTACAACACCAGTTGCAGGTACAGGTGAAGGTTACTTGACGCGAGCGCGTTGATTGTTCATTTGGAGTTGCTTCTTCTTCTTCTTCATCGATATAGGATGTTCCAGGCCGGCAGCCTGGGATAGCAAGGATGGACGTCGTTCTTCTTTTCTCGTTTGTTTTCGTCCGTAGTCGAACCCTGCTCTTACTCTTGATGAATATGTAATGTACTCATGTGACTCTGATGTAGCTTGTGGCGAGTGTAAGCCAATTCTATATATCTCTTCTTTTCAGTACATGTACTTGTAACGATATCCATTCTTGCGACACGACGAGATGCGCTTCTATCCCTGACGAGGCCCTCATGCCAAATTGAGGATAGGGTCGCATCTTGGGCGTGACAAGTTGGTATCAGAGCAGTACCGACCTAGGAGCCCCCTTGATTGATCGAACTTGGCCGTGTCGAGTCTAGTGAAAAACTATTTGAGTCTTAGTTATATATCGGAGAGTAGGATTCTTTTTTTCTCCTCTTCTATGCTCTTGTGAGGAATCTTGACGTAATAATTTACTCTACTCCTCTTCTCACTCAAAAAATTTTTAGGGTCACGCGGATATTTTTGGAATCTATATGATGCCGATGTGACGGAGTTCTGTCTTGGTGCCTCCTATCTGCTTTAAGTTTCAGGGGAGTTGAGCTCCAGGGGATTCTTGAGCACATCGTTATCATTCACATTTCTTAGTATCTCAGAACGAAGGATGTTCGTAATTGCTTCAATACTAGTAGTGGCGAGATAACCCCGATGTCCCCAGTACTAGTGCAGATTGTTCGGGAGTACTGCCATACTTTGTATCGTTGTGATCACGAGGGTCTGTTGTAGATGAAGGTTCGAGATTCTGGTTGTGTGTTGATGGATGTGATACATGTGACGGGTTAGTATAGGAGTTGTGTGATAATTACTCCTTGTATCCGTGTACCAGATTGCATGACCAGCTATTTCGGGAATTCTTAGGTGGGAATTCAAGTAGTTGCTTATAGGACAATCTTCCAACAAATGCATGTTGTTAGGTTGGGGTTCGACATCTAGTGGATTCCTGTCCACGAAAATATCGGACGAAATCTTTCTCATGAGTTTGTTCTGGCTTGTTTCATAAGCCTCATCCCTTGTTTTGCTGAATATGGTAATTCAAGTCGCTTCGATGTCAAGTGGTGATTTCAGGTCTTTTCTAAGCAGTGTTCTTATATTCATATGAGAGTGCTAATTCTTTTGCTCTATCAGTTGTCTTATCAATTCCATTCAACCGAAGTCATCGTATCAATTCCATTCAACCGGTGTGTTCCTCTCCAAGTGAATTCAATCATCTCTAATTTTGCAAGATCGTTCTCTCATTTATACCGGAGTTCATCTCATCTGTCCCAAGTTGTCTTTGTTTTTACCCACCCTCCCGCCCTTTTTCTCAGTGATTGATTTTCATCCAAGAGTCTTCTTTTCATTGTGCTTCCGCTGTCTGTTCTTTTCTCTCTTACCCGGTGATTCGTTGTGAAGATTCTCAGGAGCTTCATGTTCATCTTTATTGTGAATTCATTTCAGTTATCCATGGTCATCATATCCTTTTCAACCATTAAATTCTTTCCGACGTTGGAAATTCTTTCAGCCTATCTTGTTTATTAATTCCTCTCTCTTTCTATTTGGAGTGTTAAAGATATTTCAGTAGTTTCTCGTTTTCAATTCTTTTAATTATTTCAAGGTGCTAACCTCATCTAGTTTTCTTATACCGGTGCAATATCTCTCATTCTAGCAATTGTTTCAACGGTGATTTCTTTGAGTGGGCCCATAACCCACAGGTTTTTCCCAGGATCTTTCCTGACTCTTTTAATCTTTTTCCGGAGATCTCTAAATCTTTTCAACTATGACGTAAGCATGAATTTCACCAGTCGTATTCCTTCTTCAGGATCAATTAGAATTAATTCTCTTATTTGGCTCAACCTTTCATTTTTCATTATTCCGGAGTGTCTTAGTTATTCTTGGTGTTGTTCTCGTCTTCGTTCTCAGCTTGCAATTCGAAGGGGTGCTTCTCTCGAATCTTGGTTCATTCTCTTGCAGATTCATCATTTCAGCTTGGTGGCATTATCTTGAATTGTTGTCAATCATGAGTAATCCCTTTCGTGCTATCCGGTGCATTTCTGAGTTGTTTTTATTTCTCGTTCCTCCGAAGGCCATCATTTTAGACGATTCTTCGTTCTCAGCTTTCAGCTTTCATCCTCAATTCTTCTCCATTGTTGTCTCTTCGTTCGTCTCTCGGTTATTCCGGTGCCTTGTTCAAGTTTTATCTCAGGTGGCTCATGATCTCTTCATTCTCATGTATCTCCATTAATTCGTGGTGTTCCCATTTATTTGCGAATTCTTGCCGGTGCGTCCTTCAATCATGCCTCAAGTGATGCTTATCTCTCTCCTCAATCATTTCTAGAAGAATAAGTTGTATGCTAAATTCGTTGCTGGTCGTCAATTAAACTTGATGAAGGATAAGCATAACATAATTCTTATTCTTGCTTCATTAAATGATTTCAATTCTCCTTCCAGAGTGGCTCATGATATCAATTCCTTTTTCTCAAGTGTTCTTATCTTTTCTTTTCCGGAGTTCCAAGTTTTATCAACTATCTCTTTGTGAAGCTTCATCTAAATCCTGACAAGGTCATAATCTTATTCTTTTCTTCCTTGATATCTTTGCATCATTCATGTGTATACGGTGGTCCTTCATGGTGGTTCATCAAGGTTTCAATTCGTTCTCAAGTGTTCTTCAAGATTCTTGTTGGAGTACCTCAAGTATCCTTTCTCTTGCATTTCAGTGCATTTGTTCTTCCTTTATCCTTTGAGGTGGTATTATGACATTCTTGTTAGTGTAGGAGCCTCGAAGAGTTTTCCTGTCAAGAATGAGATAATTAAATCCACCAATTCTTGATCATGAGATATTTCAACCCATGATTTCTTCATTGAGCTATCTTGCTTTGGATTTCACCTAAAGCTTTTCCTATGGATTATGCTATCATGGTGCTTGTCATTAATCCTAGTTCACAATGTATCCTCTTGCTGTAAGAAGTTTTGATATCTTTGCTTTCAACTATCCTTGTTTCTTTTAGTGGTTGGTTGTCACCTCATATTTGTTGAGATGATTTTCATAAGCCCACTACTATCTTGTTTTTCGTTGTTTTTTTTTTCCAACTACTACGTCAATTCTCTGTCCGGAGGCTCTTCAATTATATTGTGATAGTAGTTGTCATTCTTTTCTCGATTCTATTCTTCCGTATGAGCTAGTTCCTATTCTGTTGTTCCGGAGGCATGGTGATGTTGCTCTTTTGGGTCTATCATCTTGTCCTGTCAAGATTATGGTGTTCCCTTGTTCTATTTAGTTGTTTGTTATGTATATTGTCCAATTCTCTCTTGTTATCGAATTTTTTGGTCCCATTTTCCTACCGAAGTGCTGCCGAAATTTTCCGTGAATTCTTGCTTCTTTCTCATATCATTCCTCATCGCCTTGCAACTTTCAAGGATTGTTGGTTTCACTCGTTTGTCAAAGAAGCGATTAATTTTTACCTCTTGTTCATTCTCATCCTCTCCCCCTTTCATTCTTGGATCTCGGGGCGAGATCCTCTTGTAGTGTAGGAGAGTTGTGACAGCCCGAGATCGACGCCCCAGAAGATTCCCCTGTTATTTCCATTTTCCGTCCTGTGATTAGTTTTATTAGTTGCATCATCATTTAGTTTGCATCGTCGCATCATGCATGGCATCTTGCATCGTATGTCGCGTGTGGTGTTTTGAGTGTTGTGCTTTGAGTGTTCACCGAGTCGTAGTACGATAGTAACTTCCCCTCTCCCCTCTTATTTCGTTTTTATGGTTTTGCTGAAGTCTTCGTTTAAACCCCTATTTAAAAAAGCGTCTTCTTTTAAAAAAACCTTTTGTTAAATGTGGGGCCACCCCTTGGGTTTCCTTTATTTTCCCTTTTGTTTATTTTTTAAAACCCGTCTCATTTACTTTTCTCCTTTAAAGAGCTCTTATTTTATTCTTTAAATAAAGAGGTTTTATTTATTTCTTCAAAGGGGTTTGGTTTATTCTTTTGTAAGAAAAGGGTTTTTATTCTCTTGTTAAAAAAGGGTTTTATTTTAATTCTTAAAAAAAGGTTTCATTTTTATTTGTTTTAAAAAACCCAATCTATTTTATAGTTGGGTATAATTTTCAAAGGAGCAAAAGCATTTTTTTTATTTTTTTAATTATTGCTAAAAGTTTTCCTTTGTTTAAGAACTTTTTTTCTGTTTTCAAAGTAAAAAAAAACAAAGAGTAGGAAGGAGGCCCAGCTGGCAGGCCAGGCCCAAGCCTCTCCTGCCCTACCGCCAGGAGCCCGATCCCCTCATCCCTCGTGCGTCGTCTCCCCCCGTTCCCTCGATCCCGATCTCCTCCCGTGTCTTCCCCCTCGCCTGCCCGCCGCCTGCTGTGCCCCGCGCACCGCCTCTCCTCCCGCAGCCATGGCCCCACTCCCGAGGCTCGGCCCCGTGCTCCACATGCCCCAGTGCCTCGTGCTCCACATGCCCCAGTGCCTCGACCCCGCCGCATCCAGGAGCCCCGCGCCGGCGTTGAACCCCCAGGAAGCCTCGTCGGCCCTCTCCTTCTTGTGCCTTCCCGTTCTTCTTCTCTCCCTCCCTAATTTCTCTCTGTGTACTCTAGGTCCAGGCAGCCATGGCGGATTCATCGTGCCCGGTCTCAAGTTTGTGCAGCGCGCATCCGCCGCCTCGCCTTGCTGGTCGGAGCCTCGCCGGGGCACCACCGCAGGCCCCGGCTCGCCTCGCCCTCGCGCCGCAGGACCTACCAAGGGCCGGATCCGGCGACCTCGGCCAGAGACGGCGTCACCAGAGCCTCCCCCACCGGCCCCCGCTACTACAGCCGCAGCTGCTGTTGACTTCCGTCGCGGCAGGTTCTTCACGAATCGATGGTGAGAAGACCTGGCAGTGGAGTCAGTTTAGAATAATTAGCACCCACATTTTTGCATAAGCACTTGTACCAACGCAGTGGTTAGCCTTGTATCCAGCCGGGAGGTCTGGGTTCGAATCCCATACAACCCTAGTTTTTTTCCTTTTGTTTATTTATTTGGTTCAAGTTAGCTCCTTACATAGGTATTTAGCGAGGGTTTTGTCACAGTCTGTTGTATCCAGTTGGGCAGTGAGCAGCGCTAGCACCAGGGAGGTCCTGGGTTCGAATCCAGGATGCTCCAATATTTTTTCTCGTTTTTGACTAGGCCACTTGTTGCACACTCAGCCCCTCGGGCTTGATACAATTCTGGCCCTATACACTATGTTGTAATTCGGCCATGCATATATTTCCCTGCTGCGATTTTATTATTTTCGAGGCACGCATTGTTGTATGAGTGTGTTGTTGTCCGTTTCGTATAGGCCATGTTAGCTGCACGTTGTTTCTCTTTTGTCGTGCCCCGACACATGGGAACCCGGTAACCGTGGATCACCCCATCATTCTTTGGCATGACACGCACACGCTCACAATTCGTTGGCACCGATACCTCTTCGAGTCATCGGGACTGAAACGTTGCCATGGCATCGTCTCCGTTTTGCCGCCTTGGTTCCCTCTCGCTCGCCGTGGCGACACCTGCTTCTTCTCTTCTTGCCCGTGTTGTTGTGAACTTGCATGCATGACGCATTCATGGCATATATATTGTGTTGCATGTCTTTTGTGTTGTAGCTCCGTTCTATGTTCCGCGAGTTAAACCGTCTAGGATGCCAGGTAGGATCACCGCTTCACCCCTTGCCATGTTAACAACAATTTAATATTGCCGTGTAAATAAATGGGAGCGAATTAAATAATTAAACGTGGAGTTCCGTCGGTATGCAACTCGTTGCATATCGAGCTTCACTTAATGTGTAGAGTTTGTGTGAGGTGAATTGCCATGCCATCCCTTGCATCATTGAACCGATCATGCATCATAGTAGGTTATGCATCATGTTGTGCATCGTGTGGTGAATATCTGTGTTGATGTTTGTTTCCGGTTTGCTCCGTCTCAATAGAGTTCCGCAAGCGTGTCGGAATGTGAGGACCCGTTCGACTACGTTGGTTCGTCTGCTTCACGGAGTCATTCTTCTCACAAGCGGGATCTCAGGCAAGATGACCATTTCCCCAGATACCATTACTATCATTGCCATGCTAGTTTTACCACTTCTATCGTTATGTCTCATTGCCTACCACATGTTAAATACCAGCCTCTCAACAATGCCATGAAAACTTCAACCTGTTCAACCTAGCAAACCACTGATTGGCTATGTTACCGCTTTCTTAACCCTGTGTTAGCATTGCTAGTTGCAGCTGCAGTTGCTTCCATGCGATAACATGGGTTCCTTGTTATATCACCCTATTAAATGCTATTTAATTTAATGCACCTATATACTTGGTAAAAGGTGGAAGGCTCGACCTTTCTAGCCTGGTGTTTTGTTCCACCTTTGCCCCCTTAGTTTCCGGCTACCGGTGTTATGTTCCATAATTGAGCGCTCCTAACACGATCGGGGTTGTTATGGGGACCCCCTTGATAATTCGTTTTAGGTTAAAGCTGGTCTGGCAAGGCCCAACATTGGTTCTACATTTTCCCAACATAATAATTTTTGTTAACACTGAAATGCATAAGGCGTCATGAACCCAGGAGTAATTTTACAAAAACAGGGGGGACCAGTGCTGATGGTGTTGGTCCCAAACGGTCTGCCTGCGGGGCCACCACAGGGAAACTCGAGGTTTGGCACCCGTAGCTAGTTCCATCCATCGTGTCCTGAGAACGAGATACGCGGCTCCTATCGGGATCGTCGACACGTCGGGCGGCCTTGCTGGATTAGTTTTACCTTTGACGAGATATCTTGTGCATCGGGATTCTGGTGATGCTTTGGGTACTCTCAGAGTTGAGGTTTTCCACTAGGGAATCCAACGAGATCGCGAGCTTCGTGATTGAGGATTTCTATGCGGCTTGTGGTAATTTGTGATGGACTAGTTGGAGCACCCCTGCAGGGTTAAATCTTTCGGAAAGCCGTGCCCGCGGTTATGTGGCAACGTGGAAACTTTGTTTAACACTGGTTCTAGATAACTTGAAGTTAACTTAATTAAAAACTTGCCGACTGTGTGCGTAACCGTGACTGTCTCTTTTGTGAGTTCCTTCTCCGATTGAGGACACGGTGAGGTTATGTCTGATGTAGGTAGGTGTTCAGGATCATTTATTTGATCAACAGTAGTTCACGTGTGCTATGCGTAGATCTTCCCCCTCTTATTTCTGGTACTCGTAAGTTTAGCCACCAAATATATGCTTAGCCGCTGCTGCAACCTCACCACTTAACCATGCCTCACCCATTAAGCTTTGCTAGTCTTGATACCTTTGGAAATGAGATTGCTGAGTCCCCGGTGGCTCACAGATTATTACAACACCAGTTGCAGGTACAGGTGAAGGTTACTTGACGCGAGCGCGTTGATTGTTCATTTGGAGTTGCTTCTTCTTCTTCTTCTTCTTCATCGATCTAGGATGGGTTCTAGGCCGGCAGCCTGGGATAGCAAGGATGGACGTCATTCTTCTTTTGTCGTTTGTTTTCGTCTGTAGTCGGACCCTGCTCTTACTCTTGATGAATATGTAATGTACTGATGTGACTCTGATGTAGCTTGTGGCGAGTGTTAGCCAATTCTATATATCTCTTCTTTTCAGTACATGTACTTGTAACGATATCCATTCTTGCGACACGACGAGATGCGCTTCTATCCCTGACGAGGCCCTCGTGCCAAATTGAGGATAGGGTCGCATCTTGGGCGTGACACCTGCGTGGAGGTTGGTGGCCCCGAAGAGCAATGGCGGCGGTGAAACGATCCAAATCCGAAAGGAGATCTGGAGCCACTCACCGACATGAAGAGCCATGACATCGTCATGGTCATAGAAAAAAGGGTCGATGTCGGGGAGCATAAAGGAGAGGAGCGGCGATGAGGCCGAGAGGGTAGGAGATGCGATGCGGGCAGCGCCGAGCCGTGCTTAAATAGCCACACCCAGACGAACAGAGGTGCAACTGGATTCAACACGGCGCACTAGCCGGAGTAGGCTTCTCGAGCGCCTCACTGACATTGCATTGAAGCTGTGTCGCTCGCCAGCTCGTCTGGTCGTGTCACTCTGACCGACATCAATGTCGTCGAGTCACGTCTTCTCTGAAGCGACCTCACCAACATGAATGCGTGGTAACCGTTTCTCGCGGAGAGGATTTTAGGTTGGGTGTGGCAAGTGTGGCGGTCAGGCACGTACGTGGCAGACATCCATACTCCCACAAACCTCCCCGGTTTGTGTCCGCTTTGCGGGAATTCAAACATGCGTACACGTCCATCGAACGATGCGGCACCATGTTGGACGGCTTACAACAATTGGACACCTCGATCCGAACATTGTGGGCGTTATGAGGGTTCGCGTTGAAGATTCTCTTAGAAAATATTACAAAGGTAATTGCAGAAGCATGAACACGAAGGGCTACCGTGAGTGAAATTGCCCAAAATGCGTTAAAACCATTAGGGGTAAGAAAGGGCGAGCAATCAACTATGCCAAGTGGCACCTATTGGTTGGCTGTAGTGGGAACATATTTTTTTTCTGAGAAAAGTTTTTCTTCCTGTGAAGATGGAAGTAAGGCTTTTGTTTTGGAATACACTTTACATTCAACTACTAATTCCAGCATAATTTTAGGTCGCCACGTGCCATCATGATGGAGATGTTTGAGGGCATCATGGACAAGAAGGAGGAGGCATGTATCAAGCACATTGACATCAAGGAGAAAAAGATGACAGAGAGGGTTGTCATCTTCACAATGGTGACAGAGAAGAAGATCAACCTAAGAAGGCCAAACTCGTAGAGAAGAAGAACAAGCTCGGAAAGAGAAGGGTTGTGTTCTTAGCCATTTTGAAGGAAAGCAGAATATTGATCATAAAGATGGATGAGTTGGATCCCAATGCAGAAGAGATCGTGCATATTCCGTCCACACATAGATGGTGAAGGGCTTGGCGATGGAGATAGAGGAGATGGAAGTTGCGGAGGAGCCGGCAGGGAAGTGATGAGGAAAGAGGCACGAACAGGGCAAAATTTACACGGACTAACACTTTGGTGAATGGGTGCACGTAAAAACTCATGAACAGTCGCCGTTTTTTTTGGTTGTGAAGAGTGCATATATATGCACTTTTATTTACACGGACTCTCGCTCGTTTCCTCATCAGATCTTCGAGGACAAGGATCGTGGACTCGGGACCTGCATCAAGCCCGCACCGTTTTTTAAGAAATTCAACAGTTGGACCGAAGAAGAGGCGAACCGGTGCTGGACGCTCAAGATATTCTCCCGTAAGAGCGACCAGGCCTTTCCCTGTCGCTCTTCACGACGTTGCCGCAAACGCCAAGCCAGTGGTTGCCGCCATCCGCATTTGATGGATCGGCTTTCATCCTACCCCCCTCCTCCTCTCTAGATCCAGCCTTTGCCCCCCTCTCCCTCCCTAACGCGTGTCCGATCCGATCGATTTGCGGACCCAGAATCGATCGATGGGATCCTTCATCTCTTCGGCTGCCGGTGCCGGTGCCGCGGGCGAGGTTGAGGTTGATCATGCCGCACGCTCCTTCCGCTCTCCTACCATAAAGGAGATGACCCGCCTTCTCACAAACAAGGAGCTAGCTCGGTTAGACGGATACGATCCAGTAAGCTTCCAAGAACTCGTGGCTGGCGACCCCACGTTGGCACAAGAGTACGCTCGTCCTTCCTACCTACACACTCATTACGTACCCCAGTCCCCAGCTTAGTTAGCTACTCCCTCAATTCACAAATACTAGTATAAAATACACACGGATTGAAATGAGTTGCCAAATACACTAAAATGTGTCCATATACATCGATTCAGGAAAAAAGATATTTCAATACCGACTACATAAGGACTGAAATGAGTTAACAAACACACTAAAGTGTGTATATACATCCGGTTCAGAAAAAAAAAGCTAGTAGAACATCTTATGTATTTTTCTGAATGGAGGGAGAACCTAGCTAGTTTCTTCTTTCCTACACATACATTTATCTGAAGAATTTTGTCGGATAACGAACGAAAGGTAGGATCATGTTTCCTTTTTTGTTTTGATTTACAGCGAGGCCGACTCCGCCGCCGTTTGTAAGCTTGTACAACGCGCCCTCAAACACTACAACTCCAAAAACCCGGTAGGTACTCTGCCAACAACTCAGGGGACCTAGCGGCTTCCCAATTCTACAATCTTGGGTTTCGATCCTCTTGGATGTGCATCATGTGCTAGTACTGGCTTGATGCAGGGCGCCGACTTCCAGTATCCCGCCGACCTGACCACGGAGATGAAGGCCACCCATATCAATTTCAGGGAACGTTTCTGGTTCCACGTCGGTTTCTCGGCGCGCCGGAGGAATGCCGGCGCCGACGACGAGCTGCACCACTTCTTTGCCGAGCTACGCTTCAATGAGTGGACCCGTAGACCAAATGTTCAAACATGCATCATCTTAGGTACCCACTAATCTATTTATAACCTAACCCTACCAGCTAACCGTGTTGCATATTGTGTTATATATGCAATTCTATCAACCCTAGCTAATTCTCTGTATGTCGTTCCCTATTTATGTCGACAGAAAAGCCGTTGTGTCGCTTCAGAAGCAGGTGTGCTTTTTGTACAGATGGTTCTAAGATTTTGCACCCAAGCGATACTGAATTTGAGTGTGGAAAGGAGGGGCATGAAAAGGAATTCTTCAGCAAGAAGGATATGCTAGTGTGGCCGATTGATCCTACGAGACATGCATCGCGGACGTAGGATATTTATGGTTTTCTTTGTATTTTTCATCCTTGTTGTTTAGTTTCCTGGATCATAAGAGAAGTAAATTATTGTCCGAGCTTCACCGTGCACAGGATCCTTGCTTTTTGAGCACGAATTACATGATCTTTACAGCAATGTAATTATTTGCCGTTGATCTTTCATTTCTTGCCCAGTCCATCATAAGAGCTTGCCTAGTTGATCTTCCATTATGATGCGCTGAATTATGATGATGTTTGTTCTGGTTGCAGTATAGTGCATGCAATGCTTATCTTCAACCTCTCTTGTCATTCATTATGAACTGTCGCCCTTCTGAATTGTTGTTTTGTGACTTTTGATGACCTGGTATACGATCTACAAGGGGAGGAAGGACTGTATGATTCATGGCAACTGTGTCATGAACAACTGTTTTCAAAATAGTAGCTACAGAGGAGGCTTTAAAGTGATAGAAGGCTAAGGAGGGACTGGTGAAGCAAGTAGTGGTTTAAGCATGTTATTGTCATGCAGTTTATAACAACTGTGACCCTTTTTTTTTCCGGAACATGGTGTATGACCACATGTTCAATGCAGTGAGAAAAGGAGTGAGTGCTAGATCTGAATGATAATTGGGTTCGTAAGTTCAAAATATGTGGTGCAAAGCGACTACATCGGGCAAGTTCACGGTATGTTTATTTAGGACTTCATGCAGGCAACCAACATGCGCCCATTGTTTTTAAAAGAGAAAGGAGAAGGAAAAAAAACTCAAGAAAACTTCAATGGAATACAGAATTTTAATTCGGCGCAAAGGTTCAACGAGATCGCTCTATTATTCACACTGAGAATTCAATACAGTACCATTATTGTTCTCACTGAGAATTCAGTAAATTTTGTCACAACAGATTATGCCTTAGGATAGCTCCATTATTGTTCTCAAGTGAGAATCCAGTAAATTTTGTCACGACAGATTGTGCCTTAGAATAGATCCATTATTGTTCTCACTGGGAATTCAGTTAATTACTATTATGTCGCAACAGATTGTGCCTTTGGACTGCAGAACCAGCACACGTACATTCTCACAGTGGACAGGTCTCCAAGCACTTCAACTCCGAGTTGAACCTGTAAACTTGACCTGGGGAGGTACTGATCATGGCAGAGCGGTCGCCATAGTGGACCCTCGCAAGCGAATTCCCGCTGCTGCCAGACCATACAAGCGCTTCATGCAGGCTACCTTCTTTCCAGCAGATGTTGACCGTCACCCCGCCTCGGGCCCTCAGACCTTTGACACTGCCGTGGGGCCACTTGTTGCGGGGCAGAGCAGGGAGCAGGTACAGATCACTCCCGGTGCTCTGCACAAGCATTTCGCACAATGCAGCTGGGAATCTGTAAGAGAATACACCCATTGTGATGTTTGCGAATCGATCGTGCAATTAAGTAGCACGGCCACTATTGTTAAACCTCTTTTAAGTGGTTAACAGTTAACAGCTTAGAGTCACCACGGGGTCATGCCTACTGCCTTACTGGCTGTGGTGAATTGGATGGTTTTGTCAAATGGAGCTGTAACTTCGTCTCTCACAATTCAACAAATCGTACTATGGTAAACAGGTTGGATCGAAATGATTGATTAGTCTGAAGATGATCTGGCTTACCCGAAATTTGCATCAATTTGGAATGGTGGATGCGCCGTGAACAAATTGCTGTATAGACCTCCTTCCTTATCACGCTCGTGATTCGGATCTATCAAAGTGATTAGCTGCAGAATCATTTTGTATGCATGCTCACTGTTGTGAAGATGAGCCCACAGGGCCATCTTCCATGAAGTAGACCACCCAGGGCCTTTATCACCTACACAACAGAAGAACTCAGTGCCAAGCAGAAAATGCAGAGAAAGTGATAGGTTACAGCCCATCCTTGACAGTAAACGCAATAAATTTGACATTCTTAACAGTGCCATGCGATTGCTGAAAATAAAAAAATATGCGTTACTTTTCAGATCAAACTGAAAGAGGAGAAAAAGGAATATAACAACTGGTCATGGAAGCAAACTGCATAAGAAAAAATCAACTTAATAATACCACCAGACTGTTTGCCATTTGAAACAAAATGTCTGTGGGAACAGAAACCTTTGTAAGCAGTTTAAGGAATTCTGACAACATGGACAGAAATAACTTCAACATATTATAAGGAACACAAACAACACTAAATTATCCTCCTGGAACAAGATTAGTGCTTATTTCCGTTTTACACGAGAACAACAGTAGTTGATCCAATCCTATTATACCTTGTTATCCTTCTACTACGAAATTGTCGAGTGCCCAAGCTGATGCCAGTGTGCACAAGTGTATAACTAACATCTGTTTTTAAGAGGTTCTCAAGTCGCTGTGAGTAGTTTGTATTTTTGCTCTACTGAAACAATTGTGTCTATACATATACTGCTTTTGAGAACGCGGTTACAGTATGTCACTGAATGGCCTTCCTCCTTTTTTTCCTTTTTCTTTTGTGTTATATGCCCACTCCTCTTATCTTTAACAGTCAACCCTCAAAACCCAAAAAAGGCTGAGATCAGCAAGAGGGAGCTTATGCAAGACTGAGTAGCCATCACGGAAGGAATCTCAGGAGGTCATCATCTAACTATAAGTTCTTTGAGCTCATAATTTAATTTGAAACAAACCTAAACTAAAGACTGATAACTTCAAACGGGGATCAAATTCTAATACTGCCCTTTTGATATGCAAAAAAGGTACCTCTTTTATAAAGAGTATTGGCAACAGCCTTGCAGAGGTCAGGTGTTTGCTCAAGTGTCATGGTATGCCCAGGATAAAGACCAAACAGATGAGATACATGTCTGTGGTGAGGCTCAGCATCCTGAAAATCTCGTGCCTATGTGTAAAACACAAGTATTAGGAAATTGAACGAGCCAATGCATTCACTTGAGAGACAAACAAATAATAGTATATACTGACCCACTCCATGATTGTACCATCTCTACCAATTTTTATTGGTGGGAGCCTTGGTAGTGCCGCTTTTATCCTCTGAACCACATCAGTGCTGGATTTTCCTAAAATCTGATAAGACATATGAATACTTCAAACACATACACATTCAAATAAATACATGCTCAAATGCCAAGACTTAACTATAACTCTGGTATATAACGTTTAAATTCTGCATGCTTCATTCATATTATCACCAAAGTATCTGCATATTCATGAAACCTGTCTCTTTCAACAACAGTAAATAGAAATGAAAACTTACATCAGCAGACAGAAGAACAGCTGAGAATACTTCTCTAATAATTGACATGTCCATAGTTGTTGAATAGCTCACAGATGCTCTTTTGCCATCCGGAGCAATAAAATAATGCTCTGGGGAAGTAGAAGGATTGGTCTCCAGATAGCCTTCTTGGCCTTCAATCAACCAGGACAACAGAAAGGAGGCAGATCCTTCCAAAAGTGGATACGCTGTTCTCTCCAAAAATTCCTGCAAAAAAAGAACAGAACGTCACATCTGATGTAACTTGATCTTGTCTAGATTACATTTATGTTTCTCCAATTTCCAGAAGGTGAGCTTGCACTTGCGACAAAGCTATCAGTGTGTAATTCACCATATAATCACAACATCATTATCCATCAATCAGAACACATGAAAAAGGTAGATGAACCAACAATCTATTCAACAGGATAGTTAAACACTATTGGCCAGTCATTGCTGCTAAACATCGTTATCTTTTAGTACAGTTAACCAGTTTGTCTAATCGAAATTTGTTAGTGCTTGCCTTATCCCTCATATTTGGTTTAAGTCAACATTTTACCATCAATTCTTCAAATAAGACAGTGTAATCACATAAACATAAAGGGAGATTAGGCTGATAGGCTCCAACATAAGCAAGCGGTGACAACAATTCTCGTATCTGCCTATGATGTATGATCAAAATCTGTGCTTAAAGGTGACACAAGAAAGTAAGACATACAAGTAGTGCATGGCATTGCATTCCATGCCCATGTCATCACTCACTCTGTCCATTGTAAAACTGTAGTGTTCCCACAGGTGTGTAGCAAGCCATGGCCCACCCATTGGCCATAGAGCCCATGAAGGATCACCAGCATCCGGTGATGTTTTTGCCCACAAGTCTGTGACTTGGTGACTAACCCAGCCACTAACTCCGTAATTCACCTGTCAAGAAAACATATCATTACATCAAGTTCCCATGAAATGCAAGGTTCCAAACTATACTATAAATCCATTTGGAAAACCTAAACTGAATAAAATAAAATCTAATAATATGTTTAAACACGTCGTAGAATTTGTCAAGAATCTAATACACACAAACCATTAGATAGATATGTCCAAATGATTCATCAAGAAGATGCACAAAGTTGCAATTCTTTATCCTTGAGTGATCAAGGGCAAGTGCCTCTCAAACTTCAAATTTTGTATTCACATTTACGTTGTTGCATTAATAGTCAATACTCAATAGCCGATACTCGGTGACACTAAGAATGAAGTGAGGAAAGACCCTATCATCTAGATATGCTTGTATTGTTGTGGAGTAAGTGGTGTCGTGGTACTGTAGCATGCAGTATCACGTGGAAATCAGATATTTGAATAACTAATCGCCTTGTTAGATTGGTCTGTTTCCATCCTGATATATTCCATGTAGTAGCGACTGTCGACAGAACGATCTTTGTATTGATATTGGGCCAAAGGGACAGATTATAGACATGTACATATGCAATCAAAATCCTATAGAAAGAAGAAACTGCACAGCTAACTATTGCCCCTTGTGCAAACTGGCAGGCCCCAGGCTTCTAGTAGCATCACTGATACTCCTACGTTGTCAGGCCTCAGTGATGCTGCTAGGAGTAGGATCCAAGGCTATGGGCCATGGCCACAAGAAATAGTATTCATAAAAGTTCAATGCACTAGAAAGTAGAAACATGTTGGAATGCTCAGGAGTATATAGGGTAGAGAACACACAGTTTCCAGAGACGCTCTTTTATGAAAGCAGACTTACTTTTGCCGTCTTAGCCCCATTGACCGAAAGGGATCTAATGAAGTCGAATAGTGGGTCTTGGCATTCACTAAGGTTGCAAGGAAGTGATGGCCAGTAATTCATTTGTAGATTTATATTTGGATGGGGAGCTGCACTGGAAAGTGAAAGGAATGACATATTGTTATCAAACTTGGACTGCCAGAAAATAGTGTAAATAGGACTATCATCAATGTACTCTCAAATAACTTACATTACAAACATTAATGTATTTGCTGCAGAAAATTCAGCATTAAGTTGCTATAAATGGCAAGAGAAACAAGTATTACCCACAACAAAATTTACTTGAATAAAAGATGGATAACCCCTTTAGTAGATTATTGTTCAGAACGCACCAGAAATTAAGGGAAAATATATTAAATTATCATCTTACTCAAAATTCAAGTTACATTATTTATATAAAGAATCCCAAAACCTATATTTGAGAAATTAATGCGGGAAATTAAAAAAAATTGTGGCTTTCTTCACATGTATTCACTGTTTTGTCATGCTGTGTCAAAGGAAAAAAATAGCGCGCTATTTGAAATAGCGCAACCTTCAAAAAAACGCTATGAAGGAAATAGCGTGCTAATAGCGCGCTATTTTGCAAAATAGCGTGTCACAAAACATTGTTCAGATTTCAGCATATAGCAACACAAATGACAGATTTCAGCAGCTAAAACCAAGGCTAAACCATTGCTCAGATAGCAAAGCATGGTCCAGATATAGGCATATAGCATTGTTCAGAGTTCAATAGTTCATACATCGAGATTTCAGACAAACAAAGTAGACAGATAAATTAAACAGCCAACAAGCAAGGTCCAGAATAGCAGAAATAAGGACTTAGGACTTTAGGAGCCAGCCAACAGCAATGCATAAGCTCAATCAGAATCAGATGAACTCGCTGCCATGGCATCATCATCCGAATCAGAAGAAGAACCCGCAGATTGCAGCTCATCATCACGTCGATAGTGGGCTGATGAAAAATTCGTCTGAAAAAATAGCGCCGCGCCGAAAAAATAGCGCCGATACGCGCTATAGCGCGAAATTGCCGTATTTAGCGCGAATAGCGCAGTAGCGAGTGAAATATGCATAGCGTAGCGTTTAGTTTTCAAATACGCTATTAGCGCGCTATAGCGGCGTTTTAGCGCGCTATTTTTTTCTTTGGCTGTGTCAATCCATGTGCCTAATATAACATAAAAATAATGGGAATATCAGCGTTAACCAATATGGTTGTTTGGTAACTGATTATCCAATGTGTTTAAGGGAATGAGCATGCATGTACTCCCTCCGTTCCTAAATATAAGTCTTTTAAGCGATTTCACTATGTGTCTACATACGGAGCAAAATGATTGAATGTACACTCTAAAATATGTCTATATACATCCGTATGTGGTCCACTAGTGAAATCTCTACAAAGACTTATATTTAGGAACGGAGGGAGTATGTATTAACACCAACTGGATACACAAAATGTTGGCCTCAATTACTTCTGTGTCTTTGCATCGGACAGGTCAAATGTGTGTTACTTTAGCAAGTAATAGGATCACAATGTGTGTACACGAGAATCCTTAATTAATCTACAGAAAAATGAATACAGCTTTAAACCTTAAAACTGAAGCCAAAGACCAGCCTCTTCAGTTCAAAAGAAAAGCCTAGTCTTAACTTGTAAAATGTGCAAGTTAGATTAACTTCTACATGATAGTTTTAAAACATATTAAGAGAAAGGGCCACTTGTCATGTTTGCCCCTTATATTTTCCTCATTTTGATGCAGAAGAGCTACAAATTGTTATGAGACTTTTCAATCTTCTAAAATTTATTGCTTGCCATAGCAAAAATCATCATGTAACACTGGACTGCATGCAAGGACAATCCATTTCACAGAGTTGATCGTTTGTGACCCCATTAGGATGTTATTTAAATGTCGTATGCTCTGAATACACAGGTTCTACAAAGTGTGGCTCAAAAGAACAGTTGCAGCCGTTTTTATATTTAATAGTCTAAAAAATAATACCCCAAGATATATAACTGGTATAAGCAACAAAACAAGACAAGATATGTTGTAAAAACATACCCCCATGGTGCATTAGTCTCGTTGTTCCATATTCCTTGCAGATTGGAAACCTGAGTTCCAGGCCTCGAACAAGAAATGAGTAGATAGCGCCCAAACTGAAACAGAAGTTCTACCAGAGAAGGATCTTCATCATGTCTAAAGCTTATAATTCTGTCCACAGTAGGCTTCTCTGAATTATTAAGCTCGTTTAACCTTGAGCAGTCAACCATCTGTACAGTGCAATCAGATACCGCAGTATCCTGAGAGATATTCTCAGGTAAGTGGGCCAAAGTGCTACCTCCAAGTACATCATTAGAGCTTCGTGAAAGTTGCAAGGACACGCGCTGGAAAAGACTCTGGTAATCATCCATGTGATAAGCTTTTAGCTGTGCATATGACATGCTCCTAGCCATATTTAATGTTGTGAATGCTGATGCCACTGGATCAAGTGTCGATTCAGTAGGCTTGACAAATGGCCCTTCAAATGAGGTTGCAGCAGCAAGGAGCAAAACTGCTGAGTCGGCACCATCAAGTTTCAGCATCTTATCATTTAATACTTGCACTTGGCCATTGGCACCACTCATCAGCAGGTAGAGAATTGCACAAAATCTCATTCCTGGAGGATGATCAGATGCATTGCCATCTCCCGCGGGCTTTTCTCCTGGGCAGCTACCCTCCATGATTATTTCATTTGCATCTGTTACACGAATCCGGTGATCTAGTGGTGTAGCTAAAGATACTGTACAGGAGACAGCTCCTGGTTTGTTTGCAGAGATTTTAGTCGCAATTACTTGATGTGGATTTGAGGAGAAGTGTTCCCTTGAGTACACTACTTCCCCAACACTGTATGTGACATTAACTGTCGCAGATTCCAAATCAAGGTATCTTGTATAATTTGTATACTTGATATGCTCACCAAAGGCAAGATCAATATCACCGAGAGGCTGGTAACTCTACAGTTAAAACATAAGCAATGTTTCAACGTCGATATGGCAGCACAACTCTTCCATCAACCTAAAATAAAGTGTGTACCTGCGTCTCGTCACCAGACAGACCATAAGCAACAGCTGTAGCTTCAGGATACAGTCCCTTGTCAACAAGGCTCCTTACTTCAGAAAGAACAGTAGGTGCTTTGGGGTTTGTATAATTACCAGGTCCGCCCGTCCATAATGTATCATCTGCATCAACAGTTTTGATATGAAGCAATAAACTCTACAAAAATAAACAGATAAGTAATTTTGAAAGAAGGCCAATATGGGTGGATGTATGCAAAAGGAGACAAAAAGGACTGATATCCTTCAAACAGTAACAGAAGAATGAAAGAAAAGCTTCCTATTACCAGATCATCAATTCAGGGAAGTGGTACAAAATGATCTCATTGTACTTTTGCAGAACACACGCAAGATCAATAAATATGATCCCTACCATTTTATTTATAAAGTGTAAAGACAAATCCTGGTGTGATGGATCTGTGAAACCATGCACACATTCGGGCAGTGTAGTCAGAACTTCAAATCATACTACAGTGATGATGGATTCAAATAGAAAAATACCCACATGTGGCCTTTTTCCCATTTCATTTTGATATGCATATACCTATTCAGTTCAAACATATAGTCTACCAGAACCTATATCCACCAGAGACCAGACCACCAGTGATGTAATGATGTGAAAGAGATTAGTATTTATCAATATATCTTACATAGAACACAACACAGAAGATAGATACGTGGCTGCATCTTTCACCAGGGGGGGAAGGATCCCATCTGAATATTTTTTATCAAAGACAGTCCTTAAAAAAGATTACAAGGACAGGCTGAGGCCTGTCACCACTCACAAGCCTTGAAAGCTTTATGATGTGTTATACTTTTACTTCGTCACTGTACTTCGTAGTTTGTGGAGTGCATTCACTGACATCTCCATCAACCGGTCGAGAAAATGCTTGTGTTGGACACGCTCCCGCCATCAATTTCCCCTCATCTAACAACACACTGAAGCAACCATGGTCCATTCGTTAAATTTCTGTCCGTTAAATTTCAGCCATTTCGTTTTCTGTCTCAAGCGTGCTCTCACTGATGGCATGAGCATGACCGCGCGTGGGAGGAGGTAATGTGAGTAGGAAAAGCTGCGCAGGTTGGCACTGTAGTGAACATACATTTGTTTTAAAATCGAAATTTTTTCAAGATATCATAGTTTTAAAATCGAGGCTCTAAATCATCATCTGCTAAGAGCGTTTTGATTGCTGTGGTGCTTCTGGGTGAATTCGATTCCCGGGCTGGAACGAAGCGCTTCTTTCCCGACCACAAACCCCAAGAAGATTTTAACTGAATTTGGGGATAATATTATGGCAGAGTGATTAAACCTTCAGAAGAGGGGGAAGGAGGGGCTGTTAATTACGGTTGAGCTGGAGCTTCTCGGAGGTGACGCCGCCCCAGACCAAGGCGCCGAGACGGCCGTTCCCGATCGGCGCCGCGTCGGTGAAGTACCTCGCCGGGGACGCGAACACCACCTTCAGAGGCCGCGCCTCCTCGGCCGGCCACCCAGCCGCCGCAGCCGCAGCTTCCGCTTCCTGCGGTCGGCGCACCCAGATCCACTCGCCGCCGGCGTCGCGGTCGCTGCCGCCATCGCCGGCCATGGGGGAAAACAGCTGGCTCGGGAGGAACGAGGACTGTGACTGAGAGTAGCAAGTTGTGCAGCTGCAAGCAAGCGGTCACGGGACAGGCGACGCGGACATCGGATTTTGTATTGGAGTGTGCCACCAATCATCGTGGAGTGAAGGCAACTGCCGCGGATCTAGTAGTGCGCCATCAATCATCCTGGAGTAAGGGCACCTCCAACCGAAAAAGCACTGCATTAGCGAGCTTCACACAGCTCGGTATATATATATATATATGTGTGTGTGTATTCATAGTACACATGTATAAATTTTCACGAGCATATATGCTTTCATATAATGTATACAAAAAGGAAATATACAGATTAAAATGGGTTTTATCATTGTTCTATTTAGGCCAGATATTTATCTTTTTTATGTAGCAGGCAAATAGTTGAATTACCTAATGAAACTTTTTACATACTTACCTACCATGCGTATGTATATTTATATACAAAAAATTAATATTTTTTGAAGCATTTAAGTATTTCTTTTTGTAAAACAGACTTCATGGAGCCCGGTCTCTCCAACGCCACTCTTCTCCGGCTCCAACGCGGTTGAAAGCGAGAGCCGGTCATCCAACCATAATGAAGTAAAGGTAACTCCATAACGGTTGATAACGATAGCCAACCATTCAATTATTATGAAGTAAAGATAACTTCAAAGCGGTTGATAACGAGAGACGACCGTCCAACAAACTGTATCAAATATTCATACTATTCGCACTAGTTCAAATGAACAATTTAAAAAGATAGATGAAATTCAGTTTTTTTTGAAATTTTGATATATTTATAATTAAAAGGATCAAATTTAAAAAAGTGCAATAAATTGAATTTTTTTAAATTAAACCTAAATTAAATTAAGTGAGTTATGAAAGGTGACCTTGTAGGCATGTCCCCTGAGGCCGATGGCACCTTCGTCATCGTTCCCTCCGTCGATGTTGACATTGTTGTCCTTCCAACGATGGAAGGCCTCTGAGGGCCGCGGCAGCCCTTTGGGCCGCGACAATGCGTTCCCGACGCAGTTGCTCGGCTGCCTCCGTATGGTGCCTCACTGGGAATCGTCCATCTGGCGGTGACAGCTGATCGTGGACACACTCATGCAATGACATTGTGTGAAAACACATGGGACATTGTATGAGAGGGCATGGGCGGCGTGGTCAGACTCCTTTATCGCCACTTTGAGGAGTTGATCACCCATATGGCGCCGACGGTGGGCGGACATTTGCGATACACCTCCATCATATCTACCTTTCATACACTTTTGTTCTTGTTTTACCCCTAATTTGCATGATTTGACTGAAACTAACTCCGGGTCGACGTTGTGTAGACGTTGCTTTAAGTAGAACTACATTGGTGTTGTTTTTTGTGCAGAAATAAAAGGTTTTCAGATTTGCATGGAAGTTTACGAAGAATTGTTTTGGAATAAATAAATAAATGGAGCCAGATGTCACCGGAAAGGAGCCAGTGGGTGACCACATGAGCTGGTGGCATTGCCACCCCCTAGGTCGCGCCACCTAGGTATGCCCCCCACTGACCTCCGTATGACCTAACTCCAACGCTATAAATTCTGCCTTCCCAAGAAAAAGGTTGGAGAGAAACTTTTATCACGTTTTATGATATGGCCTCGCCTCCACCTCCCGTTCTTTGTTGGGAGCCCTAATATAGAGTCCGTTCATGGCTCGAGAGAGATGGATTCGTCGCCATCATCGTCATCAACCCTTCCTCATCGACAATTTTATGATGCTCACAATCACGCGTGAGTAATTTCTTTGTAGGTGTACTAGAGGTAGATGGAGTTGGATGATATTTCATATGTAATCATGTCAGTTTGTTAGGACTTGATCCCTAGTATCCACTATATTCTGAGATTGATTTTGCTATGACTTTGCTATGGTTAATGCTTGTCACTAGGGCCCGAGTGCCATGATTTCACATCTGAACATGTTATGTTTTCAGGAGTATATTTGAGTTCTTGATATTACCTGCAAGTTGTATGCACTTGTTATCATTCCGAACCTTAGATCCCCAAGGTAACCATGAATTGGGATATCGAGGGGGGCGATTTTAACTTAAGGAGTTCATCTATTCACTATGTGTTAATGCTTGTTCCGGTTCTTTATTAAAATGAGCGCTTAATTACCCGAATTTTCCATTAGGACCCCGCTGCCACGGAAGGGTAGGACAAAGGATGTTATGCAAGTTCTTACCGCAAGCAAGTATGACTATATACGGAATACATGCCTACATATTATTGATGAATTGGAGCTATCGTGTGTCGCTCTAGGCTGTGACTGTTACATATGAATCTCATATGAATATCCATCACTACTCCATGACTACACTTTAATATTTTGTCTTTGCTCAAGTTACCATTACTCTGCTTGTTACAAATCTAGTATTACTGTTATTACTGCTATTGTTACTTTGCTATCACTGTTATCATATTATTGTGCTACTAATAAATTGTTGCAAGAACGTGATTCTTGAGTGTGGTTGAATTGACAAATCCACTGCTAGAGCTTCTAAATATTCTTTGGCTCCCCTTATGTCGAATCAATATATTTGGGTGAAATACTACCCTCGAAGACTGATGCGACCCCCCATACTTGTGGGTCATCAAGACTATCTCTACCGCCGTTGTTGGGGAGCCTAGCTCTATTTATTAAGTTCGTTTGGGAGTTAATTTCTTTACTATGAAGAACCACAAATATTCCAAAACTAAGATCATTCCCTCTAAGACGGGGGGGGGGGGTGTTTAATGAACTGCCAACTAGCTCTACGTTGGATTCACCTTCTATTTTAAGTCAACTTGTGACATCACCACCGTATGTTTTACATGATGATATGCCACAAGTCTAGGCATTGGTTCTGCTATTGATGGTACTCATGATGATGCTTCTACTTTGCTTGAGAAAATTGTGTCACTTGGTGAATTGTTCGATGCACATATTGCTAAGGCTGAAGAAACTGAATTTATTGAAAACTATGAATCATCTGCTACACCTAGTACTCCTATTAGAACTAACATACTTGATGTTCCCGAGGGTTACACTTTTGATAAGGAGTTTACAAGAGAGTTTATGGATCACGATACTAATAAAGGTATTGAGGGCCTTATTGTTATGCTTAACGAAAAGGCCATCAACAAAATGATGAAACATGATCTAAATTGCTACTTCTCCAATTTTTGTTGGTGACAAGGATTATGAATTCTTTGTTGATGTTGAACTTATTACTTTGGTAGGATCTGATGCTTTTCATGGTAGTGAATCTGACAGAATTGCTCCTGACATTACCAAATTGAATGTTATTGCAACTCTATTTGCTCAAGAGGAAAATATTGGATATTATTATATTCTTAAGCTATTTCATTTTTCATTAAAAGGTGATGCTAAGACATGGTTTAATAATCTTGCTCCTGGTTGTGTGCATAGTCCCCAAGATATGATATACTATTTCTGTGAAAAATATTTTCCTGCTCATATGAAACAAGTTGCCTTGTAGGAAATATTTAATTTTAATCAACTTGTGTAAGAGGGTCTCCCTCAAGTTGGGGGGGGGGGTCGCCAATTATTAAATGATTTGGCAGACCATTCTCTTAAAAACAATGAAATCGTTGATATCTTCTACAATGGACTAACCGATGAATCTAAGGACTACCAAGATAGTTATGTTGGTTGTGTTTTCAGGGAAAGGATGATCAAACAAGCCATGAATTATTGAGTAACTTATTGAGAAATGATGATGATTGGGTGCTTCCTGAACCACCACCTAAGCCAACTCAAAAGAAGTGATGTATTATATTCCTAAGTCTTGGTGATATGCGAGAGGCTAAGAAATCTATGGAAGAAAAAAGCATTGAAGCTGAAGATGTGAAGAAATTGCCTCCTATTGAAGAAATACATGGATTTGACTCTCCAAAACAGGTAGTAGAGGTACATTCTCTTTATAAATTTGATGAAGGTGATATTCCTTATAATAACTCTACAAGTCAATGTTCAAATGAATGTGATAACTTTATCTTTAAACAACACAACTTTAATATGCAAATAAGTCATCAACTCAGAAAAAATGTTATCATTATTGAATGTTTGAGTGATGTGCTAGTTAAAATTTTAATGGTATTAAAGGATTATGCAAGCATTTTTTATGGTTCACACACTAGCGCAGTTGTCGGAATCAGGGCTCTGGGTACCCAAGAGGTTCAAACTCTAGGATGCGCAGGTTTTCCTACCCTACTCTACTCCGCGACCTCATGGCAACACTCCAGCATGTCTGAGCTGAGGAAGAAGAACAACAGACACGACTGTTACCCGGGTTTGGGCCATCTCGCGGTGTAAAACTCTACTCTTGCTTGTCTGAATTGCTTGAGGGTGAAAGCGAGTACAAGGGTGAGTTCTTGCTAGTGCTGGGATCGATCTCCCTCTACGGCGGCAATGTGTCCTATCTTATACTGGCCACGTCCCTTTTCCACCGAAAACACAAGGTGGTAAGGGTTACCTCAATGGCCAGTTTGAAAGGGGCAAGACTGCGGCTTATCTTGACAAAAGTGGTCTTCGCGTGCAAAAGCTTCCTGTCGTGATGCGTTGGTGGGCTCGGGAATGACCTCCGCCCTCGTGATCCTCCCGTCCTAGTATTCTTGCATCGAAGGGGAAACCTTTAGGGATTGCTTTGGGAACTGGGAGTGGGCCTGCTCCCATAGCACAAAAGAGGAAGGCATCCTCATCCATGCCTACTAGCATGGATCCTAGCGCCGCTTGGCACATTGTCACCCATGTGACGACGCGGGACCCCACGTCCCTACTGAGTAACCTTTGACTAGTCCACCCTATGAGGGACTCGAGGGCAGCCTCGGGAGGTGCCCTCGCAAGGGGCTTGGCGCGGCTCCTGACGATGTTTGCTAACATCCGCCTCGCGAGGCAGGGCCCCCGTGAGGGCCTTGCTCATGGATGGTGTACCATGCTAGGCCCATGGCATGCTTCGCGTCATGGGCTCCTGGCACACAGGCCCAGGTACCCCCAGTCCCACAGGCCAGATAGTAGCCCTCGGGCCCGCAGAATGCACGATTCCACCAGCTGGAGGGCGAATCGATGTGGGCCTTAACCGCGTGCAGGCCAGATGCACCGTGTGGCGCACGACGGGGCATGGGGCACCCCTACTTCCCATGATGCCTCAACAATCGCACATGCCGTCATAAAGCTTTCTCGTGGCGCGGGGCCTCATTGCTCTTCCTTGCGCCACATTCATCTCACTGCGGCCCCCTTCTTTGCGTGCGGCTCATCCCCAACCCAATCTCGGGCGAGGCAGCTTCTCTGCCCCATTCACAACCACCTCGTGCTGATGGAGCCGGTCGGCAAGAAGTCGAAAACCGCAACACCGACTGCAAACCCTCCCGCCATTGGGCCAGCTCTCCAGCATTCATCCATCGCTAACGATGATGACTTGGGTCCGGTGCTCCCGATGGTCGCCGACGCCCAAAATGAGTGGTGGGCGATGGGGGTGTGGCCTGGCTCGATGGCACACAACAGCCTGGGGGAGTCCGCCTACCCCTTCTTCCTCCACACCGTTTACGCCGGGTTGGTCCCGCCGTTTTTTTGAATTCTTCTACAACATCCTCTTCCACTATGGAATCCAGGCCCTGCATCTTCATCCTAACTCCATCCTCCTCCTGGCCATCTTCGCCTTCTACTTCGAGGCTTTCATGGGGGTGAGGCCCTCGGTGGCGCTCTTTCACCACTTCTTTAGCCTGCGGTTCACCGCCTAGGACCAGTGTTCCGTGTGTGTCTCCTTTGTCGATGTCAAGGGAGAGACCATCCACCTGAATGCCGGGAAAAAGGTTGAGGGCTATCGGCACCGTTGGGTGTTCATGGACGCGTGCCAGGTCAACCCTCTCCTAATGGCCCCGATGACCGGGCGGGAGCAGAATCCTGTGTGGAGCCACGAGAAGCTCATCGATCCGAGGGTGGCGCCTGTCCTGGAGCGAATTACCACCCACAGGGATGCCCAACTAACGGGGGTGATGATCGTCAAGGAATTCTTGGGGCAATGCATCGCACCGCTCCAGGTGCGTTCGCGACACGTGTAAGAGTACACCGATACAAGGGACGTGATGAGGCTGCATGCCGCCGGCCTCACATCCGATGAGCTGAGCGGGGCCTTGATGGCCCTGCTCAACCTCGACCCCGAGGATCCTCCTGAGGCCGCGTCTCCACTTTACAACTATGATGACAAGGCCGAGCTCGTCGCCAGCATGCCCACCTTCAATGAATGGGGTCTCATGCCAAGCGACCGTGTCGGATCACACAACAACTCCTTCATCTTGGTGAGGTCCTCTAGCAACGATGGCAACGACGAGGACTCGGAGGAGGGGGAGGAAGAGTACGTCGGTCATGCACCACCGCCCAACCTCCACAGGTCTTGTGCGGACCCGGGGATGATGGAGACGATGTTGGCAAGTGACCCCGAGCGATGCCTCCTAGGCCTGCCAACGCGGTGTGGGGAGCGGAGTCCACCCACGCGGTTGCCCAGACGCCAGTGGTGGGGGTCCACATCGGCAGGGCAACAATCACACCCGCGGTGGCTGCGTCCCCTAAGGGGGGCTCCTCGGGACCTCAAGAAGGGGGGAGACCAGGATGGACGCACTGAAGACCGCATCGAGCATTCCTCATGGGGCGCTGAGGCGGCGCCCGGGAGAGGTGATGCCATGCGATCCGCCGCCGAGAAGAAGAGGAAATGGGCTACCGAGGATGAGTAAGTGCTCCAGCCCATTCCTCTGCTGCGTTGCTACCTCTTGAGCTTGCGTTGGTTTTCCCTTGAAGAGGAAAGGGTGATGCAGCGAAGTAGATAAGTATTTCCCTCGGTTTGTTGAGAACCAAGGTATCAATCCAGTAGGAGGAACAAGGAAGGCCCCAATAGTAGGACCTACACAAACAATCAAACACTTGCACCCAACGCTATAAAGGGGTTGTCAATCCCTTCAGAGTTATTTGCAAGGATGAGATCTGATAGAGATAGTTATAAAAGATAACAAAAGCAAAAGTAAATAAATTGCAGTAAAGTATTTTTGGTATTTTTAGTTTATAGATCTGAAAATATAATATGGAAAATAGACCCCGGGGGCCATAGGTTTCACTAGAGGCTTCTCTCATAAAGGAAAATAATACAGTGGGTGAACAAATTACTGTCGAGCAATTGATAGAAAAGCGAATAATTATGAAGATATCTAAGGCAATGATTATGCATATAGGCATCACGTCCTTATGAAGTAGACCGAAATGATTTTGCATCTACTACTATTACTCCACACATTGAGCAACTCCTGCCCGCATCTACAATATTAAGTTCATGAAGAATAGAGTAACACATTAAGTAAGATGACATGATGTAGAGGGATAAACTCAAGCAATATGATGAAAACCCCATCTTTTTATCCTTGATGGCAACAATACAATATGTGCCTCGCTACCCCTAGTTTGTCACCGGGTGAGGACACCGCAAGATTGAACCCAAAACTAAGCACTTCTCCCATTACAATAATTACCAATCTAGTTGGCCAAACCAAACCAATAATTCGAGACTTGCAAATATATGAAATCATGCATATAAGAATTAAGAAGAGACTCAAATAATATTCATAGATAATACGAACATAAACTCACAATTCATCAGATCTCGACAAACACACCGCAAAAGAGTATTACATCGGATAGATCTCCATGAAGATCATGAAGAACATGGTATTGAAGATCAAAGAGAGAGAAGAAGCCAGCTAGCTACTAGCTATGAACCCGTAGGTCTGTGGTGAACTGCTCACACATCATCGGAGGGGCAATGGAGTTGATGTAGATGCCCTTCATGATCAATTCCCTCTCCGACAGATTACCGAAAAAGGCTCCCAGATTGGATCTCACGGGAAAAGAGGCTCCCGGCGGCGTAAAAGTATTTTTGTGGCTCTATTTGGCGATACAGGAATATTTGGGAATTTATAGACCAAAGAATAGGGCTAGGAGACCTGTAGGGGGCCCACAAGCCAGGGGTGCAGCCACCCCTAGGGCGCGCCCTGCGGGCTTGTGGCCTCCTAGCAGTTGCCCTGCCCCCTACTCCAAGTATCATGTGTGTCTTCTGGTCCAAGAAAAATCTTTCCAGAGATTTTGTTCCGTTTGGACTCCGTTTAATATTCCTTATCCGCAATACTCAAAAACGTGGAAAAAACAAAAACTGGCACTAGGCTCTAGATTAATAGGTTAGTCCCAAAACTAATATAAAACAACATATTAATGCATATAAAACATCCAAATTAGATAATATAATAGCATGGAATAATAAAAATTTATAGATACCTTGGAGACGTATCAAGCATGGATAAGTTTTTTGATGTGGAATGCTACCTAACATATTTATCCATGCTCGTCCTCGAGTAGGTAAATGATAAAACAATTTTTTTGATGTGGAATGCTACCTAACATATTTATCCATGCAATATTCTCTATTGTGGCATGAATATTCAGATCCATAAGATTCAAAACAGAAGTATAATATTAACATAAAAACAATAATACTTCAAGCATACCAATAAGGCAATTGCTTCCTTTCAAAATAACATGGTCTTAGAGAGTTATCCGTAAAAAATCATATGGTCTGGCTATGCTCTATCTTCACCACACAAAGTATCTAAATCATGCACAACCCCGATGAAAATCAAGCAATTGTTTCATACTTTTTATGTTCTCAAACCTTTTCAACTCTCACGTAATACATGAGCGTGAGCCATGGATATAACACTATAGGTGGAATAGAGTGTGGTGGAGGTTGCAAAAATAAAGGAAGAAGATAGTCTCACATCAACTAGGCATATCAACAGGCTATGGATATGCCCATCAATAGATGTTAATGTGAGTGAGTAGGGATTGCCATGCAACAAATGCACTAGAGCTATAAGTGTATGAAAGCTCAAAAATAAAACTAAGTGGTTGTGCAAAAGATGTAATCCCAATAGTTATATGAAAGTGACAAAATAGGAGACTATGAAGAACATGGTGCTACTTTGAAGCACAAGTGTGAAAAAATATAGTAGCATTGTACCTTCTCTCTTCCTCTCATTTTTTCTTTTTTTGGATGGGATTCTTTGGCCTCTTTTATTTTTTATGGGCTTCGCTGGCCTGATTTATTTTTTGTAAAGTCCGGAGACTCATCCCAACTTGTGAGGGAATCATAGCTTCCATCATCCTTTTCTCACACGGGATAATTCTATAATAATGCAAATCATCACACTTTTATTTACTTACAACTCAAATATTACAACTCGATATCTAGAACAAAATATGACTCTATTAGCAATATGGAAGTGATGATGCATGTCATAAAAACGAGAAGGTGGTGTTGCATGGCAATATAGCTCACAATGGCTAAGAAAATGCCATAATAGGTAGATATGGTGGCTGTTTTGAGGAAAATATATGGTGTCTGTTTTGAGGAAGGTGGGTTTAATGTACTGACGAAAGTTGCGCGATACTAGAGAGACTAGCAAAGGTGGAAGGGTGAGAGTGCGTATAATCCATGAACTCAACATTAGTCATAAAGAACTCACATACTTATTGCAAAAGCCTATTAGTTATTGAAGCAAAGTATTAGATGGATGCTCCTAGGGGAAGTGTTGGTAGGAGTTAACCATCGCGCGATCACGACCTCCACACAAAGGTTGACAATCATTAAACAAATCATGCTCCGACTTCATCACATAACGGTTCACCATACGTGCATGCTACGGGAATCAGAAGCTTTAACACAAGTATTTCTTCTAACTGACAATTACTTACTAGCATGACTCTCATATTACCATCTTCATATCTGAAAACTATATGCGAGGAATCAAACTTCTCATCATATTCAATGCACTTAATATGAAAGTTTTTATTATATCCCTCTTGGATGCCTATTATATTAGGACTAAATTGATAACCTAAACCAACTACCATGCTGTTTAAAGAACTCTCAAAATAATACAAGAGAAGTACGAGAGTTTAATAATTTCTATAAAACACAACACCGCCGTGCTCTAAAAGATATAAGTGAAGTACTAGGGCATCATTGCCTAGCTCAAAAGATATAAGTGAAGCACAAAGAGTATTCTAATAAATTCACGATTCAGCGTGTATCTCTCTCAAAAGATGTGTGCAGCAAGGATAATTGTGGCAAACTAAAAAGTAAAGACTCGTACCATACAAGACGCTCCAAGCAAAACACATATCATGTGGTGAATAAAAATATAGCCTCAAGTAAATTTACCGATGGATTGAAGACGAAAGAGGGGATGCCTTCCGGGGCATCCCCAAGCTTAGGATTTTTGGTATCCTTGAATATGGCTTGGGGTGCCTTGCAATCCCCAAGCTTAGGCTCTTGCCAGTCCTTATTCCGTAGTCCATCAAATCTTTACCCACAACTTGAAAACTTCACAACACAAAACTCAACAGAAAACTCATGAGATCCGTTAGTATAAGAAAATAAATCACCACTTAGGTACTGTTGTGAACTCATTGTTTATTTATACTGATGTAATATTTACTGTATACTAACTTATCCATGGTTCATACCCCCTGATACAACCCATAGATTCATCAAAATAAGCAAACAACACAAAAATAGAACAGTCTGTAGCAATATGTTTACTTAGAATACTTATGTAACTCCCAAAATTCTAAACATTTAGGAAGATATGGTAAATGTGCAAACCAATCTTGTGTAAAAAATTCAGATCAAAAGCACGTTCCAGTGAATTTATAAAATTCCTAAACTGAGAGTGGAAGTTTCTTTTTTTCAGAAAAATCAACTTGCAAACACCATAGACCGTCCCAAAGGTCTTACTTGGCTCAAACACTAATTAAAACAAGAAAACACAATAATTACATAGGTAATAATGTGTGCATCACTCAAAAACAAAAGCAAAAAAAGAAAATAAAATAAAATTGGGTTGCCTCCCAGCAAGCGCTATTGTTTAACGCCCCTAGCTAGGCATAATGCAATAGATCTAGGTATTGTCATCTTTGGTATGCAATACAAAGGTACCTCTCATAATAGAATCATAAGGTGATCTTATTTTCTTCCTAGGAAAGTGCTCCATGCCTTTCCTTAATGGAATTTGGAATCTAATATTTCCTTCTTTCATATCAATAATTACACCAATTGTTCTAAGGAAAGGTCAACCAAGAATAATAGGACATGTAGGATTGCAATGTATATCAAGAACAATGAAATCTACGGGCACATAATTCCTATTTTCAATAATAAGAACATCATTAATCCTTCTCGTAGGTTTCTTAATTGTAGAATCCTCTAGGTGCAAATTTAAAGAGCAATCATCAAATTCATGGAATCCTAGCACATCACATAAAGTTTTTGGAATCATGGAAACGCTAGCACCTAAATCACACAAAGCATGGCACTCATAATATTTAATTTTAATTTTAGTAGTAGGTTCCCACTCATCATAAAGTTTTCTCGGTATAGAAACTTCCAACTCAAGTTTTTCTTCAAAATATTTCATCATGGCATCCACAATATGTTTAGTAAAAGCTTTATTTTGACTATAAGTATGCGGAGAATTCAACATGGATTGTAACAAGGAAACACAATCAATCAAAGAGCAACTATCATAATTAAAGTCCTTGAAATCTGAAAGAGTGGGCTCATTGCTATTTAAAGTTTGGATCTCTTCCATCCCACTTTTATTAATCTTATCATTAAGATCTAAAAACTCCGAATCATTGGGACGCCTTTTAACTAAAATTGACTCATCTCCAGTCCCTCCTTTTTCAAGATTTATACTAGAAAACAAAGATTCAATAGGTGTCACACCAATCACTTTATGATCTTCATCATTATTATCACGAGAAAACACGTTTTCAAGCTATTCATGCTTAACATGTATTCTAGCGGTTCTTTCCTTACACTCATCAATAGAAATTCTCATAGCTTTTAAAGGCTCATTAGTATCATGCTTGGGTGTAATAGATCTAATTTTCAAATAATCAATCTCAAGAGAAATTCTATCAATGTTCCTAGCCAAATCATCAATCTTAAGCAATTTTTCTTCAACCATAGCATTGAAACCTTTTTGAGAGATAATGAATTCTTTAATATTATTCTCAAGATCAGAGGGCGTCTTATTATAATTTCCATAAGAATTGTTGTAGGAATTACCATAATTATTAGAGGAATTACTAGGAAACGACGTAGGATTGAAATTACCTCTATACGCGTTATTGCCAAAATTGTTCCTACAAACAAAATTTACATCCATATATTCATTATTATTTCATTGGGATCAATATGAGTACTCTTACTAGGAAACAATTTCATTAATTCATCCATCTTTCCACTCAAAGTGTTTATTTCTTCAATAGTGTGCACTTTTTTACTAGTAGGAGATCTTTCGGTATGCCATTGAGAGTAATTTGCCATAATATTATGTAGGAGTTTAGTAGCTTCTCCTAATGTGATTTACATAAAAGGACCACCCGCGGCGGAATCTAAAAGATTTCTAGAAGGAAAATTCAATCCCACATAATTTTTTGTATAATCATCTATAAACTAAAACCATGTGCGGGGCAATTCCTAATCATTAGTTTCATCCTCTCCCAAGATTGTGCAATATGCTCATGATCAAGTTGCTTAAAATTCATTATATCATTCCTAAGGGAGATAATCTTAGCGGGCGGAAAGTAATTGGAAATAAAAGCCTCTTTACACTTATTCCATGAATCAATACTATTTTTAGGTAAAGATTAAAACCAAGTTTTAGCACGATCTCGCAGTGAGAAAGGAAATAGCTTTAATTTAACAATTTCATTATCCACATCTTTCTTCTTTTGCATATCACACAACTCAACGAAAGTGTTTAGATGGGATGTGACATCTTCACTAGGAAGGCGAGACAATTGTTCTTTCATAACAAGATTGAGCAAAGCGGCATTAATTTCACAAGATTCCGCACTAGTGGAGGGAGTAATCAGAGTACTAATAAAATCATTATTATTAGTAGTGGAAAAGTCACATAACTTGGTATACTATTGAGACATTGTGACAAAGCAAGCAATCAAGCACACAAGCAAGCAAACAAAAAGACGAACGAAAAAAGCGAATAAAAAGGCAAATCTTTTTGGTATTTTCTAAAAATCGTTTTTAGAAGTGAGGGATAGGAAAACGATAGGCAAATGGAAAATAAAGTAAATGCAAGATATGAGATTGTGATGGGTACTTGGTAGGCGTGGTCTTGCTATGTATCCTCCCCTGCAACGGCGCCAGAAATCCTTCTTGCTACCTCTTGAGCTTGCACTAGTTTTCCCTTGAAGAGGAAAGGGTGATGCAGCAAAGTAGATAAATGTTTCCCTCAGTTTGTTGAGAACCAAGGTATCAATCCAGTAGGAGGAACAAGCAAGGCCCCAATAGTTGTACCTACACAAACAATCAAACACTTGCATCCAACACTATAAAGGGGTTGTCAATCCCTTCAGAGTTATTTGCAAGGATGAGCTCTGATAGAGATAGGTATAAAAGATTGCGGAAACAAAAGTAAATAAATTGCAGCAAAGTATTTTTGGTATTTTTAGTTTATAGATCTGAAAAATGTAATATGGAAAATAGACCCAGGGGCCATAGGTTTCACTAGAGGCTTATCTCATAAAGGAAAATAACACGGTGGGTGAACAAATTACCGTCGAGGAATTGATAGAAAAGCGAATAATTATGAAGATATCTAAGGCAATGATTATGCATATAGGCATCACGTCCGTGTCAAGTGGACCGAAACGATTCTGCATCTACTAATATTACTCCACACATCGACCGACTCCTGCGTGCATCTAGAGTATTAAGTTCATGAAGAACAGAGTAACACATTAAGTAAGATGACATGATGTAGAGGGATAAAATCAAGCAATATGACGAAAACCCTCTTTTTATCATTGATGGCAACAATACAATACATGCCTCGCTACCCCTACTTTGTCACTGGGTGAGGACACCGCAAGATTGAACCCAAAACTAACCACTTCTCCCATTACAAGAATTACCAATCTAGTTGGCCAAACCAAACCAATAATTCAAAGAGACTTGCAAAGATATGAAATCATGCATATAAGAATTAAGAAGAGACTCAAATAATATTCATAGATAATCTGAACATAAACTCACAGTTCATCGGATCTCGACAAACACACCGCAAAAGAGTATTACATCGGATAGATCTCCATGAAGATCATGAAGAACATGGTATTGAAGATCAAAGAGAGAGAATAAGCCATCTAGCTACTAGCTATGGACCCGTAGGTCTGTGGTGAACTACCCACACATCATCGGAGGGGTAATGGAGTTGATGTAGATGCCCTCCGTGATCAGTTCCCTCTCCGGGAGATTACCAGAAAAGGCTCCTAGATTGGATCTCACGGGAATAGAGGCTCCCGACGGCATAAAATTATTTTCGCGGCCCTATTTGGCAATACAGGAATATTTGGGAATTTATAGGCCAAAGAATAGGGTTAGGAGACCTACAGGGGGCCCACAAGCCAGGGGGCATGACCACCCCCTGGGCACGCCCTGTAGGCTTGTGGCCTCCCGGCAGTTGCCCTGCCCCCTACTCCAAGTCTCCTGGGTGTCTTCTGGTCCGAGAAAAATCTTTCCGAAGATTTTATTCCGTTTGGACTCCGTTTAATATTCCTTATCCGCAATACTCAAAAATGTGGAAAAAATAGAAACTAGCACTAGGCTCTAGATTAATAGGTTAGTCCCAAAAATAATATAAAACAACATATTAATGCATATAAAACATCAAAAACAGATAATATAATAGCATGGAACAATAAAAAATTATAGATACGTTGGAGACGTATCACGTGTATCTGTGATCTGTCTGTTCGTGCTAACTCCTTTCCCTCACAGGCGCCAGGGCGGCGATGAGGCGAAGAAGAAGAAGGGACTTGTCGAGGCAAAAGTGACCCCATCCTCAAGGCTGCATCAACACCCGACTGCGGATCCAGCGGGCGTGGGGGTACCCCGTGCCGACCCAACCCTATGCTCAGGCATACGGGCGCCGCTTCGCCCAGAGTAGCGGGGGCCTTATCGGTGCCCAGCACCTCTCCAGCGCGGCGACACGGGCCGATCGCCGAGCTTGCGATGACCCATCCCCCGACGCCGCTCACCAAGTCCACTACTGCCCAGGCTCTGATGCTCCTTGGCAATGCCTCGGTGTCTCAGCTTGCGGAGGAGGAGGGGGTGCCTCAGCCTTCGCTGACTACCCTTATCTCCGCTGACGGGTGAGACGCGGGGTGCGCCACGGGGCAGCCTTAAGCTGCACCCCGCTTTTAAGGCCCAGGAGGCTAACATGGAAGTTCCCTCAGGCGTGCCGCCTGAGCCGAGCACGAGGGAGGAACCGGAGCCCCCTACGTCACAAGCATATGACGTCGGGGACTCTCTAGTAGCAGCGCCAACAAGTGCCGAGACACCAACCCTCTAGGGGGTTTTCGCCCTCAAGAACTGCAGTGCCTGGCTTAAGCGCGGAGCCTTGGCTGATGCTGGGGCTACGCTCGATCGGCTTGGGGGAGACCTCTAGGACGCGAAAACGGGTCTTGGTAAGGAGTGCCTAAAGCTTTCCATGGGGTGGCGCCAGCTTGGTACTATCGCAAAAGAGACCCAGGGATGGGTCGATGCCGCCATCACAAAAGGCAAGGGGAGGCCACCGAGGTGAAGGCGGCTCGCAAGAGCGCGCTCGCCAAGGCGGGGGTGGCCAGCAACCACTACACGGAGGCAGATGCTAGCTTGAAGGAGCTTCAATACAAACATGCCACGCGTGCACGACAACTCCAGCTGCGGGAGGACGACCTCAAGGCCCGCGAGGCGAAGCTCGCTGTCCATGACTCTGAGCTGGAGAAGATGGTCGTCGAATAGCCCACAGAGCACATGCGTTTGGAGGCGTTGCAATGCGGGATGGCCGAGGCCCAAGAAGCTCATGCCAAGCTGGACGCCAGGGCGAAGGAGGTTTAGGCCGATGCCGACGTGAAGGCGGTGGCAGCCTGTACTGCTTTATCTTCCCACGAGCTCGGGGCTCATGAGGCCCTGAGTTCTATATGCCAGGAGTGGTTCGAATCTCCTATTGCAGTTCCCAGCACCAACTATGCCGAGCTTTCATCTAAGCTTGGGGAGGAGCTCGAGGGAGCGACCCGAAAGGTGGACGGCATCCTGGAGGACGAATGTCGAGACCTCTTCTCCATGGAAGCAACTCACGTCTTCAACCACCTCCTCTTTTGTGAGCCTGACTTCAACTTTGGCGAGGTGATATGTCATGTCCCTGAAGAATCTCCTAACGACCTAGCAGAAGCTGTGGAAAGGCACGTAAGTGCGTTACTTGGGAAGTTGTCCTGCAGTGGCGATAAGGAGCCTGTCGAGGCCGCGGTGGGCGACGGCAATGGCCGCGACGACCCTTCTGTTGGGTAACGTAGCATAAATTCAAAATTTTCCTACGCATATTCAGACCTTCCTATGGAGAGACCAGCAACGAGAGAGGGGTAAGAGCATCTTCATACCTTCGAAGATCGCTAAGCGGAAGCGTTGCTAGAATGCGGTTGATGGAGTCGTACTCGCAGCGATTCCGATCTAGTGCCGAACTACGGCACCTCCGCGTTCAACACACGTGCAGCCCGGTGACGTCTCCCATGCCTTGATCCAGCAAGGAGGAGGGAGAGGTTGGGGAAGAACTCCAGCAACACGACAGCGTGATGTCGATGGAGAGACGAGGTCTCCCGGCAGGACTTCGCCAAGCACCGACAGAGAGGAGGAGGAAGAAGGGCAGGGCTGCGCCGAGGGAAAGGCAAAAGCCTGATCTCCAATGGCCAAAAGTGCCCACTATATATAGGGGAAGGGAGGGGCTGCGCCCCCTTGAGGGTTTCCCTCTCCTGGGGGGGGGGGTGTTGGGAATATGCCCTAGAGGCAATAATAAATTAGTTATTATTATATTTCTTAGTTCATGATAATCGTTTATTATCCATGCTATAATTGTATTGATTGGAAACACAGTGCATGTGTGTATACATAGACAAAACACTGTCCCTAGCAAGCCTCTAGTTGACTAGCTCGTTGATCAAAGATGGTCAAGGTTTCCTGACCATAGGCAAGTGTTGTCACTTGATAACGGGATCACATCATTAGGAGAATCATGTGATGGACTAGACCCAAACTAATAGACGTAGCATGTTGATCGTGTCATTTTGTTGCTACTGTTTTCTGCGTGTCAAGTATTTGTTCCTATGACCATGAGATCATATAACTCATTGACACCGGAGGAATGCTTTGTGTGTATCAAACGTCACAACGTAACTGGGTGACCATAAAGATGCTCTACAGGTATCTCCGAAGGTGTTCGTTGAGTTAGTATGGATCGAGACTGGGATTTGTCACTCCGTGTGACGGAGAGGTATCTCGGGGCCCACTCGGTAATACAACATCACACACAAGCCTTGCAAGCAATGTGACTTAGTGTAAGTTGCGGGATCTTGTATTACGGAACGAGTAAAGAGACTTGCCGGTAAACGAGATTGAAATAGGTATACGGATACTCACGATCGAATCTCGGGCAAGTAACATACCGAAGGACAAAGGGAATGACATGCGGGATTATATGAATCCTTGGCACTGAGGTTCAAACGATAAGATCTTCGTAGAATATGTGGGATCCAATATGGGCATCCAGGTCCCGCTATTGGATATTGACCGAGGAGTCACTCGGGTCATGTCTACATAGTTCTCGAACCCGCAGGGTCTGCACACTTAAGGTTCGACGTTGTTTTATGCGTATTTGAGTTATATGGTTGGTTACCGAATGTTGTTCGGAGTCCCGGATGAGATCACGGACGTCACGAGGGGAAGCCCATAGGCCTTGGGGGTGGCGCAACAGCCCTTAGTGGGCTGGTGGGACAGCCCAAGAAGGCCCTATGCGCCATAGGAAGAAAATCAAAGAGAAAAAAGAGGAGGTGGGAAAAAGGGGAAGGACTCCTCCTTCCAAACCTAGTTGGATTCGGTTTGGAAGGGGAGGACTCCCCCTTTGGCTCGGCCGACCCCCTTGGGGCCTCTTGAGCCCCAAGGCAAGGCTCCCCCTCTCCCCCCTATATATACGGAGGTTTTAGGGCTGATTTGACACAACTTTGCCATGGCATCCCGACCACATATCTCCACGGTTTTACCTCTAGATCGCGTTTCTGCGGAGCTCGGGCGGAGCCCTGCCGAGATAAGATCATCACCAACCTCCGGAGCGCCGTCACGCTGCCGGAGAACTCATCTACCTCTCCGTCTATCTTGCTGGATCAAGAAGGCCGAGATCATCGTCGAGCTGTACGTGTGCTGAACGCAGAGGTGCCGTCCGTTTGGCACTAGATCGGAGCGGATCGTGGGACGGATCGCGGGACGGTTCGTGGGACGGTTCGCGGGGCGGATCGAGGGACGTGAGGACGTTCCACTACATCAACCGCGTTTCTTAAAGCTTCTGCTGTGCGATCTACAAGGGTACGTAGATAGGAAATCCCCTCTCGTAGATGGACATCACCATGATTGGACTTCGTGCGCGTAGGAAATTTTTTGTTTCCCATGCGACGTTCACCAACAGTGGCATCATGAGATAGGTTCATGCGTAGATGTAATCTCGAGTAAAACATAAAAGTTTTTGTGGGCGGTGATGTGCATTTTGCTGCCCTCCTTAGTCTTTTCTTGATTCCGCGGTATTGTTGGATCGGAGCGGCTTGGACCGACATTACTCGTACGCTTACGAGAGACTGGTTTCATCGCTACGAGTAACCCCGTTGCTCAAAGATGACTGGCAAGTGTCAGTTTCTCCAACTTTAGTTGAATCGGATTTGACCGAGGAGGTCCTTGGATGAGGTTAAATAGCAATTCATATATCTCCGTTGTGGTGTTTGCATAAGTAAGATGCGATCCTACTAGATACCCATGGTCACCACGTAAAACATGCAACAACAATTAGAGGACGTCTAACTTGTTTTTGTAGGGTATGCTTGTGATGTGATATGGCCAATGATGTGATGTGATATATTGGATGTATTAGATGATCATGTTGTAATAGTTAATATCGACTTGCACGTCGATGGTACGGCAACCGGCATGAGCCATAGGGTTGTATTTAAACTAACGTTTGTGCTTGCAGATGCGTTTACTATATTGCTAGGACATAGCTTTAGTAGTAATAGCATGAGTAGCACGACAACCCCGATGGCGACACGTTGATGGAGATCATGATGATGGAGATCATGGTGTGACGCCGGCGACAAGAAGATCGTGTCGGTGCTTTGGTGATGGAGATCAAGAAGCACATGATGATGGCCATATCATGTCACTTATGAATTGCATGTGATGTTAATCCTTTATGCACCGTAGCTCGCTTAGAACGACGGTAGCATTATGAGGTGATCTCTCACTAAAATTTCAAGACGAAATTGTGTTCTCCCCGACTGTGCACCGTTGCGACAGTTCTTCGTTTCGAGACACCACGTGATGATCGGGTGTGATAGACTCAACGTTCACATACAACGGGTGCAAAACAGTTGCACACGCGGAACACTCGGGTTAAGCTTGACGAGCCTAGCATGTGCAGACATGGCCTCGGAACACATGATACCAAAAGGTCGAGCATGAATCGTATAGTTGATATGATTAGCATAGAGATGCTTACCACTGAAACTATTCTCGACTCACGTGATGATCGGACTTGAGATAGTGGATTTGGATCATGTACCACTCAAATAACTAGAGAGATGTACTTTTTGAGTGGGAGTTCTTAAGTAATATGATTAATTGAACTAATTGTCATGAACATAGTCTAATGGTCTTTGCGAATTACGATGTAGCTTGCGCTATAGCTCTACTTTTTTTATATGTTCCTAGAGAAAATTTAGTTGAAAGTTGATAGTAGCAAACTTTGCAGACTAAGTCTGTAAAACCGAGGATTGTCCTCATTGCTACGCAGAAGGCTATGTCCTTAATGCACCACTCGGTGTGCTGCACCTCGAGCGTCGTCTGTGGATGTTGTGAACATCCGACATACACGTTTCTGATGACTACACGATAGTTCAGTGCAAAATACTTAATGGCTTAGAAGCAAGGCGCCGAAAACGTTTTGAAACGTCACGGAACATAAGTGATGTTCTAAAGAGATGAAATTGTGATTTCATGATTGTGCCCTTGTTAAGAGGTACGAGACCTCCAACAAGATTCTTTGTCCACAAAGTAAAGGAGAAAAGCTCAATCGTTGAGCGTGTGCTCAGATTGTCTGAGTACGACAATCGCTTGAATCAAGTGGGAGTTAATCTTCCAGATGAGATAGTGATGGTTCTCCAAAGTCACTGCCACCAAGCTGTGAGAGCTTCGTGATGAACTATAACATATCAAGGATAGATACAATGATCCTTGAGCGATTCACGATGTTTGACACTGCGAAAGTAGAAATCAAGAAGGAGCATCAATAGTTGATGGTTAGTAAAACCACTGAGTTTCAAGAAAGGCAAGGGCTAGATGGGATACTTCGTGAAACGGCAAAACAATTGCTGCACTAATAAAGAGACCCAATATTAAACCCAAACCCGAGACTAAGTGCTTCTGTAATGAGGGGAACAGTCACTGAGGCGGAGCAACTCTAGATACTTGGTAGATAAGAAGGCTGGCAAAAGTCAAAAGAAGTATATTTGATATACATGATGTTGATGTGTACTTTACTAGTACTCCTAGTAGCATGAGGGTATTGGATACCGGTTCGGTTGCTAAGTGATTAGTAACACGAAATGATAACTACGGCGTAAACGGAGACTAGCTAAAGGCGAGGTGACGATACGTGTTGGAAGTGTTTCCAAGATTGATATGATCAAAACGTCGCACGCTCCCTCTACCATCGGGATTGGTGTTAAACCGAAATAATTGTTATTTGGTGCTTGCGTTAAGCATGAACATGATTGGATCGTGTTTATTGCAAAACGATTATTGATTTCAAGAGAATAATGGTTACTCTATTTGCTTGAATAATCACCTTCAATGGTTTATTGAATCTCGATCGTAGTGTTACACATGTTCATGATATTGGTGCCAAAAAGATACGAGGTAATGATGTTAGTACCACTTACTTGTGGCACTACCGCTTGAGTCATGTTGGTATAAATTGCATGAAGAGGATCCATGCTGATGGATCTTTATATTCACTTGATTTTGAATCACTAGTGACATGCTAATCATACCACATGAGCAAGGCCTTGTTTTCATTGAGATGAAACAAGATAGTAACTTGTTGGAAGTGATACATTTTGATGTATGCAGTCCAATGGGTGCTGAGGCACGCAGTGGATATCATTATGTTCTTACTTCAATGACGATTTAAGTAGATGCAAGAGTATTTACTTAATGAATCACAAGTTTGAAATATTGAAAAGTTCAATTCTGTTTCAGAGTGAAGTTCGTCGTAACAGGAGGATAAACTGTCTACGATATGATCATAGAAATGAATATCTAAGTTACGAGTTTTGGTATGCAGTTAAGACAATGTGGAAATTGTTTCGCAGTTCATGCCACCTGGAACATCATAGTGTGATAATGTGTCTGAACGTTATAGCCACACACTATTTGGTATGGTGCATGCTATGATGTCTCTTATCGAATTACCACTATCATTTATGGGTTATGCATTAGAGACAACCGCATTCACTTTAAATAGGGCACCGCGTATTTCCGTTGAGATGACACAGTATAGACTGAGGTTTAGAGAAATCTAAACTGTCGTTTCTTGAAAGTTTGGGGCTTCGACACTTATGTGAAAAAGTTTCAGTCTGATAAGCTCGAACCCAAAGCGGATAAATGCATCTTCATAGGATATCCAAAACAGTTGGGTACATCTCCTATGTCAGATCCGAAAGCAAAGTGTTTGTTTCTAGAAACGAATCCTTTCTCGAGGAAAGGTTTGTCTCGGAAGAATTGAGTGGGAGGGTGGTAGAACTTGATGAGGTTATTGAACCGTCACTTTGACTAGTGTGTAGCAGGGCGCAGGAAGTTGTTCCTGTGGCGCCTACACCAATTGAAGTGAAAGCTGATGATGGTGATCATCGAGCATCGGATCAAGTTACTACAAACCCCGTAGGTTGACAAGGTCGCGTACTACTGCAGAGTGGTACGGTAACCCTGTCTTGGAGGTCATGTTGTTGAGCAACAGTAAACCTACGAGTTATGGAGAAGCAATGGTGGGCCCGGATTCCGACAAATGGCTTGAGGCCATGAAATCCGAGAGAGGATCCATATATAAAACAAAGTGTAGACTTTGGAGGAACTACTTGATGGTAGTAAGACTATTGAGTAAAGATGGATCTTTGTAAGGAAGACAGACGACGATGGTGATAAGTCACTATTAAGAAAAGCTCGACTTGTCGCAAAGATGTTTCTGACAAGATCAAATAGTTGACTGTGATGATACTTTCTCACTCATAGTGATGCTAAAAGTCTGTTGGAATTATGTTAGTAGTTGTCGCATTATTTGTGAAATATTGCACATAGGAAGACAGAACATTGTTTCCTCGACGGTTTCCTTGAGCAAACATTGTATGTGATACAACCAGGAGGTTTTGTCGATCCTAAAGATACTAACAAGTATGCAAGCTCCAGCGATCCTTCAATGGACTGGTGCAAGCATCTCGGAGTTGGAATATACACTTTGATGAGATGATCAAAGATTTTGGGTTTGTACAAGGTTTATGAGAAACTTGTATTTCCAAAGAAGTGAGTGGGATCACTATAGAATTTCTGATAAGTATATGTTGTTGACATATTTTTGATCAGAAGTAATGTAGAATTTCTGTGAAGCATAAAAGGTTGTTTGAAAGGAGTTTTTCAAAGGAATACCTGGATTGAGCTACTTGAACGTTGAGCATCAAGATCTATGGAGATAGATCAAAACGCTTAATAGAAGTTTCAACAAGATGCATGCCTTGACAAGTTTTTGAAGGAATTTGAAATAGATCAGCAAAGAAGGAGTTCTTGACTGTGTTGTAAGGTGTGAATTTGAGTAAGACTCAAAACCCGACCACGGCAGAATAAAGAGAATAGACGAATGTCGTCTTCTATGCCTTAGCCGTAGACTCTAAAGTATGCCATGCTGAGTACCGCACCTGATGTGTGCCTTGCAGCAAGTCTATTGAGAGGTACAGAGAGTGATCCATGATTGAATCACTAGCAGCGGTGAAAATTTATCCTTAGTAACTGATGGACTAAGGAATTTTTCTCGATTATGGAGGTGGTTTAAGAGTTCGTCGTAAAGCGTTACGTCGATGCAAGCTTTGACACTATTCCGAATAACTATGAGTAGTGAAACGGATTCGTATAGTAGAGTAGATATTTGCAGTACTTCGGAATAGCACATAGTAGCAGCATCTATAAGATGACATAAAGATTTGTAAAGAACACACGGATCTGAAAGTTTCAGAACCATTGACTAAAACCTCTCTCATGAGCAAGACGTGATCAGACCCCATAACTATATGGGTGTTGGATTCGTTGGAATCACATGGTGATGTGAACTAGATTATTGACTCTAGTGCAAGTGGGAGACTGTTGGAAATATGCCCTAGAGGCAATAATAAATTAGTTATTATTATATTTCTTAGTTCATGATAATCGTTTATTATCCATGCTATAATTGTATTGATTGGAAACACAGTGCATGTGTGTATACATAGACAAAACACTGTCCCTAGCAAGCCTCTAGTTGACTAGCTCGTTGATCAAAGATGGTCAAGGTTTCCTGACCATAGGCAAGTGTAGTCACTTGATAACGGGATCACATCATTAGGAGAATCATGTGATGGACTAGACCCAAACTAATAGATGTAGCATGTTGATCGTGTCATTTTGTTGCTACTGTTTTCTGCATGTCAAGTATTTGTTCCTATGACCATGAGATCATATAACTCATTGACACCGGAGGAATGCTTTGTGTGTATCAAACGTCACAACGTAACTGGGTGACCATAAAGATGCTCTACAGGTATCTCCGAAGGTGTTCGTTGAGTTAGTATGGATCGAGACTGGGATTTGTCACTTCGTGTGACGGAGAGGTATCTCGGGGCCCACTCGGTAATACAACATCACACACAAGCCTTGCAAGCAATGTGACTTAGTGTAAGTTGCGGGATCTTGTATTACGGAACGAGTAAAGAGACTTGCCGGTAAACGAGATTGAAATAGGTATACGGATACTCACGATCGAATCTCGGGCAAGTAACATACCGAAGGACAAAGGGAATGACATGCGGGATTATATGAATCCTTGGCACTGAGGTTCAAACGATAAGATCTTTGTAGAATATGTGGGATCCAATATGGGCATCCAGGTCCCGCTATTGGATATTGACCGCGGAGTCACTCGGGTCATGTCTACATAGTTCTCGAACCCGCAGGGTCTGCACACTTAAGGTTCGACGTTGTTTTATGCGTATTTGAGTTATATGGTTGGTTACCGAATGTTGTTCGGAGTCCCGGATGAGATCACGGACGTCACGAGGGTTTCCGGAATGGTCCGGAAACGAATATTGATATATAGGATGACCTCATTTGATTACCGGAAGGTTTTCAGAGTTACCGGGAATGTACCGGGAATGACGAATGGGTTCCGGGTTTCACTGGGGGGGGGGGCAACCCACCCCGGGGAAGCCCATAGGCCTTGGGGGTGGCGCACCAGCCCTTAGTGGGCTGGTGGGACAGCCCAAGAAGGCCCTATGCGCCATAGGAAGAAAATCAAAGAGAAAATAAAAAAAAGAGAGGTGGGAAAAAGGGGAAGGACTCCTCCTTCCAAACCTGGTTGGATTCGGTTTGGAAGGGGAGGACTCCCCCCTTTGGCTCAGGCGACCCCCCTGGGGCCTCTTGAGCCCCAAGGCAAGGCCCCCCCTCTTCCCCCTATATATACGGAGGTTTTAGGGCTGATTTGGGACAACTTTGCCACGACAGCCCGACCACATATCTCCACGGTTTTACCTCGAGATCGCGTTTCTGCGGAGCTCGGGCGGAGCCCTGCCGAGATAAGATCATCATCAACCTCCGGAGCGCCGTCACGCTGCCGGAGAACTCATCTACCTCTCTGTCTCTCTTGCTGGATCAAGAAGGCCGAGATCATCGTCGAGCTATACGTGTGCTGAACGCAGAGGTGCCGTCCGTTCGGCACTAGATCGGAGCGGATCGTGGGACGGATCGCGGGACGGTTCGTGGGACGGTTCACGGGGCGGATCGAGGGACGTGAGGACGTTCCACTACGTCAACCGCGTTTCTTAACGCTTCTGTTGTGCGATCTACAAGGGTACGTAGATCGGAAATCCCCTCTCGTAGATGGACATCACCTCATAGGACTTCGTGCGCGTAGGAAATTTTTTGTTTCCCATGCGACGTTCACCAACAGGGGGGGCTGCACCCCTAGATGGGGCTGGTGCAGCTGCCAAGGGGGGAAGGAGGGGTGTGGCGCACCCCTAGTGGGCCTTAGGCCCACCTGGCTTAGAGTTTGCCCCCGCTTCCCTCTCCCCTGCGCATTGGGCTGAGTGGAGAGGCGCACCAGCCCACCTAGGGGCTGGTTCCCTCCCCCAACCTCTCCCTCGACGCAGCCCTGCCCTTCTTCCGGTGTCCGAAACACTTCCGGTGTCCGAAACCATCCGTCCTATATATCAATCTTTACCTCCGGACCATTCCGGAGCTCCTCGTGACGTCCTGGATCTCATCCGGGACTCCGAACAACTTTCGGTAACCTCGTATAACAATTCCCAATAACCCTAGCATCACCGAACCTTACGTGTGTAGACCCTACGGGTTCGGGAGACAGGCAGACATGACCAAGACACCTCTTTGGACAATAACCATCAGCGGGGTCTGGACACCCATGGTGGCTCCCACTTGCTCCACGATGATCTCATCGGATGAACCACGATGTCAAGGATTCAATCAATCCTGTATACGATCCCCTTTGTCCGTCGGTATAGAACTTGCCCGAGATTTGATCGTCGGTATACCTATACCTTGTTCAATCTCGTTACCGGTAAGTCTCTTTACACGTTCCGTAGCACGTCATCGTTTGACTAACTCCTTAGTCACATTGAGCTCATGATGATGTTCTACCGAGTGGGCCCAGAGATACCTCTCCGTCACACGGAGTGACAAATCCCGATCTCGATTCGTACCAACCCAACAGACACTTTCAAAGTTACCCGTAGTGCACCTTTATAGTCACCCAGTTACGTTGTGACGTTTGATACAACCAAAGCACTCCTACGGTATCCGGGAGTTGCACAATCTCACGGTCGAAGGAAAAGATACTTGACATTATAAAAGCTTTAGCATACGAACAATACGATCTAGTGCTATGCTTAGGATTGGGTCTTGTCCATCACATCATTCTCCCAATGATGTGATCCCGTTATCAATGACATCTAATGCCCATGATCAGGAAACCATGATCATCTATTGACTAACGAGCTAGCCAACTAGAGGCTTGCTAGGGACACATTGTGATCTATTTATTCACACATGTATTACTGTTTCCTGTTAATACAATTATAGCTTGAACAATAGACGATTATCATGAACAAGGAAATATGATAATAACCATTTTATTATTGCCTCTAGGGCATATTTCCAACAGTCTCCCACTTGCACTAGAGTCAATAATCTAGTTACATTGTGATGTATCGAACACCCATAACATTATGGTGTTGATCATGTTTTGCTCGTGGAAGAGGTTTAGTCAACGGGTCTGCAATATTCAGATCCGTGTGTACTTTACAAATATCTATCACTCCACTTTGGAAATGTTCCTGGATGGAGTTGTAGCGGCATTTGATGTGCTTCGTCTTCCGATGAAACCTGGGCTCCTTGGCTATGGCAATGGCCCAGTGTTATCACAGAAGAGTGTCATTGGACCCGACGCGCTTGGAACCACTCCAAGGTCGATGATGAGCTCCTTCATCCAAATTCCTTCATGAGCTGCTTCTGAAGCAGCTATGTACTCCGCTTCACATGTAGATGCTGCCACGAATTCTTGCTTGCTGCACCAGCTCACTGCCCCACCATTCTGTTGGAATTATGCCCTAGAGGCAATAATAAATATAGTTATTATTATAATTCCTGTATCAAGATAATCATTTATTATCCATGCTATAATTGTATTGAATGAAGACTCATTTACATGTGTGGATACATAGACAAAACACTGTCCCTACCAAGCCTCTAGTTGGCTAGCCAGTTGATCAAAGATAGTCAGTGTCTTCTGATTATGAACAAGGTGTTGTTGCTTGATAACTGGATCACGTCATTAGGAGAATCACGTGATGGACTAGACCCAAACTAATAGACATAGCATGTTGATCGTGTCATTTTGTTGCTACTGTTTTCTGCGTGTCAAGTATTTGTTCCTATGACCATGAGATCATATAACTACTAACATCGGAGGAATACTTTGTGTGTATCAAACATCGCAACGTAACTGGGTGACTATAAAGATGCTCTACAGGTATCTCCGAAGGTGTTCGTTGAGTTAGTATGGATCAAGACTGGGATTTGTCACTCCGTGTGACGGAGAGGTATCTCGGGGCCCACTCGGTAATACAACATCACACACAAGCCTTGCAAGCAATGTGACTTAGTGTAAGTTGCGGGATCTTGTATTACGGAACGAGTAAAGAGACTTGCCGGTAAATGAGATTGAAATAGGTATGCGGATACTGACGATCGAATCTCGGGCAAGTAACATACCGAAGGACAAAGGGAATGACATACGGGATTATATGAATCCTTGGCACTGAGGTTCAAACGATAAGATCTTCGTAGAATATGTAGGATCCAATATGGGCATCCAGGTCCCGCTATTGGATATTGACCAAGGAGTCTCTCGTGTCATGTCTACATAGTTCTCGAACCCGCAGGGTCTGCACACTTAAGGTTCGACGTTGTTTTATGCGTATTTGACTTATATGGTTGGTTACCGAATGTTGTTCGGAGTCCCGGATGAGATCACAGACGTCACGAGGGTTTCCGGAATGGTCCGGAAACGAAGATTGATATATAGGATGACCTTATTTGATTACCGGAAGGTTTTCGGAGTTACCGGGAATGTACCGGGAATGACGAATGGGTTCCGGGTGTTCACCGGGGGGGGGGGGGGGGCAACCCACCCCGGGGAAGCCCATAGGCCTTGGGGGTGGCACACCAGCCCTTAGTGGGCTGGTGGGACAGCCGAAGAAGGCCCTATGCGCCATAGGAAGAAAATCAAAGAGAAAAGAAAAAAAAGGAGGAGGTGAGAAAGGGAAGAAGGACTCCACCTTCCAAACCAAGTTGGATTCGGTTTGGAAGGGGAGACCTTCCCCCCCTTGGCTCGGCCGAAACCCTTAGGGGTCCTTGGACCCCAAGGCAAGGCTCCCCCTCTTCCCCCTATATATACGGAGGTTTTAGGGCTGATTTGAGACGACTTTTCCACGGCAGCCCGACCACATACCTCCACGGTTTTTCCTCTAGATCGCGTTTCTGCGGAGCTCGGGCGGAGCCCTGCTGAGACAAGATCATCACCAACCTCCAGAGCGCCATCACGCTGCTGGAGAACTCTTCTACCTCTTCGTCTCTCTTGCTGGATCAAGAAGGCCGAGATCAGCGTCGAGCTGTACGTGTGCTGAACGCGGAGGTGCCGTCCGTTCGGCACTAGATCGTGGGACTGATCGCGGGACGGTTCGCGGGGCGGATCGAGGGATGTGAGGACGTTCCACTACATAAACCGCGTTCACTAACGCTTCTGCTGTACGGTCTACAAGGGTACGTAGATCACACATCCCCTCTCGTAGACGGACATCACCATGATAGGTCTTCGTGCGCGTAGGAAATTTTTTGTTTCCCATGCGACGTTCCCCAACAGTGGCATCATGAGCTAGGTTCATGCGTAGATGTCTTCTCGAGTAGAACACAAAAGTTTTTGTGGGCGGTGATGTGCGTTTTGCTGCCCTCCTTAGTCTTTTCTTGATTCCGCGGTATTGTTGGATCGAAGCGGCTCAGACCGACATTACTCGTACGCTTACGAGAGACTGGTTTCATCGCTACGAGTAACTCCGTTGCTCAAAGATGACTGGCGGGTGTCAGTTTCTCCAACTTTAGTTGAATCGGATTTGACCGAGGAGGTCCTTGGATGAGGTTAAATAGCAACTCATATATCTCCATTGTGGTGTTTGCGTAAGTAAGATGCGATCCTACTAGATACCTATGGTCACCACGTAAAACATGCAACAACAAAATTAGAGGATGTCTAACTTGTTTTTGCAGGGTATGCTTCTGATGTGATATGGCCAACGATGTGATGTGATATATTGGATGTATGAGATGATCATGTTGTAATAGATAATATCGACTTGCACGTCGATGGTACGGCAACCGGCAGGAGCCATAGGGTTGTCTTTATACTAACGTTTGTGCTTGCAGATGCGTTTACTATTTTGCTAGGATGTAGCTTTAGTAGTAATAGCATGAGTAGCACGACAACCCCGATGGCGACACGTTGATGGAGATCATGGTGTGGCGCCGGTGACGAGAAGATCGTGTCGGTGCTTGGTGATGGAGATCAAGGAGCACGTGATGATGGCCATATCATGTCACTTATGAATTGCATGTGATGTTAATCCTTTTATGCACCTTATTTTGCCTAGAACGACGGTAGCATTATGAGGTGATCTCTCACTAAAATTTCAAGACGAAATTGTGTTCTCCCCGACTGTGCACCATTGCTACAGTTCGTCGTTTCGAGACACCACGTGATGATCAGGTGTGATAGACTCAACGTTCACATAAAACGGGTGCAAAACAGTTGCGCACGCGGAACACTCGGGTTAAGCTTGACGAGCCTAGAATGTGCAGACATGGCCTCGGAACACATGAGACCGAAGGGTCGATCATGAATCATATAGATGATATGATTAGCATGGGGATGCTTACCACTGAAACTATGCTCAACTCACGTGATGATCGGACTTGAGCTAGTGTAAGTGGATCATGAACCACTCAAATGACTAGAGAGATGTACTTTTTGAGTGGGAGTTTAGCGAGTAATTTGATTAAGTTAAACTCTAATTATCTTGAACATAGTCTAAGTCCACTTTGAATATATTTGTGTTGTAGATCATGGCTCACGCGATAGTCACCCTGAATTTTAATACGTTCCTAGAGAAAGCTAAGTTGAAAGATGATGGAAGCAACTTTGTAGACTGGGCTCGTAATCTTAAGCTAATCTTACAAGCTGGGAAGAAGGATTATGTCCTTAATGCCGCGCTAGGAGATGAACCACCCGCTACGGCTGATCAGGATGTTAAGAACGCTTGGTTAGCCCGTAAGGAGGACTACTCAGTAGTTCAATGTGCAGTCTTGTATGGCTTAGAACCGGGACTTCAACGTCGCTTTGAGCATCATGGAGCATTTGAGATGTTCCAGGAGTTGAAGTTTATCTTTCAGAGGAACGCCCGAATCGAGAGGTATGAGACCTCCGATAAATTCTATGCTTGCAAGATGGAGGAGAACTCGTCTGTCAGTGAACATGTGCTCAAAATGTCTGGGTACTCAAACCGTCTAGCTGAGCTGGGGATTGAACTCCCGCAAGAGGCTATCACTGACAGAATCCTTCAATCACTGCCGCCAAGCTATAAAGGCTTTGTGTTGAACTACAACATGCAAGGGATGAACAAGTCACCCGGCGAGTTGTTTGCAATGCTGAAAGTCGCAGAGTCTGAACTCCGTAAAGAACATCAAGTGTTGATGGTGAATAAGACCACTAGTTTCAAGAGAAACGGCAAAGTCAAGAAGGGTAAATCAAAGAAGAGCGGCAAGCCTGTTGCCAATCCAATGAAGAAACCCAAAGCTGGACCTAAGCCTGAAACAGAGTGTTACTATTGCAAGGGTATGGGTCACTGGAAGCGCAATTGCCCCAAGTATCTGGCTGATAAGAAGGCGGCCAAAGAAAAATCAGGTATATTCGATATACATGTTATTGATGTGTACTTAACCGGCTCTCGTAGTAGTGCCTGGGTATTCGATACCGGTTCTGTTGCTCATATTTGCAACTCGAAACAGGAACTGCGGAATAGATGAAGGCTGGCGAAAGATGAAGTGATGATGCGCGTAGGAAATGGTTCCAAGGTTGATGCAATCGCCGTCGGCACAGTTTCACTTCAGTTACCATCAGGATTAGTTATGAACTTGAATCATTGTTATTTAGTGCCTGCGTTGAGCATGAACATTATATCTGGATCTTGTTTATTGCGAGACGGTTACTCTTTTAAGTCAGAGAATAATGGTTGTTCTATTTCTATGAGTAACATCCTTTATGGTCATGCACCCAATGTGAGAGGATTGTTCATATTGAATCTTGATAGCGATACACACATACATAACACTGAGACCAAAAGAGTTAGAGTTAACAATGATAGCGCCATATTTTTGTGGCACTGCCGCTTAGGTCATATTGGTGTAAAGCGCATGAAGAAACTCCATGCCGATGGACTTTTGGAGTCACTTGACTTTGATTCACTTGACACGTGCGAACCATGCCTCATGGGCAAGATGACTAAAACTCCGTTCTCCGGAACAATGGAGCGTGCAAGTGACTTGTTGGAAATCATACATACCGATGTGTGTGGTCCGATGAGCGTAGAGGCACGCGACGAATATCGTTATTTTCTCACCTTCACTGACGATTTGAGTAGATATGGTTATGTCTACTTAATGAAGCACAAGTCTGAAACATTTGAAAAGTTCAAGCAATTTCAGAGTGAAGTTGAAAATCATCGTAACAAGAAGATCAAGTTCCTACGGTCTGATCGTGGGGGTGAATATCTGAGTTTCGAGTTTGGTGCTCACTTAAGGCAATGTGGAATTGTTTCACAGTTGACACCGCCTGGAACACCACAGCGTAATGGTGTGTCCGAACGTCGTAATCGTACTTTATTAGAGATGGTGCGATCTATGATGTCTCTTAGCGATTTGTCGTTATCGTTTTGGGGTTATGCATTAGAAACAGCTGCATTCACTTTAAATAGGGCACCATCAAAATCCGTTGAGACGACACCATACAAACTGTGGTATGGCAAAAGGCCAAAGTTGTCGTTTCTTAAATATTGGGGATGTGATGCTTATGTCAAAAAGCTTCAACCTGAAAAGCTGGAACCCAAAGCGGAAAAGTGCATCTTCATAGGTTACCCAAAAGAGACAGTTGGGTACACCTTCTATCTCAAATCCGAGGGCAAAGTGTTTGTTGCTAAAAACGGAGCTTTTCTCAAGAAGGAGTTCCTCTCGAGAGAATTGAGTGGGAGGAAGATAGAACTTGACGAGGTTGTCGAACCTCTCATCCCTCTAGATGGTGGCACAGGGCAAGGGGAAACCTCTGTCGTTGTGACGCCGGTTGAGGAGGAAGTTAATGATGATGATCATGAAACTCCGATTCAAGTTTCTGTCGAACCACGCAGGTCAATGAGACCACGTGCTACTCCAGAGTGGTACGGTAATCCCATCTTGTCAATCATGTCGTTGGACAACAACGAACCTGCAAATTATGAAGAAGCAATGGTGGGCCCAGATTCCAACAAATGGCTAGAAGCCATGAAGTCCGAGATAGGATCCATGTATGAGAACAAAGTGTGGACTTTGGAAGTACTACCTGAGGGCCGCAAGGCTATTCAGAACAAATGGAGATTTAAGAGGAAGACGGACGCTGACGGCAATGTAACCGTTTATAAAGCTTGACTTGTGGCAAAGGGTTTTTCACAAGTTCAAGGAGTTGACTACGATGAGACATTCTCACCCGTAGCGATGCTTAAGTCCGTCAGAATCATGTTAGCAATAGCTGCATTTTTCGATTATGAAATCTGGCAAATGGATGTCAAAACGGCGTTCCTTAACGGTTTCCTTAAGGAAGAGTTGTATATGATGCAACCCGAAGGTTTTGTCGATCCTAAGAATGCTAACAAGGTCTGCAAGCTCCAGCGATCCATTTATGGACTGGTGCAAGCATCTCGGAGTTGGAACAAACGCTTTGATGAGGTGATCAAAGCATTTGGGTTTATACAAGTGGTTGGATAATCTTGTATTTACAAGAAAGTGAGTGGGAGCTCTGTGGCATTTCTAATATTATATGTGGATGACATATTGCTGATTGGAAACAATGTAGAGTTTTTGGAGAGCATAAAGGATTACTTGAATAAAAGTTTCTCTATGAAGGACCTAGGAGAAGCTGCTTACATTCTAGGCATTAAGATCTACAGGGATAGATCAAAACGCCTGATAGGACTTTCACAAAGCACATACCTTGATAAAGTTTTGAAGAGGTTCAAAATGGAACAGTCCAAGAAAGGGTTCTTGCCAGTTTTACAAGGTACAAGATTGAGTAAGACTCAGTGCCCAACAACTGATGAGGATAGAGAGCATATGCGCACCGTCCCCTATGCTTTAGCCATAGGTTCTATCATGTATGCAATGCTGTGCACTAGACCGGACGTTAGCCTGGCCATAAGTATGGCAGGTAGGTTCCAGAGTAATCCAGGAGTGGATCACTGGACGACGGTCAAGAATATCCTGAAGTACCTGAAAAGGACTAAGGAGATGTTTCTCATGTATGGAGGTGACGAAGAGCTCGCCGTAAAAGGTTACGTCGATGCAAGCTTTGACACAGATCCGGACGACTCTAAGTCACAAACCGGATACGTATTTATTCTTAATGGGGGTGCGGTAAGCTGGTGCAGTTCCAAGCAAAGCGTCATAGCAGATTCTACATGTGAAGCGGAGTACATGGCTGCCTCGGAGGCGGCTAAGGAGGGTGTCTGGATGAAGCAGTTCATGACGGATCTTGGAGTGGTGCCAAGCGCACTGAATCCAATAACCTTGTTCTGTGACAACACGGGTGCCATTGCCTTAGCAAAGGAACCACGGTTTCACAAGAAGTCCAGACACATCAAACGACGCTTCAACCTCATCCACGACTACGTCGAAGGGGAGTACGTAAATATATGCAAAGTGCACACGGATCTGAATGTAGCAGACCCGCTGACTAAACCTCTTCCACGGGCAAAGCATGATCAACACCAGAACTGTATGGGTGTTAGATTTATTACAATGTAATTCGCATGATGATGTGAGGGCTAGATTATTGACTCTAGTGCAAGTGGGAGACTGTTGGAATTATGCCCTAGAGGCAATAATAAATATAGTTATTATTATAATTCCTGTATCAAGATAATCGTTATTATCCATGCTATAATTGTATTGAATGAAGACTCATTTACATGTGTGGATACATAGACAAAACACTGTCCCTAGCAAGCCTCTAGTTGGCTAGCCAGTTGATCAAAGATAGTCAGTGTCTTCTGATTATGAACAAGGTGTTGTTGCTTGATAACTGGATCATGTCATTAGGAGAATCACGTGCTGGACTAGACTCAAACTAATAGACGTAGCATGTTGATCGTGTCATTTTGTTGCTACTGTTTTCTGCGTGTCAAGTATTTGTTCCTATGACCATGAGATCATATAACTCAACAACACCGGAGGAATACTTTGTGTGTATCAAATGTCGCAACGTAACTGGGTGACTATAAAGATGCTCTACAGGTATCTCGAAGGTGTTCGTTGAGTTAGTATGGATCAAGACTGGGATTTGTCACTCCGTGTGACGGAGAGGTATCTCGGGGCCCACTCGGTAATACAACATCACACACAAGCCTTGCAAGCAATGTGACTTAGTGTAAGTTGCGGGATCTTGTATTATCGAACGAGTAAAGAGACTTGCCGGTAAACGAGATTGAAATAGGTATGCGGATACTGACGATTGAATCTCGGGCAAGTAACATACCGAAGGACAAAGGGAATGACATACGGGATTATATGAATCCTTGGCACTGAGGTTCAAACGATAAGATCTTCGTAGAATATGTAGGATCCAATATGCGCATCCAGGTCTCGCTATTGGATATTGACCGAGGAGTCTCTCGGGTCATGTCTACATAGTTCTTGAACCCGCAGGGTCTGCACACTTAAGGTTCGACGTTGTTTTATGCGTATTTGAGTTATATGGTTGGTTACCGAATGTTGTTCGGAGTCCCGGATGAGATCACGGACGTCACGAGGGTTTTCGGAATGGTCCGGAAACGAAGATTGATATATAGGATGACCTCATTTGATTACCGGAAGGTTTTCGGAGTTACCGGGAATGTACCGGGAATGACGAATGGGTTCCGGGAGTTCACCGGGGGGGGGGGGGCAACCCACCCTGGGGAAGCCCATAGGCCTTGGGGGTGGCACACCAGCCCTTAGTGGGCTGGTGGGACAGCCCAAGAAGGCCCTATGCACCATAGGAAGAAAATCAAAGAGAAAAAAAAGGAGGAGGTGGGAAAGGGAAGGACTCCACCTTCCAAACCAAGTTGGATTCGGTTTGGAAGGGGAGACCTTCCCCCCTTGGCTCGGCCGAAACCCTTAGGGGTCCTTGGAACCCAAGGCAAGGCTCCCCCTCTTCCCCCTATATATACGGAGGTTTTAGGGCTGATTTGAGACGACTTTTCCACGACAGCCCGACCATATACCTCCACGGGTTTTCCTCTAGATCGCGTTTCTGCGGAGCTCGGGCGGAGCCCTGCTGAGACAAGATCATCACCAACCTCCGGAGTGCCATCATGCTGCCGGAGAACTCTTCTACCTCTCCGTCTCTCTTGCTGGATCAAGAAGGTCGAGATCATCGTCGAGATGTACGTGTGCTGAACGCGGAGGTGTCGTCCGTTTGGCACTAGATCGTGGGACTGATCGCGGGACGGTTCACGGGGCGGATCGAGGGACGTGAGGACGTTCCACTACATCAACCGCATTCACTAACGCTTCTGCTATACGGTCTACAAGGGTACGTAGATCACACATCCCCTCTCTTAGATGGACATCACCATGATAGGTCTTCGTGCGCGTAGGAAATTTTTTGTTTCCCATGCGACGTTCCCCAACACATTCAACACATATACGTATCCGGTCTGTGACTTAGAGTCATCCGGATCTGTGTCGAAGCTAGCGTCGACGTAACGCTTTACGACAAGCTCTTCGTCACCTCCATAAACGAGAAACATTTCCTTAGTCCTTTTCAGGTACTTCAGGATATTCTTGACCGCTGTCCAGTGTTCCATACCGGGATCATTTTGGTACCTCCCTACCAAACTTATGGCAAGGTTTATATCAGGTTTGGTACACAGCATGGCATACATTAGAGAGCCCATGGCTGAAGCATAGGGGACAGAAGTCATCTTCTCTCTATCTGCTGCCGTGGTCGGCGACCGAGTCTTACTCAATCTCATACCTTGCAAAACTGGCAAGAACCCTTTCTTTGAGTTTTCCATATTGAACTTCTTCAATATCTTGTCAAGGTATGTACTTTGTGAAAGACCTATGAGGCGTCTTGATCTATCTCTATAGATCTTGATGCCTAATATGTACGCAGCTTCTCCAAGGTCCTTCATTGAAAAACTCTTGTTCAAATAGGCCTTTATGCTCTCCAACATCTCTATATTATTCCCCATCAATAATATGTCATCCACATACAGTATGAGGAAAGCTACAGAGCTCCCACTCACTTTCTTGTACAGACAGGCTTCTCCATAAACCTGTATGAACCCAAATGCTTTAATCACCTCATTAAAGCGAATGTTCCAACTTCGAGATGCTTGCACCAGCCCATAGATGGAGCTCTGGAGCTTGCACACTTTGTTAGCACCCTTAGGGTCGACAAAACCTTCTGGTTGCATCATATACAACTCTTCCTTAAGGTTCCCGTTAAGGAACGCTGTTTTGACATCCATTTGCCAAATTTCATAATCATAAAAGGCGGCAATTGCTAACATGATTCGGACTGATTTTAGCTTTGCTACGGGAGAGAAAGTCTCTTCGTAGTCAACTCCTTGAATTTGTCGAAAACCCTTTGTGACAAGTCGAGCTTTGTAAACGGTTACATTACCGTTTGCATCAGTCTTCTTCTTGAAGATCCATTTATTTTCTATGGCTCGCCGGTCATCGGGCAAGTCCACCAAAGTCCATACTTTGTTCTCATACATGGATCCTATCTCATATTTCATAGCCTCAAGCCATTTGTTGGAATCCGGGCCCGCCATTGCTTCTTCATAGTTTGAAGGTTCACCGTTGTCTAACAACATGATTTCCATCACAGGGTTGCCGTACCACTCTGGTGCGGAGCGTGCCCTTGTGGACCTTCGCGGTTCAGTAGTAACTTGATCCGAAGCTTCATGATCATCATCATTAACTTCCTCTTCAGTTGGTGTAGGCGCCACAGGAACAACTTCCCGCGCTGCGCTAGTATCCTGTTCGAGAGGGGGTGTAATTACTTCATCAAGTTCTACCTTCCTCCCACTTACTTCTTTCGAGAGAAACTCTTTCTCTAGAAAGGATCCGTTCTTGGCAACAAAGGTCTTACCTTCGGATCTAAGATAGAAGGTATACCCAATAGTTTCCTTAGGGTATCCTATGAATACGCATTTCTTCGCTTTGGGTTCGACCTTTTCTGGTTGAAGTTTCTTCACATAAGCATCGCAGCCCCAAACTTTAAGAAACGACAACTTAGGTTTCTTGCCAAACCATAGTTCATACGGTGTCGTCTCAACGGATTTAGACGGTGCCCTATTTAAAGTGAATGCTGCAGTTTCTAATGCGTATCCCCAAAATGATAGCGGTAAGTCGGTAAGAGACATCATAGATCGTACCATATCTAATAAAGTGCGATTACGACGTTCAGACACTCCGTTGCGTTGCGGTGTGCCACGCGGCGTCAGTTGTGAAACGATTCCACACTTCCTTAGGTGTGTGCCAAACTCGTGACTCAAATATTCTCCTCCACGATCAGATCGTAGACACTTAATTTTTTTGTCACGTTGATTCTCGACCTCACTCTGAAATTCCTTGAACTTTTCAAATGTCTCAGATTTGTGCTTCATCAAGTAGATATACCCATACCTACTCAAATCATCGGTGAGAGTGAGAACATAACGATAGCCACCGCGAGCTTCAATGGTCATTGGACCACACACATCAGTATGTATTATTTCCAATAAGTCGGTTGCTCTCTCCATTATTCCTGAGAATGGAGTTTTAGTCATCTTGCCCATGAGGCACGGTTCGCATGTGTCAAATGATTCAAAGTCAAGAGACTCTAATAGTCCATCAGTATGGAGCTTCTTCATGCGCTTAACGCCGATATGACCAAGGCGGCAGTGCCACAAGTATGTGGGACTATCATTATCAACTTTACATCTTTTGGTACTCACACTATGAATATGTGTAACATCACGATCGATATTCATCAAGAATAAACCATTCATCAGCGGAGCATGACCCTAAAACATATCACTCATATAAATAGAACAACCATTATTCTCTGACTTAAATGAGTAGCCGTCTCGCATTAAGAAAGACCCTGATGCAATGTTCATGCTTAAAGCTGGTACTAAATAACAATTATTAAGGTTTAAGACTAATCCTGACGGTAGATGTAGAGGTAGCGTGCCGACGGCGATCGCATCGACCTTCGAACCATTCCCGACGCGCGTCGTCACCTCGTCCTTGGCCAGTCTCCGCTTACTCCGTAGTTCCTACTTTGAGTTGCAAATGTGAGCAACAACACCGGTACCAAATACCCAGGAGCCACTACGAGCGCTGGTAAGGTACACATCAATAACATGTATATCACATATACCTTTAACGTTGCCGGCCTTCTTGTCCGCTAAGTATTTGGGGCAGTTCCGCTTCTAGTGACCCTTTCCCTTGCAATAGAAGCACTCAGTCTCAAGCTTGGGTCCATTCTTTTTCTTCTTCCTGGCATCTGTCTTACCGGGCGCGGCAACAGCTTTGCCGTCTTTCTTGAAGTTCTTCTTACCCTTGCCTTTCTTGAAACTAGTGGTCTTGTTGACCATCAACACTTGATGCTCTTTCTTGATTTCTACTTCTGCAGACTTGAGCATCGAGTACAACTCGGGAATGGTCTTTTCCATCCCTTGCATGTTGCAGTTAAGCACAAAGCCTTTGTAGCTTGGTGGGAGAGACTGGAGGATTCTGTCAATTATAGCATCATCCGGAAGTTTGACTCCAAGTGAAGTCAGACGACCGTGTAACCCAGACATTTTGAGTATGTGCTCACTGACAGAACTGTTCTCCTCCATCTTACAGCTAAAGAACTTGTCGGAGACTTCATATCTCTCGACACGGGCATGAGCTTGAAAAACTAGCTTCAGCTCCTGGAACATCTCATATGCCCCGTGTTGCTTAAAACGCCTTTGGAGCCCCGTTTCTAAACTGTATAACATGCCACACCTAACCAGAGAGTAGTCATCACTTCGTGTTTGCCAGACGTTCAGAATGTCCTGGGCTGCTGCGGGAGTGGGAGGGTCACCTAGCGGCGCATCAAGGACATAAGCTTTTTTAGCTGCTTCAAGGATGAGCTTCAAGTTGCGAACCCAGTCCACATAGTTGCTACCATCATCTTTCAGCTTGTTTTTCTCTAGGAATGCGTTGAAACTGAGGTTGACGTTGGCCATCTACAATATTTACAAAGACAACTTTTAGACTAAGTTCATGACAATTAAGTTCATTTAATCAAATTAAGTATGAACTCCCACTTAAATCGACATCCCTCTAGCCATCTAAGTGATACATGATCCATGTTGACTAACCCGTGTCCGATCATCACGTGAGACGGACTAGTCACCATGGTGAGCAACTTCATGCTGATCGTATTCAACCATACGACTCATGTTCGACCTTTGAGTCTCTTGTATTCGAGGTCATGTCTGTACATGCTAAGCTTGTCGAGTCAACTTAGGTGTTTCACGTGTGTAATTTTGGCTTACACTCGTTGTATGCGAACGTTAGAATCTATCACACCCAATCATCACGTGGTGCTTCGAGACAACAAACCTTCGCAACGGTGCACACTTAGGGGAATACGTTCTCGAAATTTTGAGAGGGATCATCTTATTATGCTACCGTCGTTCTAAGCAATAAGATGTAAAACATGATAAACATCACAATGCAATCATATAGTGACATGATATGGCCATTATCATCTTTGCTCTTTCGATCTCCATCTTCAGGCATCGCATGATCATCATCGTCACCGGCGTGACACCATGATCTCCATCATCGTGTCTCCGCGAAGTCGTCATGCCAACTACTACTATCACTACTACTATAGCTAACCGTTAGCAATGAAGTAAAAGTAGTAAGCACATGGCGTTGCATCTCATACAATAAATTAAGACAACTCCTATGGCTCCTGCCGGTTGTCATACTCTTCGACATGCAAGTCGTGAAACCTATTACGATAACATGATCATCTCATACATCATACATGCAACATCACAACTTTGGCCATATCACATCACATGTCAAGCCCTGCAAAAACAAGTTAGACGTCCTCTAATTGTTGTTGCAAGTTTTACGTGGCTGATTTGGGTTTCTAGCAAGAACGCCTTCTTACCTACGTGACAGCCACAACGATGATATGCCAAAGCTATTCACCCTTCATAAGGACCCTTTTCATCAAATCCAATCCGACTAGAGTAGGAGAGACAGACACCCGCTAGCCACCTTTATGCACGGTGTGCATGTCTGTCGGTGGAACCAATCTCACGTAAGCGTACGTGTAAAGTCGGTCCGGGCCGCTTCATCCCACAATACCGCCGGAAAAGAATAAGACTAGTAGCGGCAAGAAAATTGACACATCATCGCCCACAACTTTTGTGTTCCACTCGTGCATAGAATCTACGCATAGAAAACCTGGCTCGGATGCCACTGTTGGGTAACGTAGCATAAATTCAAAATTTTCCTACGCATATTCAGATCTTCCTATGGAGAGACCAGCAACGAGGGAGGGGTAAGAGCATCTTCATACCTTTTAAGATCGCTAAGCGGAAACGTTGCTAGAACGCGGTTGATGGAGTCGTACTCGCAGCGATTCCGATCTAGTGCCGAACTACGACACCTCCGCGTTCAACACACGTGCAACCCGGTGACGTCTCCCGCGCCTTGATCCAGCAAGGAGGAGGAAGAGGTTGGGGACTAAATCCAGCAGCACGACGGCGTGGTGTCGATGGAGAGACGAGGTCTCCCGGCAGGGCTTCGCCAAGCACCGGCAGAGAGGAGGAGGAAGAAGGGCAGGGGTGCGCCGAGGGAGAGGCAAAAGTCTGATCTCCAATGGCCAAAAGTGCCCACTATATATAGGGGAAGGGAGGGGCTGCGCCCCCTTGAGGGTTTCCCTCTCCTGGGGGGGGGGGCAGCCCTAGATGGGGCTGGTGCGGTGGCCAAGGGGGGGAAGGAGGGGTGTGGCGCACCCCTGGTGGGCCTTAGGCCCACCTGGCTTAGGGTTTGCCCCCCTTCCCTCTCCCCTGCGCATTGGGCTGAGTGGGGAGGCGCACCATCCCACCTAGGGGCTGGTTCCCTCCCCCACTTGTCCCACCTTACCTCCCGGGGTCGTTGCCCCCCTTCGGTGGACCCTTGGGGCCACCTTCGGTGGTCCCGGTACGTTACCGGTGATGCCCGAAACACTTCCGGTGTCCGAAACCATCCGTCCTATATATCAATCTTTACCTCCGGACCATTCCAGAGCTCCTCGTGACGTCCGGGTTCTCATCTGGGACTCCGAACAGCTTTCGATAACCTCGTATAACAATTCCCTATAACCCTAGCGTCACCGAACCTTAAGTGTGTAGACCCTACGGGTTCGGGAGACAGGCACACATGACCGAGACACCTCTCTGGTCAATAATCATCAGCGGGGTCTGGATACCCATGGTGGCTCCCACTTGCTCCACGATGATCTCATCGGATGAACCACGATGTCAAGGATTCAATCAATCCCGTATACGATCCCCTTTGTCCGTCGGTATAGAACTTGCCCGAGATTCGATCGTCGGTATACCTATACCTTGTTCAATCTCGTTACCGGTAAGTATCTTTACTTGTTCCGTAGCACGTCATCGTGTGACTAACTCCTTAGTCACATTGAGCTCATGATGATGTTCTACCGAGTGGGCCCAGATATACCTCTCCGTCACACGGAGTGACAAATCCCGATCTCGATTCGTACCAACCCAACAGACACTTTCAGAGGTACCCGTAGTGCACCTTTATAGTCACCCAATTACGTTTTGATGTTTGATACACCCAAAGCACTCCTACGGTATCTGGGAGTTGCACAATCTCAGGGTCGAAGGAAAAGATACTTGACATTAGAAAAGCTTTAGCATACGAACAATACGATCTAGTGCTATGCTTAGGATTGGGTCTTGTCCATCACATCATTCTCCCAATGATGTGATCCCGTTATCAATGACATCTAATGCCCATGATCAGGAAACCATGATCATCTATTGACTAACGAGCTAGCCAACTAGAGGCTTGCTAGGGACACATTGTGATCTATGTATTCACACATGTATTACTGTTTCCTGTTAATACAACTATAGCATGAACAATAGACGATTGTCATGAACAAGGAAATATGATAATAACCATTTTATTATTGCCTCTAGGGCATATTTCCAACACCTTCTTCTTTAAGATTCCCTTTATCATCCTGCAATAGACTAATCCTGCCTCGTGGGGGCGTAGGACGACTATTTTAATTTGTGGAACCCTTGAAGTTTGTAATAACTATTTGTGATTCGTGAGTTTCCTCTTTGTGCTTGGTTTTTCTCTTGCTTGTGAGGATGAGATGGCGTGTGCAGGTCCGTCTCGCCAGTGAGATCTCGGTCATTCCGTCCCAGCGATGCTACGGGAACAGACATCAACACAGATGACATGACGAATTCCTCCACGAAATGTTCAAGGAAAAATTCGACGAGCATGTGGTACTTGGGGTGGCGAAACACCAAACTGGCAGTTACATAAATTGGGTCGCACCCTTATCTACCTATTTGCGAAGATTCCATGAGATGGCGAGACACCAAGGACCTTTGTGAGGTGACGTGCGCGGGAGATGGCCTGGGAGACAGAGCTTGATCACTTGGATTTACCAACTCTATAGGGATGGACCCGGGCACAGACGCCGTGTCTAGCCCCCAGTCATGGGATGGCTGAGAGAAGAACCAGGTTTAGGCAAGTGCACGGGAATTTTAGGTGGTGTTGAGACATCAAACACAAGGTTTAGGTGAACAACATAAACTCAATGAAAAGATAATCAGGTTTGCTATACAACCAAAAAAGTGAGGATCCTGCAAGGACGAGACCTTGCTAGCTCAAGGATAACGCAACCCGGTGGGCGTGCCCAATACTAACAACCAAAAGGTCACCTGGTAATTATGCCGCAGTTGAGGTATCAGGCTTCTTGGCAAAGGAGATTGCGGAGGCTCACCGCTCAGAGACCGGTCATCCCCTGAGGTCTTGAGGGCTAGCAAGGACCCAATGGCTCGCGGGACGCCGTCGTGAGCCGCGCCGGCATTCTTGATGCCGAAGGGCATATAGACGTAGCTGGTGACAGCGTCCCTGCTCAAGACGACGCGTGATGTCCGGAAGGGGTACCGGGAGTCGTCCCCGTTAAGGCTCGTGATGTCGACGCACGTGCGCACCTTGTTGTTCCTCTTGAGGGCGGCGACCAATTTGGTGGGGCATCGCCCACAGCGCTCATTGTGCATGGCTCGCACCTCCCGCAGCTTGTTAATCTCTTGGGCGATGAACTCTTGTGCCCCTGGCGTACGGCGTCGTACTTCTTGCTTGCAGGGGCGCGCGCGGAAGCACGCCTCCAAGTGGTGCCCAAACACCTCCCTCATCACGGTGGTCAGGTCGGATGCTTTCCAAACAGAAGCCCCCGAGCCTAGCTTGAGGGAGGCGTCAAGCAGACCTTCCAATGCTGGGGGAGACAATCGCTGGCAGCGGGCGCGGGGCTCGCATCGCCAACATTGGATGGTGCATTTCTTGCCTCAACGGGCTTGGGACAGGTAGCGACTCCTTCTTTCTTGGGGGCACAACTTTGCAGGGTCCAACATCTCCCTCGCCATCCAAATGCTCGGTCGCGACAGCTTTATAGGCGTGCTCGAGAGAATGGGATGCATCCTTGTTGTCATGGGCAATGGTGATGACGCCGCTGCAGCCAGGCGTCTTGAGGACGTTGTAGCCATGGTGGGTCGCTGCCATGAACTTGGCTAGGACCGAGTATCCCAATATTGCATTGTATGATAGGCCGATGTGCACTATGTAGAAGTCAATGAGCTCGGTGTGGTAGTTGTTGCGTGTGCCGAAGGTGACAGGGCGGCAGAGTTGCCCCAGAGGAATAGTGGAACTATCGGTCACCCCTGAAAATGGCGTAGTAGGCATCAAATGGTAGTAAGGCACCTGGAGTGTCTCAAAGGTCTTGACAGAGAGCACATTGAGGCTGGCGCCTCTATCGATGAGGGTCTTGGTGATCGAGACATTGCTGATGGTGGGGGTGAACATCATGGGAAGCACGCCCCCGACGGAGGTGGACTTGAGCCCATCTTTGGAATCATAAGTGATGGCGTACTCCGATCACTTGAGAGGCCACGTGGCCTCTATCCTAGGGAGGGCGACATTTACCTCACGGGAAAATTGCTTGAACAAGCGATATGACACGGGCGCGTGTGCTCCACCGAGGATGCAAGCTACCGCACGGGGCTCCAGATATCCCCGACCTCCTCAACGCGCTGATTGTTATCATTCCCCCTAGGAGGTGGCGTGAGAGGTGGAAGGGCTTTCCTGTCGTAAGGACGCGCCTCGCAAGGCCGACCGTGCCTGTCCTTGCGAGGGTTGTCATTGCGGTTGTCTGATACTTCTCAAACATATCTACAATTTTTTAGTGTTCCATGAAAGCACAATTGCTCCCTAATTTGGTTTTGATAATTGATAACAACATATGCATCATTGGACTAATGATCTTATTCAAGTATATTTCAGAAAAGTTCAAAGATGCCTTGGCTATAGGATTGTGAGGAGAAGCCCCTTTATGCAAGGATAGGAATAGGATTGGCTCAAGTTTCAACCAAGAAGACTACATTTTACATTTGTGAGAAATCACTTTGAGTCCATAGGAAAGCCAATACTATTAAAAGGGGGTGAGGTATTATGATGAATTGGTTGCTCAAGTGCTTAGAGGTAGCCACCAAAAATATTCACTCATTCTCCCACAAAATATCTTTGTCAAAAGATATATCAGCAAAATCGGTGCCACCAACTATTTCCACTCGACCCTACCAATTTTCCACCACACAGATCCTATGCCAAACCTACCATCTCGGTACCACCAACTTTCACATCGGTGCCACCGAGATTCAGTGACCAACTTTCTTTTGAGAAGATTCCAAGAATTAGAATTTTCGAGTTTGAAATTAGTCTCCCCGAGATTTGGAAACTGGTATAGGTCATCGTATCGGTACCGCCGAGATTTTGATATATGTCTCTGCGAGAATTCAAAAGTTGCCACATTTAGTGCAACTTGGTACCACGGAGATTCATTTCGGTGTCATCTAGTTGGGCAATAATGTTGTAACGGTTGGATTTTGGGAGATGCCTATATATACCCCATCCACCTCTTCTCATTCGAAGAGGAAGCACTCAGAACACACACACACACACACATTTGCCAGATCCATTTTTGTGAGAGAGAACCACCTACTCATGTGTTGAGATCAAGATATTCCAATCCAACCATTTGAAACTTGATCTCTAGCCTCCCCAAGTTGCATTCCACAAGATCAATCTCTCCTACCCATGCCAAATCTGTGAGAGAGTGATTGAGTGTTGATGAGACTAACTTTTGAAGCACAAGAGCAAGGAGTTCATTGTTCTACCGCATTTATTACCTTTTGGAGGGTGGTGCCTCCTACATTGTTTAGGTGTCGCTTGGGAGCCTCCTACTTCGTGTTGTGGAGTTGAACCAAGAAATTTGTAAGGACAAGGAGAAAACCTACTTCGTGAATATCTACCGTGAGTGAGACAAGTCGTGTGTGGAAGGAAGCCATGGTGGAATAGACAAGGCCGCTTCTTCATGGACCCCTTGTGGGTGTAGCCCTCAGTGGACTCTCGCAACCATTACCCACCGTGGGTTGAAGTCTCCACTAACATGGACGTACGATAGCACCACCTATCGGAACCATGCCAAAAATTGCCGTGTCTACCTTTGCATTTGATCTTCCTATCTTACCCTCTACATTACATTTGCATGTCATTACTTTTCGCTGCTATACTCTTAGATGTGCATGTGTAGGGTGAACTTGACTAGTCATAATTTCTAAAACTGGCCCACAACTAAAATTGGGAAAGGCTAAGTTGTTATCTTGTCAAGTAGTCTAATCACCCCCCTCTAGACATACTTTCGATCCTCCAAGTGGTATCAAAGCTTTAGTCTCCATTGCGTTGATTCCACAACCTAGGAGAGTATGGCGTCTAGTGAGGAAAATTATCACCGTAGAGGTCCATATTTTGATGGTACAAACTTTGCTAGTTGGAAGCATAAGATGAAAATGCATATTCTTGGCCATAATCCTGCCATTTGGGCCGTTGTTCATGTTGGTGTGCAAGGTGATTTATTTGGAGAAGGAAGAGGACTAGATCGTGATGTGACAGCAGATGAATAGAAGATGTTGCAACAGAATGCTCAAGCATGTGATATCCTGTTCAACTGCTTGCGCCCCGAAGAATTCAACAAAATCAGCCTCCTTGAGAATGCAATGGAAATTTGGGATACTTTGATTCATATGCACGAAGGTACTGATTATGTCAGGGAATCTAAGTTGGATGTGCTTCAAAGTTAGCTTGAAAAGTTAAAGATGAAGGATGGTGAAGGAGTCGGTGAGATGTACTCTAGGCTAGCTCTCATTAGAAATGAGATTGTCGGCTTAGGAAGTGAAGAGATGACCGACAAATTCATCATCAACAAGATATTTAGAGCCTTGGATGGAAGATATGACACCGTGTGCACATTATTTCAAATGATGCCAAACTACAAGGATCTCGAGCCAACTGAAGTCATTGGAAGGATTGTTTCTCATGAAATGTCACTGAAGGACAAATATGAGTTGCACAACAAGTCAAGCGGTGCTTACAAAGCTTCAAGTGATACTCCCGCTACTTCAAAGGACAACCTTATTATCAATGAAGAGATCCACCTCATGGTCAGAAAATTCAACAAGTTCTACAAGAGTAGAGGCAAAGAGAGAAGCTCAAGTTCAAGATATGATGAGAAACATTCGTCTAGTCATGATCGAAACTGCTACAAGTGTGGAAAGCCCGGACACTATTCCAATGAGTGCTCGGCTCCCCACAAAAGAAGAGAAGAGTCACCTAGAAGACGAAGCTCAAGAGATGTGTCACCACACAGAGAGAGAAGGAGCAGAGAAGATCATTATGAACGAAGACACTCTAGGAGAGAAAAGGAATCGGAGAAGAAGGACAAGTACACCAAGAGCAGCTCAAGAAGAAGACATCAAGCTCACGTTGGTGAATGGGTTTCCGGCTCTGAGTCTGACAACCAATATGAGAGAAGCTACCACTCCAACTCCGAGTATAGTCAATATGAAGGTGTTGCTGGTCTTGCACTCGTTTCCTCAAACTCCTATGACTTATTTGATTCACCAAATGAAGGGATCAGAAACTGCTTCATGGCAAAAGTCCCGAAGGTATCACACCCCGAGTACTTTGAGTTTGATAGTGATGAGGATGACTTGTTAGGATAAGATGACTTGTGATGACCCACAAGTATAGGGGATCAATCATAGTCCTTTTGATAAGTAAGAGTGTCGAACCCAACGAGGAGCAGAAGGATCTGACAAGTGGTTTTCAGCAAGGTAAAATCTGCAGGCACTGAAATTGTCGGTAACAAGAGATTGTGTGGTGAGATGATTCGTAGCAAGCAACAAGTAACAAAAGTAGCAACGGTGCAGCAAAGTGGCCCAATCACTTTTGTAGCAAGGAACATGCCTGAACAAAGTCTTATAGGAGGATAAACGCTCCCGAGGACACACGGGAATTTCTGTCATGCTAGTTTCATCATGTTTATATGATTCGCGTTCGTTACTTTGATAGTTTGATATGTGGGTGGACCGGCGCTTGGGTACTGCCCTTACTTGGACAAGCATCCCACTTATGATTAACCCCTCTCGCAAGCATCCACAACTACGAAAGAATATCTAAGACAAAGTCTAACCATAGCATTAAACTAGTGGATCCAAATCAGCCCCTTACGAAGTAACACATAAACTAGGGTTTAAGCTTGTGTCACTCTAGCAACCCATCATCTACTTACTACTTCCCAATGCCTTCCTCTAGGCCCAAATAATGGTGAAGTGTTATGTAGTCGACGTTCACGTAACACCACTAGAGGAAAAATAAGATACAACATATCAAATTACCGAACGAATACCAAATTCACATGACTACTATTAGCATGACTTATCCCATGTCCTCAGGAACAAAAGTAACTACTCACAAAGCATAATCATATTCATGACCAGAGAGGTAATGAGTAGCATCAAGGATCTGAACATCAACTCTTCCACCAAGTAATCCAACTAGCATCAACTACAAAGAGTAATCAACACTACTAGCAACCTTACAAGTACCAATCGGAGTCGCGAGATGGAGATTGGTTACAAGTGATGAACTAGGGTTTGTAGATGAGATGGTGCTGATGAAGATGTTGATGGTGACGAGTCCCCTCCGATGAGAGGAGTGTTGGTGATGACGATGGCGACGATTTCCCCCTCCGTGAGGGAAGTTTCCCCGGCAGGATCGTCCTGCCGGAGCTCTAGATTGGTTCTGCTCAAGTTCCGCCTCGTGGAGGCGGTGAATCCAAGAAAAAGCACCTCCCTGATTTTTTCCAGACGAAACCCTTCATATAGCAGAAGAGGGGGGCAAGTGGGCCAGCAGGCTGCCCACAAGCCCTCATGGCGCGGCCACCTACACGCCCCCTCTAGCACTTCTTCGGTCCAATATTTTTTATAAATCAGAAAAAAAAATCCTCGTTGATTTTTACGGCGTTTGGAGTTGTGCAGAATAGGTATCTCAACTTTGCTCCACTTTCAGGCTAGTATTCCAGTTGCCGGCATTCTCCCTCTTCATGTAGACCTTGCAAAATAAGAGAGAAAAGGCATAAGAATTGTACCTTGAAGTGAAATAATAGCCAAAGAAGCGATAAATATCAACATGAAAACATGATGCAAAATGGACATATCAACTTGCTCTTTGATAAGTCTAGTGATAACATTGAAAATGAACTTGAAAATAATCATGCTAGTCAAGAGAAGTCATATGATCATGATAAGAAAGAGATTGAACGACTAACTAAAGCGTTAAACACTCTTAAGTTAGCTCATCAAACTACTCTAGAAGATCATAGAGAGCTTGCAAGAACTCATGAGAAGCTACGCTTTGAGAAGCTAAATTTAGAGCAAGAGCATGAGTTTCTAAAAGCATTCAATGATGATCTTCGAATGAAGAGTTCATCTTATCTTGCTAAATGATTGCTCTTGTCTACTTTTGTTCCACAAGTTAAACCTAAGAACACTAGTAACAAAGGCAAGAAAGTTTCTTCATCTAGTAACAACAATGCTAAAGTTAGATCAAATGATGTTGTTGATAGTAGCTCTCTTGATTCCACTAATGATTCTCTTAGCCATGTTACACTTGAGAAAGAAAACAGTTTATTGAAAGTAATTATAGAGAGAGGTGTCTTCAAGAGTCTTGTCGGAAGTAAGCAATTCGAGGAAATTGTGTGCAAGCAAGGAGGACATCAGAAGAAGCAAGGTGTTGGCTACTTCAATGCCAATGGAGATGTTTGGGAAGAAGGTCCATATCCAATTCCCAAGTTTGTTCCTCAAGAGGAGAAGTATGATCCTACTCCTGCCATGGGAACAAGCTTTCAAGATTACCTTCGACCACAAGACTACAAGGGAAAGGGAAAGCTTCAAGAGGAGATTGACTTATTTGAGGAAGAGCCCCAAGCCAAGGTCGGGTGGATTCCCAAGGACACCACTAGCACTACCGCATCTAGTGCCACCACAACTCCAAGGATCCCCATCAAGTTGATGTGCGTCCCCAAGAGGAAGAACTAGAAAGTTCTTGAGGGGTGACTCCGCCAATGAAATTCACTCTTATTCATTTTGGCAAGAACTATGTGAAATCAACTCCAACCATATGCATTAGTTCAAGGAGTCACACATTCCCTCAAAGGTAAACAAGGGATAAGGTAATTAATGCATATTTGGACATCACCTATCATGTATTTCATTCTATATCCATATATGTTCTTGCATATGTTCCTCGTGCTTTGGAACTAACTCATGTAGGTGAGAAGATTAAGAAACAACAAGGATTGCTCCCAACTCAAGATGATCTTCATAAAAAATGAGCATCCACCACTACTACGCCTACTTGAAGTCTTCTACAACAAAACCCAAGGTTAGTTTATCCCTCTTAGGGGGAATGTCACATCTAGGGGGTGGTTTCCTTTAAGACTTGAGTATAAGTGTCTCCAAATGATGTGAATACATTAATGCTTTACGTAAAAGTGGTAACCCCACTTGTGTTTAATCGATGAGTATGACCTATGATCAAGTAATCTTACTTGGCTCCTATGTCAATATACTCATATATAGATGACTTCATCATCGCCAAAGTGCTTTATAGATGCTAGAATGTGTGTGCATGTTCACCATGTTTTATTTGACATGTTATTGTGTGAGCATGTTGGTATGCATATTTTGTTCGTTCGAGGATATCCAATTGTTGTTATTTGGATTTCTATTTCATTGGCCAATTGGATATACAAGAATGCCTAAGTACATATCTCTAGCTATCTATGATTTCCTGTCTCAAATTCTATCATGCTACATCACAAAATTTGAGCAATCATTTTAGGAACAGTCTGTGCGAGGATCACTCAGAGATCCGCCTCGACAAGGGATGAAATCCAAAACCTCCCAAAGTGCATCTCGATGTGACCAACCTCAAACTCTCGGTCCCACCAAAGCCTAGGGTTGATTGGATTTTCCTATTTCGGTACCACCGAGTTCTTCTTTTCGGCCTCACTGAGTTTCTTTGTCAGCTGACAGTTAAGGAACTTGGTGGCACCGAAAACTCCATCTCGGTGTCACCGACAACCAGGGGGTATAAATATCCCGTGGACCCGATGCTTGGAACAACTCTTCAAACGTCGCCTCCCGCACCTCCTCGCTGTTGCACCCTAGTCCCCTGGACTTCGCCTTGATTCTCCTATGCGCCCTTGCCATCGGAGTCTTCACCGTCGACGGGAATCTTCACCGTCATCTCCACCGTAGAGGATTCACCACCAAGTTAGGGTATGAATCCGGCCCCTCTTTGCGCTCCCAATGCTAATTCTTGCACAAATAGGCCTTGATGATTTCTGTCCACTTCTCCACTCATCCTATCAAGAAGAAAGTTCTTGTAGTTTAGAGAACAATTGAAATTTTAGGGTTAGTAGTCCGCAAAATTGAATCTCGGTGTCACCGATTCATAAAAGTCGGTCTTACCAATTTGGGTTTAGGGTTACTGAGAACGTTCTCACTAAAACCGAGTTCTCCTTTTTGGTGAAACCAAAAAGGGTGCCAAGTTTATGTTAATGAGAACGCCAGTCTCGGTGACTCCGATTTTTTTGACTCAGTGGAACCGAAATCCCCTTTTGCTGAATATTAAACCTAATTTTTTAGAGTTCAAACTTTTCAAAACTTTTGATTTTTGTGATGCTCATCCCTTCCATCTCTTCTATATCTTTTCAAAGGGTCTGCTTGTTTGCTTGTCTACTTGGCTGATTCATAGATGCCAGGATCACAGGATAGTCAGAACAACTTCAGTGAGACCAGTGCTGACATGGACTTAGGCACTAGGCCTAAGAGGACACCTTCTCACCCAGGAACACCTAGCTCCCATGGCTTGCCCAAGGCAGCTACCAGGTCTAGAAGGAAGATCAATTCTGATGAAGAGGATGTTGACTTTATCCCAGAGGAATCTGTTCCCACAAGTAGAAAGAGAAGACAACAGTCAGGAAGACTGTGAGGAAGGAATATGTGAGACATGTTGACATTAAAGCTCTAGAAGCTAGGCTTGCAAACAAGACAGGTCTGAAGGGAGTCACAAACACAATTGTCCATGCTGTTGGTAGGCAAGCCTCAATGTATGAAGACAGAGCAGAAGCTGCTAATGATGAGGAGGAAGAAAATCGAGCTCAGGCCCCTCCTCCAAAGAAGAAGAAGCTGATGGATGATGCTATGCCTAAGAAGACTACCCCCAAGCCTTCAACAACTAAGGCTAAGAAGTTTGTAGCTCCCAAAAGGACTACAAAGGACATTCCTGCAGGTGAGAAGAACAAAGGCTCTGCATCGAGAGAATTTGCTGCACAGGGAGAAGAGGATGCCTGTGTGCTAATGAAGCTGAGAGGTCATGTGCCATCTCACGATGCTACTCATCCAGCTGCCGAGGACATGAAAAAGAGGAGTGATCAAGGACTAAGGAACTGGAGATCAATTGATCCATATGCTGCGAGAAGGAGAACTTCCGCTGATCCATGTTTTCACACAAAGGTGCAACAAGATTTCTATGAGGCTGTGTTGCTTGATAAGAGTCCTGTAGTCAGCGACATGAGATATGTCGATTGGGAATATATCAAGGCCAATGAACATTGTTTTCTTCTTGTGAGAGAAAACTTCAGGCTAGTTGATATTGAATATTTTGTTGGCAGAGAGAAGACTGCATGGAATGATGAGATGATCATGCAATTCTATTCCACCGCTCATTTCTATTCTAATGGAGGGATTGTATGGATGAGTGAAGGTCACCGATATGAGTCTACAATTGATGAATGTGTCACTATCATTGGTGCTCCAAAGGCACAAGAAGGAGATTTGGGCATGTATTCAGAATCCAAGATGAACCACGACTCCATGGCCAACATGTACAAGCCAGTGCCCCATAAGTATGTGCACACGCACAAGTTTGGATCTGTCTACTTTTTGCAAGAAGGAATACCCACTACAAACACCATTATGAGATACACCCTGATGCCCAAATCACGAGATGATATGATGATTAGAGGTTATTCCATCAACATGCTGAATCATTTAGACACCCACACCCGATTCAGAGTGATGGACTTGATAGTTGAGACTGTTAGGAGGACTGCTACAGATCAGAAGAGATCTTGTGGATATGCTCAATATATTCAGATGTTCATCAATGCCAAGATTGGCAAGAATGCATATCCGCTTGATCGTCCCCGCCTGCCACTTCAGCCAGAGTTTGAAGACAATGATGTTGGGATGGAATCAAGCTATCCTAGATCAGCTATTGCTCGCGAGGCAACAGAGGCAGAGGCTGCTAGGAATGCTCCAGCTCCAACCCCACAACTCAGAACCAGAGACAAGCATATGTCATTCTTGGTCAGCACCGTCCAAGGGATGGAGAAGAAAATTTCTGATATCTTGCTGAACCAGAAGAGCCTTGAGAGGACCGTGGAGACAAAATTCCATGACTTGGATGTTAATGTAATGAAGTTAACTACCACTATCGAGCAACTCCAGCATGAAGTTGATTCAATGCATATATCCTGCTGCAGCGGTGATGATGAAGAGTCGCCTCTTCCTACTACTACTCAGTTCATGACCCAAACCAGGTCAGTAGCTGTGCTAGTTCCGGAAGAAAGACCATCTTCATCAACTCCAGCTTCAACACCTTTAGCTCCTGCTCCGGCACCTCTAGTGTCTACACCTTCACCTCTAGGGACATCTACAGAAGCCTTCGTCGACGCTCTTCTATCCACTCCATCATCAACTACCGGAGGAGATCGAGCCCAGGGAGACGATTAGTTCTAGACCTTTGAATTTTTTGGTAACTTGTTGCCAAAGGGGAGAAGTGTATAGATCAAATAGGCTTCGAGAGGGAGAGCTTTGCTTTTATTTGCTCTCATTTGGTTTTTCAAAACTTTTGGTCTTTTGGATGACTTTTTCCATTTGGGAGAAGTATTTGATCATATACTTTGTTTGATGGTACCATGTTATTACCTTTGAGCTATATACATGATTGTCATTCACTTTCTTGTTTGGTGTTATGTGCGTTACTATTCATTCATATCATTCATGTGTACCACCAAGTTGTATGTGACATGGAAGAGTGACCCATGATCCTAATCGATTGTGCATTTGCATTCAAATGCAAGTTTAAAATAATGCACAAATTTAGGGGGAGCTCCTGCTTTTCACATACTTCTCAAAGCGTCAATGCTAATCATTGATTATATCTTTTGTCGAAGCTTTGATCTATATGTTGTCATCAATTACCAAAAGGGGCGAGATTGAAAGCACAATTTCTCCCTAAGGTGGTTTTGATCATTGATCGCAACATATGCATCATCGGACTGATGATCTTATTCAAGTATATTTCAAAAAAGTTCAAAGCTACCTTGGCTATAGGATTGTGAGGAGAAGCCCCTCGATGCAAGGATAGGAATAGGATTGGCTCAAGCTTCAAGCAAGAAGCCTCTACATTTTACATTTGTGAGAAATTACTTTGAGTCCATAGGAAAGCCAATACTATTAAAAGGGGGTGAGTTATTATGTTGAATTGGTTTCTCAAGTGCTTAGAGGTAGCCACCAGAAATACTTTGCTTTTCTCCCACAGATATCTCTGTCCAAAGCCATATCAGCAAAATCGGTGTCACCAACTACTTCCACTCAACCCTACCAATTTTCCACGAGAGAGATCCTATGCCAAACCCTACCATCTCGGTACCATCAACTTTCACATTGGTACCATCAAGATTCAGTGACGAACTTTCTGTTGAGAAGATTTCAAGAATTGTAATTTCTGAGTTTTAAATTAGTCTCACTAAGATTTGTAAACTGGTCTAGGTTATTGTGTTGGTACCACCGGGATTCATATATCGGTCTCATATAGAATTCAAAAGTTGCTACATTTAGTGCAAATCGGTACCACAAAGATTCATTTCGGTGTCACCGAGTTGGGAAATAATGTTGTAACGGTTGGATTTTGGGAGATGCCTATATATACCCCCATCCACCTCCTCTCATTCGAAGAGGAAGCACTCAAAACACACACACACACACACACACACACTTGAAAGATCCATTTTTCTGAGAGAGAGCCACCTACTCATGTGTTGAGACCAAGAGATTCCAATCCAACTATTTGAAACTTGATCTGTAGCCTCCCCAAGTTGCATTCCATAAGATCAATCTCTCAGACCCATGCGAAATCTATGCGAGAGTGACCGATTGTTGAGGAGACTATCTTTTGAAGCACAAGAGCAAGGAGTTCATCGTTCTACCGCATATATTACCTTTTGGAGTGTGGTGCCTCCTAGATTGGTTAGGTGTCGGTTGGGAGCCTCCTACTTTGTGTTGTGGAGTTGAACCAAGAAGTTTGTAAGGGCAAGGAGATCGCCTACTTCGTGAAGATCTACCATGAGTGATGCTAGTATTGTGTGGACGGAAGCCATGGTGGAATACACATGGTCGCTTATTCGTGGACCCCTTGTGGGTGGAGCCCTCCGTGGACTCCCGCAGCCGTTACCCTCTATGGGTTGAAGTCTCCACTAACAAGGACGTACAATAGCACCACCTATCGGAACCATGCCAAAAACCGCCGTGTCAACCTCTGTGTTTGATCTACCTACCTTACTCTCTACGTTACATTTGCATGTCCTTACTTTCCGCTGATATACTCTTAGATGTGCATGTGTAGGGTGAACTTAACTAGTCATAATTGCTAAAACTGGCCCACAACAAAAAAGGGGAAAAGGCTAAGTTTTTATCTTGTCAAATAGTCTAATCACCCCCTCTAGACATACGTTTGATCCTACATTCCATGATGATATATTATCATTTTAGAATACTTTTGGGGTATTTATTTACATTTTTTAGCACTAATCTATTGACCCAGTGCCCATTGCTAATTGTTGTTTTCTGCATGATTTTCACTTTTCACGTTTTCCATACCAAATGAAGATTAGTTGACCTCAAACTTTTCGGAGATTTTTCTTGACCAAAAGAATATCAACAAGCATTGGAGGAAGGCCGTTGGCCACACGAGGGCCCCACAAGCCAACTCGACGTGGTCGGGGGGGGGGGTATTGGGCAGTGGGCCCCTCGAGGCCATCCCGACTCTGTTTTCTTGCTTATAAATTCTTAGATACCCTAAAAACCCAAGAATTAGTCCTAAAACACTTTTTACGTTACCGCAAGTCTCTATTCCAATGGGAGGCCATCTAGAACTCCATTTTGCCATATAAATCTTGGTTGTACCGATACGATGAACTAGACCAATTTCCAAATCTTGGTGAGGCCGACTTCAAATTCAAAAATTCTGATTCTTGAAATCTTCTCGGCAGAAAGTTGGTCACTGAATCTTGGTGACACTGATGTGAAACTTGGTGGTACCGACATGGTAGGGTTTGGCAAAGGATTTGTCTAGTGGAAAATCGGTAGGGCCAAGTAGAAATAGTTGGTGGCACCGATTTTGCTGATATGGCTTTGGACAGAGATATCTGTGGGATAAAAGCAAAGTATTTTTTGTGGCTACCTCTAAGAACTTGAGCAACTAATTCATCATAGTACCTCACCTCTTTTAATAGCGTTGGCTTTCCTATGGACTCAAAGTGATTTCTCACAAATGTAAAATGTAGAGTCTTCTTGCTTGAAGCTTCAGCCAATCCTATTCCTTCCTTGCATCAAGGGGTTTCTCCTCACAATCCTTTGGCCAATGCTCTCTGTGGACTATAGCTGAAATATACTAGGTAAAAGTGTTAGTCCAAGAGACAATGTATGTTGTCATGAATTATCAAAGCCACCAAGGGAGCATATGTGCTTTCACAAGATGTATAGTAACATCGGTTCCCCCGTGCAGGGTGCTGCTAGAATGGGGTTTCTGGCGAGCAACATTTTGATTTCCTCCAGATCCGTCGCATCCTCGTCGGTCTATTCGAAGTTCTTGGTCTTCTTAAGCAACCTCTAAAGTGGGAGGGATTTCTCGCCGAGGCGAGAGATAAACTAGTTGAAGGCCGCCATGCAGCCTGCCAATTTTTGGATGCGCTTTAGCTTTGTAGGGACCGCGAGTTGTGACAAGGCTTGGATCTTGGCCGGATTGGCCTCTATTCCTCTTTGCGACACAATGAATCCTAGAAGTTTGCCGGCTGAGACTCCGAAGACACACCTGTTCGGGTTAAGAAGTATGTCCTATTCACGGAGGTTGGCAAAGGTGTGCGTGAGGTCATCTACCAGCTGGTCGACGTGCTTGGTCTTGACGACCACGTCGCCCACGTATGACTCTACTATTTTGCCGATTTGTTTCTTGAAGCATGTCTCGATCATGCGCTAGTAAGTGGCTCCTGTGTTATTTTAACCCGAAAGGCATTTTGGTAAAGCAGAATAGCCTAAAGGGGGTAATGAAGGCGGTTGCAGCCTGATCGGATTCCTTCATTTTAATTTGATGGTAAAGCAGAGTAGGCATCAAGGAAACACAGAGAGTCATGTTTGACAGTTGCGTCGATAATTTGGTCTATTCGGGGTAAGGCAAAAGGATCCATAGGGCATGCCTTATTGAGGTCTTTTAAATCAACATATAGCCACGAAGATTTATTCTTCTTTGGTATCATGACTTGGTTTGCCAACTAGTAGGGATGTTTAATTTCTCTAACGAACTTGACTTCTAGTAGTTTGGAAAGTTCTTCACCCTAGATTGACGTTTTGGTTCGGAAGATCGGCACAAGGCTTGTTTGACAGGCTTAAAGCCCGCTATTATATTCAGGCTGTGTTCTGCCAGCCCCCGAGGGATTACTGGCATGTCTGAGGGGTGCCAGGCGAATATGTCCCAATTTTTGCACAACAAGGTGCACAATGCTTCGTCAATTGTGTGGTCCAGCTGGGCTCCAATGGACGTAGTTTTATCAGGGTCCGTTGGGTAGACATGAAATTAGATGATCTCGTCCATAGGTTTGAAGGATGTGGACTTGGGCCGCTTACCGAGGATCACATCGTCCTTGTCCACTATGGAACAGAGTGTAGTGAGTTCTTCTGCGACGAGGGTTTCCGCTAGTACCTCAAGGGCTAGGGATGTCGTTTTATTTTTAGCTCAGAGATCTCTGTTGGGGTCACTTATGAGTGTGATCACACCGATTGGCCCCGACATTTTGAGCTTCATGTATCTGTAATGTGGTATGGCTTGGAATCTTCTGAATGCTTCACATCCTAATAGGGCATGGTAACCACGTGAAAGGGTACGATATGAAAAAGAAGTTCTTTGGATCGGTAGTTCTTGGGTGTGCCGAATACAATGTTGAGTGTTACTCGTCCGGTACAACGTGCTTCTTTACCGGGGATGATAACTCGGAAGGTGGTATTGTTTTGTTCGATTCGAGACCTATCGAACTACATTTTGGCCAGTGTGTCCATGTAAATGAGGATTAGACCGCTGCCCTCGTCCATTAGCAACTTATTTAGTCTGAAGGCATCGACTACGGGGTTTAAGACTAGGACGGTAGGGGTTCGATTGTGCTAGTGATCAGCTAGTCGTCCTTGTAGAATTAATTGGTGTGTCCGACCATGGCTTTTCCACCATTACATGGTGGTTTTGATGAAGTTCTCTAAGAGCTCTCTTTCTTTGTTTTTTTTGAGGAAAACATTTCATAGATCGTTAGGATCTCTGCTTTGCTATGAGGCAGCGTTCCTCCGTAAGTGCGGCCTTGAGAATGCCTTCTCCACTTGTTTGGTCATATTTCTCCCTAAGTGGTTTTGGTGATTGATGACAATGCTTGTGCGGACTAATCGTGTGCATTGAGCATTTCAGATAATTCATGACTAGGCACAAGGCGATTCGGTGCCCCTCGGAGTCTTTCAAAGACGGTTTCTTTCTACGTTTCTCTTTGGTGGATTTGAGTCGTAGGAAAGCCGTACTATTAAGAGGGGGTCCGCTTCAGAAAGGTTTGGGTGGAATCAACACGTACACAATTCTATCGCACCACCTTTCCCTTGCGTCAATGGAGCTCCAGCTTGTTTCTTCCCTGTCTGTGCAAAAGGGCCAGTGGTAGTACTGCAAACACAGTGGTAGTACCGCTCTCTGAGCGGTTGTAGTTTTTTACTGCCGCTCTCTGGCGGTAGTAGTTTTTTTACTACCGCTCCGTCGGAATTTTTGCGCATCCACATCCTCAGCGGTGGTAGGCACGGTAGTAATTTTTTACTACCGTGGTTGGTGAACCTACCGTGCGGTAGTAACGCTCCTAGTAGAGGTAGTACCGCTCCTAGCAGCGGTAGTACCGCTCTACTCGGGCTGTGAGTGGGGGTAACGGTTGGATTGTTTCCCCCACTATATAAAGAGGTCTTCTTCCTCAAGAAGTTCACCTCTTACATCCCCAAGCTCCATTGTTGGTCCAAAGCTCATTTCCGCCCGATCTCTCTCCCTAGCGAGTCAAACTTGTTGATTTACTAGGGATTGGTTGAGAAGGCCCTCATCTACACTTTTACCAAGAGATACTTGATTCGCCCCACTAATCTCTTGCGGATCTTGTTACTCTTGGGTGTTTGAGCACCCTAGACGGTTGAGGTCACCTCGGAGCCACATTCCATTGTGGTGAAGCTTCGTGGTCTTGTTGGGAGCCTCCAATCTTTGTGTGGAGATTGCCCCAACGTTGTTTGTAAAGGTCTGGTCAACGCCTTTAAGGGCACCAATAGTGGAATCACGACATCTCGCATTGTGTGAGGGCGTGAGGAGAATACGGTGGCCCTAGTGGCTTATTGAGGAGCATTGTGCCTCCACACTGCTCCAACGGAGACGTACTTCCTATCAAAGGGAAGGAACTTTGGTAACACATCCCTGCCTCCACCGGTTCCACTTGCGGTTATCTCTTACCTTTACTTTGTACTTATTATTGTTTTGGTGTATTCCTTGCTTGCACTTGTTGTCGTTGTTCTTAGCATCATATAGGTCGCTCACTGATGACCCACAAGTATAGGGGATCAATCGTAGTCGTCTTATAGGAGGAAAAACGCTCCCGAGGACACACAAGAATTTCTGTCATGCTAGTTTCATCATGTTCATATGATTCACGTTCGTTACTTTGATAGTTTGATATGTGGGTGGACCGACGCTTGGGTATTGCCCTTACTCGGACAAGCATCCCACTTATGATTAACCTCTCTCGCAAGCATCCGCAACTACAAAAGAAGAATTAAGACAAAGTCTAACCATAGCATTAAACTAGTGGATCCAAATCAGCCCCTCACGAAGCAACGCATAGACTGGGGTTTAAGCTTCTGTCACTCCAGCAACCCATCATCTACTTACTACTTCCCAATGCCTTCCTCTAGGCCCAAATATGGTGAAGTGTTATGTAGTTGACGTTCACATAACACCACTAGAGGAAAAGACAACATACAACATATCAAAATACCGAACGAATATCAAATTCACATGACTATTATCAGCATGACTTATCCCATGTCCTCAGGAACAAAAGTAACTACTCACAAAGCATAATCATAATCATGATCAGAGGTGTAATGAATAGCATCAAGGATCTGAACATAAACTCTTCCACCAAGTAATCCAACTAGCATCAACTACAAAGAGTAATCAACACTACTAGCAACCTTACAAGTACCAATCGGAGTCGCGAGACGAAGATTGGTTACAAGAGATGAACTAGGGATTGGAGAGGAGATGGTGCTGATGAAGATGTTGATGAAGATGCCTCCCCTTCGAAGAGAGGAGTGTTGGTGATGACGATGGCGACGATTCCCCCCTCCGGGAGGGAAGTTTCCCCGACAGGATCGTCCTGCCGGAGCTCTAGATTGGATCTGCTCAAGTTCCGCCTCATGGCGGCGGCGAAACCACGAAAAAGCTCCCCATTGATTTTTTCCAGACCAAAACCCTTCATATAGAAAAAGAGGGGGGCTAGTGGGCCGTCAGGCAGCCCACAAGCTTGCCCTGCGCCACCAGGGGGTGTGGTGGCGGTGGGCAAGCTTGTGGAGCCCTGGTGGCCCCCCTCCAGTAGTTCTTTCGCCCAGTATTTTTTATATAATCCAGAAAAAATCCGCGTAACTTTTCAGGGCATTTGGAGATGTGCAGAATAGTGGACTAGGATTTGCTCCTTTTCCAGTCCAGAATTCCAGCTGCATGAATTCTCCCTCTTCAAATAAACCTTGCAAAATAAGAGAGAAAAGGCATAAATATGGTACCATAAGTAATATAACAGCCCAAAAAGCAATAAATATCAACATGAAAGCATGATGCAAAATGGACGTATCAACTCCCCCAAGCTTAGACCTCGCTTGTCCTCAAGCGAAAACCAAGTTCCATAAACATGTCCACATGTTGAGGGACGAAGGTGTCGATAAAACATATTACGGACATGAGGGAATCATGATCACACATAGAACATCAATATATCATAAATATTCTTATGGGAAAGTAACAATTCCTTCACAAAGCAAAGCATGAAGCAAAAACCTTACCGAGAAGTAACCAACAATAGTCCATAGTCATTGAAGCAATTCCAATTTATCACAACATCAGAAAGAGTCAAATAAGAGCTTGTAAGGCAAACCCCACATACTCAATCATCTCTTTTGTTTTCCACAATTGTTACAACTCACGTGGTACTCATGGTGTCAAAGTTTCAGCTGGACATAGAGGAAGATAGGGGCTTATAGTTTTGCCTCACAACGGTTTACCTCAAGGGTAAAGTCAACAACAATAAAGAATGAGTACTCAACTCCAAGTTGATATATGAATATAGATCTTTCCCGAGCATGTGACGGTAGCCAAGACAAAGGAAAAAAGGGAATTGGTGAAGATCACTATGACTCTTACAAGGGAAAAAAGTAAAGGTACAAGATAGGCCCTTCGCAGAGGGAAGCAGAGGTTGTCATGCGCTTTTGAGGTTTGAATGCGTGTCCTCTTAGTGTGGAGGAACGTCCCTTTATATTGCCTCCTGTGATAAAGAACTTTACTATGCAGTCTGTCGCTTTTATGTCTTCCTCATCACAGGTTCGTACAAAGCTTATTTTCCACACACTAATAGATCATACATATTATAGAGCAATTTTTATTGCTTGCACCGATGACAACTTACTTGAAGGATCTTATTCAATCAATAGGTAGGTATGGTGGACTCTCATGGCAAAACTGGTTGGAGGTTTATGGATGCACAAGTAGTATCCCTACTTGGTGCGGGAGTTTTGGCTAATATGAGGTGGAAGCAATCGTCACATGCTAAGGGATCTCTAATCATATAACATTGTTTGGCACCAAGCAGACACAATTCATTATGTTGTCTTCCTTGTCCAACATCTACTCCTAGGCATGTAATAGTTTGGTGAGTGCTCACAATTGTAAAACGTGTCTAAGATGATATATTTATATGTGAACCTCTCTTTCCTTATTACTTCTTATTAATTGCAACAATGACTGATGTCTATGTCGATTTACTCTCAACAAGTTTCAATCATCATACGTGTCATAAGTGAAGTTATCACTTTCCATAAGATCGTCTCATGATCTTTCATGCTATCGTTCTTTTCATACTTTTTGATCATGGCACAAAGCAAAGCCCTGGACTAAGACACTCTTTATTATATAGCTCGTAAGCTCGAATACATCGGGGGAGAGACAAAAGCAAAAGACTCAAACTAAAAACTAAAGACTTAGTCCTCTAAGAGAAGAAATAAAAATTTAAAAGGAAATAACTAAAACAAAGGTAAAAGCAAAAGATATAAAGGTGATACGATACCAGGGCAACTCCCCCAGGCTTGGCAGAAGCCAAGGGGATTGCCCATACCAATGCTTAGTTGTCTTCCTTTGGCGGTGATGGTGTTGTTGTTGTCGGAGTAGTCTGATCCTCTGTCTTCCAAGGCATAGGTGCTCCATCATGGCAGGATGAACGAGTCGCCGGAATCCTCAAATCTGCAGCCAACCTTATTGATTTAAATCTGTACTCATACTCACAGTTTTGATTCTGCAGGTCATAGATCTGGCCCTAAAGTTGATCAACCCTATCGTAGAGCCTGGAGAGGTGTTTCCCAATATCAATGGCATCCATCTTGTGATTGCTAGTGAATTCTGTGATCATTGTGTGGTTGGCGTTGAGTCCACGCTCCACCATCCCTTGGCACTTGAAGACTTGTTGCTCCATTGCTTCGAGCCTCGTCTCCATGCTTCCTGTCTTCTTAGGCCCCTCAACATCACGGATGTGCAACATCCCCTCGCTCATCTTGATAGATTGAGGATGTTTCAGCACTTCCGTGAGGTAGGGATTGATGACCTTCTCGAAGATCTTGTCCTTAGGAGCATTTGGGGACGTCATAATGATCTAGATCTGTCATAGAAATAGGCTCGAAACGAAAATAGAGGAAATCTGCACGATACGGAGATCAAAACCTTCGGGCGACTATATATTGATTTTTTTCTGGGCCAGAAGGAGTCCTCCGCAAGAAAACGGAGTCCGGGAGTCACACGAGGTGCCCACAAGCTTGCCCTCTGCCACCAGGGGGTAGGGGCGGTGGCAGGGCTTGTGGCTGCCTTGTTCGCTCTCCGGACTGCTTTTTATTTTTCTAATTTTCCAAAAATTCCAAAACTGAGGAAGTTTCCTATTGGAAAAGTATCGGAGTCCAATTTCTTGCTGAAAGAGATACATCTTCGTTTTCAAGGTCTGAAACAGGCTGATAAACATCCCTTATATACTCCTCTGGAGTTATGACATTGATGATATTGGTCTCAACATTTATGGGAGTACCAGAGATGTAATGCTTGATTCTTTGCCCATTTACCACTCTAGGAAAATTTCCTTCCGTGTTATTGATTTTGATAGCACTGGAACGATATACTTCCTTGAAAACATAGGGACCTTCCCATTTAGAGAGAAGCTTGCCTGCAAAGAATCTCAAACGAGAATTGTATAGCAAGACATAATCACCTACATTGAACTCTCGTTTCTGTATTCGTTTGTCGTGCCACTCTTAACCTTTTCCTTGAATAACCTAGCATTCTCATATGCCTGGGCTCTCCATTCATCTAACGAGCTGATATCAAACAACCGCTTCTCACCGGCAAGTTTGAAATCAAAGTTGAGCTCTTTGATTGCCCAATAAGCTTTGTGTTCCAGCTCAAGAGGTAAATGACAGGCCTTACCGTAAACCATTTTATACGGTGACATGCCCATGGGATTCTTATAAGCAGTCCTATAAGCCCATAGTGCATCGTCAAGTTTGCTAGACCAGTTCTTTCGAGATCTATTGACGGTCTTTTGTAGGATCAACTTGATCTCCCTATTACTCAACTCCACTTGACCACTAAACTGAGGATGATAAGGAGATGCAACTCTATGGTTGACATCATACTTAGCTAGCATCTTGCGGAAAACACCATGAATGAAGTGTGAACCGCCATCAGTCATCAAGTATCTAGGGACTCCAAATCTTGGGAATATGACTTCTTTAAGCATCTTAATAGAGGTGTGGTGATCAACATTTTTAGTGGGGATAGCTTCTACCCACTTAGTAACGTAATCCACAACAACTAAGATGTGAGTGTACACATTGGAACTCGGGAAGGGTCCCATATAATCAAAGCCCCAGACATCAAATGGTTCAATGACAAGTGAATAGTTCATAGGCATTTCCTGACGCTTACTGATGTTCCCTATTCTTTGGCATTCATCACAAGACAAGACAAACTTACGGGCATCCTTGAAGAGAGTGGGCCAATAGAAACCTGATGGCAATACCTTATGGGCAGTTCTATCTCCAGCATGGTGTCCTCCGTAGGCTTCGAAATGACACTTCTGCAGGATTTGTCCCTGTTCATATTCAGGCACACAACGTCTAATAACACCATCTACTCCTTCCTTATAAAGGTGAGGATCATCCCAAAAGTAGTGTCTAAAATCAAAGAAGAATTTCTTCTTTTGCTGATAGGTGAAACTGGATGGTATGTATTTGTTGGGGAACGTCGCATGGGAAACAAAAATTTTCCTACGCGCACGAAGACCTATCATGGTGATGTCCATCTACGAGAGGGGATGTGTGATCTACGTACCCTTGTAGACCGTACAGCAGAAGCGTTAGTGAACGCGGTTGATGTAGTGAAACGTCCTCACGTGCCTCGATCCGCCCCGCGAACCGTCCCACGATCAGTCCCACGATCTAGTGCCGAACGGACGGCACCTCCACGTTCAGCACACATACAGCTCGACGATGATCTCGGCCTTCTTGATCCTGAAAGAGAGATGGAGAGGTAGATGAGTTCTCCGGCAGTGTGACGGCGCTTCGGAGGTTGGTGGTGATCTTATCTCAGCAGGGCTCCGCCCGAGCTCCGCAGAAACGCGATCTAGAGGAAAAACTGTGGAGGTATGTGGTCGGGCTGCCGTGGAAAAGTCGTCCCAAATCAGCCCTAAAACCTCCGTATATATAGGTGGGAGAGGGGGGGGCTTGCCTTGGGGCTCAAGGAGCCCCAAGGGGGTCGGCCGAGCCAAAGGGGGGAAGGTCTCCCCTTCCAAACGGAATCCAACTTGGTTTGGAAGGTGGAGTCCTTCTTCTCTTTCCCACCTCCTCCTTTTTTTCTTTTCTCTTTGATTTTCTTCCTATGGCGCATAGGGCCTTCTTGGGCTGTCCCACCAGCCCACTAAGGGCTGGTGCGCCACCCCCAAGGCCTATGGGCTTCCCCGGGGTGGGTTACCCCCCCCCCCGGTGAACACCCGGAACCCATTCGTCATTCCCGGTAACTCCGAAAACCTTCTGGTAATCAAATGAGGTCATCCTATATATCAATCTTCATTTCCGGACCATTCCGGAAACCCTCGTGACGTCCGTGATCTCATCCGGGACTCCGAACAACTTTCGGTAATCAACCATATAATTCAAATACGCATAAAACAACGTCGAACCTTAAGTGTGCAGACCCTGCGGGTTCTAGAACTATGCAGACATGACCCGAGTGACTCCTCGGTCAATATCCAATAGCGGGACCTGCATGCCCATATTGGATCCCACATATTCTACGAAGATCTTATCGTTTGAACCTCAGTGCCAAGGATTCATATAATCCCGTATGTCATTCCCTTTGTCCTTCGGTATGTTACTTGCCCGAGATTCGATCGTCAGTATCCGTATACCTATTTCAATCTCGTTTACCGGCAAGTTTCTTTACTCGTTCCGTAATACAAGATCCCGCAACTTAGACTAAGTCACATTGCTTGCAAGGCTTGTGTGTGATGTTGTATTACCGAGTGGGCCCCGAGATACCTCTCCGTCACACGGAGTGACAAATCCCAGTCTCGATCCATACTAAGTCAACGAACACCTTTGTAGATACCTGTAAAGCATCTTTATAGTCACCTAGTTATGTTGCGACGTTTGATACACACAAAGCATTCCTCCTGTGTTAGTGAGTTATATGATCTCATGGTCATAGGAACAAATACTTGACACGCAGAAAACAGTAGCAACAAAATGACACGATCAACATGCTATGTCTATTAGTTTGGGTCTAGTCCATCACATGATTCTCCTAATGATGTGATCCCGTTATCAAGTGACAACACTTGCCTATGGTCAGGAAACCTTGACCATCTTTGATCAACGAGCTATTCAACTAGAGGCTTACTAGGGACAGTGTTTTGTCTATGTATCCACACATGCACTGTGTTTCCAATCAATACAATTGTAGCATGGATAATAAACGATTATCATGAACAAAGAAATATAATAATAACTAATTTATTATTGCCTCTAGGGCATATTTCCAACAGTATTTGGCTACGATATAGTTTGCATAATCGGCATACCACGGTGCACTATGTGAAGTGCGGATGACATTTAGTTGCTCATCAGGAAAGCTGTCATCAATAGGTAGTGGGTCATCAAGGACATTCTCTAGCCTAGACAAGTTATCTGCTACAGGGTTATCAGCACCATTTCGTTCAACGACGTGCAAATCAAATTCCTGTAGCAGGAGAACCCATCTGATCAGCCTAGGCTTAGCGTCCTTCTTCTCCATGAGGTACTTAATAGCAGCATGATCAGAGTGAATAGTGACTTTGGAGTCAACTATGTAAGATCTGAAGTTTTCACATGCAAACACGACTGCTAAAAATTCCTTCTATGTAGTGGTATAGTTTCTTTCGGCACTGTCTAGAGTTTTACTAGCGTAGTGAATGACATTCAACTTCTTGTCAATTCTTTGTCCCTTCTTGTCAATTCTTTGTCCTAGAACAACACCAACAGCATAATCACTAGCGTCACACATGATTTCAAAGGTTAAGTTCCAGTCAGGTGGTTGAACAATAGGTGCGGTTATCAAAGCCTTCTTAAGTATTTCAAAGGCTTCCTCACAATCCTCATCAAAAACAGAAGGAACATCCTTCTGCACGAGGTTGGTAAGGGGCCTAGAAATCTTAGAGCAGTCTTTGATGAACCTTCTATAGAAACCAGCATGACCTAGGAAACTTCGTATACTTCTGATATCTGTGGGGCAAGGCATTTTCTCAATTGCATCAACCTTAGCCTTATCAACTTCAATGCCTCTTTCAGAGATTTTGTGTCCTAAGACGATACCTTCATTAACCATAAAGTGGCACTTCTCCCAATTCAAGACGAGGTTGGTTTCTTCGCATCTCTGTAAGACTCGATCAAGGTTGCTGAGGCAATCATCAAAGGAAGACCCGTAAACGGAAAAGTCATCCATGAAAACCTCGACGATCTTTTCACAAAAGTTAGAGAATATAGCCATCATACATCTTTGGAAGGTGGCAGGTGCATTACATAAGCCAAAAGGCATACGTCTATAGGCAAAGGTACCGAAAGGGCAGGTGAAAGTGGTTTTCTCTTGATCAGATTGTGCAACAGGTATTTGCGAGAAACCTGAATAACCGTCTAGAAAGTAGAAGTGTGTGTGCTTTGATAGCCTTTCTAGCATTTGGTCGATAAACGGCAAAGGATAATGATCTTTCCTGGTTACCTTGTTCAGTTTCCGGAAGTCTATCACCATTCTATAACCGGTAATAATCCTTTGTGGGATTAGTTCATCCTTATCATTAGGAACGACGGTGATACCTCCCTTCTTAGGTACGCAATGTACTGGACTTACCCAATCACTATGAGCAACATGATAAATGATTCCTGCTTCCAGAAGCTTTAATATTTCTTTTCTGACGACCTCTTTCATCTTAGGATTTAATCTCCTTTGATGATCAACAACTGGTTTAAAGTCAAGATCAGTTTTAATCTTGTGCTGACATAGAGTAGGACTAATACCCTTAAGATCATCAAGAGTATATCCAATAGCAGCGCGGTGCTTTCTCAGAGTTTTTAATAACTTCTTCTCTTCGCGCTCTGAGAGGAGAGCACTAATAATGATAGGATATATCTCCTTCTCATCAAGATAGGCATACTTAAGAGTATCAGGCAACTGTTTAAGCTCGAACACAGGATCGCCCTTTGGTGGGGGAGGATCCCCAAGCAGTTCAACACGCAGATTATTCTTGAGAATAGGATATTGTTCTAGGACAATTTTATCTATCTCATCTCTCTCCTCCATATGCATATCATTTTCATGCTCAAGCAGATATTGCTCTAAAGGATCCTTAGGAGGTACGACAATAGAGGCAAGAGCAATGATTTCATCTCTACCAGACGACTCTCTTTCATGGGTTTGTCTTCCAAACTTGGAGAAGTTAAATTCATGAGACACACCCTCGAAACTTACTGTGACAGTCTGCTTAATGCAATCAATGTGAGCATTGACAGTGTTGAGAAAGGGTCTACCAAATATGATGGGACAACAGCTATCTTGTGCAGTACCAAGGACGAGAAAATCAGTAGGATACTTCGTCTTACCACACAGGAGTTCTACGTCTCTCACAATTCCCAGAGGGAAGATAGTGTCTCTATTAGCTAGCGTAATAGTGACATCAATGGGTCCTAACTCAGCAGGTGCAATCTCATCTTTGATTTCATCATATAGAGAACGGGTTATTGCACTAACACTAGCTCCCATATCACATAAACCATGGTAACAATGATCTCCTATCTTAACAGAAACAACGGGCAGGCCAACTACAGGTCCGTGTTTGTCTTTCGCGTGAGGTTTAGATATTCTAGCAGAGTCCTCACAGAATTTGATAACATGCCCGTCTATGTATTCGGCTAAGAGATCTTTGATAATAGCAACACTAGGTTCAAGTCTAATCTCCTCAGGGGGTGCAAGTGATCTAATGTAACCCCTACATATCACTGTTGGAGCTTTAGAATAATCCTTTATCCTAACGGGGTATGGTGGTTTCTAAGTGTAAGCACAAGGAACAACAGGATCACTAAAAGCAATGACTTTCTCCTCAACTAGATTGGTTTTGGTTATGTTTCTTTCTACAGGAGGATGATATTTAAACCACTTCTCTTTGGGAAGATCAACATGAGCAGCAAAAGATTCGCATAGAGAAGCGACTATCTCAGAGTCAAGTCCATACTTAGCGCTAAAATCTCTAGAAGTGTTTGTCTCAACAAAAGATTTAACGCAATCAAACTAGAAACTCATACCTGACTCCTTACCTTCCTCCAGCTACCAATCTTCAGAGTTGCATTTGATTCTCTCCAATAAATTCCACTTGTGATCAATATCCTTCTTCGTAAAAGAACCGGCACAAGAAGTGTCAAGCATGGTACGATCTTCATGAGAAAGCCGAGCATAAAAGTTTTGAGTGATGATTTCTCTCGAGAGCTCATGATTGGGGCATGAATATAGTATTGATTTAAGCCTCCCCAAGATTGAGCTATGATTTCCCTGTCACGAGGCCAAAAGTTATAAATAAAGTTCCGATCACGATGTACTAAATGCATAGGATAGAACTTTTGATGAAATTCCAATTTCAACCGATTGTAGCCCCATGATCCAGTATCATCACATAGCCTATACCATGTCAACGCCTTATCCTTTAAAGATAAAGGAAAGAATTTCTTCTTTACCTCATCCTCGGGCAAACCTGCAAGCTTAAATAAACCACAAACTTCATCTACATAGATTAGATGCAAGTCTGGATGTGAAGATCCATCTACTGTGAAAGGATTAGCCAGCAGTTTCTCAAGCATACCCGAAGGAATTCCATAAAAGATATTTTCAGTAGGTACCTCAGGTTGAGGAGCAACTCCTCGTGCTTCCGTTCGTGGTGAAGATACCCCGAACAAACTCCTCAAAGGAACAGTTTCCATAGTGACAAGTGACAATAAATTTCAGCACAGTATAAAAATGTTTCCTTACCAATTTCCACTTACCAAAGGCGCTTCACTCCCCGGCAACGGCCCCAGAAAAGAGTCTTGATGACCCACAAGTATAGGGGATAAATCCTAGTCCTTTCGATAAGTAAGAGTGTCGAACCCAACGAGGAGCAGAAGGCTCTGATAAACGGATTTCAGCAAGGTAATAACTGCAAGCACTGAAACTAGCGGTAACAAGTGATGGTGTAGTGAGGTGAAACGTAGCGAGCAAAAAGTAACAAGTAACAAGTAGTAGAAACGGTGCAGCAAGTGGCCCAATCCCTTTTGTAGCAAGGGACAAGCCTGAACAAAGTCTTATAGGAGGAAAAACACTCCCGAGGACACACGGGAATTTCTTTCATGCTAGTTTCATCATGTTCATATGATTCGCGTTCGTTACTTTGATAGTTTGATATGTGGGTGGACCGGCGCTTGGGTACTGCCCTTACTTGGACAAGCATCCCAATTATGATTAACCTCTCTCGCAAGCATCCGCAACTAAAAATAAGAATTAAGACAAAGTCTAACCATAGCATTGAACTAGTGGATCCAAATCAGCCACTCACGAAGCAACGCATAGACTGGGGTTTAAGCTTCTGTCACTCCAGCAACCCATCATCTACTTACTACTTCCCAATGCCTTCCTCTAGGCCCAAATATGGTGAAGTGTTATGTAGTCGACGTTCACATAACACCACTAGAGGAAAAGACAACATACAACATATCAAAATACCGAACGAATATCAAATTCACATGACTATTACCAGCATGACTTATCCCATGTCCCGAGGAACAAAAATAACTACTCACAAAGCATAATCATAATCATGATCAGAGGTGTAATGAATAGCATCAAGGATCTGAACATAAACTCTTCCACCAAGTAATCCAACTAGCATCAACTACAAAGAGTAATCAACACTACTAGCAACCTTACAAGTACCAATCGGAGTCACGAGACGAAGATTGGTTACAAGAGATGAACTAGGGATTGGAGAGGAGATGGTGCTGATGAAGATGTTGATGAAGATGCCTCCCCTCCGACGAGAGGAGTGTTGGTGATGACGATGGCGACGATTGCCCCCTCTGGGAGGGAAGTTTCGCCGGTAGGATCGTCCTGCCGGAGCTCTAGATTGGATCTACTCATGTTTCGCCTCGTGGCGGTGGCGAAACCACGAAAAAGCTCCCGATTGATTTTTTCCAGACCAAAACCCTTCATATAGCAAAAGAGGGGGGCTAGTGGGCCGTCAGGCAGCCCACAAGCTTGCCCTGCGCCACCAGTGGTGGTGGTGGCGGTGGGCAAGCTTGTGGAGCCCTGGTGGGCCCCCTCCAGTAGTTCTTTCGCCCAGTATTTTTTATATAATCCAGAAAAAGTCCACGTAACTTTTCAAGGCATTCGGAGATGTGCAAAATAGTGGACTAGGATTTGCTCCTTTTCCAGTCCAGAATTCCAGCTGCATGAATTCTCCCTCTTCAAATAAACCTTGCAAAATATGAGAGAAAAGGCATAAATATGGTACCACAAGTAATATAACAGCCCAAAAAGCTATAAATATCAACATGAAAGCATGATGCAAAATGGACGTATCACTCACCTAGTTGTTCATCTAGAGAACCTTTTGTTGCTAACCCTAATTTGTCAAGAAGAACTAAAAATTGCTAGTTGCCTATTCACCTCCCCTCCAGTCAACCATATCGATCCTTTCAATTGGTATCAGAGCCACGTCTCTTTATTAATGGTTTCACCACCCGAAGAGTATGGTTGACGATGGTGAGGTTGGGCACGAAGTGCCTGAGGCCGTGGAGTTGAGTTCGATCACACGAGATGACTTGAATGAGGCTATGGCCTCAATCAAGACATCCATGATGACCGAAGTCAAGTCCATGCTTAAAGAATTACTTGAGGGGATGAAGAATTTTCCCGAACCGTTGCTTGTGCTAAACCTACCACATCATTGTCGGAGGCCAATTCCGAAAAGGAAACGACTAAAGGTACTCGAACTTATTCCCCTCTTGACAAGAATGGGACGGGAACCTTTGCCTTGGTTCCTCCTCCCCCGGTCTATGGAGGACCGGTCCCACCACCACATATTAATAACCTTGGTCCTCCTCCTAAACTTGTTAAAGGTGATTTCACTAATTGGGTCTTTTGCATCAAGTATCCTTTCAATCAAAGCTAAACAAATCTTTGGAGAATCTTCAAACAAGGCTTCTACCCACATGATCCAAACAACCTCACTCCAAGATAAGAGGCGGATAATCAATACAATCATTCGACTTTGTTCATCCTTCAGTCAGGGGTTCCTTTGACGATTTATCTCACTTGCGCCCCTTCACACGTGCAAAGGATTGTTGGGAGTGTTGGAAATATGCCCTAGAGGCAATGATAAAATAGTTATTATTATATTTCCTGTTTCAAGATAATCGTTTATTATACATGCTATAATTGTATTGAATGAAAGCATAGATACATGTGTGGATATATAGACAAAACAATGTCCCTAGTAAGCCTCTAGTTGGCTAGCACTTGGTAACTGGATCACATCATTAGGAGAATCATGTGATGGACTAGACCCAAACTATGAACGTAGCATGTGATCGTGTCATTTTGTTGCTATTGTTTTCTACGTGTCTAGTATTCATTCCTATGACCATGAGATCATGTTACTCACTGACACCGGAGGAATACCTTGTGTGTATCAAATGTCACAACGTTACTGGGTGACTATAAAGATGCTCTACAGGTATCTCCGAAGGTGCCCGTTGAGTTAGCATGGATCAAGACTGGGATTTGTCACTCCGTGTGATGGAGAGGTATCTCGGGGCCCACTCGATAATACAACATCACAAATAAGCCTTGCAAGCAATGTGACTCAAGTGTTAGTCACGGGATCTTGTATTATGGAACGAGTAAAGAGACTTGCCGGTAACGAGATTGAAATAGGTATCAGGATACCGACGATCAAATCTCGGGAAAGTAACATACCAAAGGACAAAGGGAATGTTATACGGGATTATATGAATCCTTGGCACAGAGGTTCAACCGATAAGATCTTCGTAGAATATATAGGATCCATTATGGACATGCAGGTCCCGCTATTGGATATTGACCGAGGAGTGTCTCTGGTCATGTCTGCATAGTTCTCGAACCCGCAGGGTCTGCACACTTAAGGTTCGGTGACATTTTAGTATAGTTGAGTTATTTGTGTTGGTGACCAAAGGTTTGTTCAGAGTCTCGGATGAGATCACGGATGTCATGAGGGTTTCCATAATAGTCCGGAAATGAAGATTGATATATAGGATGGTTTCATTTGGTCACTGGAAAGATTTCGGGCATTACCGGTAATGTACCGGGAGTGACGAATGGGTTCCGGGTATTCACCGGGAGTGGCCCACCCACCCGGGAGTGAGCCCAGTAAACCTAGGGTGGCGCACCAGCCCTTAGTGGGCTGGTGAGGCCAGCCCAATAGGGATATGGCGTCACAAGGAGAAAATACCAAAGGAAAAAAAGAAAGAGGGAGGTGGGAAGGAAGGAGTGGACTCCTTTCCCCAAACCGAATAGGGGTGGGAGTCCACCTCCTCCCCTTCGGCCGGTGCCCTTGGGGCTCCCTTGAGCCCCAAGGCTAGCCCCTCCCCTCCTCCTATATATATTGGTGGTTTTAGGGCTTTTGAGGCAAAACTTTGCCACGTGCAATTCAAACCTATAACACGTAGTTCTTCCTCTAGATCGGATTTCTGCGGAGCTCGGGCGGAGCCCTGCAGGAGTAGATCATCACCACCACCGACGCACCGTCACGCTACCGGAGAACTCATCTACTTCCATGTCTCTCTTGCTGGATCATGATGGCGGAGATCGTCATTGAGGTGTACGTGTGCTGAACGCGGAGGTGTCTTCCGTTCGGTGCTAGATTGGAACGGATCGTGGGACGACGGTGATTTGAATCACGAAGCTGTACCACTACATCAACCGCGTTTCTTATCGCTTCCCGCTTAACGATCTACAAGGTTATTTGGATCCAATCTCCCTCTCGTAGATGAACATCACCATGATAGGTCTTCGTGTGCATAGGATTTTTTTGTTTCCCATGCAACGTTCCCCAACAGTGGCATCATTAGCTAGGTTCATGCGTAGATGTTATCTCGAGTAGAACACAAAAGTTTTTGTGGGCGTTTGTCACACCCTGTTTTTCACCACCAATGTTTTAAGTTGCAAAAATGAGGGCTTCTTAAAACTTTTTCAAATGATGTTGTGAATGCCTTGTATGATTGTATGCTTGTTGCTTGTTGAACCAAACCCATGGCTAAATCATTTATTTATTTAAAATGGATTCCCAAAACTCTTTTCTTTGACATCGGATCACCTCTACCTTGCTTGGGTTACACTACTAGCTCATGATGCCTAGTAGCACACCCAACCAAAGTTGGTGATCTGAACTCAAATACTTTTATGTTTTGCCAAAAACATTATTTAATGATTTAAAACATTATTTTTCTATTTTAAATACTTGTTTGTTTCTAAGGCCAGAAATGATATCCCCACAAGGAAAAATGCTTCTCTGCCTTAGAAAATTCTGATAAATTCATGGAAACTCAGAAGGACATATATTTTCCATACATAACATTTTCAACCCTATTTTATATTATAATTATTTGAGTAAAGCCCTGAAAACCATTTCTGTCTGTTTTAACGTTTTGAGATATTTCCAAAGGAAATATTCTCAATAAAATCCCATTAAATTACACGAGCCTCCCCAAGCCATATTTGGTGCCCACATAAACTCTCACCTTGATCCAAGGTGGGGAAGGTCACCAAATGAGCCTAAAACCCTCTTTGTCTAGAATAGAGTTGGAACAACTCTACATAGCAAAGTTTGTCCAATGGGGCTGAAACTTTGCAGGAGTGTTTTGCACCTCAAATGAGGACTCCACACCAAAAATGAGATTTGCTAGACTCTGTTTAGTCACACTCCCTTTGGAGAAGACAAATCTGGCCACTTTCATGCATTTTCAAGTTTACAAAGCTAAACTTGTGCAATGGAGCTCAAAATTGGTGGAAGCCTATACTTTATCCCCAAGACCAAACCTGTTAAGTAGCAGTTCCAGTGGTGGAGTGGAAGCACCCCAAACCACTGTCGAACACCTTCTGACAGCAAGGTAAAAACCCACCTAGCCACTGTTTTACCCCATGTCAGAGCCTCAAACTTGTTGTATTAGTGCATCAGACCAAGCTTAACACCCAGTCAACTGGCCCCTCCCCAGTTCAAAGCACAAGTGACAAAAACTCCAATTTGTGCCACACATCAGGAATGGGAGCACTAGTAAACCTTATTCCCCTTGACCAGCCAGTGCTCTCACTAGCACACAACGGCTAGATACACTCCCAGCAACACCCAGGACATGAGGGACACGTCTGAAGTGCCCCAGAGCGCGCCAGCATGACGTGGCATGCCAAAACTGCGCTCTCGACGCGCTACAGGGAGCAACCGAGAAGGGGACGACGCACCCGGCCGGTTCCAACGTCCCCCGAAGTGTCCAAGACTTCCCCCGACAACCCCTCAGTGTAAAGCAGCCGCCGGGGACCCTCCTGCCCCGCGCTAGAGCTCGGGCGATGCGTGCCCGCGCGCACCCGACTCGGTCGAGCATGCACGTACGCTGCAGCTCGACCCCACGCCTTCTCCCTTTGCGGACGATGCTTCAGGGCGTCCTAAACCACGTTCGGCGACCGTGATTTCGCAGCCAGCTCCTCACCATGCACACACGCGCGCCACGGTGAGTCACCGGCGCACCGAGTTTGGCTCACCGTCGCAAGCCTATAAATAGGTCCCCCGGCACCTCAGCACCCCTCCATCAGCCTCTGCACGACCACTAGCTTCCCCCTAGCCACCCAATCGAGCTCGCAGAGCCCCGGTGCTCGAGATCGACCGAGGCCCCTCCGCCTCGGAGCTCCGGTCGATCTCCGGCTACACGCCGGCTCCTGCGACACTCGACCCACCAGAACACTCCCCTCGACACCAGGAACCTTTCCCCCAACAGCCCCGAGCTTCTCCGTGCCCCTAGCTACAATGTTCAACCACCTCCTGAAACACCTCCGCCACGGCCACCTCGTCGCCGGTGACTCCAAGCCTCTCCGGCGCTGTCCCGACCACCTGCAGGTAGGCAGAGGCATGCTTAACCCATTCCTGCCCTTAGCTAGGCCCATGGACGACGGTAGCCTCGCCAGCGTTCGTCTCCTCCTCCCTGGCTGGAGGTAGGGGAAGAACCCGACACGCGGGCTCCACCTGTCGGCGTCCTGGAGCTGCCCTGCACGCAGCCACTGCCGCTGACTCCAGGGGCCCGCACGCCAGGTTCAAACCTGGCGCGCGCGCCTGGTAGCCTGCTGGCTGGCTGGGTCGGCCTGCTTCCTAGACCAGGCTTTGGCCTTTTCTTTTATTTTTAAAACCTGAGACTAAATGATTTTTGTAAAAATAATTATCTAGTGGAAAAATATGATTCTTCCACTGATATTTTTCTAAAAATGATTAGTATTTGATTCTGCCATTGTTGATATTTTTCAAAAACAGAATCTGTTTTATAACAATATAAAGGCATTAAAAGCAATAGTTTGTTTCTGTTTTGTAATTATTAAAAATGCTTTGCTAATAAAAACAAAGAGAAGACATTTTTCAAAGTAACAACCTGATTTTTACCAAGTTTTGCAACATTTTTAAAAGTGGTTTGTGATCTGTTTTTGTGTGAGCTATTTCTTATTTATTCTATTCTCGACGATAGAATTACCGAGTGACGAAGGATTCGGAGCGGAAGACCTCGAAGACCCAGGATACTTAGCTGACCAAGGCAAGCAGCCCTTTGACCATGACTTGAACATATACATTGAGGCATGCTAGAATAGCAAGTATTTCTCCGTTGCATATGATCACAGTACCGGTTCATCATTGGTGTGATGGTACCGAAGGATTCTTCGAAGCACTTGCATGATGATGATGTTATACACATGGCTCTTCGGAGCACAAACATGATGAGCTTGACCCTACCATCTATGAGGATCATGCTACTGTCATGTTGACTAGTAAAGTTATAGGATCATTGCATTGAGCTTGACCCTACCCCCTTGAGGGTCATGTTAATACCATGTTGACAAGTAAAGATAGAAGCATATTACCATGAGCACGGTGATGAGTTAAATCAAAGAGTTTATGAAAACCCCGTCGGGTGCCACTAATGCCCGGGGGTGATGATGAGTTGGTGATCACTTTTGGAGAAGTGATGCACCGATGTTTTGTGTGAGTATGGTTTCGGAAAGGGGATTAGATTTATGATGTGTCGACCGCCCAACCTTGCCAGTACGACCACGATACCCCTTTATGGGACGGGGCTTTGTTGATTACTCTGGTCGGTACTAGCAAAGAGCCACATTACTAGTGGCGGGAGTAATTGTCGTCACTCTCGTGATGGGGTCGTGCCAGGAAGGACGACTATGCCATTATTATGAGTTCCAGGCACACCGTTGGTCCCCGCATGGTTGATACTGTCCAGAGTCGGTGCTCGTAAGACGTACAACATGTGGGCTGGGTACCAATCGAGTGGACCTCTTTGTCTAGTATCGTCAGGGGAAAGATGATGATCGGGTACTTACCTCGGGTATATGTGATATACCGCGAGTCATGGATGACACGGAAGTTTCCCGTTTCTCGTGGGTCCTGCGTACTACCTCTGCAGAGTGTAAACTATTCGAATAGCCGCGTCCACGGTCAAGGACAGTTGGGTAATCCTGCTTAAACTACGTCCTAATATTTCCGCATAAACCAAGTGGGAGTGTGTGTGTGGTGTTAAAAAGGTGTTGTTATGATAATCATATAAATATGATCAAGTTCGGTGACTTGGCATATAGGGTAAACCTGGATGGTTTAGCCCTCAGTTGATACATTGAGGTTATGACAAGTCCGATGACTTGGCATATAGGGTTAACCCGGATTTTTTAGCCCTCAGTTGATACATTGAGGTTATGACAAGTCCGAAGACTTGGCATATAGGGTGAACCCGGATGGTTCAACCCTTAGCAGATATGTTGATATCTGTAACCTGTTCTTCAAGAGTAATTCTTTAACCTGATGCATAATCATAATCATTCCACCCAGTTGAATTATACTAGAAATGCATGATATTGTTATCCTTCACTTTCTTGTTCATATCATGGGCTGTTTGCGAGTACATTCAAAGTACTCATTGGCTTGCCACTTGTTATATTATTGACCAGACAAGGAAGGACCGGAGTTTGGCGACGAGTACGTCTTCGGAGACGGACCTGCGAACTAGGACGCTTCCAAGTCAGAATGCCTGTCGGTGTAGGCTTGATGGCATGGGCACCCGCTTAGCCCTTATGAGTTTCCGCTACCCGTTGTACCCTCTTTATTTGGCCTTAGGCCCTATTTGAGAACCTGACCCTTCGGTCATAGGATGTAATATTCGGTATTTGGATGTAAGACTCTATTATTCAGTATCTGTGTTCAGTGAGCATTGATCCTTGGGATCACTGGGTACGGCGATCTCGAATCACCAGTCGGGGTCCCCACAGAACTGGTATCAGAGCCATCCTGACTGTAGGAAGCCTTAGTTAGCATGGACGTTAGTCGGAAACGATTAGTACACCAGCCTTACACAACTTTGCACCTAAAACCTTCTGATTTTCTCTCTCTCCTATATCTTGTAGATGGCCGCCGTACCTGAGACGCTTCTGGAGACCAGCTTTCCCCTACTTCTGGTGGATAGTCTCGAGAAGTGCCACGTATGCCGCACGCCCATCTTCCTCTACCACGAGCACTGGGTCAACGCCGACACCAAGGAATATCACATGGACATGATAGTGAAGGCTAATGACTCCCCGACTAGTTGGTTCTTTGAAGGACCACAAATGGGAGAACTGATGCTGGCAGTGGAGACAGCCGCACGAGAGGTGCTCGTGCGTCTCCGTGATATCCTCCCTGAGATGGCTGATGAACCTGCTACTCCTCACCTACCTTTTCTTAAAGAAGGAATGGACGGGAGCTGGACGCTCACCCCATCGTCTGAAGACGGGATGCCATTAAGGTTTCAAACCTACTTCAGTCTCTCATCCGACACCCTGACGCACCTTCTGGTTATGGAATCCACGAAGCTTCGCCAAGATCTACACCAAGTCAAGGGCCTACTTCACACCGAGAAGATGAAGAATCGCAAGATGAAGAAAGAAGGTGCACCTGAGGGAAGGGCCGGTACTGCTACCAGGGGTGGTGTGCTACCAATGCGGGCCGTTCCTCTTCAGAGTCGTCGTCTGACAGCGGAAGAATATACTGAGCTCTTCGCCGCCTCACCTAAGAGGCGCCGTGATGTGCGGATTCTTTCTTCCACTCCACTGAAGGAAGAAGACACCGACGAAGACGGAGATCCTGCCGAACCCACTTTTTAGACCGAGCAGTCCGCCGCGTAGGATTTCAGCGTAGGCAACTAGGAGTACCCCTGAGCATAGGATATCCATGTATCCGATCTTTTAAATTATGAGTGTGTATGATGTAAGCCGCATTCTGCCTTAGGCAGCCTGTACGCGACTACATCATTTGTTTTCAATGAATGCAAATTCCGTTTTCAAGGTGTTGATTTTTAAAACTCGCACTAGCACATTTAGACCCCCTCTTACTAGAGCGAACCCTTGTGGTTTCAAGCAAGGCGGATTTTAACCTGTTTGTTTCCATGACAGGATGCTGAATGCAACTCGCAACAGCACGTTCGGCAACCCCGGCACCGCCTCCTCAGGTCAGCCGCAGGGAACCGAAGGAGAAGCTCACGCTGGAGATCACCATGAGCAGCATGGCAATGTTCCTCCGCCACCTCCTCCCGAGAACTTGACTATGGCTCAGTTCCTTCATGCTCTTCGCGAGGAGCGTCAAGCCAAGAATGCCGCTATTCAACAGCTGGCTCAAGTCCTAGTGAACAACCCGCCGCAGAACGGGAATGGCAATGGCCGCTCTACTCTCTCAGAGTTTATGCGAACTACGCCTCCCATATTCACGGAGACGACTGAACCATATTCACGCACACCGACATCACCCTGACCAGCATGGCCGTATGACCCGGTACATCAATGCACCTGGTCAGACGTACCACCTGACGAGAAGGACGGCCAGGCATCTGTAATAGAGAGTAATGCAAAAGCATTAGAGCTCCGAATGCAAAATTGGGCAGCATAACGGCTGTAAATGCTCAAAAACAAATTTTGAGACAACCCAAAATGGAATAGCGTAACCACTCAACTATCAAGTTCAACTCTCTGATCATCAAACTTACTTCCTGCTTCCTAGGAATAAAAGAAACCCAATATCTCTCGACCCGTAGTCCTATAAGCTACCGATCAGAAACACGAGCCTAGGAGAAGATGAGTAACCGAGTCCTTAATTCCCGCAGAAAAGACGAGGATGATGAGAATAGAATGACTTGAGAAGAGAACAAGAGTCTTACGTTCCCTTCCACAAACAATTCCCTTATATATAACTAAAGCAATTCTAGACTCAACTTCGACCAGTTTGGCTTAGTAATCCTACAGTCAGTCAGGCTCTGATACCAACGCTGTCGGGACCCCGATCCTAAGCCATAGGAATCCACTCTGTAACACATCGCATCCCTTTGTGGTCTCACGCACGGTTAACTCCACGGCTGCAGCCTTACCTTAGCCGGGACCGTTTGGTCTTTTGACTCACGTATGCGATAGTGTCGCTAGCAATCCAATGTCAAAGAACCCGGATCGACATGTCTAATCATAAACCGAAGTGGCAGTACCGCACAAGGACAGACATACATGACCCAACAAAGTAGGTGTCGGTCATCGGCGAATGTAGACGAGTCGTAGAAAGCTACAAGGACTCCATTACATCGCGTGACATTTCCCCAAAGGGGACAGACACAGCAGCTAAGAAGGACACATGCCGGTCAACCAATGTGTCCGGAGCAGTAGCGAACTACCAAGGCTCGTTGGATCACAAAGGGGCATTTCCTTGTAAGGAGTGCTACTAAAGTTCACGACTAGGTAATCGAACCCCATACATATCAAGTACGACACACGTACGCATGGCATACCGATATGTATAGATACATCGATGGCATCACAACATAACCATAAACATACAACCTTTATTTAAGAGGCTCGGAAGAGCCACACACATAATATTACACATTAAGGGTCTCACGACCCATAATAGCAGTCATACAAATACAAGCCAGCGGAAGAGTTATAAACTGTCTGGGTACAGACAGGGCAACTAGAAGGCACATGGCCTGACTATACTACAGAGCCGACGTAGGGCCAGATCGTAGCTGGGACACCAGCTACTCGTCGTCGTCGATGTCTATGAAGAACCCTCCATTTGGGTCATTAGCAACCTCTGCAACATTTATTAAGCAAACATGAGTACGAAGGTACTCAGCAAGACTTTAGGATGACTAACTACTCATGCAAGGTATCAAAAGGTATTGTGGGGTTTCAGGCGGAAAGCCAGCATTTGACTCGTGGCTAGACTCGCACACGAGTCCACTAACACCACAACAATACACTATCGTGGAATCATTCCGTCTCAGTACGGAAATGCCGTCCACGACACTCACGCTTATCTTGGCAATTTTATGAGTAGCCATTGAAGTTATCTATGAACAACATATGTCTCCAAGTAGTCCATATCCGCGGACGCGGCTATTCGAATAGATCATAACCCTGCAGGGGTGTACTTCGTCACACACGCTCTCGCCACTTATCGCCATGTGCACGTCATGCACCTCGGCAACCTTCAAGCGGAAGCCCAGCGAGGGAGTCGGCCACGACCGTTAACCACACTAGTACCTAGTCCAGGTTTATCGCCTATCTAAGAGTAACCCGTACGGAAGTCCGGCCGAGGTTTCCGCCACGGCCTCAAACGATGTGCGCAGGGTTCCCAAGCCCACCATCCGGGTGCCACTTGGTACACCGTGCCACTGCCTGCCGCATCACGGCCCACCTCTCAGGTCAGCACCATGCACGGCCTCCAGCATTACTATAAACACCAGAAACTACTTGCAACTCCTGGACCGAGTACTATGCGATTAATAGGCCGAGCGGGGTCATATTTCAGGGCCCAGCATGTGGTAGTATCTAGTCTTGGATTACATACACGGAACTCAGTTCCTAAGGACGGTTCCAATGAAACAACCCGCCATGTACTCCTACACAGCCTTTCACCGGTACCTTTACCAAAACAAGTTCAACACACAACCTTTGCTCACCGAACACATTCCACAATTCTGTTCATCTCCCAGATGACAGACCATACACAACTCTAAGCATAGCATGCATAGCAGGATAAGGCACATCATAGCTCAAGCAACTACCAGGTATGCTAGGTTGCAAGGTTCGGCTATTTACTGTGACAAGGTTAAGTCATGCAAAGGAAGTGGGTTCAACTATCGTGGCAAAAGCAGTTGAAGCATTTGATCTTAAATGCAATAATTAGGTGCAGGAGCAAGAACAGAGGAGTTATTGGGATGATCAAAGGGGTTGCTTGCCTTGTTGCTCAGAGGAGGTACGATATCCGTCAGACGGATATTCGGTGGAATCCGGGGGTGCGGAGCCTACCAAAATGAATGGCAACATTCAATAACAATCATATGCACTCAAAATGATGCATGAGCATGGCATGAGAATGCAAGGTGATAAGTTATTATTTTCAACATGTATTAGATTTAGAGTTGATTTGAATCGCATTCGAATATCAATTCCAAACGGGGTATTCGGATACCGTTTTAATTGATTCGACCTGATGCTCAGATCAACTTGATGTTAACATGCATGAAATGTCATGTTATGGTACTGATTTGTAATTGGGACAGTGGTGATCATTGCATTCATAATGAAATTTGAATATTTTTCCAAATTCCATTTAAAAGTAATTATAAGAATTGAATTATTCCTTATTCCACATTTTAGGGTTCTGTAACTTTTTCAAACATAGTTGAAAATAGCATAATCAGAATCCTTGAATTTTTCTGATACTTTTTCATATATAAATTATTTTCATTGGAGTTACAGATTAATTTCTATGATTTTTACAAGTTTTAGCAATTTCCTGAATTAGTTTTATACTGGAAATTCTATTTATTGCATCAGACTGACGTCAGCAGGTCAGCTGACCTGTTCAGGTCAAACCTGACAGGGGGGCCCCACTGGTCAGCCTCTCTGGGACTAATCCCGCGCTGACCAGTCCTAATTGAGGTTTGACTTGGCCTTGGGCCCATTTGTCAGCGAGTGATTAAGCCCTGAGCTGCTGGATTAGCTTTGCCACGTCGACCCCCACTGGAGGGTGGTCGCCGGCGACCAGGCCCGCGGCGGAGGGCTCGCCGGAGGCGACCTAAACGGCGCTGCACAACACCAAAATGCACGCGGTTTGCAGCTACGACACGCTGGCGAAGTGGCCGATCTGGCAGGAGCATCAGGGGAGGCTAGGGTCACCGGAAAAGGCGCCGGCGACGAGCCGGAGCGGCGGCCGAAGCTCGGCCTTCTATGAGAGACGGCTCTAGGGCACGGGGAGGGCAGTTGGAGGGCTCGACACGCTCCTGGAGGCTCCAGGAGCTCGAATCCTAGCTCGAGCGTGTGGATCGGACACCACAGCGACGGTGACGACATGGCCGGCGGCGAGGAGCTCTCGACCTTGGTGGGGAACTAGGCTACGATGCACGGGAGAGCGTGGGGCGAGAGGGGAAACGACGACGAGCTCACGGCGGTTCCGATGGTGCTGAAGAGGGGCTCGGGGATGCGCCGGAGGGAGCGAATCGACGGGAGAGGTCCGGCGGCCGGAGGTGGAAGACGACGGCGTTGGGGGCGATGCAGAGCTTGGGGTGGCTTCGGCTTCTACAGAGATGACCAGGGCGACGAGGCGGAGCTAACAGACTACTCAGAGGTGGGATCCCATGGCTAGAGGTGCTGCGGCTCGAGCTCGAGCTCGGCTCCAATGGCGGCAGCAGGAGGGAGGCAAGATCCGAGAGGAGAGAGAGAGAGTTAGCGCTGGGAATGGATAGAGGAGGCCACGGGGAGCTTATCCCCGGCCTTGCCAGCGCGAGGCGGCGGCCAGGCAGGCGCATAGGTGCGTGGCCGCACCGGAGGAGGCGGCGGCCACCTCCTGCTGCCTACTGGCGCGAGGGAGGGGACGAGCGAGGGAGATGGGCCGGGCCAGGCTAGGCGACAGGTAAGGGTTTCCCATTTTTTTTTTTCTGTTTTTGTTTTTCTGTTTTGCTAATTATTTCAGCTCCAAAACAAAAAGTAAAAACTATTTTAGACCTCCTGAAATATTGTTATAACATTCCCAACCATTTCCAAAGTTTTTCAACATTTTTGGAAATTTATAGATTCTGATTTCAAATTTAAAATTTGAAACCAGTGGCTTTTGTATTAATTTAAAAATGCTTAAGGTGTCAAGAAAATAGTTTTCTCCAATGCTCATTTACTTTCATGATTTATCAGAAAGTTTGAACATTTCTTGAGGCCATTTTGGGTTCATTGATTTGAACTAGTTTGAGGTTTCCTTTAATTGAAATAGTGGCTAGGGTTTTGAGTTTTTCCTTTGCTACTTTGTTGTTTTTGTTGAAACTTCTTAGATGCAAATGCAAAGAAGACATGAGCACAAGACTAACTTGCTTAAGGGTTAGGGATGTGACACTTGGAGGCACCGCCAGAGCTTGGTGGGATGGTTTCCAGATCATGCGAGATGGACAAGTCATCACTTGGGAAATGTTCAAGGAAGGATTCCGTGCGGCTCATATTCCGCCAGGAATGATGACCATCAAGAAGCGGGAATTCCGAGCCTTGAGGCAAGGCAGTGGAACTGTTAAGGAGTATCTGCAGAAGTTTAAGCTCTTGTCGAGGTATGCCCCTGAGGATGTTAACACTGAGGCCGCTAAGGTGGAACGCTTCAGGGAAGGATTGCAGCAGTCCCTGCAATACCAGTTGGTAGTTTGCGACTGCAAAACCTTCAGCGACCTGGTTAACAAGGCACTTATGGTGGAAGACAAGCATCGTGCAATGGACGACACCCGCAAGCGCAAGATGATAGGCAGTGGAGGACCCACTAATGCAAGACCAAGACCATGGCAGTCAGTACCTGCGAGGCCCAACTATCAACAACAGCAATACAAGACCCCGATGTTCCGTCAGAATTATCAACCTCAAGTCAACACCAAGCCAGTTTCCAACCCGCCGAACAACAGTGGAGTCAAGACCAACCCTCCGGGTCAGGTCACCTGTTTTGGGTGTGGTCAAACCGGGCACTAGTCCAGGCAGTGTCCCAACAAGAAGCCCGATGCACCGCGTCCCAATGCACCCAACCCAGGTCAAGGAGCACCTGGAAGAAACCAAGCTCCCCGCAATCAGCAGTTCAACAGCAGGGGGTGGATCGATCATATCACCGCCGAAGAGGCGCAGGAAGACCCGGACTGCATTCTGGGTACGTTCCTCGTCATCTCCACCCCAGCTACAATGTTGTTTGATTGTGGTGCTTCACACTCTTTTGTTACTCAAAGGTTTGTGAAGAAGTGTGGTTTGAAACCCACTCTGCTTCGCGGGCAGATGGCAATTCAAACCCCGGGAGCAGTGTTGAGGTCCAATCTAGGATGTAGAGAGGTCGAGATAGTTATCAATGGGACGAGCTTCTTGGCAGACCTCATTGTGCTTAAGTCGCAAGGTTTTGAAGTAATTCTCGGCATGGATTGGCTGGCCAAGCACCAGAGTCTCTTGGACTGTGCCAACAGGGCCATTACCATGACAAGCGACCAAGGGGTCAAGGTCAAGTATGTCTCTAAGCCGGTATCAGCTCAAGTACCTCGAATCAACAGCCTATCCGAGGTAGAGCTCGACCAAGTGTCAGTAGTCTGTGAGTACCCGGACGTCTTTCCTGATGAGCTACCCGGAATGCCTCCTGGCCGAGACATTGAGTTCATGCCCGGGTCAAGGCCTATTTATAAGAAGCCTTACAGGATGGGATCCGAGGAGCTAGCAGAGCTGAAGAAGCAGCTGGAGGAGCAACTCAGGAAAGGATTCATCCGTCCGAGTGCATCACCTTGGGGATCACCTGTTCTGTTTGTATCAAAGAAGGATGGTACCATTCGACTCTGCGTCGATTACTGTTCTCTCAACGAAGTCACAATCAAGAACAAGTACCCGCTCCCCAAGATAGAAGACCTGTTTGACCAGTTAAATGGAGCTAAGGTATTTTCCAAGATCGATCTTTGATCCGGATACTACCAGTTGAAGATTCGACCCGAGGACATACCCAAGACTGCATTCGTGACCCGATACGGTCTCTATGAGTGCACAGTCATGCCCTTCGGATTGACAAATGCCCCAGCTTACTTCATGTACCTCATGAACAAAATCTTCATGGAGTATTTGGATAAGTTTGTTGTCGTATTCATCGATGACATTCTAATCTTCTCAAAATCCGAAGAGGAACATGAGCAACACTTGAGTATAGTTCTGGGAAAGCTTCGAGAGCACCAACTGTATGCCAAGTTCAGTAAGTGTCAATTCTGGCTGAACGAAGTTTGATTTTTGGGTCATATCATGACGGCAAGCGGATTGGCAGTAGATCCATCCAAGATTTCCACAGTGGCCAACTGGGAATCGCCGAGGGACGTGAAGGATATCAGGAGTTTCCTCGGACTCGCGGGATACTACCGCAAGTTCGTAGAGGGATTCTCCAGCATCGCTCGACCTATGACTCAGCTTTTGAAGAAAGGTCGGAAGTTCGAGTGGACACCGGCATGTGAAGCAAGCTTCCAAGAGTTGAAGAAAAGAGTGACTATCGCCCCGGTACTAGCTACCCTGGACATCAACAAGGAGTTTGTGATTTACTGTGATGCTTCCGGAACCAGACTCGGTGGAGTCTTAATGCAAGATGGCAGAGTTGTGGCGTACTTGTCACGGCAACTGCGTCCGCATGGGGAGAACTACGCCACCCATGATCTCGAGTTAGCAGCCGTGGTGCATGCCTTGAAGACATGGCGACATTACCTTCTGGGGAAGCGATGTGAAATATACACGGACCACAAGAGTCTGAAGTATATCTTCACCCAAAGGGAGCGGAATATGAGGCAATGAAGATGGCTTGAGTTAATCAAGGATTATGGCCTCAGCATTCAGTACCACCCCGGTAAGGCAAACGTTGTAGCCGATGCTTTAAGCCGGAAGGCCGACACGTTGAACGTCATGCTCAAGGAACGGTTGCCCGCCTTGTATGAAGAGATGGAAAGCTTCGGACTGGAGTTGGTCGGACCAGGATACCTGGCTAACCTCGAAGTCAAACCAACTCTGGCTGATGATATCAAGGAAGCCCAGAAGGGACACAAGAGTATTGAAGGCCTCAAGAGGAAGATTCGGGAAGGGAAGGCCCCAGGGTTCTCGGTCGATGATAAAGGAGTGGTGTGGTATGGGAAACGCTTATGCGTACCCAACAAGGCCGAACTCAAGGACTTGATCCTGCAAGAGTCCCACGACACGCCATACTCCATCCATCCCGGTGGTACCAAGATGTATCAAGACCTCCGAGAACGATTCTGGTGGCATGGCATGAGAAGAGAAATAGGCTCCTACGTCGCTAAATGTGATGTATGCCAGCGGGTCAAGGATGAGCATCAACGACCTGCTGGGCTGCTACAACCTCTTCAAGTGCCAGAATGGAAATGGGATAGGGTCGGCATGGACTTCATTACCGGACTGCCTCGGTCAAGCAGGGGTCCTGACTCCATATGGGTCATCGTCGACCACTTAACTAAGGTGTCTCATTTCATTCCGGTCAACACCACCTATGGGGGCGACAAGTTGGCTAGCCTCTACATTGAGCGCATCGTTAGCCTTCATGGAGTTCATAAGGAGATTGTGTCCGACCGCGGCACGCAATTCAGGTCAAGATTCTGGAAGAAGTTTCAAGAAGCTCTCGGAACCAAACTCTCTTTCAGCACGGCTTTCCACCCGCAGACGGGCAGACAGACGAGAGGGTGAACCAGATACTCGAGGACATGCTCCCCACATGTGTCCTAGCCCATGGTGCCAAATGGGAAGACTGCCTGCCGTTTGCTGAGTTCTCTTACAACAACAGCTACCAGTCCAGTCTTCAAATGGCCCCATTCGAAGTGCTATATGGACGGAAGTGCCGCACCCCACTCAATTGGTCCGAAACCGGAGAAGGACTAGTTTTTGGGCCAGAAGCGTTGCAGGAAGCGGAAAGAAAGGTACAACTCGTCCAAGAAACCTGAAGGCAGCTAAGTCCCGACAGAAAAGCTATGCGGACTCCCACCGCAAGAATGTGGAGTTCATTTCCGGAGATCAGGTGTACCTGCGCGTTACGCCTCTCAAGGGAACCAAGCGTTTCCACGTCAAAGGGAAGCTAGCCCCAAGGTTTATTGGACCCTTCAAGATCACGGCAAGGCGCGGGGAAGTGGCTTATCAGTTGGAGCTACCCCCAGAACTTTCGGGTGTGCACAACGTGTTCCACATGTCACAACTCCGGAAGTGCTTACAAATGCCGAACCATTCCGATCATTGCAAGGACATTGACCACCAAGCTGTTGACCTTCAACCAGACCTTACCTATCGCGAGAAGCCGATTCACATTCTGGATGAAGCAGAACGTTGCACCAGAAGCCGCACCATCAAGTATTTCAAGGTTCAGTGGAGCAACCATACCGAAGCAGAAGCGACATGGGAACGTGAAGACTATCTCCGATCGGAATTTCCACAGCTATTTAATGCCTAGCTTAGGAATCTCGGGGACGAGATTCTTGTAAGAGGGACAGGTCTGTCACACCCTGTTTTTCACCACCAATGTTTTAAGTTGCAAAAATTAGGGCTTGTTAAAACTTTTTCAAATGATGTTGTGAATGCCATGAATGCCTTGTATGATTGTATGCTTGTTGCTTGTTGAACCAAACCCATGGCTAAATCATTTATTTATTTAAAATGGATTCCCAAAACTCTTTTCTTTGACATCAGATCACCTCTACCTTGCTTGGGTTACACTACTAGCTCATGATGCCTAGTAGCACACCCAACCAAAGTTGGTGATCTGAGCTCAAATACTTTTATGTTTTGCCAAAAACATTATTTAATGATTTAAAACATTAGTTTCTATTTTAAATACCTGTCTGTTTCTAAGGCCAGAAATGATATTCCCACAAGGAAAAAATGCTTCTCTCCCTTAGAAAATTCTGAGTAAATTCATGGAAACTCAGAAGGACATATATTTTCCATACATAACATTTTCAACCCTATTTTATATTATAATTATTTGAGTAAAACCCTGAAAACCATTTCTATCTGTTTTAACCTTTTGAGATATTTCCAAAGGAAATATTCTCAATAAAATCCCATTAAATTACAGGAGCCTCCCCAAGCCATATTTGGTGCCCACATAAACTCTCACCTTATCCAAGGTTGGGAAGGTCACCAAATGAGCCTAAAACCCTCTCTGTCTAGAATAGAGTTGCAATAACTCTACATAGAAAAGTTTGTCCAATGGGGCTGAAACTTTGCAGGAGTGTTTTGCACCTCAAATGAGGACTCCACACCAAAAATGAGATTTGCTAGACTCTGTTTAGTCACACTCCCTTTGGAGAAGACAGATCTGGCCACTTTCATGCATTTTCAAGTTTACAAAGCTAAACTTGTGCAATGGAGCTCAAAATTGGTGGAAGCCTATACTTTAACCCCAAGACCAAACCTGTTAAGTGGCAGTTCCAGTGGTGGAGCGGAAGCACCCCAAACCACTGTCGAACACCTTCTGACAGCAAGGTAAAAACCCACCTAGCCACTGTTTTACCCCATGTCAGAGCCTCAAACTTGTTGTATTAGTGCATCAGACCAAGCTAAGCACCCAGTCAACTGGCCCCTCCCCAGTTCAAAGCACAAGTGACAAAAGCTCCAATTTGTGCCACAAATCAGGAATGGCAACACTAGTAAACCATGTTCCCCTTGACCAGCCGGTGCTCTCACTAGCACACAACGGCTAGATACACTCCCGGCAACACCCAGGACATGAGGGACACGTCTGAAGTGCCCCAGAGCGCGCCAGCATGCCGTGGCATGCCAAAACTACGCTCTGGACGCGCTACAGGTAGCAACCGAGAAGGGGACGACGCTCCCGGCCGGTTCCAACCTCCCCCGAAGTGTCCAAGACCTCCCCCGACAACCCCTCAGTGTAAAGCAGCCGCCAGGGACCCTCCTCCCCCGCGCTAGAGCTCGGGCAAGCGCGCCCGCGCGCACCCGACTCGGCCGAGCATGCACGGACGCTGCAGCTCGACCCCCACGCCTTCTCCCTCTACGGCTGATGCTTCAGGACGTCCTAAACCACGTCCGGAGACCGTGGTTTTGCAGCCAGCTCCTGACTTTGCACGCACGCGCGCCACGGTGATTCACCGGTGCACCGAGTTCGGCTCACCGTCGCAAGCCTATAAATAGGTCCCCCGGCACCTCAGCACCCCTCCAACAGCCTCTGCACGACCACTAGCTTCCCCCTAGCCACCCAATCGAGCTCGCAGAGCCCCGGTGCTCGAGATCGACCGAGGCCCCTCCGCCTCGGAGCTCCGGTCGAACTCTGGCTACACGCCGGCTCCTGGGACACTCGACCCACTGAAAGTGCAGTCATGCCCTTAATCGTGTTTTGGTGTTGCTGACAACACACATATAGATAATTAATCACTAATCCCCTTTAAGCTATTGTGAATGATCATGTGTTGATAAGGACAAGCTCATGTGCTAACGAGGACAAGATCAAGATAAGCATTCCTGAGCACTACATGCTTGATTCTTGTGGATGTTCACATGGTGGACAAATGAAGATGAATACATAAGCTAGGCTTACCACATTGTGTATGGGAGAGCTATTTGAAGACTTCATCATGTCTTGCTTTCAACTTGAGCCAAGAAGGAACAACAACATCAAGCTCAAGTGAAAGGGCTAACTCAAAGGTATCAGTCCCTTTGACGTCAGTGGTGCGGAGTGATAATCAGTGAATAAAAGTATACACCCAAGTATGGATCATCGGTACCGTTTTATAATTCTTGAGTCTTTAGGGATCCCGCACTATTAAGAGGGGATCACAGATTTTGCGATGAACTTGCTCAAACTACATATCCACTGTTCTGCTCATACCACATCTCCACTGCTGTGCTGTTATCTGAAAACAGAACCAATGCCTCGGACATCCGGCTTTCTCCGGATGTCCGAGGGCCGGACGACCGACTGCTTCAGAAATCCGGAATCCTATAGCAGAGAAATCAGAGCCATATAACTCGTACTTCCGGCTCCCTCCGGACGTCCGAGGGCTGGACGTCCGACCAGCTTCGGAAATCCGGAACTTTGCACCAGAGAAACTTGAGCCATATAACTCGGACTTCCGGCTCCCTCCGGACGTTCGAGGGCCGGACGTCCGACCACTTTCGGAAATCTGGAATCTTGCACCAGAGAAGTTTGAGTCGAATAACTCGGTCTTCCGGCTTCCTCCGAACGTCCGGTACCTGTTCAACTACACAGTGGTTCCAGATATATATACATCCCTCGGCGATCGACCCCTGTCGGACGTCCGACTCCTTATGGACATCCGGACATCCGAGAACTGCCGGATGTCCGACCACTGTCAGACTTAAGTGACCCCAACAACTGTTTTACTCTCCCCACTATATATACCCCCTCCCACTTCGTGAGAGGGTGCCCCAACATAGCCATATCCTCATAAGAACACATTTCTACCCCACATACATTTGCTCACACCAAATCTTAGATCCCAAGAGCATTTGTGAGCCCCTTTGAGAGTTGTTCCAATCAAAAGATAGATCGTCTCCCTCTCCTTCTCTCAACCCAAAATATTTGAGATTTGAGCAAGTTTTGAGCATTCCCCGTAATCTTGTTACTCTTGGAGGTTGGAGACTCCTAGGCGGTAGGAGTTCTTCGGAGAGGAATCAATCCGTGTGATTACCCCCGGAAAAGTTTGTGAGGGTTTGGAAACCACCTTAAAGGCTTACCACTAGTGGTTGAGAAACGCCTTCGTGGTGTTATCTCAAAGGGAGAATCGGGTGAGCCTTTGTGGCGTTGGTGTGCCTTCGTGGTAACATCCACCTCTCTAACGGTGACTAGCTTCCCTCCAAGGAAGTGAACATCGGGATACATCTTTGTCTCAGTGACCTTGGTTATCCTTAACCCTAACTCCTTACTTGTGGTTTACTTGTGTTACTTGAGCATACATACATTGCATATTGTTTGTGCTCATTATATTATGTTGGCTATTTCTTTGTACAAGATTAATCGTTCAAGCATACCCTCTATATCCACACGTTCACACTTGCAGCTTTTGATATATCGTGTGCTATAGTGTGATCTAGTATCTTGTGTCGTTCACCTACTTATCGGGTGATATAGCTCAAGTAAGTTTGTGTAACTTGCTTGTGCTTGTTAGTAACTGTATTGTGTCCATCTTAGTAGATCGTGTTGTTGATACACGTTGTGGTCCTATTGCATTTAGGATTTGTGCTTGAAAAGTACCCTCTTAGTTTATTTCCGCATTAGGTTTAAGCCAAATCCGAAGAAGTTTTTAAATAGCCTATTCACCCCCCCCTCTAGGCGTCATCGAGGTCTTTTCACCCACCAGAACACTCCCCTCGACACCAGGAACCTTTCCCCCAACATCCCCGAGCTTTTCCATGCCCCTAGCTATCAGTTCAACCACCTCCCGAAACTCCTCCGCCACGGCCACCTCGTCGTCGGCGACTCCAAGACTCTCCCGCACTGTACCGACCACCTGTAGGTAGGCGGAGGCATGCTGAACCCATTCCTGCCCTTAGCTAGGCCCATGGACAACGGTAGCCTCGTCGGCGTTCGTCTCCTCCTCCCTGGCTGGAGGTAGGGGAAGGACCCGACAGGTGGGCTCCACCTGTCGGCGTCCTGGAGCTGCCCCGCGCGTAGCCACTGTCGCTGACTCCAGGGGCCCGCACTTCAGGTTCAAACCTGGCGCGCGCGCGCCTCGCAGCCTGCTGGCTGGCTGGGCCGGCCTGCTTCCCAGGCCAGGCTTTGGCCTTCTCTTTTTATTTTCAAAACCTGAGACTAAATGATTTTTGTAAAAATAACTATCCAGTGGAAAAATATGACTCTTCCACTGATATTTTTCTAAAAAGGAGTAGTATTTGATTCTGCCATTGTTGATATTTTTCAAAAACAGAATCTGTTTTATAACAATATAAGGGCATTAAAAGCAATAGTTTGTTTCTGTTTTGTAATTATTAAAAATGCTTTGCTAATAAAAACAAAGAGAAGAAATTTTTCAAAGTAACAACCTGATTTTTACCAAGTTTTACAACATTTTTAAAAGTGGTTTGTGATCTGTTTTTGTGTGAGCTATTTCTTATTTATTCTATTCTCGACGATAGAATTACCGAGTGACGAAGGAGTCGGAGCGGAAGACCTCGAAGACCCAGGATACTTAGCTGACCAAGGCAAGCATCCCTTTGACCATGACTTGAACATATACATTGATGCATGCTAGAATAGCAAGTATTTCTCCGTTGCATATGATCACAGTACTGGTTCATCATTGGTGTGATGGTACCGAAGGCTTCTTCGAAGCACTTGCATGATGATGATGTTATACACATGGCTCCTCGGAGCACAAACATGATGAGCTTGACCCTACCATCTATGAGGATCATGCTACTGTCATGTTGACTAGTAAAGTTATAGGATCATTGCATTGAGCTTGACCCTACCCCCTTGAGGGTCATGTTAATACCATGTTGACAAGTAAAGATAGAAGCATATTATCATGAGCATGGTGATGAGTTAAATCAAAGAGTTTATGAAAACCCCGTCGGGTGCCACTAATGCCCGAGGGTGATGATGAGTTGGTGATCACTTTTGGTGAAGTGATGCACCGGTGTTTTGTGCGAGTATGGTTTCGGAAAGGGGATTAGATTTATGATGTGTCGACCGTCCCAACCTTACCAGTACGAGCACGATACCCCTTTATGGGACGGGGATTTGTTGATTACTCTGGTCGATACTAGCAAAGAGCCACATTACTAGTGGCGGGAGTGATTGTCGTCACTCTCGTGATGGGGTCGTGCCAGGAAGGACGACTATGCCATTATTATGAGTTCCAGGCACACCGTTGGTCCCCACATGGTTAATACTGTCCAGAGTCGGTGCTCCTAAGACGTACAACATGTGGGCTGGGTACCAATCGAGTGGACCTCTTTGTCTAGTATCGTCAACGGAAAGATGATGATCGGGTACTTACCTCGGGTATATGTGATATACCGTGAGTCGTGGATGACACGGAAGTTTCCCGTTTCTCGTGGGTCCAACGTAGTACCTCTGCAGAGTGTAAACTATTCGAATAGCCGTGTCCACGGTCAAGGACAGTTGGGTAATCCTGCTTAAACTACGTCCTGATATTTCCGCATAAACCAAGTGTGAGTGTGTGTGTGGTGTTAAAAAGGTGTTGTTATGATAATCATATAAATATGACCAAGTTCGATGACTTGGCATATAGGGTAAACTCGAATGGTTTAGCCCTCAGTTGATACATTGAGGTTATGACAAGTCCGATGACTTGGCATATAGGGTAAACCCGGATGGTTTAGCCCTCAGTTGATACATTGAGGTTATGACAAGTCCGAAGACTTGGCATATAGGGTGAACCCGGATGGTTCAACCCTTAGCAGATATGTTGATATCTGTAACATGTTCTTCAAAAGTAATTCTTTAACCTGATGCATAATCATGATCATTCCAGCCAGTTGAATTATACTAGAAATGCATGATATTGTTATCCTTCACTTTCTTGTTCATATCATGGGTTGTTTGCGAGTACATTCAAAGTACTCATTGGCTTGCCACTGGTTATATTATTGACCAGACAAGGAAGGACTGGAGTTTGGCGACGAGTACGTCTTCGGAGACGAACCTGCGAACAAGGACGCTTCCAAGTCAGAATGCTTGTCGGTGTAGGCTTGATGGCATGGGCACCCGCTTAGCCCTTATGAGTTTCCGCTACCCGTTGTACCCGCTTTATTTGGCCTTAGGACCTGTTTGAGAACCTAACCCTCCGGTCATATGATGTAATATTCGGTATTTGGATGTAAGACTCTATTATTCAGTATCTGTGTTCAGTGAGCATTGATCCTTGGGATCACTGGGCACGGCGATCTCGACTCACCAGTCGGGGTCCCCACAGCGTTGATGTTCGATTTTATGCCCTCCTTAGTCTTTTTCGATTCGGCGGTATTGTTGGATTGAAGCGGCCCGGAACGACATTACTCGTACGCTTACGAGAGACTGGTTTCATCGACCAACATGCAACTCGTTGCATAAAGATGAGTGGCGGGTGTCGGTTTCTTCAACTTTAGTTGAATTGGATTTGACCGAGGCGGTCCTTGGAGAGAGGTTAAATAGCAATTTGCACATCTCCGTTGTGGTTTTTGCGTAAGTAAGATGCGATCATACTAGATACCCATAGCAGCCACGTAAAACATGCAACAACAAATTAGAGGACGTCTAACTTGTTTTTGCAGGGTATGCTTGTGATGTGATATGGCCAAAGACATGATGTGATATATTCGATGTATGAGATGATTGATACGTCTCCGTCGTATCTACTTTTCCGAACTCTTTTGCCCTTGTTTTGGACTCTAATTTGCATGATATGAATGGAACTAACCCGGACTAACGCTGTTTTCAGCAGAATTGCCATGGTGTTGTTTTTGCGCAGAAATAAAAGTTCTGGGAATGATCTGAAATTTACGGAGAATTTTTGTGGAATATATAAAAAATAATGGCGCAAGAATCAACGGAGGAAGTGGAGCTTGGAGCCCACAAGCTCACCAGGCGCTGGCCCCCTGGCCGCGCCTGGCAGGCTTGTGGGACCCACAACGCTCCACCGCCTCCAATCTCAGCTCTATTTTGTCCGTCTCGCCCGGAAAAAAATCAAGGAGAAGAGTTCATCGCGTTTTACGATACAGAGGCGCCGCCACCTCCTGTTCTTCCTCTGGAGGGGCAGATCTGGAGTCCGTTCTGGGCTCCGTAGAGGGGAGATCGTCGCCATCGTCATCATCAACCTTCCTGCATCGCCAATTCCATGATGCTCTTCACCGTTCGTGAGTCATCTCATCGTAGGCTTCCTGCATGATACGTCCATTTTGCATCATGCTTTCATGTTGATATTTATCGCTTTATGGACTGTTATTATACTTTGTGGTACCATACTTATGCCTTTTCTCTCTTATTTTGCAAGGTTTATTTGAAGAGGGAGAATATCGACAGCTGGAATTCTGGACTGGAAAAGGAGCAAGTCTGAGTCCTCTATTCTGCGCAACTCCAAATGCCCTAAATATCAACGTCGAATTTTTTGGGAATATATAAAAAATACTGGGCGAAAGAAGTGCCACAGGGGAGCTGCCAGGGGCCCACAAGCCTGGTAGCCGCGGCCTGCCCCCGTGGCCGCGGCTACTGGGCTTGTGGGCACCCTGGTGGCCCGCTGGCCCCCCTCTTCTGCTATATGAAGGGTTTGATTATATGGAAATGCCTATGAACTATTCTCTTGTCATTGAACCATTTGATGTCTGGGGCTTTGATTATATGGGACCCTTCCCGAGTTCCAATGGGCATACTCCCCCTGGCCGCGACTACAGGGCTTGTGGCCACCTCGTGTGCCTCCCGGACTCTGTTTTCTTGCGGAGCACTCCTTCTGGTCCAGAAAAAATCATTATATATACGGCCGGGGGTTTTGATCTCCGTATCGCACAATTTTCCTCTGTTTTCGTTTCGAGCCTATTGTCTGCTGCAGATTTAGAGCAAAGATGTCTCACGAATCTGTTGGGGAGAATAATCTCCCTCAAGTTCATGAAGAAGTAGATGCTGATTTGAAAAGAGTAGAAGTCACGGAAGCCAGGGACAAAACTAAGGATAAAACCCAAGCTAGGGAGGAAGTTCAACCTATGTTCAACATTGAAGACGTTGAAGGAGTGGATTTTCTCCAACCCTTCCTCCACATGTTGTCTCCATCCTTGATTGAACTCTTGAGGTTTTGTGAAACAACTCGTGCTCGCAATATTTCCCTTTCTCGTGAAATTATTTTGCTGGAGAATCATGTCGCAGATCTCCAAGGTATAAATCAAAGATTGATAGCTCTCTTGGAATCAAAGACAAAGACTCCACCACCATCACCACCAAAGGAAGACAACTAAGCATTGGTATGGGCAACTCCCTTGGCTTGTGCCAAGCTTGGGGGAGTTGCCCTGGTATCGTATCACCTTTATATCTTTTGCTTTTACTTTGTTTTAGTTCTTTCCTTTTCAGTTTTTATTTCTTCTCTTAGTGGAATAAGTCTTTAGTGTTTAGTTTGAGTCTTTTGCCTTGTGTCTCCCCCGATGTATTCGAGCTTGCGAGCTATATAATAAAGAGTATCTTATTCAAGGGCTTTGTTTTGTGTCGTGATCAAAAGTATGAAAAGAACGATAGCATGAAAGATCATGAGATGATCTTATGGAAAGTGATAGCTTCACATATAACAAGTATGATGATTGAAACTTGTTGAGAATAGACCAACATAGACCCCAGTCATTGTTGCAATTAATAAGAACTAATAAGGAAAGAGAGGTTCACATATAAATATATCATCTTAGACACTTTCTATAATTGTGAGCACTCACCAAACTATTACATGCTTAGAAGTAGATGTTGGACAAGGAAGACAACATAATGAATGGTGTTTGCTTGATTCCAAACAATGTTATATGTCTAGAGATCCCTTAGCATGTGACGATTGCTTCCACCTCATATTAGCCAAAACTTCCGTACTAAGTAGAAATACTACTTGTGCATCCATAAACCTTCAACCCAATTTTGCCATGAGAGTCCACCATACCTACCTATGGATTGCGTAAGATCCCTCAAGTAAGTTGTCATCGGTGCAAGCAATAAAAAGTTGCTACCTAAAGTATGTATGATTTATTAGTGTGTGGAAAATAAGCTTTGTACGAACCTGTGATGAGGAAGACATAAAAGCGACAGACTGAATAATAAAGTTCTTTATCACAGGGGCAATATAAATTGATGTTCCTTTATACTAAGAGGTCGTATATCCAAACCTTAAAAGCGCATGACAACCTCTGCTACCCTCTACGAAGGGCCTATCTTGTACCTTTACTTTTGTCCTTGTGAAAGTCATGGTGATCTACACCAATTCCCTATTCTGTCTTCATCTTGGTGAACGTCATATGCTAGGGAAAGATCTATATTCATATATCAACCTGGAGATGAGTACTTATGCTTTATTATTGTTGACTTTACCCTTGAGGTAAATGGTTGGGAGGCAAAATTATAAGCCCCTATCTTTCTTTGTGTCCAACTGAAACTTTGATACCATGAGTACCACGTGATTTGTAACAATTGTGGAAAACAAAAGAGATGATTAAGTATGTGGATTTGGTTTACAAGCTCTTATTTCACTCTTTCTGCTGTTATGATAATTTGCAATTGCTTCAATGACTACGGACTGTTGTTGGCTACTTCTCGGTAAGGTTTTTGATTCATACTTTGCTTTGTGAAGGATTTGTTATGTTACCATAAGAATATTTATGATGTATTGTTGTTCTATGTGTGATCATGATGCCCTCTTGTCCGCATTATGTTTTATTGACACCTTCATCCCTAAACATGTGTACATGTTTATGGATCTTGGTTTTCGCTTGAGGACAAGCGAGGTCTAAGCTTGGGGGAGTTGATACGTCCATTTTGCATCATGCTTTCATGTTGATATTTATCGCTTTATGGACTGTTATTATACTTTGTGGTACCATACTTATACCTTTTCTCTCTTATTTTGCAAGGTTTATTTGAAGAGGGAGAATACCGGCAGCTGGAATTCTGGACTGGAAAAGGAGCAAGTCTGAGTCCTCTATTCTGCGCAACTCCAAATGCCCTGAAAATCAACGTGGAATTTTTTGGGAATATATAAAAAATACTGGGCGAAAGAAGTGCCAGAGGGGAGCTGCCAGGGACCCACAAGCCTGGTAGCCGTGGCCTGCCCCCTGGCCGTGGCTACAGGGCTTGTGGGCACCCTGGTGGCCCACTGGCCCCCCTCTTCTGCTATATGAAGGGTTTCGTCCGGAAAAAAAATCAGGGCGGAGCTTTTTCGAGGAGGCACCGCCGCCACGAGGCGGAACTTGAGCACAACCAATCTAGAGCTCCGACACAACGATCCTGCCGGGGAAACTTCCCTCCCAGAGGGGAAAATCATCGCCATCGTCATCACCAACACTCCTCTCGTCGGAGGGGAGTCATCTCCATCAACATCTTCATCAGCACCATCTCCTATCCAAACCCTAGTCTATCTCTTGTAACCAATCGCCATCTCGCGACGCCGATTGTTACCCGTAAGGTTGCTAGTAGTGTTGATTACTCTTTGTAGTTGATGCTAGTTGGTTTACTTGGTGGAAGATTATATGTTCAGATCCATTATGATATTCATTACTTCTCTGGTCATGAATATATCCATGCTTTGTGAGTAGTTACGTTTGTTCCTGAGGACATGGGATAAGTCTTGCTATTAATAGTCATGTGAATTTGGTATTCGTTCGGTATTTTGACATGATGTATGTTGTCTTTTCCTCTAGTGGTGTTATGTGAACGTCGACTACATGACACTTCACCATATTTGGGCCTAGAGGAAGGCATTGGGGAGTAGTAAGTAGATGATGGGTTGCCAGAGTGACAGAAGCTTAAACCCCAGTCTATGCGTTGCTTTGTAAGGGGCTGATTTGGATGCACTAGTTTAATGCTATGGTTAGACATTGTCTTAATTCTTCTTTTGTAGTTGCGGATGCTTGCGAGAGGGGTTAATCATAAGTGGGATTCTTGTCCAAGTAAGGGCAGTACCCAAGCGCCGGTCCACCCACATATCAAACTATCAAAGTAACGAACGCGAATCATATGAACATGATGAAACTAGCATGACAGAAATTCCCGTGTGTCCTCAGGAGCGTTTTTCCTCCTATAAGAATTTGTCCAGGCTTGTCCCTTGCTACAAAAGGGATTGGGACACTTTGCTGCACTGTTGCTATTACTTGTTACTTGTTACTTTTCACCTGCTACGTTTCACCTCACCACACCATCACTTGTTACCGCTAATTTCAGTGCTTGCAGTTATTACCTTGCTGAAAACCACTTGTCAGATCCTTCTGCTCCTCGTTGGGTTCGACACTCTTACTTATCGAAAGGACTACGATTGATCCCCTATACTTGTGGGTCATCACTGGACAATGATGGGTTGGATGAGATCTATCATGTAATCGAGTTAGTTTTGACGGGGATTGATCCCTAGTGTCCACTATGTTCTGAAATTGATGTTGCTACTACTTTGCCATGCTTAATGCTTGTCACTAGGGCCCAAGTGCCATGATTTCAGATCTGAACCTATCATGTTTTCGCCAATATATGTGTGTTCTTGATCCTATCTTGCAAGTTGTAGTCACCTACTATGTGTTATGACCCGGCAACCCCGGAGTGACAATAGCCGGAACCACTCCCGGAGATGACCATAGTATGAGGAGTTCATGTATTCACCAAGTGTTAATGCGTTGGTCCGGTTCTTTATGAAAAGAAGAACCTTAATATCTCGTAGTTTCCATTAGGACCCTGCTGCCACGGGAGGGATGGACAATAGATGTCATGCAAGTTCTTTTCCCTAAGGACGTATGACTACATACGGAATACATGCCTACATTAGATTGACGAACTGGAGCTAGTTACTTATCTCTCTGTGTTATAACTGTTGAATGATGAATAGCATCCGGCATAATCATCCATCACCGATCCAATGCCTACGAGTCTTTTACTACTGGTCCTTGCTACGTTACTTTGCTGCTACTGCTGCTACTGTTACTCTGTTGCTACTGCTGTTACTTTGCTGCTACTGCCGTCACTTTGCTGCTACTGGTTACTGTTGCTACTGCTGCTATCATACTACCTTGCTACTGATACTTTGCTACAGATACTAAATCTTTCAGGTGTGGTTGAATAGACAACTCAACTGCTAATACTTGAGAATATTCTTTGGCTTCCCCTTGAGTCGAATCAATAAATTTGGGTTGAATACTCTACCCCCGAAAACTATTGCGATCCCCTATACTTGTGGGTTATCAATGATCATGTCGTGATAGTTAATATCGACTTGAACGTCGATGCTATGGCAACCGACAGGAGCCATAGGGTTGTCTTTAAACTAACGTTTGTGTTTGCAGATGCGTTTACTATATTGCTAGGTTGTAGGTTTAGTAGTAATAGCATAGATAGAACGACAACCTCGATGGTGGCACGATGATAGAGATCATGGTGTGGCGCTAGTGACAAGAAGATCATGCTGGTGCTTTGGTGATGGAGATCAAGAAGCACAAGATCATGGCCATATCATGTCACTTATGAATTGCATGTGATGTTAATCCTTTTATGCACCTTATCTTGGTTACAAAGACGGTAGCATTATAAGGTGATCCCTCACTAAAATTTCAAGATGAAATTGTGTTCTCGCCGACTGTGCATCGTTGCGACAGTTCGTCGTTTCGAGACACCACGTGATGATCGGGTGTGATAGACTCAATGTTCACATACAACAGGTGCAAAACAGTTGCACACGCGGAACACTCGGGTTAAACTAGACGAGCCTAGCATGTGCAGACATGGCCTCCGACCACAAGAGACCGAAAGGTCGAGCATGAATCGTATAGTTGATATGATTAGCATAGAGATGTTTACCAATAAAACTATACTCAACTCACGTGATGTTCGGACTTGAGTTAGTGGATTTGGATCATGCACCACTCAAATGACTAGAGGGATGTATATTTTGAGTTGGAGTTTATTAGTAATTTGATTAGTTAAACTCTAATTGTCTTGAACATAGTCTAAGTTCACTTTGCAATATTTTATGTTGTAGATCAATGGCTCACGCAATAGCAACCCTGAATTTCAATACGTTCCGAGAGAAAGCTAAGTTGAAATATGATGGAAGCAACTTTGTAGACTGGGCACGTAATCTTAGGCTCATCCTACAAGCTGGGAGAAATAATTATGTCCTTGATGCTGCACTAGGAGATGAACCACCCGCTACGTTTGACCAAGATGTTTTGAATGCTTGGCAATCGCGTAAGGAGGAATACTCAGTAGTTCAATGTGCAGTCTTGTATGGCTTAGAACCGGGACTTCAACGACGTTTTGAGCGTCATGGAGCATATGAGATGTTCCAGGAGTTGAAGCTTATCTTTCAGAAGAACGCCCAGATCGAGAGGTATGAGATCTCCGATAAATTTTATGCTTGCAAGATGGAGGAGAATTCATCTATCAGTGAACATGTGCTAAAAATTTCTGGGTACTCAAACCGTCTAGCTGAGCTGGGGATTCAACTCCCGCAAGAGGCTATCACTGACAGAATTCTTCAATCACTGCCACCTAGCTATAAGGGCTTTGTGTTGAACTATAACATGCAAGGGATGAACAAGTCACCCAGTGAGTTATTCGCGATGCTGAAAGTCGCAGAGTCAGAACTCCGGAAAGAGCATCAAGTGTTGATGGTCAATAAGACCACTGGTTTCAAAAGAAACGACAAAGAAAAGAAGGGTAACTCCAAGAAGAGCGGCAAAACTGTTGCCAATCCGACGAAGAAACCCAAGGTTGGACCTAAGCCGGAAACAAAGTGTTATTATTTCAAGGGGATGGGTCACTGGAAGCGCAACTGCCCCAAGTATTTGGCTGATAAGAAGGCGGCCAAATAAAAATCAGGTATATGTAATTGATGTGTACTTAAACAACTCTCGTAGTAGTGCCTGGGTATTTGATACTAGTTCTGTTGCTCATATTTGCAACTCGAAGCAGGAACTACGGAATAAATGAAGGCTGGCGAAGGATGAAGTGACGATGCGCGTGGGAAATGGTTCCAAGGTTGATGCAATAGCCATCGGCACAGTCTCACTTCAATTACCATGAGGATTAGTTATGAACTTAAATAATTGTTATTTAGTGCCTGCGTTAAGCATGAACATTATATCTGGATCTTGTTTATTGCGAGACGGTTACTCACCTTCACTGACAATTTGAGTGCGGTCCAATGAGTGTGGAGGCGCGAGGCGGATATCGTTATTTTCTCACCTTCACTGACAATTTGAGTAGGTATGGATATATCTACTTGATGAAGCACAAGTCTGAAACGTTTGAGAAGTTCAAGCAATTTCAGAGTGAAGTTGAAAATCATCATAACAAGAAGATCAAGTTCATGCATTATGATCGAAGGCGCGAATATCTGAGTTTCGATTTTGGTGCTCACTTCAGACAATGTGGAAGTATTTCACAGTTGACACCGCCTGAAACACCACAGTGTAATGGTGTGTCCGAATGTCGTAATCATACTTTGTTAGATATGGTGCGATCTATAGTGTCTCTTACCGATTTGCCGTTATCGTTTTGGGGTTATGCATTAGAGATAACTGCATTCACTTTAAATAGGGCACCGTCAAAATCCGTTGGGATGACACCATATGAGCTATGGTATGGCAAGAGGCCAAAGTTGTCTTTTCTTAAAGTTTGGGGATGTGATGCTTATGTCAAAAAGCTTCATCCTGAAAAGCTGGAACCCAAAGCGGAAAAGTGCGTCTTCATAGGTTACCCAAAGGAGACAGTTGGGTACACCTTCTTTCTCAGATCCAAGGGCAAAGTGTTTGTTGCTAAGAACGAAGCTTTTCTTGAGAAGGAGTTTCTCTCGAAACAATGAGTGGGAGGAAGATATAACTTGATGAGGTTGTAGAACCTCTACTCCCTCTAGATGGTGGCGGGGGGCAGGGGGAAACTTTTGTCCAAGCGACGCCGGTTGAGGAGGAAGCTAATGAGGATGATCATGAAGCTTCGGATCAAGTTCCTATCGGACCTCGCAGGTCGACAAGATCACGTACTGCTCCTGAGTGGTACAGTAATCCTGTCTTATCAATCATGTTGTTAGACAACAATGAACCTGCGAATTATGAAGAAGCAGCGGTGGGCCCGGATTCCAATAAACGGCTAGAGGCCATGAAGTCCGAGATAGGTCCATGTATGAAAACAAAGTGTGGACTTTGGAAGTATTACCTAAAGGTCGCAAGGCTATTCAGAACAAATGGATCTTTAAGAAGAAGACGAACAAGGACGGTAATGTGACCGTTTATAAAGCTTGACTTGTGGCAAAGGGTTTTTCACAAGTTCAAGGAGTTGACTACGATGAGACGTTCTCACCGGTAGCGATGCTTACGTCCGTCCATATCATGTTAGCAATAGCTGCATTTTTCGATTATGAAATCTAGCAGATGGATGTCAAAACGGCGTTCCTTAACGATTTTCTTAATGAAGAGTTGTATATGATGCAACCCGAAGGTTTTGTCGATCCAAAGAATGCTAACAAAGTATGCAAGCTCCAGCGATCCATTTATGGACTGGTGCAAGCATCTTGGAGTTGGAATAAGCACTTTGATGAGGTGATCAAAGCATTTGGGTTTATACAAGTTGTTAGAGAATCTTGTATTTACAAGAAAGTGAGTGGGAGATCTGTGGCGTTTCTAAAATTATATTTGGATGTCATATTGCTGATTGGAAACAATGTGGAGTTTTTAGAGAGCGTAAAAGATTACTTGAACAAATGTTTTTCAATAAAGGACCTAGGAGAAGCTGCTTACATTCTAGGCATTAAGATCTATAGGGATAGATCGAGGCGCCTGATGGGACTTTCACAAAGCACGTACCTTGATAAAGTTTTGAAGATGTTCAAAATGGAACAGTCCAAGAAGGGGTTCTTGCCAGTATTACAAGGTATAAAGTTGAGTAAGACTCAATGTCCAGTAACTGCGGAAGATAGAGAAAAGATGAGTACCGTCCCCTATGCTTCAGTCATAGGGTCTATCATGTATGCAATGTTGTGCACTAGACCGGACGTCAGCCTGGCCATAAGTATGGCAGGCAGGTTTCAAAGTAATCTAGGAGTGGATCACTGGACGACGGTCAAGAATATTCTGAAGTACTTGAAAAGGACTAAGGAAATGTTTCTCGTTTATGGAGGTGACAAAGAGCTCGTCGTAAAAGGGTTACGTCGATGCAAGCTTTGACACTGATCTGGATGAATCTAAGTGACAAACCGGATACATATTTATTCTTAATGGGGGTGCGGTAAGCTGGTGCAGTTCCAAGCAAAGCATAGTAGCAGATTCTACATGTGAGGCGGAGTACATGGTTGCCTCTAAAGCGTCGTAGCAGATTCTACATGCTAGATCGGAACAGATCGTGGGACAGATCGTCGGACGACGGTGATTTGAATCACGAACATGTACCACTATAGCAACCGCGTTTCTTAACGCTTCCGGCTTAGCGATCTACAAGGGTATGTGGATCCAATCTCCCTCTCATAGATGAACATCACCATGATAGGTCTTCGTGTGTGTAGGAAATTTTTTGTTTCCCGTGCAACGTTCCCCAACAGGGAGGACATCATGGTGTTGTACAAGGGATCTCAAGCATTAAACGGTCCAACTTTGAAGTGGTTCTAGATGAGGTCGATGAGTTTGTGATGCTAGAAGATGAGGACCCCCGTGATCTCCACAAAAGGGTCACTACTCTTGCCGTTGCTCTTCAGGATCATGGGAGCAAGGATACATATGACACTTGGATCAAGCGCAAGTTTCTCAAGTCCATCATGCCATTCAACAAAGCCATGTCATATGTCATTCAACAAAGGCCGTATTTCCACACCTTGACCTCAAGCGAAGTGTTGGATGAATTCATTGCCATGAATACCATGAACAAGACCGCCGACAATGCTCTTGATCGTGTCTGGTCAAAGAAAGCCTCACCCAACCTTGCTTTGAGAGCCAAGGTCATCTCGGATGAAGAAGAAGAAGAGGAAGAAGATGGCTTCCCCGAAGACACAAAATATGCTTATCATGAGCACATGGCTCTTGCATCAAGAAATTTTTGGGGCAACAAGAGAAACTCAAGGCCCAACTTCTCCAAGAACAACTCAAGTGGGTCCAAGAACAGGCAATGAGTAAGGACATGCTACAATTGCGGCAATGTGAGTCACTTTGTGGCAGTTTGTCCTTATGAGAAGAGGGAAGACAACGGGGGCAAGCTCATTCGCAAAGACAAAGTCAAGTCTTTCCCAAGCAAGAACATCTTCACCAAGAAGACTCCTCCAAGGGGTTTGGTGGCCCATGAAGAGTACACCTCCGATGATGACGAAGATGATATAGGCCATGAGGGGATGGCAACGGCTACCGTGGCCATTACCATTTCCTCCCCTAAGGTGTCTCTCTTCGATGCCACCAACGAGAACCGCATCGCCAAGTGCCTCATGGCCCAAGGTATCAATAAGGTAACCCCCAACATCAAGATCACTGTCACTACTTCTCCTTCATTGTTAGATTGTGTTGATGATAGTGAAGTAGTGGAGCTTGATGAGAATGAGTTTGACAAATTCCTATGTAAGATCAAAGGTGAATCCAAGAAGCACTTTGTTGCTCTTTTGGAACAACTTGGTGAGGCCAATGATCTCATTGAGACTCATGAGGATACTATCTCCAAGTTGGAGGGACACATTCATGATTACGCCGATGAGATTGCGGAACTATACATTGCTCTAGAGGAAGAGCGTGGTCTCCGTTTGGCTCTTGAGGAGTCACACAACGTTGATCATGCTAAATTACAAAAAGATCTTGATCATGCTAGTGTTCTTACCCGTGTGCTTAAATCCGAGAAAGTTGCACTTGGGGTTGGCTATGATAGACTCAAGGAAGAATTTGATACACTTGACAAGGCCCACAAGGTATTGAAAGGTGTTCATTACTCTCTTAAGGAGTCTCATGATCAACTCCAAGTAAAACTAACCAAGGAGATTTCTACTTGTCCTCCATTTCATCTAATTGAAAATGCTTGTGCTACTAACCCTTGTTGTGAGCATGTGCATCTTGTGGAGGAGAATGCTAAGTTGAAAGAACAACTCGAAAAGGGCCTTGTGTCATGCATCCAAGGCGAGAAGAACAAAAATGCCCTTTTGAGTAATCAAAAGGAAGTTGTAGGAAAGAAGGGACTTGGGTTTGCACCCAAGTCTAAGAAGAAAAAGAAGAACAAGACCAAGCTATCTTCCCCTCTCAAGGACATTTTTGTCAAAGAGGGTGAGAGTACTCATAAGAAGATGAAGAACAAGAAAGGGGGCGATAATGCCAAGAAGGGCAAAATCACCTCTACCAACAAAGCCGGTGACTTTAACCCCTCCTATGTTTTACGTCGTGCTAGTGATGGGCATGTTTACGCTAAATTTGTTGGTTCTTATTATGAGTACATTGAATGGGCTATTCGGGTTCCTAAGACCCTTGTTTCTAACATCAAGGGACCCATTCAAGAATGGGTACCTAAATCCAAGCATTGATCTCTTGTAGGAATTTGCTTCCGGTGGAGTGTCATAGTTGCTCGACAGTGGAGCCACAAATCATATGACCGGGAGCAAGGACATGGTGTTGGATGTGCATACAGTTACATCTATGCCCACCCATGTCCAATTTGCTGATGCCTCAACATCTAAGGTAATGGGATTTGGCAAGGTGGTCATCTCTCAATATTTATCTATAGAGAAGGTCATGCTTGTTGAGTCCCTTGCATACAATTTTCTTTCCATTTGTCAGCTTGAAATTATGGGCTTTGCCACATTCTTTAATCCTAATACCGTGTCCCTTTTATGGAGCAAGACTCTTAAAGTAGCCTTTGTTGGACATATCAAGAACGGTCTCTATGTGGTGAACTTTTTGGAGCGACCTACTAAGATCGCGACTTGTCTAATGGCTAAAGTTGATGTGGGTTGGCTTTGGCATCGCCGGCTAGCTCATGTCAATATGAGATCTTTGCAAATTCTCCTAAAAGGGGACCATGTTCGTGGACTAAGAAACGTGAGCTTTGCCAGAGAGCGTGCTTGCAGTGCTTGTATTGAAGGAAAGATTCATGTAAGGGCTCACCGTCCCACGACTATCATCTACTCTAAAAGGCCCTTGGAGCTCCTTCACATGGATATCTTTGGTCCTCCATCTTTTGATAGTCTTGGGGGAAGAAATATTGCTTGGTGATTGTGGATGACTACTCAAGATACACTAGGCTATACTTCTTCAAGACGAAGATTGAGACTCAACAAACTGTCATCGGCTTTGCTAATGAAGCTCAACGTCAACATGAAGCAAAGATATTGATGATTAGAAGTGACAACGATACCGAGTTCAACAACTACACCTTGGATGAGTTCCTTAGTGACGAGGGGTTCAAGCACCAATATTCAGCACCCTATACCCCTGAACAGAACGGTGTGGCGGAGAGGAAGAACCGTACATTGATGGACGCGACAAGGACCATGATGGTGGAGTTCAAATCTTCGTACAACTTTTGGGCCGAAGCCATTAACACCGTAGGTCAGGCATCCAATCGTCTCTACCTCCGCAAAGGCTTGAACAAGACTCCATATGAGATTCTTACCAGGAACAAGCCTAACCTCAAGTACTTCAGGGTGTTCGGTTGTAAGTGTTTCATACTCAAGAAAGGTGTTCATTTGCCTAAATTCAAAGCTAGAGCTCATGAGGGCATATTTGTTGGTTATGCTACAAACTCTCATTCTTGCCATGTTCTCAACAAGTCCACCGGACTCATTGAGGAGACGTGTAACATAGAGTTTGATGAAAATAATGGCTCCCAAATGGAGCAAAGTTGTCTTTGTGATGTAGGTGATGAAATTCCTCCTCAAGCCATAAGAATAATGGGGATTGGTTAAATACTACCCACTGAGGAACCCCTTGTGGCTGAAGGAGAAGGACAATGCTCTACTCAAGTGGAGCCGTCACCATCGCTAGTCCCACACGCTTCCGAAGAACAAAGTGAAGGCCCTCAACCCGTTGAACAAGATCAAGGACAAGATCAACCTCATGAGGATAGTATTGCACCAAATGATGTCCAAGATCATGATTAATACTCCGAGTTAGCTCAAGATCAAGTGCAACCACAAGATCAAGGGCAAACTAGTGAGGAAGCTCAAGACGGTGCTCAAGATTATCAAAATGACGAACCGCAGTTACCCAGTAAGGAACTCTTAGAGCGTCGCTCTGTCAAAATGGCATCCAAGCTTCGGGTTCGACAACATATCTTGGATAATGTGCTTGAAAGCTTCAATAAGGGGGTAAATACTCGTCAACAATTATCGAACTTTTGTTTGCATCATGCGTTTATTTCGTGTGTTGAACCCCAAAAGGTACATGAAGCGCTCGATGATGAGGATTGGCTTGAAGCCATGCGTGATGAACTTAACAACTTCGAGCACAATCAAGTTTGGGAGTTAGTGCCAAGTCCAACAGGGGAACATAATGTCAGTGGAATCAAATGGATCTTCAAGAACAAGCAAGATGCAAATGGTGTTGTTGTTCGAAACAAGGCAAGATTGGTGGCTCAAGGATACTCCCAACTCGAGGGTATCGACTACGGTGAAACCTTTTCCCATGTTGCTTGTTTTATATCTATTCGCTTGCTGCTTGCATTTTCTTCTCATCATGATTTTAAATTGCAACAAATGGATGTGAAGAGTGTGTTTCTTAATGGTCCCTTAAGTGAGTTGGTATATGTCAAATAACCCTCGGGATTCGAGGATCCCAAGTTCCCAACTCATGTATACAAACTCAAGAAGGCGCTCTACGACCTTAAACAAGCCCCACGTGTGTGGTATGAGTACCTTACAGAGTTGTTGCAAGATCATGGGTTTGAAATTGGGAAAATTGATCCCACCCTTTTTACCAAAAAGGTCAAAGGGAATTTGTTCATATGCCAATTATATATTGATGATATTATACTTGGTTCTCCTAACGAATCTTCAATGAAGAGTTTGCTGCACTAATGACCGAGAAGTTTGAGATGTCTATGATGGAGAGTTGAAGTTCTTTCTCGGGTTTGAAATCAAACAATAGAGAGAAGGAACATTCGTCAAACAAGACAAGTACACTCTAGACATGCTCAAGAGGTTAGAGCTCGAGGACGTCAAGCTGGTCAAATTTCCCACGCCAACCAAATGCAAGCTTGACAATGAACCCAATGGTAAAGCAGTGGATCAAAAGGTATCTTGCTCCATGATTGGATCCTTGCTTTACCTTTATGCATCTAGACTAGATATCATGTTGAGTGTGGGTTCAATCCGCACCAAGGAAAGCCACTATGCGACGGTCAAACGAGTCTTTCGATATTTGGATCATACCCCAAACTTTGGCTTATGGTACCCCAAAGGAGCAAGCTTTGGTCTAGTAGTGAAAGCACATATGCTCCCTTGGTGATTTTGATAATTCATGACAACATACATTGTCTCTTGGACTAACACTTTTACCTAGATATTTCAGGATTAGTCCATGGAGAGCTATGGCTTAAGGTTTATGTGGAGATACCCCTGGATGCAAGAAAGGAATAATACTGTCTCAAGCTTCAAGCTAGAAGACTCTTCATTTTATATTTGTGGAAATCACTTTTCAGTGCATAGGAAATCCAATAATATTAAAAGGGGGCGAGGTAGTAAAATGAACTGATTGCTCAAATGCTCAAAGTTAGCCTCCAAAACACTGAGTCATTTTCCCCATATTTCCACTCCGTCAAAATTCTACATTCACAAATTCCGTGTCACCTACATTTCCACATCGGACCTACCGAGTTTGAACCTCAGACTGAACCCTAGCCATTCCCACCAAATCGGTGCAACCGAAACTGCATCGGTGCTACCGAGTTTGGGTGACCAACATTCTGTTGCCAAGATACACAAAATCGGAATTTCCGAGTTTGAGTATCGGTGCCACCGAGTTTGTCCATCTAACCGTTAGTCACCTTTTCGGTGACACCGAGTTGTATGTATCGGTCTCACCAAGATTCAAAAATTCACACCTTTAGTGCTAGTCGGTACCACCGAATTTCCAACTTCGGTGCCACCGAGTTTGCTCTTTTGTGTGTAACAGTTGGATTTTGGCTGCTGCCTATATATACCCTTCACCCACCTCTCATTCGTGATAGAAGCACTCAGAACACACACTTCATTTCCAGATCCATTTTCTGAGAGAGAACCACCTACTTATGTGTTGAGACCAAGATATTCGAACCCAATCATTTGAAACTTGATCTCTAGCCTCCCCAAACTGCTTTCCACCAAATCAACCTCTCCTACCCATGCATATTCTGTGAGAGAGTGATTTGTGTCGAGGAGACTATATTTAGAAGCACAAGAGCAAGGAGGTCATTGATCTACCACATCTATTACCTTTTGGAGGGTGGTGCCTCCTAGATTGGTTAGGTGTCGCTTGGGAGCCTCCTACTTCGTGTTGTGAAGTTGAACCAAGATGTTTGTAAGGGCATGGAGATCGCATAATTCGTGAAGATCTACAATGAGTAAGGCTAGTCCTCCGTGGATGGAAGCCGTGGTGGGATATACAAGGCCGCTTCTTTGTGCACCCTTCGTGGGTGGAGCCCTCCGTGGATAGCGCCACCTATCGGAACCATGCCAAAAATCGCCGTGTGAACCTCATGCGTGTGATCTCCCTACCTTACTCCTCTACATTACGCTTGCATGTTTTACTTTCCGCTGCTATACTCTTAGAACTGCATGTGTAAGGTGACCTAGACTTCTTACAACTACTAGATTTGTACCCTCCTAGAAATTAGGTTAGGCTAGAATTTCTATGTTGGCAAGTAGTCTATTCACCCCCTCTAGACACACCTTCTATCGATCTCTCAATTGGTATCAGAGCAAGCTCTCCAAAACCTTGGTTTAACCGCAATTGGAGGAAGATGAATGTGACTAATTCCCAGATTTTTAGTTGTAAAGTGCCTATTCTTGATGGGGAGTACTTTAGACAATGGAAAGACAAAATGCTTGATATATTCGATGAGTTCCATTTGCGCAAGTATATTGAATATCCATGTGTACCTCCCATTGACCCCATACATCCTTATCATGATGATGAAGTTAACATGCCTGGTAACCTCAACACCGTCAATCTTATCATTAGAGGTTTACCAAGAAATGTGCTTAATCAGTTGCAAAACACTAAGTGTGCTCATACCTTGTGGAAATACTTAGAGAAAAGATATCCAAATTATTCCTTGAAAAATCATGATATCATTGTTCACAAATACATTTTTTTTCCATAAGATGAAGCCAACCGATCCTAACTTCGATAAATGCCTATTTGAGCTTCGTGACCTCATGCGTGCTAAAGGAGATGGCATTACTATTAACAATATCATTGTTGAAGCCATTCGAATGCATAAACATGAACATTCTCATAGTCAAATTTCTAATGAAATTCTTGTTTCTTATGATGAGGGAACTTCATCCGATAATGACAATGTGGAGCATGGCTACTACAATGAAGATGAAGAGTCTGACATCGAGTATGAGAAGACCATGAGGAACCTTAGTCTTATGGCTAACCTTAAAGACTACATGGCCCGTGGAAAGGAGTGGGTAATCGACAGTGGATGCACTGATCACATGACCGGACATAAAGACATGTTCCATGAAATCATACCGAATCGTGGACCTCGAAGGTATGTAACTTTTGGAGACAACTCCAAAGATAAGGTACTTGGCCTCAGTAAGGTGGTCGTATCCCATGACAGTTCCATTCAAAATGTCATGCTAGTAGAATCTCTTGGCTACAATCTATTTTACGTATCTAGACTAGCAGATTTCGGTTTCGATGTGCTATTTACAAAAGTTGAATGCTGAGTGTTTCGTAGCGACAATCATAACATCATATTTACTAGTTTCCGTAGAGGTGATCTATACATTGTTGATTTCTCTAAGATATCCAAACCCCGTACATGACTTATTGCAAAATCTTCTAAGGGTTGGTTATGGCATAGAAGGCTTGGACATGTCGGTATGCGTAATCTTGATAAACTCATCATAGGTGATCATATTCTTGGTGTTAAAGATGTTATCTTTGACCAAGATAGAATTTGCAGTGCTTGTCAAGCAGGAAAACAAGTTGGAGGAAGTCATCCCGTGAAGAACATCATGACCACAAGAAGATCTCTTGATCTGCTTCACATGGATCTCTTTGGTCCCAACGCTTATTAGAGCCTCGGTGGAAATTCTTATGGTCTAGTTATTGTTGATGATTTTTCCAAATTTACGTGGGTGTTCCTTCTCAATGATAAGTCACAGGCACAAATGATCTTCAAGAACTTTGCTCGAAAAGCTCAAAACCAGTTTGAAGTGAAGATCAAGAAGGTTCAGAGCGATAATGGAACGGAGTTCTAGAACACTAATGTGGATACTTTTCTTAATGAAGAAGGTATCTTACATGAGTTTTCGGCGACGTACACACCTCAACGAAATGGAGTTGTTGAGAGGAATAACCGGACGCTCATAGAGATGGCGAGAACGATGCTTGACGAATACAAGACTCCAAGACACTTTTGGGTAAAAGCCGTGGAAACAGCTTGCCATGCCATAAACCGACTCAACCATCACAAGCTTCTCGGTAAAATGACATACGAGCTAGTCACCGGTAACAAACCCCAAGTTGTATACTTTCGAGTATTCAGATCTAAGTGCTATATTCTTGATAAGCATCGTCGATCTAAATTTTCACCAAAATCTTATGAAGGTTTCCTTCTTGGTCACGGATCAAACCCTCACGCTTACCGTGTCTATAACAACTTCACTCGAAAAGTTAAAGAGACGGTAGATGTGAAGTTTGATGAGACTAATGGTTCGCAAGTCAAACAATTGCCAATTGATATAGGAGATAAGGAACCTTTGGAAGCTATCAAAGATTTGTCCATTGGCAAGATTCATCCCATGGAGGTGAAGTAAATCACTTCATCAACTCAAGTGGAAGCTCCTACTTCGCATCAAGGCAAACCGCAAAATGACATGGAAGCATCCACAAGCGATACACGACATGATGAAGAAGAGGAAGAGAAACATCTTGATGATCCACCTCAACCTTCCTCACCACCACCTCAAGGAGAAGATGACGCCAACGACAATGCTCAAGATGACGATGAAGAAAAAGAAGCTTCTCCATCGAACAAGAAGAAGTTGTCAAGAGTTAGAGCAAGAGTGGACAAAGATCATCCGCTAAAACAAATCTACAACAACATAAATAACGGGAGAATCACTCGCTCTAAAACTTGATTAGCTAACTTTTGTGGGCATTATTCTTTCATATATAGCATTGAACCCTTGAAGGTAGAAGAAGCTCTGCAAGATCTAGATTGGTTGAATGCCATGCATGAAGAGCTACACAACCTCGAGAGGAACCAAGTATGGACACTTGTTGAAAAACCAGAAGGCAAGCCGAATATCATTGGTACAAGATGGGTGTTTCAGAACAAGCAAGATGAAGACAGACATGTTGTACGCAACAAAGCATGTCTCATAGCCCAAGGATACACGCAAGTCAAAGTTATGGACTATGGTGAGAGTTATGCTCCTGTTGCTAGACTTGAAGACATTCGTGTTCTTCTAGCTTATGCCAATCAACATGATATAACTCTCTACCAAATGGATATTAAAAGTGCCTTTCTAAATGGAGAAATTGAAGAGGAAGTTTATGTTAAACAACCTCCTGGTTTTGTGAACCCTGAGAAACATGATCATGTTTATAAACTTCATAAAGCTTTATATGGTCTTAAACAAGCACCTAGAGCTTGGTACAAATACCTAACGAAGTTTCCCATTGAAAAGGGTTTTGAGATTGGAAAAATTGATGCAACCTTATTCACTAAAAGAGTAAATGGCGACCTATTTGTTTGTCAAATATACGTGGATGATATTATCTTTGCTTTTACTAACCCACATTTTGGTGAAAAGTTTGGAAAGCTGATGTTAGAGAAGTACGAGATGTCCATGATGAGTGAACTGAAGTTCTTCCTTGGATTGCAAATCAAACAATTGAGAGAAGGTATGTTCATATCTCAAATCAAGTACACCAAGGACTTGATCAGGAAGTTCAACATGCAAGAATGCAAAGGTATGAGAACCCACATGCCTACTAGTGGACATCTTGACCTCACTAAGGATGATGCACCCATTGATCAAAAGGTTTATTGATCATAAAGGTTTATTGATCAATGATTGGATCATTGTTATATCTATGTGCGTCTCATCCTGATATCATGCTAAGTGTTTGCATGTGTGCCCGCTATCAAGCAGCACCTAAAGAGTGTCATCTATTGGCTGTGAAAAGGATAGTGAGATACATTATAAATACACCAAACTTCGGCATATGGTATCCCAAGGGATCTTCCTTTGATCTTGTTGGCTATTCCGACTCGGACTATGTTGGATACAAGGTTGATAGAAAATCCACCTCGGGTACATGTCAATTTCTGGGGAGATCTCTTGTCTCTTGGACATCCAACAAACAAAACTCGGTATCCTTATCAACTGCCAAAGTTGAATACATTGCCGCTGGATCATGATGTGCTCAATTACTATGGATGTCTCAAACGCTTAAGGATTATGGCGTTCATGTTAGAAAAGTCCCACTGTTGTGTGACAATGAAAGTGCTATTAAGATTGCATATAATCATGTGCAACATTCTAGAACCAAGCACATCCAAGTGCGACATCATTTCATCCATGATCATGTTGCCAAAGGATATATCGATCTCAGGCATCTTCGTACTAACAAACAACTGGCTGATATTTTCACCAAACCACTTGATGAGAAAGTGTTCTGTCATTTGAGGTGATTTGAACATCGTTGATGCTTCAAACTTGCGCTAGACTCACTCGGATGCATGCAAGGGCATGAGCTTGACTGACTGTTCCTTGATGCCATTGATATGACTATCTTAGGTCTTGGAAACTATGCTCCCTTGTATTGCATCTAACCTTTTGTGGGTACTTGGAAGAAATACACTCCACAAGATTGCAATCAACTCATATCAAAAGCAATCTTGACATGGCAAAGTATCAACAACCTTTTCTTCAGAGATGGAGGAAGAAGACAACAAAATCACATCCTTGACAATAGTATGATAATGATTTTCACTCATGTCAATTGGATATATTATGTTATTCCTTGCGTGACTAACCATTGTAGGTGAAAAGTGAACCAAAACGGATAGCTCCCAACTCAAGATGATCTTAATCAACTTTGAGCATCCACAACAAATTCACCTACATGCTACGTCATCAACATCACTTGAAGTTATGTACTCATATCCTTGATAAAGCTCTACACCAATTCATGGTGTACAACAACTCAAGTGATATGAAGACATTGAAATGCTTAATCGAAAAATGACAACCCCATTTCACGCTTAACTATGAGTATGACCTATGATCAAGCATCCTTGCTTGACTCCTCAAGTCAAATATTGTAATATAGGTGACCTAGTCAGTGCCCCACATCTAGATGGAGAACATCATATGGTTCACATTTTATCTTTCACATTCTTAGAACCATTCCACTCTCATCTATATGCATGTATTATCAATATATATATATATATATATATATATATATATATATATATATATATATATATTTGTCTCTTATTCTTCTTACTTTTGTTTAACTGTCTCAGTTGGAATTATCATTCTTTTGGACTCTTGACCTTTTGAAACAATTCTTTCAATCAGCCTATTTTCTTTTAAAGAGTTGACTATCATTGCAACTCGGTTTCACCGTATTGGGAAACTCATTCCAACCGATTTGTCCAAGAGGCCTAAATATCGATCTTGGTTCTACCGAATCATTATGCCTCAGTGACTCTAACTTTTCTGACTTTGTTTCTCTGATAATTTCTTTCAGCCTATTATCTTAGGGGGAGACAACTTCTCTAGGGGGAGAAAAATCTCAGTGATCCCATGCAATATAAGAGTGAGAATTCTCTAGGTTCCCTAACTTAGGGGGAGATCATTCAAGGAACTCTTATCCATACCTAAGGGGGAGAACATTCAATGAACCCTACAAAATATCTAAGGGGGAGAAAAGACAAATTCCAGGACCCTTACAAAAGAGAGAAGTATCCATGATCCTATTTTTTTTCTCAATGAGCCCTTACCCTCTGACCTTTCTTTTTGGTAATTGTGCCAAAGGGGGAGAAATATCATCAAAGCTTCCATTCAGTGAACCTATTTATAGGGGAGAAATACTATCAAATACTATCAAGAAGCTTATACAAAAGAGGGAGCAACAACACTAAGGGGAGATACTTGTATCAAACCCTACACATTAAGGGGGGGAGAGATAAATACCGTTTTAATTTGCTTTATTTGTTTGAACTTATTTTCCCTACCGACTCCCAATATCTACATGCCATGATTCAAGGGGGAGGGAACTTACACACTCATTTTTAGGGGAAAAAGTTTTTGTTCCTTGGAGACATATTCTTTTATCAAATCCTATCTTAACTATGTCTTCAATTTCTTGGTACTTTTGAATTTCTTTGCATCTTTACAACAGGGTGCTCTTGTGTTATCTAACATTTGTTTTCCCAAGTGCACTCCTATGTCAAGACGCTCAAGATCCTCAAGGTAAGTATATGCATCATATCCTTGTTCATGATGAGCTCTTGTTTCTAGCACATATTGTTTGCAAGAGGGAGTCTTAAACATGGAAGTCTTTCATTCACATATGTTTGATGCATATAGCCAAGATTCCTATGACTTGTCTTGTCCTTCTACCTTGTGTATGCCCATGCATTCCAAAGCAACTATCCTTTAAAGGGATTGCACACATTTAGGGGGAGCTTGTACTAGTCATATTTCCTTCAAAGCTGTCATATCCTTATGAGTATCTTTATTTGAAGCTTTGATTCTATGTTGTCATCAATTACCAAAAAGGGAGAGATTGAAAGCACATATGCTCCCTTGGTGATTTTGATAATTCATGACAACATACATTGTCTCTTGGACTAAAAGTTTTACTTAGATATTTTAGGATTAGTCCATGGAGAGCTATGGCTTAAGGTTTATGTGGAGATACCCCTGGATGCAAGAAAGGAATAATATTGGCTCAAGCTTCAAGCTAGAAGACTCTTCATTTCATATTTGTGAGAAATCACTTTTGAGTCCATAGGAAAGCCCATACTAGTAAAAGGGGGCGAGGGAGTAAAATGAACTGATTGCTCAAAGGCTCAAAGTTAGCCACCAAAACACCAAATCATTTTTCACACATTTCCACTCTGTCAAAATTCCACATTCACAAATTCATTGTCACCAACATTTCCACATCAGACCCACCGAGTTTGAACCTCAGACAGAATCCTAGCCATTCCCACCAAATCGGTGCAACCGAAACTGCATCGGTGCTATCGAGTTTGGGTGACCAACATTTTGTTCACAAGATACACAAAATCGAAATTTCTGAGTTTGAGTCTTGGTGCCATCGAGTTTGGCCATCTGACTATTAGTCACCTTTTCGGTGCCACCGAGTTTTATATATTGGTCTCATAGAGATTCAAAAGTTCACACCTTAGTGCTAATCGGTACCACCGAGTTTCCAACTTCGGTGTCACCGAGTTTGCTCTTTTGTGTCTAACAGTTGGATTTTGGCTCTGCCTATATATAGCCCTTCACCCACCTCTCATTCGTGGGAGAAGCACTTAGAACACACTTCATTTCCAGATCCATTTTCTGAGAGAGAACCACCTACTCATGTGTTGAGACCAAGATATTCCAATCCAATCATTTGAAACTTGATCTCAAGCCTCGCCAAACCGCTTTCCACCAAATCAACCTCTCCTACCCATGCATATTGTTGGGGATATTACCTGTGAGTAACCCGCCCTTAATGGGCCGGGTCACCAAAGGGGCGACTCACCTTTGATTACGTGTCTAGTGGTCTAGGAGTCATAGGGCGGTTCAAAAGACCATGTGGATGATGGGACGTCAAGGAAGCTCCTGGTCGTGGGGAACACGGCGACTTAGAGATAAGGGAAACTACCAAGTATAGGATGGCAGGACTTTGTAAACCCTAGGGCCTCGACCTGTATATAAAGGCGAGTCCTAGGGAAAGGTCAGGCGAGTTAGAGAGAATTGAGAGCTAGGTCAGGCGAGTTACGCCCTCCTTGTAATCGAAACCACCATTAATCTACACAAAGCAGGATGTAGGCTTTTACCTCCTCGCGGGGGGCCGAACCTGGGTAAATCTGAGTCTCGCTTTCGCTCACCCCCTTTGAGTCGCCACCAAGGTGCGATGGCTCCATCTTTAAGTCCTTTCACGAGAACCACGATAGTTGGCGCCCACCGTGGGGCTTTCGCACGGTGGAGTTGAGTTCTCAAAGGGAGCCCTATCAGGTTTAGAAAGCTATGCGGTCGGCATCATGACTAAGAGCCGCCATGGGAAGTACTACATCGACAACTTGCTATGGGAATCGGAGGCCGATTCTGTCGAATCTGGCTACCGAGTCCCCTTCGGCAAGATCAACTTCTTCATCGGCATGATCGGGACACCTGTTCCTGAGCCGGACACCTCCACCGACATCGTCGAGCCGGCCAGGTACGTCCACCCCATTACACGGCAGATCAAGAGCCGCGAGGTTTTCATCGGCTTTACGCAGGGAGGCAACGCGCAAGACGAAGAGGCGGGCCAGGAGATCACCCTTGTCAATTCTGACGGCGAGTCATCCATGGGCCAGACGGCGTCGATCCACCCTCTTGAGGAAGGACAGCTCAGGGGGCTATCGCTGGCGATGGATCCTGAAGTTCTCGAGAGATCTCGCCGGCAAATCGCCATCTACATGGCGGGGTCAGCCCAGCCTCCTCAGAATCTGACTGGCAACAACGAGACCGGAGGGACGTCCAAGCCTCCAGCACAAACCATGAAGGAGCTAGCAGCGGAGATAGCCAGCCTTATGGCAACCGCGGTTACATCTAAAAAACAGGAGTTGGTCAATGCCGAGCTAGCCAAACTGCGGGAGGCAATGGCCAAAGCACAACGCGACATGGAAGCAGAAGCCGCCAGGATTGAGACACAGCGAGCTGCGGTCGCCGCAGAGACCGATCGGCTGAACACCGAAGGCTGGCGGCTCGGGATACAGCAGCGCGCGTCTGACGCCGTCCATCAAAGGAGAAACGGTGGGCGTGTCCCGACCAACTTACACCTAACTCGCCTCTTTGACACTCTGCGCACCCTCGGGGCGGGTCCTGATCAGCCAGTGAGAACCGCCCCAAGGAGAGGAACGGTTCCACCACCCTATCCGCCACCGGTCCAGCCCATGGACGCCCATGCGACTCAATTCCAGACACCACGGGGTCACTTCTCAAACACCATCGACAACGTGTTGGCTGCAACCCGCCACCTGGAGTCTCTTCCGATTTACGGGAACACCCCGGCCGAGATAGAAGCTAGAAACGCCATCGAGATGCTGAAAACGGCCGTGGTTCAGCACACGCAGTATTCCCATAGCCTTGATCGACTCCACTGTATGCCTCAGGCGAGTCACACCAGAAGTCGCCACGAGGATTTCCCCGTAGTAACCTGCGGGCCGCGGCGGGTCCCCCAACATTATCTGCTTGGGATGCCTGACACACGAGCCCAGGATATTGTGGACGCAGCGCGGGCCGCGCGGCACATGAAGCCAACGGCCATGGTGGGTCAAGCCTACCCGGCCTACATACCACCGTCGTCCGCGCCCCTGGACGGTGGGGGCAAACACATTGGAGTGTCATGTCTCGCGCCGGCTTTGCGCAATGAGCGCATGCTGAAGGACTTTAAAGGGCCCGGGAAGGTTCCCAACTACTCGTCGGATCTCGAGCCCGGATCATGGATCGAGAGCTATGAACTCGCGATGGATATGTTTGACGTTAGCGAGGCAGTCTGCGTGAAGTACTTCACCATGATGATCGAAGAGACGGCACACACTTGGTTGAAAAACCTACCGCCCAATTCCATCAACACTTGGGTGGAACTGAAGGAGCGCTTCATCAAGAACTTCAGAGGGACCTGCAAGCGCCCGATGACTATCGTCGACTTACAACACTGCGTTCAGTGGCTGCATGAGTCGGCCCACCACTGGACCCGGCGAGTCGCGGAAGTCATTCATTCGTCGGAAGGTATTTCGGCGGCTCATGCGGTTTTGATCTTGGAGAAAAATTGCCATTACGAGCCTCTGGTGCTAAAACTAGGGAGACTTAAGCGAAAGGTACAAGACATGGGCGAGCTGATGGACACCCTTACCAGATACGCTGAGTCGGATGACCCCAAGGATCCTGGAGAGGGCGACGACAAGATTGGAGTTGCCCGCAAAGGCGAGTTACAGAAAGGACAATCCCAGTTTCAGAACCGGGGCAATAACCACCATGGCAGGCATGGCAAGAAGCGGCAACAAGAAGGTCCCATGGAATTTGTTGTTAATACTAATACTGGCAACGCAAACCCGCGTCAGATGAAACGGGGCTTTAGTGGGAAGAAACCGCGTAACTACCATGAAATGCTTAAAGGCCCGTGCCCGCAGCACGCCATGGTCGATGGACCGGCGACTCACTCGTGGGAGGATTGCTATGTGATGCAAGAGTTCCGGGCCGAGGCGCTCAAAAGGAGTCAAGGCGGCGAGCAGGGCCAGCGGCAGGAGCAACCTGGCGCGTCTGGGTCACAACAAGTCACATTCGGGGGTTTCTCCAACCATGGACCACAGGGCGGGTCGCAGCACAATGCCGGTCAATACCAAGTTCATGACCAGCAGTACCACCCACTGGGAATATTTCAACAACCCCCCCCCCCAAGGAGACCCCAGCGGCAGGAGGACCGAGGCGGGTTCCAAAATAACCCCAAACAATTGAACAGCGGGCAATACCACGTGTTCACCACCTACACGTGTAAACGGGGTCACAAGGTAAAGCACAGAACTTTCATAGCTGAGTCGGCGCTCCCTCGGTACCTTCACTGGTCAGAGCAACCCATAACATGGAGCCGGGAAGACCATCCACCCCGAGTCGACAACCCTGGCGACTCAACCCTGGTCGTGGCTCCCCAAGTCGGAGGATACACCCTCTCCAAAGTCCTTATGGATGGGGGCAGCAGCATCAACATCATGTACTTTGACACTTTCAGGTGGATGAACCTCCTCGAGAAGGACCTGATGCCATCATCCACGGTTTTCCACGGTATTGTGCCTGGTAAGTCGGCGTACCCCATCGGTCAAGCTCAATGTGGCCTTCGGCACGGAATCGAACTACAGGAGCGAGTCTCTCTTGTTCGAGTTAGTCAAGATCAAGAGCCCCTATCATGCGTTGTTTGGACGACCAGCTTACGCCAAGTTCATGGCCCGCTCGTGCTATGTTTATCTCAAGCTCAAGATGCCTGGACCCAAGGGTCCCATCACCGTCCACGATGACAGGAAAATAGCCCAAGAGTGCGAAGAAGGAGATGCGGCCTACGCCGAGTCAGCTTGCGCGGCCGAGGAGCTTAAATTTCACCAATCCCACGTCGATCCGGCAGACATGATGCCGCTCAAAAGGCTAACCATCGATTCTGAGCCACCCCTCAAGTTCAAACCAGCGGACAACACCAAGGTCATTGATTTTACGCCAGGCGACTCCACCAAGCAGTTCACTATTGGGGCGGGTCTTGACCCCAAATAGGAAAGCGCGCTCATCGAATTCATCCTTGAGAATCAGGACATCTTTGCATGGAAACCTTCTGACATGGCGGGTGTGTCGAGAGAATTCGCTGAGCACTATCTCAATACTGACCCCAAAGTTAAGCCGGTACGGCAGTACCTCCGCAGGTTTAACGAAGAACGCCGTAAGGCGATTGGAGAAGAAGTAGCCCAGCTCCTTGCCACCGGGTTCATCATCGAGGTTTTTCACCCAGAATGGTTAGCTAACCCGGTCCTGGTACTCAAGAAGAACGACACTTTCCGCATGTGCATTGATCACACGGATCTTAATAGAGCCTGCCCGAAGGATCCCTTTGCCCTTCCTCGCATCGATCAAATTATAGATTCGACGGCGGGTTGCGAGCGTCTGTGTTTCTTGGATGCTTACTCAGGATACCACCAGATAAAAATGGCGGTGGCGGATCAGGAGAAGGCGTCCTTCATAACCCCGTTCGGAGCTTTCTGTTACGTGTCCATGCCGTTTGGGCTCAAGAGCGCGGGGGCGACTTACCAGCGCTGCATTCAAAACTGCTTGCACAGCTAGATAGGCTGTAACATTCACGCTTACGTGGACGACATCGTGGTCAGATCTCACCGCAAGGAGTCGCTTTTGGAGGATCTCAAAGAAACATTCGACAACCTACATGTTTACCAGATGAGGCTTAACCCCACCAAGTGCGTATTTGGTGTCCCGGCGGGGAAGCTATTGGGTTTCTTGGTATTAGAACGAGGAATCAAGGCCAACCCGGAGAAGATTGAAGCAATTACTTTGCTTGGGAAGCCAGCCAACATTAACCAAGTACAGCGCATGGCAGGTCGAATCACGGCCTTGAGCCGTTTCATAGGTCGCCTTGGGGAGAAGGCCATCCCTCTCTACTAGCTGCTCAAGAAGACCGATCGTTTCGTATGGACAGATGAGGCCAACGACGCCTTCGAGGCCTTGAAGCGGCAATTAGCTAACCCGCCAGTGCTGGAGGCTCCGGCAAACAAAGAACCTATGCTCATGTACATTGCGGCCAACTCCAAAGCAGTCAGCGTGGTAGTAGTGGTAGAGAGAAAGGAGGAAGGGAAGGAATACCCTGTCCAAATACTAGTGTACTTCATCAGCGAGGTCCTTACCCTCTCCAAGCAACGTTACCCGCATTGGCAAAAGTTGGTTTTTGGGGTATTCATCGCGAGTCGAAAGTTGAAACATTACTTCCAGGAACACCTGATCACGGTCGCCAGCTCCGCCCCCCTCGGCGACATCATACAGAACCGAGAGGCCACTCGACGGATTGCCAAGTGGGCCATCAATCTTGGTCCCCATCAGGTATGGTATATGCCTTGGACAGCTATCAAGTTTCAAGCGCTCATGGACTTCATCAATGATTGGACCGAGTTACAAATCCCTGAGGAAAGACCAGATCTTACATATTGGACCATCTATTTTGACGGATCTAGACAGTTGGAAGGCTCTGGGGCTGGCATGGTGATAACTTTGCCTCACGGTGACAAGTTTTGCTATGTCCTCCGACTCATGTTCCCATGTACTAACAATGCAACAGAATACGAAGCTCTGCTTCATGGTTTGCAACTCGCCAAGGAGATGAATCTCACGAGAGTGAGATGCTTGGGCGATTCCGATCTGGTGGCGCAGCAGGTTTCTAGCACCTGGGATTCACGAGACCCTTTGATGGCGGCTTACAGACGGGCTATGTCAGATGTGGCGGGTCATTTCAGTGGCTATCAAGTGGATCACATTGATCGACGGCTTAACGAAGCAGCGGACACTCTTTCCCGCCTTGGTTCGTAGCGTAAGTCGGTTCCTCCCAATGTCTTTTTGGATATATTGTATAACCCTTCAGTAAAACTACCTTCGGAAGAAGACCTGGCGGTACCAGACCCCGAATCTCAACTCATGGCGGCTCTTCACGCTACTCCGGACTAGGCAATTCCCTACATGGCGTATCTCACCAGAGGCGAGTTACCTGCCGACGAGCTGCTAGCTCGCCAAGTTGTCCGCCGGTGCAAAACTATGGTCATACACAATGGCGAGTTACATAAGCGAAGCACCTCAGGGGTATATCAAAGATGCGTTTCTTCAGAGGAAGGATGTATGATCCTCAATGAGATTCATGCGGGCGACTGTGGTCATCATGCTGGATCCCGATCCTTGGTTTCTAAAGCCTTCAGGCATGGGTTTTATTGGTTGACGGCTCACGCAGACGCGGACGAGATCGTCCGCCGATGTGATGGCTGCCAAAAGTTTGGACGTCAGATGCATGTACCGGCTCAGGAATTGCGGATGATACCAACCACTTGACCATTCGCAGTCTGGGGGCTCGATATGGTCGGCCCCTTCAAAATGTCTTCTAAGAAAAAGACTCATCTGCTGGTGGCAGTTGACAAATTTACCAAATGGGTGGAAGAAGAACCTGTTAGCAGTTGTGACGCTGATACGGCCGTTAAATTCTTGAAGAAGCTAATTTTCCGATTCGGATATCCACACAGTATCATTACAGACAATGGTACTAACCTATCCAAAGGTGCAATGCAAGAGTTCTGCTCACGAGAGCATATCCAACTTGATGTTTCCGCGGTGGCGCATCCCCAGTCTAATGGACAGGCAGAGAGGGCGAATGAGAAAATATTACGAGGGATTAAGCCTCGACTCATGGTACCTTTGGAACGCACGCCAGGATGTTGGGTCAAGGAGTTGCCATCAGTTCTGTGGAGTATCAGGACAACTCCAAACCGCTCCACGGGTTTTACTCCTTTCTTTCTAGTCTACAGGGCGGAGGCGGTGTTACCAAGTGACATTAAACATGATTCCTCGCGAGTCATCGCTTACGTGGAGCAGGACAATGAGTCAGCACGACAAGACTCGCTGGACTCCTTGGAGGAGGAACGTGACTTGGCCGCGTCACGGTCGGCGATTTACCAACATGATTTATGCCATTATCATAGCCGTCGGGTCAAGAGCTGAGCTTTCCAAGAAGGCGACTTAATGCTCCGTTTGATTCAAGATCATACCGGTATGCACAACCTACCACCTCCATGGGAGGGACCGTTTGTCGTCACCTAGAATCTTCGGAACAACTCATACTATTTGATGGATCTTCGTCCAGATAGGCCAACTACGGAGGTTGAGACAACTCGCCCCTGGAACATAGCCCATCTGCGGCCTTACTATACATAGAGCCATGAGCTCCCTTTCTTTCTTTTATCAAGTTTTTTGTAATCCATAAATTATGAAAGCAATAAAGCCGGCACCCACGAATTTCGGGCTCCTTTGTCGTTTCAGCTTTTGAAAGCATGAGTCTTTATTGTTCTACAAGTCGCCCAAACATGGACGCTATCAGTATCAAAGAGCATAAGTCACCATGCTGCACTTATTTCAAAACTGGATACTGGTAAGCCAAAGAGGACCAAAGTTGACACGTCGCACGGTTCAAACATAGGTGCCTTATATGGTTTTTGAGAAGTAAACCGGCTTACTTGGGGGCTACTAGTGCCCAAGTCGTTTTGCAATAAGAGCGTATATGCTTCTGTAATCCTATGTCTGGTTTCTTCCTAAACTGTAGGTCACTTGGGGGCTTCCACTCATTGAGTTCAGCTTGAATACCCTCTTGGCTAGCAAAAAATTACCGCATTACAAATGGTTATACTAGACTATGTGTTGAACAAGTCGCCACATGGACCTATGTACTCAAGGCGAGTCAATCCGTTATTTGGACCCTGAACTCTTCTTGGTTAAATCATAAAGGGTACCGGCCAGAGTCACACATGGAAAATAGAGAAACCATCGGTTCATTGAACCTGCTTCACAGAAGCTTGACTCGCGCCTGATCAGCCGGTCTAAAACAACGAGGCTCTTTTGCAAAAATCTTCCTAAGGGTAACACTAGAGTTATGCAGACTCGTCTTATCCTATCGAAACTCATTGAGTCGATAAATTTTTCATTTGAACTGGTTTTGATTATAACTCGTCGTGGTTCTTATTTTTCCCTAACCCGGGGGTTGATTTATCTCTTGCCATGATTCAGGGGGCTGGTTTATTCCTGGACATACACTTGCTGAAATAAGCTACTGTTTTCCTAACATACCAGGGCAAATTTGGAGCCATTTCTTGGTTTATGAAAAACTTGCAGGCGAGTCATGCATAGGATTCAAGGACTACAAATGGTTCTATCCAAAAGACAATACAGAATGTTTGGTGTTTCACACACACTAGCAAGATAATTACATGGCTCGCATGGCCAAAATGGGTATCATTCCCCAGCAAAGGAAGGATCCATGGGCGAGTCAGGCCGCCGCCGAGTCGCCTTGCCTTGAGCTTTCTCCTCCTTCAATTCGTAAGTCGCCCAGTTTCTAGTTATACTTGGACAAGGCGATGAACTCGTCTTCCTCAGCCAGGAAGTGAGACAGGTCCAAGTCAAGATTAAAAGGATTCCTAGGGCGGCTGGGAACCAGGCTAGCAATTTGATATGAAGGAGGCGTCACCTTCTTTTTGTTTTCGTCATAGGCGGCTTGATACTTCTTCAGATCCAAACTGGCCGCCAGTTGAGTCGCCGCATAGCGAGATTCTACGATGGTCCGCTGATAATCCACCTCGGTGAATTCTGACCCATCGACCTTCAGCTCAGGGTAGCCGGCGACTATTTCCTCGGTTTTGAGCTCCGGGGCGGACGCTAGGCACCGACTCAGGGTGTTCAATACTCCCGTTCGGGCAGCCAATCTCTTTAATTCTTCTATTTGAGGAGGCGGCGTGGACAAGAAGCCGAGCATTTGCTTGATGGTCATTGTTGGTCCCTTATTGCCCATCACTGCCTTGATTGATAACACGCTTCTGGTGTACAGCTGCTCAGCAAAGGGGTATATGGCTCTCAATTTAATCATGCAGTCGTCTGGTAGCTTGACAGCTCGGGCACCTGCAAAAGGGACATAAGTATTTGGTGATTTTTTATCCCAACCTGGTTAGTTAAAAGAGTTCAACGATCAGGCTCACCAAACATGGCGACTGTCATATTGGACACATGCTTTTTTAATCCAGTCAGCTCCTGTTGGGCGGTTTCCAGTTTCTCTTCCGCTTGCTCAGCGCTTCAAGATGGCGGCTTGGTCGGCATTGTCTTTCTTCTCAAAAAAATTCTGGTCAGCCTTCATTTTTTCTAAATCGGCCTGCAGCAAGCGGAATTTTGCCTCCAACTCGGAGTAAGCATCCTGTTGACCAGCCAAGTTTTTCTTTAAGTCGGCTACCGCCGCCTCACTCTGGGCCATAGACTCCTGCACATAATGATTGGGGAGACAAGTCTCAGAATTTTTGCAAGCAATACTCCTGATACTTGGGGGCTAATGTATGATTTTTATCAAAAGTCACACGACATACAAGACCCGGCTCACCTTCTAAAAAGATGACCCGGCCCTTGGGGGCTACATGTTGAAGTTTTTTAATACAAGACCCGGCTTATCTTCTAAAAAGATGACCCGACCCTTGGGGGCTACAGGTTGAAGTTTTTTAATTCAAGACCCGGCTCATCTTCTAAAAAGATGACCCGGCCCTTGGGGGCTACAGGTTGAAGTTTTTTAATACAAGACCTGGCTCATCTTCTAAAAAGATGACCCGGCCCTTGGGGGCTACAGGTTGAAGTTTTTTAATTCAAGACCCGGCTCATCTTCTGAAAAGATGACCCGGCCCTTGGGGGCTATAGGTTGAAGTTTTCTAATGCAAGACCCGGCTCATCTTTTAAAAAGATGACCCGGCCCTTGGGGGCTACAGGTTGAAGTTTTTTAATACAAGACCCGGCTCATCTTCTAAAAAGATGACCCGGCACTTGGGGGCTACAGGTTGAAGTTTTTAATTCAAGACCCAGCTCATCTTCTAAAAAGATGACCCGGCCCTTGGGGGCTACAGGTTGAAGTTTTTTAATACAAGACCCGGCTCATCTTCTAAAAAGATGACCCGGCACTTGGGGGCTACAGGTTGAAGTTTTTAATTCAAGACCCAGCTCATCTTCTAAAAATATGACCCGGCCCTTGGGGGCTACAGGTTGAAGTTTTCTAATGCAAGACCCGGCTCATCTTTTAAAAAGATGACCCGGCCCTTGGGGGCTACAGGTTGAAGTTTCTTAAAAGATCCAGCTCATCTTCTAAACAGATGACCCGGCCCTTGGGGGCTACAGGTTGAAGTTTCTTAAAAGATCCAGCTCATCTTCTGAACAGATGACCCGGCCCTTGGAAGGCTAATGAGTATAGGAAAATACATCCACATACCTCGTGTTTGGTCCTCATAAGGCAGAGCAGGATTTTGTTCAGCTCAAAATCCCTCTCCAGGTGACTTGTGAAGCCGGAGCAAAGCTGGTCGAATTCCAGCTTCTCGTATTCGGGAAGTTTGAGGGGTTCTGCGTTGCCATCAGGGGAAAGGCGACTTAACTTTGAAGTATGTTTGGAAAGCACGTCCCTTGGGGGAGTAGAGAAGCCAACGTCGGTAACCATGATGTCTGGATCATCGGCCGCCTTGAGAGGGCTTGGCGGGTTACTCTGGCCAGCGGTCTCCTTCAAAATGACGGGCAAGTTATCCCGGGTGTCGGGAATATCGCCTACAGGAATGTCGCAACCTGCCTTTTACTATTCTTCAGCCTCAGGAACAGAGGTGCCCGTGCCTAAGGCGTCAGATGGTTGGTGTGTAGAAGGAGAGTCGCCGGTTTTTCTCTTCTTCGCTTGTGCCCTGCGACGAAAGACCCAAGGTTAAAAGCACATGTCATTGTTTAGAAAAATTGGGTTAACAAAGAAGACTTACCCTTACACATGAATCATCGGCGGGAGAGCAGAGATGGCCGAGTCGCCAGATGTGGGAGGAGAAGTCTCGCAGGACAAAGACTTGAAGTTCACAAAACATGGCGGGTTACATTTCACATGGCAAAAGATATAACAAAACAAAGCCGTACCTCACTGGTCCGTTTCTGACCGGTTGTCTTCTCGGGCAGTCCAGTGATCAAGTCGCCAGAGCGGCTACGGGTCTTGCGAGAGGGGCTGAATCTTGCTTTCTTCAAAAGGAAATCAGGGTCCATATAAGCATGAGGATGAGACATGGGTAGTTTTCCGCAGATCCGCCTGGCTGGTCTAGGAGAAGAAGGAGGTGAGTCGGAAGAAATGGAAATTACCTCGACTGCATCATTCTTGCTCTCATCATCGTCGCCCTACATGTAAGGATATATGGCATAAGCTTAAGTCGGAACATATAGAGAAGGGACAAGGAAAAAGCCTTACCTCAGAATGTGCCTCGTCTGCATGAGAGTCGCCAACAAAAGATGTATCTTTTGTGGCGGTTTTCTTCTTGCTCACCGTTTTCTTCTTCTTGGTTGGCACCTTAGTGGACTTTGGGGCGACAGCTTTTGGGCCCCTCCGCCAAAACACATCGGTTTTCTGATAGACAGAGGCAGGTCTTTAACCACAAAGGTTGTTAAGTATAAACAAGACAAGTGGTGGCTTAGATTCTTACTAGTGGCACCGGGTTGGCATGGCAGAAGCCTTTAAGGCCGATCTTGGCGCATTCTTCCAGAGACTCGCTGGTCGGCTTCTTAATGACTCCGACGATTTCGCTCTCTGGGAGTTGGCGGTGACTGGCGCGCTGTGGATGGTCTAAAGTACCATCATACTCGTACATCAACCCGTCGTGGCGGCTTAAGGGGAGGATATTCCATTCTATCCAGTAGCGGAACAGGTCGATCCCGATGAGCCCATTGTTGTTCGGGAATTTTAGATCTGAAAAGAGCGGGATGAACTCTGTCTCTTCGTCTTCAGTGAGCTTTTCATGGAATTTGAAATCCATAGGCAAGCGGTCAGCTCTGAAACCCGGAAGAGGGTTCTCGCCTGGTGGAGAAGTATTTTGGTAGTAGAACCATGACTCGGCCCATCCTTTGGGATGGCTGGGCAAAAGAACTGCCGGGAATCCACGCTCGCGGCGTCTCATACGTCTCCAACGTATCTACTTTTCCAAACTCTTTTGCCCTTGTTTTGGACTATAATTTGCATGATTTGAATGGAACTAACCTGGACTGACACTGTTTTCAGCGGAATTGCCTTGGTGTTATTTTTGTGCATAAATCAAAGTTCTCCAAACGTCCTGAAAATTTACGGGGAGCAATTTTGGAAAATATCAAAAATATCTGCGCCAAGTTCCACCTCAGGGGGTGGGCCAGTGGGCCACAAACCCCTGCTCCGCCACCACCCCCCTGGTGGCGGTGGGCAGGATTGTGGGGCCCACAGGCACCTGCCGCCCCCAACTCCAGCTCTATATGTTGCCTTTCGTCCCAAAAAAATAAAAAGAGAAGTTTTCGTCGCGTTTTGGATACGGAGGCACCGCCACCTCATGTTCTTCATCTGGAGGGCAGATCTGGAGTCCGTCTTGGGCTCCAGAGAGGGGAAATCGTCGCCATCGTCATCATCAACCTTCTTCCCTCTCCAATTCCATGAAGCTCTTCGTCGTTCGTGAGTAATCTATTCGTAGGCTCGCTGGGCGGTGATGAGTAGGATGAGATCTATCATGTAATCGAGTTAGTTTTGATGGGGATTGATCCCTAGTATCCACTATGTTCTGAGATTTGATGTTGCTACTACTTTGCCATGCTTAATGCTTGTCACTAGGGCCCGAGTGCCATGATTTCAGATCTGAAATTATTATGTTGTCACCAATATATGTGTGTGTTAGATCCGATCTTGCAAGTTGTAGTTACCTACTATGTGTTATGATCCGGCAACCCCGGAGTGACAATAACCAGAACCACTCCCGGTGATGATCATAGTTTGAGGAGTTCATGTGTTCAACAAGTGCTAATGCGTTGGTTCGGTTCTTTATTAAAAGGAGAACCTTAATATCCTGTAGTTTCCTTTTGGACCCCGCTGCCACAGGAGGGATGGACAATAGATGTCATGCAAGTTCTTTTCCCTAAGCACGTATGACGACACACGGAATGCATGCCTACATCACATTGACGAACGGGAGCTAGCCACATATCTCTCCGTGTTATAGCTGTTGCATGATGAATATCATCCAAACAAATCACCGACCCATTGCCTACGAGTTTGTCCTGCTACTACTGTTGCTACTGTTGTTACTTGTTTTGCTCTGCTGCTGCTACTACTGTTGCTACTGCTGTTACTTGTTTTGCTCTGCTATTGCTGTTGCTGCTACTGTTGCTACTACTGTCGCTTGCTACTGTTGCTACTTGCTACTGCTGTCACTACTGTTGTTCCTTGCCACTGCTATTGCTCGTTACACTACTACTACCTGCTACACTGTTGATTCACCGGCCATTGACGGGAACTGACAACTTCCGTCGACGCGGCAACGAAGGCGCCATTGATACAATTGTTAGGAATAGTCTGCTGTCAACAGATCGTTTCTGACACCGTTGTTATCATATTACTTTGTTGTTACTACTGTGCTTGCAGATACTAATCTTTCAGGTGTGGTTGAATCTGACACATTCAGTTGCTAATACTCGAGAGTATCCTCTCACCTCCTTACGGCAATCTACAAATTTGGGTCGAATACTCTACCCTCGAAAACTGTTGCGAACCCACGCGTTGGTGGGCCCTCAACAACATTCTTCCAGTTTCATTGCCGGGGAGTGCTATCAGCATTCTTCTGGTGCCGTTGCAGGAGAAGGTTAGTTGTTATAAGCATTCGGCTAGCTAACTCCAGAGATTGCAGGATCAACCCTTTTCTGGAGCCATTGCCAGGGAAGCACAGCTGACGTCAGCGTCTCTGGATGTTGACTCCTCCAAGCTCATGGTTGGGACCGTTGGGGAACTGAATCTGGCGGTTTAGGTGGAAGAAGTTCTAGAACAAGGGAATCCTGGGTTCTTTCTGCAAATACACTTCACAGAAGACCTGGAACTGGCATAAATTGCTGATGGAATTGGGTCCTAGGTCTTGAGGATGGAGGTTGAGGAAGTGCAGGACGTGTCAGAAAAACTTTGACCCAGGCGGCTTGAATCCACGCTCAAGGTAATCAGTGAAGATCACCAATTCTCCTGGAGCAGGGTTGGGAATCAACTCGCCCGGGGCGGTTCTCCAACCAATAGTTTCCTTACTGTCAAGTAGACCCGCCTTAACATATTTCTCGAGCGTGGCATCGTCGACTTTGGTTGGCAACCAATCACACCTCGTGATGGCCATAACTACAAAAAATGGAGTATAGGGCGACTCAGCAAAAAACTAGAGTGTATTCTAACCCGCTGGTACGGGCCTATGGTGCTCACAAAGGGTTTGATAACTCGCCAAACAGTTGACGTGCATCGTAGCCTGTTATATGGGCGATTTACGAGTATATCTTCCGGGGTTGTTCTAACTCGCCCTCTAGACTGGAAGAAAGGGCATCCTGGCTATAGTAATAAAACTGAGTCGCTATCAAGGTTGAAGTTAAAAAGGCGACTCTCAGAAGTGTTCTTTTCCTTAGAGATATCCTCAATGGGTGAATAAACATGTTTCTACAGACAGACAGTAAATAATGGATCTACGGATAGAGTAAAATAAGAAGATATCGCCTGAAGTAATGGCGATGGACTACGCATATAGTACAAACTACAGTGTTGGTCAACAGAACATGGGTTTGAACTAACGGGAGGACGTGATTAAAATGGCCGACGACATGTTGCTATCTAAAGCTAATCGCTGGAGCGGGGTGCAGATCTAAAACGGTTCGAAATGTTCATCCTGTTATGAAGCTGGCTCGCAAAGGAGCTGTGGTCATGGCGCTCTCGGTCTAGACCTAAGAGGGGAAGGTGTGTACCTGTCCACAGAAGATCGCCACCGGGAGCGAAGGCTCGGAGCTTCGTGTTCCTTGTCGCCCGGGGAGTCGCGGTCAATGGAGAAAGACTCCGGGAGCCGGGGACGACGCCGGGGTGCTGGAGCTCGAAGACGGTGCCGGGATGTCGATGCGCGGAGATGAAGAGCACAGGGAAGACGAAGGCGAAGATGAGATGGGGGTTGGTGACGAGGTTTCCCCCCCCCATTTCTCTCACTATTTAAAGGGCAGGAACAGAAAACGAGGCTGTCAAGGCGGAGATCGAGGCGACAAGTCAGTAAACGCAATGATGGCGCCTAGATTTTTGAGATAAGCAATTATGGGCGAAAGATTCGCTGACAGTTACAGTGCTTTGGGACTGGAGCCGAGGAGATGAGGCGACAACCTTTAATACTATATGGCGACTCAGGTTAAGTACCACGGATGGCGGCTCAACGTTTGCCGGAGGCGGGAAATGAGGAGATTCGCCCCAAATTGGATGGGAGTTTATTGACACGAATGAATTCATGACAATCTGGGGCCTAATGTTGGGGATATTACCTGTGGGTAACCCACCCTTAATGGGCCGGGTCACCAAAGGGGTGACTCACCTTAGATTACGTGTCCAGTGGCCCAGGAGTCGTAGGGAAGTTCAAAAGACCATGTGGATGATGGAACGTCAAGGAAGCTCCTCGTCGTGGGGAACACGGCGACTTAGAGATAAGGGAAACTACCAAGAGTAGGATGGCAGGACTTTGTAAACCCTAGGGCCTCGACCTATATATAAAGGCGAGTCCCAGGGAAAGGTTAGGCGAGTTAGAGAGAATCGAGAGCTAGGTCAGGCGAGTTACACCCTCCTTGTAATCGAAACCACCATTAATCTACACAAAGCAGGACGTAGGTTTTTACCTCCTCACGGGGGGCCGAACCTGGGTAAATCTGAGTCTCGCTTTCGCTCAACCCCTTTGAGTCGCTACCAAGGTGCGATGGCTCCATCTTTAAGTCCTTTCACGGGGACATCTGTCGTGACAAAACCACGACACATATTCTATGAGAGAGTGATTTGTGTTGAGGAGACTATCTTTAGAAGCAAAAGAGCAAGGACTTCATTAATATGCCGCATCTATTACCTTTTGGAGGGTGGTGGCTCCTAGATTGGTTACGTGTCGCTTGGGATCCTCCTACTTCGTGTTGTGGAGTTGAACCAAGATGTTTGTAAGGGCAAGGAGATCGCCTACTTCGTGAAGATCTACCATGAGTAAGGCTAGTCCCCCGTGGACGGAAGCCGTGGTGGGATAGACAAGGCCGCTTCTTTGTGGACCCTCCGTGGGTGGAGCCCTCCGTGGACTCTTGCAGTTGTTACCCTCTGTGGGTTGAAGTCTCCACTAACATGGACGCACGATAGCGCAACCTATCGGAACCATGCCAAAAATTGTCGTTTCAACCTCATGCGTTTGATCTCCCTACCTTACTCCTCCACATTACACTTGCATGTTTTAATTTCTGCTGCTATACTCTTAGAACTGCATGTGTAGGGTGACCTAGACTTGTTACAACTGCTAGATTTCTGCCCTCCTAGGAATTAGGTTAGGCTAATTTTTTATCTTGACAAGTAGTCTATTCACCCCCCCCCCTCTAGACACATCTTCTATCGATCCCTCAAGTAGGTTACTCTGACTCTGATTAGGATGGAGACTATGTCAGAAGGGAAGTCAACTTATGGAGGATGCCAATTCCTTGGTTGCTCTTTGGTAAGTTGGTCTTCAAAGAAGCAAAACTGTGTGTCACTTTCTTCCACCGAGGCCGAGTATGTAGCTGTTGCAAGTTGTTGTGCTCAATTGTTATGGATGAGGCAAACTTTAAAGGATTATGGTGTCACTTGTGACAAAGTGCCTCTTCTATGTGATAATGAAAGTGCCATCCAGATATCACTCAATCCGGTGCAACATAGCAAGACCAAGCATATTGATATTCGTCATCATTTTAGTCGAGATCATATCAAGCATGGAGATATTGAGGTCCTCTTCATCAACACTCAAGACCAACTTGCGGATATTTTCACCAAGCCTCTAACTGAAGCAAGGTTTCGCGAGTTAAGGCATGAGCTAAATATCATTGATTCAAGCAATGTGGGTTGAAACTAGGCACACCACACCTCACTCATCATTATATTTTGCTCTAGGTGTAGGCATGAACATAGGAGGAGTGTTGTTCTCTCAATGAACTCCCCCCCCCCCATTATGCATAAATTGATCACGTCTTTCACATTAGCCATTGTTGATGGCACTTGTGCCTCAAAGACGACCTTGGTAATGAACCCAAGGATAATTCTTCGCAGTGTCATACCATTTGTCTCAAACATTGGTGGCTCCGGCCACCGCCCTCTCTTCGTCATAAGATTCGGTTTCGTGTTCATTTTTCTTTTCGCTTTACTTACCTTCGCTTGGGTTTTCCTGTGTTTTTTATCTTGTTCTTGCAAAGAACAAACCTTACTTTTTGAAGAGGGCACTGTAACACCCTGGTTTTCGCTCCCTGTTTTCTTTTCCTTTGCGGATTTGACTCCCGTTTCTTTTTCTCGATGTTATCGGATTTCTTTCGCTCTTGGGTATGTGAAGATGGTCATCTAGCCTTGCCTTCCCTAAATTCTCCCCAGTCCAGCCTTTCCACCCAAGATATATTCTCGGGGTTTTGCCGTCAAAACCCTACCTTTTGAATTGATGGAAGGGAAACCCTGATCTCTCCTATTTCAAAGGAACCCCAATTTCTTTTGCCATGTTGCCTCCCAAACCTTTCCCAATGATCATTCCCTATCTTTAAACCCTGGATATGCAAAAATATTGCTAAGTCATTTGCGATATTTTTGATTTATAATCAATTCCTTTTTCTGCTAGTTGAAGGAATTAAATCCAGGAAAATAGCTATCCATCTCCAATGCTCATGAAAACTTGTAGAGATATTCTTGTCGGGGAACGTCGCATGGGAAACAAAAATTTTCCTACGCACACGAAGACCTATCATGGTGATGTCTATCTACGAGAGGGGATTTCAGATCTACGTACCCTTGTAGATCGCACAGCAGAAGCGTTAAGAAACGCGGTTGATGTAGTGGAACGTCCTCACGTCCCTCGATCCGCCCCGCGAACCGTCCCACGAACCGTGCCGCGATCCGTCCTACGATCCACTCCGATCTAGTGCCGAACGGACGGCACCTCCGCGTTCAGCACACGTACAGCTCGACGATGATCTCGGCCTTCTTGATCCAGCAAGAGAGACGGAGAGGTAGATGAGTTCTCCGGTAGCGTGACGGCGCTCCGGAGGTTGGTGGTGATCTAATCTCAGCAGGGCTCCGCCCGAGCTCTGCAGAAACGCGATCTAGAGGAAAAACCGTGGAGGTATGTGGTCGGGCTGCCGTGGCAAAAGTTGTCTCAAATCAGCCCTAAAACCCCACTATATATAGGAGGGAGGGAGGGGAGGAGGCAGCCTCAAAACCTAAAGGTTTGGCCGAAATTGGAGGTGGAGGAGTCCTACTCCAATCCTACTTGGAGTAGGATTCCACCTTCCCACTTGGAAACTCTTTCCACCTTGTGTTTTTTCCTTCTCAAACCTTATGGGCCTTAGTGGGAACTTATTCCAGCCCACTAGGGGCTGGTTTATCTCTTCCCATAGCCCATGAGACCCCTTGGGGCGTGACACCCCTCCTGATGGTCCCCGGCACCCGTCCCGGCACTCCCAGTACACTACCGATGAGCCCGAAACTTTTCCGGTAATGCACAAAAACCTTCTGGTAACCAAATGAGGTCATCCTATATATCAATCTTCGTTTCCGGACCATTCCGGAAACCCTCGTGATGTCCGTGATCTCATCCGGAACTCCGAACAACATTCGGTAACCAACCATGTAACTCAAATACGCATAAAACAACGTCGAACCTTAAGTGTGCAGACCCTGCGGGTTCGAGAACTATGTAGACATGACCCGAGAGACTCCTCGGTCAACATCCAATAGCGGGACCTGGATGCCCATATTGGATCCTACATATTCTACGAAGATCTTATCGTTTGAACCTCAGTGCCAAGGATTCATATAATCCCGTATGTCATTCCCTTTGTCCTTCGGTATGTTACTTGCCTGAGATTCGATCGTCAGTATCCGCATACCTATTTCAATCTCGTTTACCGGCAAGTCTCTTTACTCGTTCCGTAATACAAGATCCCGCAACTTACACTAAGTCACATTTCTTGCAAGGCTTGTGTGTGATGTTGTATTACCGAGTGAGCCCCGAGATACCTCTCCGTCATACGGAGTGACAAATCCCAGTCTTGATCCATACTAACTCAATGAACACCTTCGGATATACCTGTAGAGCATCTTTATAGTCACCCAGTTAGATTGCGACATTTGATACACACAAAGCATTCCTCCGATGTCAGTGAGTTATATGATCTCAGGGTCATAGGAACAAATACTTGACACGCAGAAAACAGTAGCAACAAAATAACACGATCAACATGCTACGTCCATTAGTTTGGGTCTAGTCCATCACATGATTCTCCTAATGATGTGATCCCGTTATCAAGTAACAACACTTGCCTATGGCCAGGAAACCTTGACCATCTTTGATCAACGAGCTAGTCAACTAGAGGCTTACTAGGGACAGTGTTTTGTCTATGTATCCACACATGCACTGTGTTTCCAATCAATACAATTATAGCATGGATAATAAACGATTATCATGAACAAAGAAATATAATAATAACTAATTTATTATTGCCTCTAGGGCATATTTCCAACAATTCTTGGTGACCATATTGAGCTCCCATAAAATATTGGCCGTCATAGAATAAAGGAAAATTGCATTTTCCTATTTAATGCCAATATTGCATTTTGGGCACTTTCTAAAGGAACAACCATTTTGGTAGCCAAGAAAAATCCCAAATAATTTGTGGAGCTTCTCCTATCCATATCTTGCTCATTTCCATCAAAATCCCAAGCCCCATAGTTCAAATTTGAGCACAACATCAAATTGCAAATTCTGTCCAGTTGGGAAATTTGCAAAGGAAGTGCTTTATTCATTGATCTCCTTGAGCTGAAACTTTTCATGGTGGTTTATATTGTTAAATCACTAGTGAATACCAAAAATCAGCTCCATCCCCTTCTTCAATGTTGTCCAAGAAATTATCCTAAGTTTATGCCTATTTGGAAGCTTTGTGAAGGAAGTACCATGTAGGCATTCCCAAATGAGCTGAATTTTTTCCATCATCTCCATATATCCAAATTAACCCTCTCCCCCAAATTTGAGCCAAATGCATCAAGCCAATTTGTCCGAGAAAATTCTTTTCCATTTCTGGCCAGTTTGTAAGTGTTCAAAGGAAGTACCATCTACACTGGTCCATTGGTGTTTAAATTTTGGCATAATGACCACCTTAGTAGATGACTACTCCATGCCAAAATCCGGCTTGTTTCTCTTAGCCAATTTCTCATAAATCATTTCAAACACCTTGCTGCCAAAACCCTCTTGTGCGAAATTCGTTCTCCTCACAGCTATCCAGCTCGTTCCAGATACTCCCCTTATCCATTTGACCAGAGAGTCACTTGTGAGACAAGGTTTGGGAACTGGACGCGAGCAAGAACGGGCAGTGCCGTGGTGACCACGCATTGAGCATCCAGAAACTGCGCTCTGCACTGTGTTGTCTCCGTGCCGTCGCCTCCGGCCAGCCCCCGCTAGTGTGAGCATGCCTAACGGCTCCACCGAGTCCACATGGCCCCTCTCCCGCATCTTCCCCCTCGAGACTCTTCCTCGCCGCGCCCCGACAAGCTTCGCCGGAGCTCTGTTCTGCCCGTGCCCCGAGCCGTCACCTCTCCCTTGTCTCCTTCCTCTCGAGCTGTCGCCTCTCCCTGCCTCTTGTCAGGTCGGACGCTTGCCGACGCCCGCAACCAGCCAGCCACGCCACCCGCGAGCAACAACATGCTGATAAGAACGTCGCGGTGGCCGTTCCTATCCGCTCCGGCCAGCCGGCTATAAAAGCCATGGCCCAAGTCCTTCCCCGAGCACCTCAGCTCTCCAGCACTCTCCCTATCCCTCCCAGCCTCCTCCCCGGCCTCTTAATCAAGCTCGAGGAACTCCAGTTCCATCCAATCGCCGCCATGGCCGCCGCCTCGGTCCTCCTAAACTGGAGCTACCCCGAACCTCTCATCTCCATCTTTTCTGACCAGAGGAACCCCCAAGGTTCGGTAACCCTTCCCCGACTCTCTACCCCGCCTCTGGTGCACTGTGGTGACGTGCCCAACCTCACCGGAGCCTCCTTCCGCCGTCGCCAATGCCCCGCGTGACTCCGAGCTCTCTGGCGCTCGTGTGGTACCGGGACGGATGCGGCGGTTCACCCCAGGGCCTCCGGTGCCCTCGCCTCAGCCCGAGGTGGCTGGAGTCGGCCAGACGTGCGCCAGCGTCGCGCAGTCTCGCCGGTGCCTCTGTTCGTCGGGAGGAGGAAGAAAGGGGTGAGGAGGAGAGAGAAAGGACCCGACGGGTGGGTTCGGGACCCACCTGTCGGCGGCTGGAGGACCGCCAGCTGGTTAAGTGGAGACGGCCCGCGAAGATTCCGCTTTTCCTTAGGGAAAGAGTATTCTTCGAAAGTGTGAGACTCGCCGAGCTGCCAGGGACCCTTGTGGAAATATTCTTTTTGCAAATAGGTCCCTGACAGAAAAAGGCTTGTATCCTTTTGCTCGGGACTCCGATTGGGGTGATTCCAAATCCCACGTCTTCATCTCGTCGAGCCCGTCATGTTGGTATCATTTTCACAAGGTGGTGATACAGTGAAAATGACCATTTTTACCTTGACTCCAATCAGCCCCCTTCGAGAGAGATCCATCCCGACAATCCTTTGTGCGGACTCTCTGCACCTCTTCCGGGAGTATTCTTCAATTCTAGGCAAGCCGACCATCTGATATATACCCTAAAGCATTGCTCTGTGTTGTTCGTGCATGATTAAATTAATATGCTTGTGATTGCATGCGTAGTAGTGGATTCTATGTGACTCTGACGAACCCTTGCTCGCATCTTCTTCAATAATGGCACCACGCCTGAGTCTGAGCTGCTTTCGGCCGTTCGGGGTGGATTCCAACTTCATAATTCTCTTGTCGACAGCTAGCTCATGTTCTGAGCTGCTTTTTGGCCGTCTCGGGCAGCTGTTGAATTTCTTTCCATGACAGTGACCCTATGCACTGAGTTGTTCTTCGGTCGTCTTAGAGAACTGCTACGTTCTTCTTATCAACACCGCCTCATGCTCTGTGCTACTTTCCAGCCGTCTTGAGCCGGAGTTGAGTTATTCCGGTAACGTCACAGATCTGTGTGGTAAAGATCGTTCTCGTGGCTACCGATTTATTTGCCGGTTTTATGCGAGGGTTCCGAGGGTCTACTTTACAGTTAGAGCTTGTAAAGTAATAACCTTTCATTTACATACTGTCTTAGTAATGACTCATAATATAGAGATAGGTTGTGGTATTTCTACCGTTGTTATTTCATGCATGATCATCATCATATTAAGTCATTGTTGACAACAACCATGCTTGATAAATATGTTGTTCAGCCAAACCTATGGAGTTGTTCTCAAGTCACGTGTCTGGGCTTATCCGTGCAACCATATTTACCTATACGGGACGGCCGTGACTTGAGCTGTTCGCGTGATCGCTCTCACCGGTACCTCCAAAGAGGGAGGGTTATGCCGCGTGCTACCCTGATCAGGTAGGCGGTGATAACCCTGTGAGCCTAGTTAAGTTGAGTTGGGCCCGTCCCCGGTTGGGACAGTCTTGTTTGGCCACGATGGTGGCAGGTGTCATGATGACACATGTGTCATGAGGACACAGGGCCACCCAGGGCAAGAATCCAGGGAGAGTGGTTGCCGGTGGTACGATGAGAGGATCACGGTTCAGGCAAGTTTCGTTGGAGTAATGTTGGTCCACCCGAATGGGATCACGAGTTCAGTGCTCCAGAGTGTGGGTAAGGTGTGCAACCTCTATAGAGTGTCAAATCTATTCAAATAGCCGAGTCCACGGTATTGGACAGCCCGACCAGATCTCAGTAAGTGATCAACCGTAAGAGTGATGATAATGATGGAAGAACTCGTCTGGTGTAGACATCGGAAGATGTCCGGTATATGACATGTTAGCCATGGGATGGCTATGAGATGAGTGGTCGGATGACCACATGAGTTGGATTGGATTTGGATCAGATTCGGACCAGATCATGAGGATAGTCGGAGTATAATTCATTTACCTAATGTGCTTTACTTTATCACATTAACTTTAGAAGTTATCTTGCTAGATAACCCTGTTATATCTTGATAATTAACATTGCTAGATAGGTCTGCTAGGTCATGATGATTAATATTGTTCTAGTAACAAATACATGCTTGAATGCCATGGATCGCTTTGCTTAGTGTATATGTTAGTTTGGTTTGGTTGCGAGTACATTCAAAAGTATTCAGCGGCTTTTAACGTGGCCAGGTTCACATAAGGATCCGTCGTATGCAAGGAACTGGAGCGTTCGCAGGCTAGGAGCATAACCAAGTCAGATCCGTGTGGATTGGAGGTGCATCAAGACCATGTTGCCTTAGATAGAGCTTTTCCGCTGCCATCACCCTTGTAGCACATTTGTAAAACTCTTATATTCATTAATAGAAATGCCTATGTTCATGATACCTGTTGTAAATGTGCATGCCAGAGTGATTTCCTGGGCTGGCATGTGCGGCGACCGTCTGGCTACAGTGGTAATCAGGCGGAGCACCACAACGAATGGTATCAGAGCATCCAGGCTAACTATAGGTTACCCTAGCCAGACCTCACTGTCCTGTGTTCAGTAGAAAGCCCAGATGGATTTCAGCCATCTTTGCCACTTGGCACGGCTACTATTGATCATAAGGCAACCCCATAGGTTTTCGGCTCCATCAGACCCCAACTCTCGTGGCCCTTGCATCCGGTGTGAAATACTCGCACCCGGCAATGACCCGTGAGCCCTGAAACCCTTAGGAATACCAGATACCCTTACCCTGCTTGCTAGCCATGAAATTCCTCTTCTCACCCTAGTTTCCTTTGGGAAACGCTTATAAATTCTATCTCTCCTCAACAACCTTAGGAACATTGACTAAGCCACTTTGGCTATGGTCCTGTGTTGAGTGTGATGCTCTCTAGGGAAGTAGTAGAAGCTTGAGACCAGTGCTACTAGGAGCATTGTATGGTTTCACTTCTAAATCCTTAGAGATGCATCGAGTGTGCTATATTAGTTATACTAGTGAATCCTTGTCCATGTTTAAGGTCCGCAACACTTGAGCTTTATTTGCTTTTTGGTTTTTTGCGATTCCCGTTTCTTTCGTCGGTTTCGTTTTTCCACTCCGACTGGATCCATCTGCAAGAATTGTCTAAGAAGATCAACATGCCACGAGGATAATACCCAATAATCCCCATTCCAACAAAAGTCAGGCCACGCCAACCGCCTGATATTCAGAACATTACCACCGGATCTGTCAAGAATGAAGAATGGGTCAGAAGCAGAATCATCTGCAATAGACAAGGCCAAAATATACCCAAGGGAGTTGGCCTCAGAACCAATCATACCCGAGAAAGCATTCAGGAAAGCTACCAAGAATGAACATCAGTAGGGACAAATTATTGAGTCCGCGATACAAAGACTATTCCAGACAGTAAGGTAAACCCTGAGTCTTTTCTGAGTAAACTCAAGAGCCATTTATTCTTCACCAAGGACATATTCCAAGAATGCAAGTGACCCAAAAGCAGCGACAAAACCCCGGTACGTTAGTACAAATTTCAAGGAAAATCTTAAAGCACATCGGTGCAAATATAAAATTTTCTGGACACTGTGAACAAGGTTTGCAAAGAATATGGATAAGTTCACGGTTGTCCGAATCAAGAAGCACCCAACAAGCTTGGAAGCTCAGCTGAACTAGATGGAATTATCCATCAATTGCTTATTATCGACAACACTTGGTTTGAACATACGGCCTTCCGAATCAATTGTCCACATGAGGTATGCACCAGTCATGCAACCTTTACAACGACAACAACCAGACCAGCGGAAGGACAAGCGATGTATGGAATATCTTCAGCCAAGGTATAGCCTGTATCAACTTGTGGCTCTGCTATGGGTAAAATTCCAGATAATTCAGAACGGGAGCCAGAACCAGCACTAGATCGTATGACACATCATAGCAAAAGGCTTCTGGAATAAGAAACCTAGCCTTTCCCCCACAAGCTACCAAAAAGAACTTATGGTACCACACTGTTGTTGGAAATATGCCCTAGAGGCAATAATAAAATGGTTATTATCATATTTCCTTGTTCATGATAATCGTCTATTTTTCATGCTATAATTGTATTAACAGGAAACAGTAATACATGTGTGAATAAATAGATCACAATGTGTCCCTAGCAAGCCTCTAGTTGGCTAGCTCGTTAGTCAATAGATGATCATGGTTTCCAGATCATGGGCATTAGATGTCATTGATAACGGGATCACATCATTGGGAGAATGATGTGATGGACAAGACCCAATCCTAAGCATGGCAGTAGATCGTATTATTCGTATGCTAAAGCTTTTCTAATGTCAAGTATCTTTTCCTTCGACCGTGAGATTGTGCAACTCCCGGATACCGTAGGAGTGCTTTGGGTGTATCAAACCTCACAACGTAACTGGTTGACTATAAAGGTGCACTACGGGTACCTCTGAAAGTGTCTGTTGGGTTGGTACGAATCGAGATCGCGATTTGTCACTTCGTGTGACGGAGAGGTATCTCTGGGCCCACTCGGTAGAACATCATCATGAGCTCAATGTGACTAAGGAGTTAGTCACACGATGATGTGCTACGGAACGAGTAAAGAGACTTACCGGTAACGAGATTGAACAAGGTATAGGTATACCGACGATCGAATCTCGGGCAAGTTCTATACCAACAGACAAAGGGAATCGTATACGGGATTGATTGAATCCTTGACATCGTGGTTCATCCGATGAGATCATCGTGGAGCAAGTTGGTGCCACCATGGGTATCCAGACCCCGCTGATGGTTATTGGCCAGAGAGGTGTCTCGGTCATGTGTGCCTGTCTCCCGAACCCGTAGGGTCTACGCACTTAAGGTTCGGTGACGCTAGGGTTATAGGGAATTGTTATACGAGGTTACCGAAAGTTGTTCGGAGTCCCGAATGAGATCCCAGACGTCACGAGGAGCTCTGGAATGGTCCGGAGGTAAAGATTGATATATAGGACGGATGGTTTCAGACACCGGAAGTGTTTCGGGCATCACCGGTAACTTACCGGGACCACCGGGACTACCGGAGGTGGCCCCGGGGGTCCACCGAAGGGGGGCAACAACCCCGGGAGGTAAGGTGGGCCAAGTGGGGGAGGGAACCAGCCCCTAGGTGGGCTGGTGCGCCTCCCCACTCAGCCCAATGCGCACGGGAGAGGGAAGGGGGGGCAAACCCTAGGCACAGGTGGGCCTTAGGCCCACGAGGTGGTGCGCCACCCCCTCCCACCCTAGCCGCCGCCTCCTTTCCCATCTGGTGGCTGCCGCACGACCTAGGGAGGGAACCCTAGGGGTGGCGCAGCCCCTCCCCCTCCTCCTATAAATAGAGAGGGGTTTTGGCCCTTGGGAGACAGACTTCTCCCTCTCCCTCGGCGCAGCCCTGCCCTTCTTTCTCCTCCTCTCTGCCGGTGCTTGGCGAAGCCCTACTGGGAGACCTCGTCTCTCCATCGACACCATGCCGTCGTGCTGCTGGAGTTCTTCCCCAACCTCTCCCTCCTCCTTACTGGATCAAGGTGCGGGAGACGTCACCGGGCTGCACGTGTGTTGAACGCGGAGGTGTCGTAGTTCGGCACTAGATCGGAATCACACCACGATCCGAATCGCTGCGAGTACGACTCCATCAACCGTGTTCTAGTAACGCTTCCGCTTAGCGATCTTCAAAGGTATGAAGATGCTCTTACCCCTCTCTCGTTGCTGGTCTCTCCATAGGAAGATCTGAATATGCATAGGAAAATTTTGAATTTATGCTACGTTGCCCAACAGTGGTATCAGAGCCAAGTTTTCTATGCGTAGATTCTATGCACGAGTAGAACATAAAAGTGGTGGGCTATGATTTATCAATTTGCTTTCCGCTACTAGTCTTATTCTTTTCTGGTGGTATTGTGGGATGAAGTGGCCCGGACCGACTTTACACGTACGCTTACGTGAGACTGGTTCCACCGACAGACATGCACACCGTGCATAAAGGTGGCTAGCGGGTGTCTGTCTCTCCTACTCTAGTCGGATTGGATTTGATGAAAAGGGTCCTTATGAAGGGTAAATATCTTTGGCATATCATCGTTGTGGCTGTCACGTAGGTAAGAAGGCGTTTTTGCTGGAAACCCAAATCAGCCACGTAAAACTTGCAACAACAATTAGAGGATGTCTAACTTGTTTTTGCAGGGTTTGACATGTGATGTGATATGGCCAAAGTTGTGATGTTGCATGTATGATGTATGAGATGATCATGTTATTGTAATAGGTTTCACGACTTGCATGTTGATGAGTATGACAACCGGCAGGAGCCATAGGAGTTGTCTTAATTTATTGTATGAGATGCAACGCCATGTGCTTACTACTTTTACTTCATTGCTAACGGTTAGCTATAGTAGTAGTGATAGTAGTAGTTGGCGTGACGATGATGGAGATCATGATGATGGAGATCAGGGTGTCACGCCGGTGACGATGATGATCATGTGATGCCTGAAGATGGAGATCGAAAGAGCAAAGATGATAATGGCCATATCATGTCACTATATGATTGCATTGTGATGTTTATCATGTTTTACATCTTATTGCTTAGAACGACGGTAGCATAATAAGATGATCCCTCTTAAAATTTCGAGAACGTATTCCCCTAGGTATGCATCGTTGCGAAGGATCGTTGTCTCGAAGCACCATGTGATGATCGGGCGTGATAGATTCTAACGTTCGCATACAACGGGTGTAAGCCAGATTTACACACGCGAAACTCCTAGGTTGACTCGACGAGCTTAGCATGTACAGACATGACCTCGAATACAAGAGACCGAAAGGTCGAACATGAGTCGTATGGTTGAATACGGTCAGCATGAAGTTGCTCACCATGGTGACTAGTCCGTCTCACGTGATGATCGGACACGGGTTAGTCAACATGGATCATGTATCACTTAGATGACTCGAGGGATGTCGATTTAAGTGGGAGTTCATACTTAATTTGATTAAATGAATTTAATTGTCATGAACTTAGTCTAAAAGTTATCTTTATAAATATTGTAGATGGCCAACGTCAACCTCAATTTCAACGCATTCCTAAAGAAAAACAAGCTGAAAGATGATGGTAGCAACTATGCGGACTGGGTTCGCAACTTGAAGCTCATCCTTGAAGCAGCTAAAAAGGCTTATGTCCTTGATGCGCCGCTATGTGACCCTCCCACTCCCGCAGCAGCCCAGGACATTCTGAACGTCTGGCAAACACGGAGTGATGACTACTCTCTGGTTCGGTGTGGAATGCTATACAGTTTAGAAACGGGGCTCCAAAGGCGTTTTGAGCAACACACAGCATATGAGATGTTCCAGGAGCTGAAGCTAGTTTTTCAAGCTCATGCCCGTGTCGAGAGATATGAAGTCTCCGACAAGTTCTTTATCTATAAGATGGAGGAGAACAGTCCTGTCAGTGAGCACATACTCAAAATGTCTGGGTTACACGGTTGTGTGACTTCACTTGGAGTCAAACTTCCGGATGATGCTATAATCGACAGAATCCTCCAGTCTCTCACACTAAGCTACAAAGGCTTTGTGCTTAACTACAACATGCAAGGGATGGAAAAGACCATTCCCGAGTTGTACTCGATGCTCAAGTCTGCAGAAGTAGAAATCAAGAAAGAGCATCAAGTGTTGATGGTCAACAAGACCACTAGTTTCAAGAAAGGCAAGGGTAAGAAGAACTTCAAGAAAGACGGCAAAGCTGTTGCCGCGCCCGGTAAGCCAGATGCCGGGAAGAAGAAAAAGAATGGACCCAAGCCTGAGACTGAGTGCTTCTATTGCAAGGGAAAAGGTCACTGGAAGCGGAACTGCCCCAAATACTTAGCGGACAAGAAGGCCGGCAACGTTAAAGGTATATGTGATATACATGTTATTGATGTGTACCTTACCAGCGCTCGTAGTAGCTCCTGGGTATTTGATACCGGTGTTGTTGCTCACATTTGCAACTCAAAGCAGGAACTGCGGAATAAGCGCAGACTGGCCAAGGACGAGGTGACGATGCGCGTGGGGAATGGTTCCAAAGTCGATGTGATCGCCGTCGGCACGCTACCTCTACATCTACCGTCGGGATTAGTTTTAAACCTTAATAATTTTTATTTAGTACCAGCTTTGAGCATGAATATTGTATCAGGGTCTTGCTTAATGCGAGACGGCTACTCATTTAAGTCAGAGAATAATGGTTGTTCTATTTATATGAGTGATATATTTTATGGTAATGCTCCGCTGGTGAATGGTTTATTATTGATGAATCTCGATCGTGATGTTACGCATATTCATATTGTGAGTACCAAAAGATGTAAAGTTGATAATGATAGTCCCACATACTTGTGGCACTGCCGCCTTGGTCATATCGGCGTTAAGCGCATGAAGAAGCTCCATACTGATGGACTATTGGAGTCTCTTGACTTTGAATCATTTGACACATGCAAACCGTGCCTCATGGGCAAGATGACTAAGACTCCATTCTCAGGAATAATGGAGAGAGCAACCGACTTATTGGAAATAATACATACTCATGTGTGTGGTCCAATGAACGTTGAAGCTCGCGGTGGCTATCGTTATGTTCTCACTCTCACCGATGATTTGAGTAGGTATGGGTATATCTACTTAATGAAGCACAAATCTGAGACGTTTGAAAAGTTCAAGGAATTTCAGAGTGAGGTTGAGAATCAACGTGACAGAAAAATTAAATGTCTGCAATCTAATCGTGGAGGAGAATATTTGAGTCACGAGTTTGGCACACACCTAAGGAAGTGTGGAATCGTTTCACAACTGACGCCGCCTGGCACACCACAACGCAACGGAGTGTCCGAACGTCGTAATCGCACTTTATTAGATATGGTACGATCTATGATGTCTCTTACCGACTTACCGCTACCATTTTGGGGATACGCATTAGAAACTGCAGCAATCACTTTAAATAGGGCACCGTCTAAATCCGTTGAGACGACACCGTATGAACTATGGTTTGGCAAGAAACCTAAGTTGTCGTTTCTTAAAGTTTGGGGCTGCGATGCTTATGTGAAGAAACTTCAACCAGAAAAGCTCGAACCCAAAGTGGAGAAATGTGTATTCATAGGATACCCTAAGGAAACTATTGGGTATACCTTCTATCTTAGATCCGAAGGTAAGACCTTTGTGTTGGAAATATGCCCTAGAGGCAATTATAAATTAGTTATTATTATATTTCTTAGTTCATGATAATCGTTTATTATCCATGCTATAATTGTATTGAATGAAGACTTATATACATGTGTGGATACATAGACAAAACACTGTCCCTAGCAAGCCTCTAGTTGGCTAGCCAGTTGATCAAAGATAGTCAGGGTCTTCTGATTATGAACAAGGTGTTGTTGCTTGATAACTGGATCACGTCATTAGGAGAATCACGTGATGGACTAGACCCAAACTAATAGATGTAGCATGTTGATCGTGTAATTTTGTTGCTACTATTTTCTGCGTGTCAAGTATTTGTTCCTATGACCATGAGATCATATAACTCACTGACACCGGAGGAATGCTTTGTGTGTATCAAACATCGCAACATAACTGGGTGACTATAAAGATGCTCTACAGGTATCTCCGAAGGTGTTCGTTGAGTTAGTATGGATCGAGACTGGGATTTGTCACTCCGTGTGACGGAGAGGTATCTCGGGGCCCACTCGGTAATACAACATCACACACAAGCCTTGCAAGCAATGTGACTTAGTGTAAGTTGCGGGATCTTGTATTACGGAACGAGTAAAGAGACTTGCCGGTAAACGATATTGAAATAGGTATGCGGATACTGACGATCGAATCTCGGGCAAGTAACATATCGAAGGACAAAGGGAATGACATACGGGATTATATGAATCCTTGGCACTGAGGTTCAAACGATAAGATCTTCGTAGAATATGTAGGATCCAATATGGGCATCCAGGTCCCGCTATTGGATATTGACCGAGGAGTCTCTCGGGTCATGTCTACATAGTTCTCTAACCCGCAAGGTTTGCACACTTAAGGTTCGACGTTGTTTTATGCGTATTTGAGTTATATGGTTGGTTACCGAATGTTTCTCGGAGTCCCGGATGAGATCACAGACGTCACGAGGGTTTCCGGAATGGTACAGAAACGAAGATTGATATATAGGATGACCTCATTTGATTACCGGAAGGTTTTCGGAGTTACCGGGAATGTACCGGAATGACGAATGGGTTCCGGGTGTTCACCGGGGGGGCAACCCACCCCGGGGAAGCCCATAGGCCTTGGGGGTGTCGCACCAGCCCTTAGTGGGCTTGTGGGACAGCCCAAGAAGGCCCTATGCACCATAGGAAGAAAATCAAAGAGAAAAGGAAAAAAAGGGGAGGTGGGAAAAGGGGGAAGGACTCCTCCTTCCAAACCTAGTTGGACTCGGTTTGGAAGGGGAGGGTTGCCCCCCTTGGCTCGGCCTAACCCCTTGGGGGTCCTTGGACCCCAAGGCAAGGCTCCCCCTCTTCCCCCTATATATACTGAGGTTTTAGGGCTGATTTGAGACAACTTTGCCACGGCAGCCCGACCACATATCTCCACGGTTTTACCTCTAGATCGCGTTTCTGCAGAGCTCGGGCGGAGCCCTACTGAGATAAGATCATCACCAACCTCCGGAGCGCCGTCACGCTACCGGAGAACTCATCTACCTCTCCGTCTCTCTTGCTGGATCAAGAAGGCCGAGATCATCGTCGAGCTGTACGTGTGCTGAACGCGGAGGTGCCGTCCGTTCGGCACTAGATCGTGGGACTGATCGCGGGACGGTTCGCGGGGCGGATCGAGGGACGTGAGGACGTTCCACTACATCAACCGCGTTCACTAACGCTTCTGCTGTGCGATCTACAAGGGTACATAGATCGAATATCTCCTCTCGTAGATGGACATCACCATGATAGGTCTTCGTGCGCGTAGGAAAATTTTTGTTTCCCTTGCGACGTTCCCCAACACTTTGTTGCCAAGAACGGATCCTTTCTAGAGAAAGAGTTTCTCTCGAAAGAAGTAAGTGGGAGGAAGGTAGAACTTGATGAGGTAATTACACCCCCTCTCGAACAGGATAGTAGCGCAGTGCGGGAAGTTGTTCCTATGGCGCCTACACCAACTGAAGAGGTAGTTAATGATGATGATCACGAAGCTTCGGATCAAGTTACTACTGAACCGCGAAGGTCCACAAGGGCACGCTCCGCACGAGAGTGGTACGGCAACCCTCTCATGGAAATCATGTTGTTAGACAACGGTGAACCTTCGAACTATGAAGAAGCAATGGCGGGCCCGGATTCCAACAAATGGCTTGAGGCTATGAAATCTGAGATAGGATCCATGTATGAGAACAAAGTATGGACTTTGGTGGACTGGCCCGATGACCGGCGAGCCATAGAAAATAAATGGATCTTCAAGAAGAAGACTGATGCAAACGGTAATGTAACCGTTTACAAAGCTCGACTTATCGCAAAGGGTTTTCGACAAATTCAAGGAGTTGACTACGAAGAGACTTTCTCTCCCGTAGCGAAGCTAAAATCAGTCCTAATAATGTTAGCAATTGCCGCCTTTTATGATTATGAAATTTGGCAAAAGGACGTCAAAACAGCGTTCCTTAACGGGAACCTTAAGGAAGAGTTGTATATGATGCAACCAGAAGGTTTTGTCGACCCTAAGGGTGCTAAGAAAGTGTGCAAGCTCCAGCGCTCCATCTATGGGCTGGTGCAAGCATCTCGGAGTTGGAACATTCGCTTTAATGAGGTGATTAAAGCATTTCGGTTCATACAGGTTTACGGAGAAGCCTGTCTGTACAAGAAAGTGAGTGGGAGCTCTATAGCTTCCCTCATATTGTATGTGGATGACATATTATTGATGGGGAATAATATAGAGATGTTGGAGAGCATAAAGGCCTATTTGAACAAAAAAATTTCAATGAAGGACCTTGGAGAAGCTGCATACATATTAGGCATCAAGATCTATAGAGATAGATCAAGACGCCTCATAGGTCTTTCACAAAGTACATACCTTAACAAGATATTGAAGAAGTTCAGTATGGAAAACTCAAAGAAAGGGTTCTTGCCAGTTTTGCAAGGTGTGAGATTGAGTAAGACTCAGTCGCCGACCACGACAGCAGATAGAGAGAAGATGAGTTCTGTCCCCTATGCTTCAGCCGTGGGCTCTCTAATGTATGTCATGCTGTGTACCAGACCTGATATAAACCATGACATAAGTTTGGTAGGGAGGTACCAAAGTTATCCCGGTATCGAACACTGGAGAGCGGTCAAGAATATCCTTAAGTACCTGAAAAGGACTAAGGAAATGTTTCTCGTTTATGGAGGTGACGAAGAGCTCGTCGTAAAGGGTTACGTCGATGCTAGCTTCCACACAGAACCGGATGACTCTAAGTCACAGACCGGATACGTATATGTGTTGAATGGTGGGGCAGTGAGTTGGTGCAGCAGCAAGCAAGAAGTCGTGGCAGCATCTACATGTGAAGGGAGTACATAGCTGCTTCAGAAGCAGCTCATGAAGGAATTTGGATGAAGGAGCTCATCACCGACCTTGGAGTGGTTCCAAGCGCGTCGGGTCCAATGACACTCTTCTGTGATAACACTAGGCCATTGCCATAGCCAAGGAGCCCAGGTTTCACCGGAAGACGAAGCACATCAAACGCCGCTACAACCCCATCTAGGACCATGTACAGAGTGGAGTGATAGATATTTGTAAAGTACACATGGATCTGAATATTGCAGACCCGTTGACTAAACCTCTTCCACGAGCAAAACATGATCAACACCATAATGCTATGGGTGTTCGATACATCACAATGTAACTAGATTATTGACTCTAGTGCAAGTGGGAGACTGTTGGAAATATGCCCTAGAGGCAATAATAAAATGCTTATTATCATATTTCCTTGTTCATGATAATCGTCTATTGTTCATGCTATAATTATATTAACAGGAAACAGTAATACATGTGTGAATAAATAGATCACAATGTGTCCCTAGCAAGCTTCTAGTTGGCTAGCTCGTTAGTCAATAGATGATCATGGTTTCCTCATCATGGGCATTAGATGTCATTGATAACGGGATCACATCATTGGGAGAATGATGTGACGGACAAGACCCAATCCTAAGCATAGCACTAGATCGTATTGTTCGTATGCTAAAGCTTTTCTAATGTCAAGTATATTTTCCTTCGACCGTGAGATTGTGCAACTCCCGGATACCGTAGGAGTGCTTTGGGTGTATCAAACGTCACAACGTAACTGGGTGACTATAAAGGTGCACTACGGGTACCTCCGAAAGTGTCTGTTGGGTTGGTACGAATCGAGATCGGGATTTGTCACTCCGTGTGACGGAGAGGTATCTCAGGGCCCACTCGGTAGAACATCATCATGAGCGCAATGTGACTAAGGAGTTAGTCACACGATGACGTGCTACGGAACGAGTAAAGAGACTTACCGGTAACGAGATTGAACAAGGTATAGGTATACTCACGATCGAATCTCGGGCAAGTTCTATACCGACAGACAAATGGAATCGTATACGGGATTGATTGAATCCTTGACATCGTGGTTCATCTGATGAGATCATCTGGAGCAAGTGGGAGCCACCATGGGTATCCAGAGCCCACTGATGGTTATTGGCCAGAGAGGTGTCTCGGTCATGTCTGCCTGTCTCCCGAACCCGTAGGGTCTACACACTTAAGGTTCGGTGACGCTAGGGTTATAGGGAATTGTTATACGAGGTTACCGAAATTTGTTCGGAGTCCCGGATGAGATCCCGGACGTCATGAGGAGCTCCGGAATAGTCCGGAGGTAAAGATTGATATATAGGACGGATGGTTTCGGACACCGGAAGTGTTTCGGGCATCATCGGTAACTTACCGGGACCACCGGGACCACCGGAGGTGGCCCCGGGGGTCCACCGAAGGGGGGCAACGACCCCGGGAGGTAAGGTGGGCCAAGTGGGGGAGGGAACCAGCCCCTAGGTGGGCTGGTGCACCTCCCCACTCAGCCCAATGCGCAGGGGAGAGGGAAGGGGGGCAAACCCTAGGCACAGGTGGGCCTTGGGCCCACCAGGTGGTGCGCCACCCCCTCCCACCCTAGCCGCCGCCTAGGGAGGGAACCCTAGGTGTGGCGCAACCCCTACCCCTCCTCCTATAAATAGAGAGGGGTTTTGGCCCTTGGGAGACAGACTTCTCCCTCTCCCTCGGCGCAGCCCTGCCCTTCTTTCTCCTCCTCTCTGCCGGTGCTTGGCGAAGCACTGCCGGGAGACCTCGTCTCTCCATCGACACCACGCCATCGTGCTGCTGGAGTTCTTACCCAACCTCTCCCTCCTCCTTGCTGGATCAAGGTGCGGGAGACGTCACTGGGCTGCACGTGTGTTGAACGTGGAGGTGTCGTAGTTCGGCACTAGATCGGAATCACACCGCGATCCGAATCGCTGCGAGTACTACTCCATCAACCGCGTTCTAGTAACACTTCCGCTTAGCGATCTTCAAAGGTATGAAGATGCTCTTACCCTTCTCTCGTTGCTGGTCTCTCCATAGGAAGATCTGAATATGCGTAGGAAAATTTTGAATTTATGCTACGTTGCCCAACAACTGTCTCGATACGCCGCTCGGTTAAAGATCCTTCTGGGATACGGCACTCCCATATCCAGCTACCGGGGAAAGCTTCTGGCATAAGGAACCCGACCTTCCGCAGCAAACCACATGAAGGAAAGATTTTGAGGATGATAACCAGCCTCCTTCAGCGCGCTACTCTAGCAAAAGCTTCGAGTATAAGGAATTCAGTCTTCTCCAACAGGGCATTGTGCCGACAACAAGCTTGTCAGCAGCAAGAACTAGCCGGTACACACATTCGCCTCAGAACCCAGTGGTGATGGAAGGATCTATCCTACACTTACATATGTTGTGAACATACAGTCTAGTGAATCAGTTCATGAGAGCCACTCATGCATGGGAATAACTATGTGAGAGAAACAACGGCCCTACGTTGAAAACAAGAATATGAGCACCGCAACCCCTACGAAATACACAAGAATAAGTTGTGAGAACAAGCCAACGCTCAGGGAAAACAATCAAGGAATGGTGTTGGCGTAACATGAAAAGTACATCAAAGGAGTCCTCAAGACCAAAGAAGTTGTGGGAAAACGACCTCCGTGACGGTCAACAAGATACCTTTTCACAGGCAAAGAGGCATTACCAACCCTTGTTGGACTCCTGCATATGTGGCCACACCAATGTACTACTTACGGTCACAAGTGAGTTTGCCGCACCCATCATGAATATGGACCATCAACCCAGATAAGAAGCTATGACCTAAAAGATGCACCAAGTGATAGGCATACTATGCACATCCCCGTGATCACAACAAGGACTACCGAGACTATATATGACAGAGCCATCCCCACCAGCAACAGAGTCTAAACAAGACATTAAGGGCAAATAGTTCAAGGCACACCGGCAACAACATCTCATAGACATCATGACGTCATTGGAATAAGAGATTACTGTATATGATTACTTTGTGATCATGAGTGCAGTTGAGGATATAGCAGCAATAGCTCAATCAGGATAACTCCTTGAGTTATGGATCACCTGAGAACAACGTTAGGATACATAAGCCATAAGGAACCACTAGATCGAGCATTCTGACACGGCAAAAATAAAGCCACTCCCATTCACTTGAGGATATACAAGCACATGAGCTTGGTACCAAGAAAGGATGTATTACCCATAATAGTCAGGGAACGAAGCATTACAATAAAGCCCGAAGCAGATACTTCCGGGCCCTGGAACTACAATGTTCAATTGACAATACCCACTACCCCACCCCGCAAGACCACTATAAGAATAAATGGTATACCCGACGAGAAAGAGAAGGATTCAAGGAAGCCATGTGCAAATACAACCCTTGGTCCCTCCGAAGAGACAGTTATAAAGTCAGAGAATCCATGAAGGCAGGACAACTGATGGATCCAAGTCGCACACAGGTAAGTTCCCTTTCCCCGGGAGGTAAGCCTGGAAATCTCTAGGACGAGATTTTCTTAAGGGGGTAGGTTTGTAACACCCTGGTTTTCGCTCCCTCTTTTCTTTTCTTTTGCCGATTTGACTCCCGTTTCTTTTTCTCGATGTTATCGGATTTCTTTCGCTCTTGGGTATGTGAAGATGGTCATCTAGCCTTGCCTTCCCTGAATTCTCCCCAGTCCAGCCTTTCCACCCAAGATTCTTCTCGGGGTTTTGCCGTCAAAACCATACCTTTCGAATTGCTGGAAGGGAAACCCTGATCTCTCGTGTTTCAAAGGAACCCCAATTTATTTTGCCATGTTGCCTCCCAAAACTTTTCCCAATGATCATTCTCTATCTTTAAACCCTGGATATGCAAAAATATTGCTAGGTCATTTGCAATATTTTTGATTTATAATTAATTCCTTTTTCTGCTAGTTGAAGGAATTAAATCCAGGAAAATAGCTATCCATCTCCAATGCTCATGAAAACTTGTAGAGATATTCTTGGTGACCATACTGAGCTCCCATAAAATATTGGCCATCATAGAATAAAGGAAATTTTCCTTTTCCTATTTAATGCCAATATTGCATTTTGGGCACTTTCTAAAAATACTACCATTTTGGTAGCCAATAAAAATCCCAAATAATTCATGGAGCTTCTCCTATCCATATCTTGCTCATTTCCATCAAGATCCCAAGCCCTATAGTTCAAATTTTGAGCACAACATCAAATTGCAAATTCTGTCCAGTTGGGAAATTTGCAAAGGAAGTGCTCTATTCATTGATCTACTTGAGCTGAAACTTTTCATGGTGGTTTATATTGTTAAATTACTAGTGAATACCAAAAATCAGCTCCATCCCCTTCTTCATTGTTGTCCAAGAAGTTCTTTTAAGTTTTTGCCTATTTGGCAGCTTTGTGAAGGAAATACCATGTAGGCATTCCCAAATGAGCTGAATTTTTTCCAGCAACTCCATATATCCAAATTAACCCTCTCCCCCGAATTTGAGCCAAATGAATCTAGCCAATTTGTCCCAGAAAATTCTTTTCCATTTCTGGCCAGTTTGTAAGTGTTCAAAGGAAGTACCATCTACACTGGTCGATTGGTGTTTAAATTTTGGCATAATGACCACCTTAGTAGATGACTATCCCATGCCAAAATCCAGCTTGTTTCTCTTAGCCAATTGCTCATAAATCATTTCAAACACCTTGCTGCCAAAACCCTCTTCTGCGAAATTCGTTCTCCTCACAGCTATCCAGCTCGCTCCAGATACTCCCCTTATCCATTTGACCAGAGAGTCACTTGTGAGACAAGGTTTGGGAACTGGACGCGAGCAAGAACGGGCAGTGCCGTGGTGACCACGCATTGAGCATCCAGAAACTGCGCTCTGCACTGTGTTGTCTCCGTGCCGTCGCCTCCGGCCAGCCCCCGCTAGTGTGAGCATGCCTAACGGCTCCACCGAGTCCACATGGCCCCTCTCCCGCATCTTCCCCCTCGAGACTCTTCCTCGCCGCGCCCCGACAAGCTTCGCCGGAGCTCTGTTCTGCCCGTGCCCCGAGCCGTCACCTCTCCCTTGTCTCCTTCCTCTCGAGCTGTCGCCTCTCCCTGCCTCTCGTCAGGTCGGACGCTTGCCGACGCCCGCAACCAGCCAGCCACGCCACCCGCGAGCAACAACATGCTGATAAGAACGTCGCGGTGGCCGTTCCTATCCGCTCCGGCCAGCCGGCTATAAAAGCCGCGGCCCGAGCCCTTCCCCGAGCACCTCAGCTCTCTAGCACTCTCCCTATCCCTCCTAGCCTCCTCCCCGGCCTCTTAATCAAGCTCGAGGAGCTACAGTTCCATCCAATCGCCGCCACGGCCGCCGCCTTGGTCCTCCCAAATTGGAGCTGCCCCGAACCTCTCATGTCCATCTTCTGTGACCAGAGGAACCCCCAAGGTTCGTTAACCCTTACCCAATTCTCTACCCCGCCTCTGGTGCACTATGGTGACATGCCCAACCTCGCCGGAGCCGCCTTCCGCCGTGGCCAATGCCCCGCCTGACTCCGAGCTCTCTGGCGCTCGTGTGGTACCGGGACGGATGCGGCGGTTCACCCCAGGGCCTCCGGTGCCCTCCCCGCAGCCCGAGGTGGTTGGAGTTGGCCAGACGTGCGCCGGCGCCGTGCAGTCTCGCCGGTGCCTCTGTTCGTCGGGAGGAGAGAGAGAGGACCCGACAGGTGGGGTCGGGACCCACCTGTCGGCGGCTGGAGGACCGCCAGCTGGTTCAGTGGAGACAACCCGGCAAAGATTACGCTTTCCCCTAGGGAAAGCGTATTCTTCCAAAGTGGGCGACTCACTGAGCTCCCAGGGACCCTTGTGGAAATATTCTTTTTGCAAATAGGTCCCTAACAAAAAAAGGCTTGTATCTTTTTGCTCGGGACTCCGATTGGGGTGATTCCAAAGCCCACATCCTCGTCTCGTCGAGCCCGTCAGGATGGTATCATTTTCACAAGGTGGTGACACAGTGAAAATGACCGTTTTGCCCTTGACTCCAATCAGCCCCCTTCGAGAGAGATCCATCCCAGCGATCCTTTCTGCGGACTCTCCGCACCTCTTCCGGGAGTATTCTTCAACCCTAGGCAAGCTGACCATCTGATATATGCCTTAAAGCATTGCTCTGTGTTGTTTGTGCATGATTAACTTAATATGCTTGTGATTGCATGCGTAGTAGTGGACTGTATGTGACTCTGAGGAACCCTTACTCGCATCTTCTTCAATAATGGCACCACGCCTGAGTCTGAGCTGCTTTCGGCCGTCCGAGGTGGATGCCAACTTCATAATTCTCTTGTCGACAGCTAGCTCGTGTTCTGAGCTGCTTTTTGGCCGTCTCGGGCAGATGTTGAATTTATTTCCGTGGCAGTGACCCTATGCTCTGAGGTGTTCTTCGGTCGTCTTAGGGAACTGCTACGTTATTCTTATCAACAACACCTCATGCTCTGTGCTGCTTTCCAGCCGTCTTGAGCCGGGGTTGAGTTATTCCAATAACGTCCCAGATATGTGTGGTAAAGACCGTTCTGGTGGCTACCGATGTATTTGCCGGTTTTATGCGAGGGTTCTGAGGGTCTACTTTATAGTTAGAGCTCGTAAAGTAATAACCTGTCATTTACATACTGTCTTAGTAATGACTCATAATATAGAGATAGGTTGTGGTATTTCTACCGTTGTTATTTCATGCATGATCATCATCATGTTAAGTCATTGTTGACAACAACCATGCTTGATAAATATGTTGTTAAGCCAAACCTAAGGAGTTGATCTCGAGTCACCTGTCTGGGCTTATCCTTGCAACCACATTTGCCGATATGGGACGGCTGTGACTTGAGTTGTTCGCGTGATCGCTCTCACCGGTACCTCCAAAGAGGGAGGGTTATGCACGCGTGCTACCCTGATCAGGTAGGCGGTGATAACCCTGTGAGACAAGTTAAGTTGAGTTGGGCCCGTCCCCGGTTGGGACAGTTTTTTTTTTGCCACGACGGTGGCAGGTGTCATGAGGACACAGGGCCACCCAGGGCAAGACTCCAGAGGAGAGTGGTTGCCAGTGGTACGATGAGAGGGTCACGGTTCAGGCAAGTTTCGTTGGAGTAATGCTGGTCCACCCGAATGGGATCACGAGGTCAGTGCTCCAGAGTGTGGGTAAAGTGTGCAACCTCTGTAGAGTGTCAAATCTATTCGAATAGCCGAGTCCATGGTATTGGACAGCCCGACCAGATCTCAGTAAGTGATCAACCGTAAGAGTGATGATAATGATGGAAGAACTCGTCTGGTGTAGACATGGGAAGATCTCCGGTATATGACATGTTAGACATGGGATGGCTATGAGATGAGTGGTCAGATGACCACATGAGTTGTATTGGATTTGGATCAGATTCAGACCAGATCATGAGGATAGTCGGAGTATAATTCATTTACCTAATGTGCTTTACTTTATCGCATTAACTTTAGAAGTTATCTTGCTAGATAACCCTGTTATATCTTGATAATTAACATTGCTACATAGGTATGCTAGGTCATGATGATTCATATTGTTCTAATAACAAATACATGCTTGAATGCCATGGATCGCTTTGCTTAGTGTATATGTTAGTTTGGTTTATTTGCGAGTACATTCAAAAGTACTCAGCGGCTTTTAACGTGGCCAGGTTCACATAAGGATCCGTCGTATGCAAGGATCTAGAGCGTTCGCAGGCTAGAAGCGTAACTGAGTCAGATCCATATGGATTGGAGCTGCATCAAGACCATGCTGCCTTAGATAGAGCTTTTCCGCTGCCATCACCCTTGTAGCTCATCATGTAAAACTCTTATATTCATTAATAGAAATGCCTATGTTCATGATACCTGTTGTAAATGTGCATGCTAGAGTGATTTCCTGGGCTGGCATGTGCGGCGACCGTCTGGCTACAGTGCTAATCAGGCGGAGCGCCACAACACAGTACTACCGCTCTAGGTACAGTAGTAAATTTTTACTGCCGCTGGACAAGCGGTACTACCGCTCAGCGAGCGGTAGATTTTTTTTACTACCGCTGGCCAAGCGGTACTACCGTGATAACTGTGGTACTACCGTGTCGCCGGGGCCATGGGGAGTTATATTAGGGCAGGGGGTAGTTCCTTCTCACCCCATACCCATTCACCCATTCATCTCGTGTCTCTCTCTCTCTCTTATCAAGAAACAGTGCCGGAGGGACTCGCCGGATCTCCTTCTCTGGCCACTCTCCTCCCATTCCGTTTGGTTGGATCGTCTCCCTCCTCTTTCTCATGCCATGGACCTCGGTATTGCCCCTAGTTCCATTCTATTTGCTTCGTTCTTGTTGAATCTAGGGTTGGGGGCATATGTGTTAGGTTCCATCATTGCATGGCACAGTCTTTTCATGAATGGATGGTTGGAGAGTGCTTGTGTGGTAGAAATTTTACTTAGTAGCATACAACATGTGAGTTTGGGTCCCCGATAATATCAGATCTGAAGTTTTGTATGTCAGATCTCGCAGTCTTCGCCCATGCGGTACTAGTGCTCATCCTGGAGCGGTACTACCGTAGTGGGTGCGGTAGTAAATTTTTACTACCGCTTGAACTATGGTACTACCGCTCCCAGGAGCAGTACTACCACTATCAGCGCGGTAGTAAATTTTTACTACCGCTTGACCTGCGATACTACCATTGTTCCCTGATCTCACATGTTCTGTCCTCCTAGTTCTCATTTCTCTCGGGTTTTCTGGTTTGCTTTGGTATTTCCTTGACTTCTTTTGTCATTTTCTCATGTTTGCGTTGCGTGTCATAGGTGGCGGCTCCAGGAGCTCGAACCCTTCTCGGGATACCAGTTCCAAGCGACTTCGCAATCCAGATGCATGCTAGGAATTCAAGGTTCCGAAGTGCAACTTCAAGCAGCCCGCTTACAAGAACAAGGATAACATTTTCAATTGGGATACTATGCCGCAAGCATAGTTTCTAATTCACCGGAAGAGCAACCCCTATGTCATCGATAGGGTTCATCTCCAGGGATGTGAACTGTTATAGTCCATGTAGCAGGCTCTCATTTATGAAGATGTGATCAAGACCAAGAAAAATAGCTATGTACCAGTTCAGTGGATGGACATGGACCATCTCAAGAAGGACCTGACGTACTTTGGTGAACCTCTGCACATGGTGGAACAGCTTGGGATTGCGGAGCTTATCACGTTTCACCTTGACTTTGATCCTGAGATTGTGGCTCAGTTCTTTGTCACAATCCACTTCCACACTGATGCGAAGCGCACTATGACTTGGGTGACCAATGGGGAGAGGCTATCTGCTACTTGGAAGGAGTTTATGGATCTTATGAACATTCGTGATGAGGGGCTTGAGAACCCACTTGGTTTGCACCCACACGCAAAGCCATCTGCTACACCTAAGGAGAAGCTGCTGCCCTACTTTATTGAGAAGGTGTCCCCATCTGGTGAGGTCTCTCACGTGTCGAACCAATTCCTTGATGTCATGCACCGAATCTTTCGCAACACTCTTTTTCTGTGCGTTGGCAACAAGGACCAGGTGCATTCATACCTGGTGGATATGCTTTTGATGTGTCAGAAAGGGCAGGCTCGTGCCTTTGGACTGCTTGATGTGTCTCACGTCATGTGGAGTGAGCTACAGCCGACAATATTTCATCGTAAGGTTGACATCTATGGCCCTTATTTGTTTTACTTGACACATGCAAAGTGGTCGGTGTCCTTTCTAGATATAGAGTTTCATGCTCCCGACTGGATCCGCCATGAGCCTATTAAGCTACGTGAGAAGAACAAGTGATCCAACACCACAACTACACCTGCTGCTGCCACCGCGGATACCGATGAGGATGATGATGAGGATGCGGCTGAGGATAAGGGCATTCCAGAGACACATGTGCCTTCCTCTGCCAAGCCATCTTGGGCTAAGAAGCTCGAGGACCGGATGAAGACTTTGTTTTGCATGCATGCGAAGGGGCAGTACATGACTCATGATGCTCAGAAGGAGAGCCGTCAGTGCAACAAGCTGAATCTAAGGAATCTCGACGTGCACATCTCCTGTGGGTCTGAGCAAGACATTACTCCTGAAGCTGCTTGGATGGAAAAGAAGAATCTTTAGTGGGCTGAGTCTGATAAAGAGTCTGATGAGGAGACATAAGAGGAGACCGATGAGGAGTCTGATGAGGAGTCTGATGGTTGATTCCTCTACATCTCAAGCTACCACCTGTGTCTTAGGAATCCTCTCTACCTTTTGGTGTCTCGATGCCAAAGGGGGAGAGAGTGTAGGATTTGCAAGTTTCTTCGCTTTCGGTGTCGCTTTGTTCGTTGAACTTTCGTTGCTACTTTGGTTGGTTTTGTTTTGTGTGTGAGACTAGTAGACGTCGTACTCTATCATATGGTGTGAGACATATGCTATCACTCCTCTATCTTTATTATCTCATTATTATCCAATTTGTTAGTAGCTTGTGAGTCTAATTATTATGTGCCCTTATCTTCATGCTCACATGCTATGCCTTGCTTCCATGCTTAGTGTTTATTCAGTTTGTTCCAAGAAATGCCTCGTCTATAAAATCTAGGGGAGTGCTATTCCTTGGTTGTTGTGCTATACAAACCATGACCTTTCTATAAAGTATGCACACATCTAGGGGGAGCCTGTCTCTAGTTTTTAGATTTTGGGTTTGCATATGTTACTTTTATATCCTTTAGTGCAAATCCTGTATTGTCATCAATCCACCAAAAAGGGGGAGATTGTTAGGGCATATTTCTCCCTCAGTGGTTTTGGTGATTGATGACAATATCTGCGCGGACTAATCGTGTGCATTGAGCATTTCAAATAATTCATGACTAGGCACAAGACGATTCGGTGCTCCGAGGAGTCTTTCAAAGACAGTTACTTTCTACATTTCTCTTTGGTGGATTTGATTCGTAGGAAAGCCATACTATTAAGAGGGGGTCCACTTCGGAAAGTTTTGGGTGGAATCAACACGTACACAATTCTATTGCACCACCTTTCCCTTGCTTCAATGGAGCTCCAGCTTGTTTCTTCCCTGTCTCTGCAAAAGGGTCAACGGTAGTACTTCTCGTGCGAGCGGTATTACCGCACGCACATCGGTAGTACTGCTCTTTGGGCGGTAGTAGTTTTTCACTACCGCTCTCTGGGCGGTAGTAGTTTTTTACTACCACTCCGTCGGACTTTTTGCGCATCCACAGCCTCAGCGGTGGTAGGCACGGTAGTAATTTTTTACTATCGTGGTTGGTGAACCTACAGTGCAGTAGTACCGCTCCTAGCAGCGGTAGTAACGCTTTGCTCGGGCTGTCAGTGGGGGTAACGGTTGGATTCTTCCCCCCACTATATAAAGGGGTCTTCTTCCTCAAGAAGGTCACCTCTTACCCCCCAAGATCCATTGTTGCTCAAAGTTCATTTCCACCAGATCTCTCTCCCTAGCCAATCAAACTTGTTGATTTCCTAGGGATTGGTTGAGAAGGCCCTAATCTATACTTCCACCAAGAGATATTTGATTCCCCCACTAATCCCTTGCGGATCTTGTTACTCTTGGGTGTTTGAGCACCCTACACAGTTGAGGTCACCTCGGAGCCACATTCCTTTGTGGTGAAGCTTTGTGGTCTTGTTGGGAGCCTCCAAGCTTTGTGTGGAGATTGCTCCAACCTTGTTTGTAAAGGTTAAGTCGCCGCCTTCAAGGGCACCAATAGTGGAATCACGGCATCTCGCATTGTGTGAGGGTGTGAGGAGAATACGGTGTACCTAGTGGCTTCCTGGCAAGCATTGTGCCTCCACACCGCTCCAACGGAGACGTACTTCCTGTCAAAGGGAAGGAACTTCGGTAACACATCCTCGTCTCCACCGGTTCCACTTGCGGTTATCTCTTACCTTTACTTGGTACTTATTATTGTTGTGGTGTATTCCTTGCATGCACCTGTTGTCGTTGTTCTTAGCATCATATAGGATGCTCACCTATTTGTTCATCTAGAGAACCTTTTGTTGCTAACCCTAAATTGTTAAGAAGAGCTAAAAATTGGTAGTTGCCTATTCACCCCCCCCCCTCTAGTCAACCATATCGATCCTTTCACCACTTTTTGCAACTTGCCTGATGACCCAACATGCTTGAAGGCTGTGGGTGGAGCTTGTGTTAGGCGGGGCCGAGTGTATGGGGCATGGCTTGTCCAGTAGTACGTCGAGGGCCGATCTGGCTCTCGTCCGTGTTTTGTTCCTTTTCTCTATGGGCGTGGAGGTAATCGGCCCTGTGAATGGGGTGTACGCCTTCTCCGGATTCCTCTGGTTTTCTCGATATGGCGAGGCTCCATACACATTTGTTGTATTTGCCTAGTGCTTTCCATGGTGCAATATTTGAGCATCAGGTTTGATAGCTCGGCGAAGGTTTTAATTCGACGACATGTGAGAGCGTTGAGGATGCCCTCATCATGGCAGTTATGCTGGCAGGAGTTGATCATCTCGCGCTCGCCGCCGCCCTCTGCCCTATCCTTGTTGAGGCGGAATCTGGCCCATTAGTGATGTATTGATTCCCCTGGCCATTGTATAACCTTATGCGGGCCTAATAAACCGAACTCTTCCGCTTTTCTCGAGGGATACTCGAGTTGGGTGGTAGGTGGGATTAAATTCCGTGTTCCCATGAGATGTGGGTCCGAGATCTCAGCGACCGCATCCCACGCTCTAGTGGGGTTTAGCGCGGCATGCTCGGAGTCCGCGGTTACAACGAGACCCTGATGTGCTGATTCTGGGTCGAGTGCTCGATCGTCCACTGGTCCCGAGTTATTCTCGGGATAAGAACGGATTCCGGATTATCTGGGGAGTCCAGATGATAAGTAACTGGGACGTAGACCGTCCTTAGTTTTGGTAATTGATGTGGGGATCCCTTAGCCAGGCACTCGACGGTGCCAACCAAATGCGTGATGGGTGGGACGCAAATTTCCGTGTCATCGAGTCTAAGCCCAACTCGATCGTAGATTGTAGATTGGTCGTCGATCATGCCCATAGCTTGGATTCAGCCGAGTAACTCGTGTAGTAATGGGGTCTCGGTGGAGTCCATACCGTTTGAGTTCTCGGGCTAGGCCCGCGGCACCCATCCCCCGGGGTCATTCGTGGACACTTCAGGGCTATGTTGGGCTGAGAAGAATCTGGGCGTATCGACCATGTCGGGCTTTAAGGCCGGAAAAAAGGTCGTCCCAGTAGTGGGATCCACGGCTTCCGAAGTCGAAGCATCGGGGTTCATGGGATCCTCAAAAGGAGCTAGGAGCCTTGTTAAAACAAGATCTCCCAGGGGTCGGCGATGAACTCTAGGCTCCCGAACCTGACTTCCTGACTAGGGGTGAAGCTTTTGACCTGGCCAACGCGGACGGCCGGTCGGCATGCAGAACGATGCTTCCGAACGCGAAGATCTGTCCAGGGACAAAGATGTCCCTGTTGCGGATCTCTTCATCGATGACTAAGCATGCCATCAATCCTTCGTGTGATCCTACAACGTAACTCTCATTGAAAGCACCAACATCGGTGTCAAAACCGGTGGATCTCGGGTAGGAGGTCCCGAGGTGTGGATCTTGGATTGATGGGTTACAGGGGAGGAAGGAGACAGTGTTTACCCAGGTTCGTGCCCTCTTGAGGAGGTAAAACCCTACGTCCTACTTGATTATATTGATGTGGATGAGAATTACAGAGTTGATCTACCTCGAGATCGTATGAGCCAAAACCCTAGATGAGTCAACTTTTCTACACGGATCAAACCCTCTGGTTTATATAGACACCAGAGGATCATATGGTTACACATAACCAACCTCCAGCCAGGGAAAAATGCGCCGACCTAGGCTACTTAAGTTGGATGACACACGAGTCTTCGGAGCTTTCCTTCTTGAACACGAGGTCGTCATGCAATCCAGTCTTCAACAGAGCATCCCATTAGCTCGACCCATAAGATAAAAGCTGACCACCTGCGGACCCCTTAATTTCGGACTCCCTCACCAGGTCGATCATATTGATCGCCATCTTAACAAGGCCGCAGATGATTTGTCACGTCTGGGCTCTCAGCATAAGCGAGTTCCTCCCATTGTGTTCCTTGATGTACTTCCTAATCCCTTAGTTAATTTGCCTTTAGAGGAACATATAGCTATTCTCGACCCGGAGGCACAGCTGGTGGCGGCTCTTCATGCTATCCATGATTGGACTATTCCCTACCTGGCTTATTTGACCCGTGGTGAGCTACAAGATGAGGAAACCATCGCCCGACAGATTATCAGGTGTTGCAAATCTATGACTTGTCAATGACGAGTTACACCGACGAAGTATTACCGGTGTGTTCCAATGTTGCATTTCCCCTGCATAAGGCCGCGAGATTCTTACATTTAGAGACACTAGCTCCACCTCATTGTACATACATATGTATATACCTTTGTGTTCAATACAATAAAGCCGACACCCCCGAAACTTGGGGTCTTTGTCATATCATCTCAAAAATTGTGCATGAGTCTTTCTTATTTGATCACAAGTTACTTGGGGGCTCTCGACTCAATGAGTTATCTGTTAATATCCCTCTTGACCCGACTAAATACCACTATTAAACTTGGTTAGACATGCCTGTTTGCAAGATGCTACTCCGAACAGGTGACCCGGTGTACTCTTGATAAGTCAATCCATATGGACCGTGCACTTATCCATGTTAAAACACCGTCTTAAATCACGTGAGAGCCGACTTACAAAGAGCAAGGGTAAAACATGGGCTATCATGCCAGCTTCATTGAAGCAAGACTTGAGCCTCGAAAGTCAGTCTCAATACCGAGCCTCAGGAGTCGGCTTATAACTTATGCAATTTACTTTCAAATTTATATATATATATATATATATATCTTTATATTCTAACTTACAAGTATAATTTTTCCTTATTTCTATTCGGGTCGACACCACACATCCGGGCTATCTTTTTTGCTCTTACAAAGATAGCACTAGATCACTCGATGATGAGTTATCCTTCTTGGTACAATTATCAATACCCTTTTTAAGAATAAGATTTACCTCCTCTTTCCCTGCTTATGGAAAGATGCCACAACCAGTTTGGTGGAGAAGAGTAAAGTAAAAGACAAGCATATCATAAATAGTTGCAACAATCAGCTCATTTCTTTCACAAAATAAAAGTTTTGTCGATATCAAGTGCACGATGGCACAAACACTGACTCAAGTATTTCAACTACTTCTATTACAAGCCCAAAAGATGGGCCACAAAATATTCAAAGTTTGACATCCTAAGAAGAGCATGACTACTGCTGCACGCCGGCTCTTCACTCTTCCGGGTCGACATCCCTTTGTTCATTTCCGAGTCATTTTGATCTGACTCATCATGTTCTGTCTGGAGGTTTCTTGCGGTCCACTAAATAGTTGTCAAAGCAGGGAAAATTGACTATTCTTGGATGATAATGGAGGGTTTGACATCAGGAGTGAAGTATTTCTTCCACCGAGGATGGGCAAGCTCGAACAACTTGTATTTCGGTGGGTTGATGCGATTGTGGTCCTTGGTGTAGCCGGGTTGGTACTTTGACAAGTCTAGCTCAGCAGCAAGCTGAGTGACCAGCATGCGAGTTTCCCTCACTCACTTGGTGTAATCTTTCCGTGATAACCCTGAGTCGTCCAAGTTGTATTCAGGAAACCCCCTCCATTACAGCCCGCTCTAACTCCAACAAATATGCCTTTGCACACGCAAGTGCTGTGTTGGCCCCAACTTGAGTCATCGATCTTTTCAGCTCCTAAATGCGGTGAGGAAGTGTTGTCAAGTCCTTGAGCAAGCTTTTGAGATGGTTAGGAGTCTTCTTGGTGTTTGTCGTGACTTTTATAGTATAAACACATCCTGTGAACATCTGTTCTCGGTATGTGAATTTGGCCTTCAATTTCATTATAGGTTGTTGCACAAGAATGCCGTTTTTCTTGTGTATGAAAGAAGAAAGCCACATCCGAAGAGTCGACTCATGATTTAAACCCGGACAATGACTATGATATAATCATTTACCAAAGATGGCCTAAGTCATATGAGTGATATGATGTCGTAGAGTTGCCAATTCTTCCTTGTTTGAACCAAGTTGCTCCTCGGCTGCATCGACATGTTGTCGTCAGACAGATGTTTCTTCAACAGATTGGCTCAAGGATTTCTGAAGATTAGCCGCCACCACTTCTGCTTTCTTCTTGAGCTCTTTCTCTCGTTTGATCCTCTTTTGCAAGCCGGCAACCGACGACTCAGACTCGTCCAACATTTCTTACACAATACAAAGTTATCATAAACACTTCCAAAAGCCTTGAGTCGCCACAGGCAGACAACCCGCCACTTGGGGGCTACAATACAAGCAATTGCAAAAAATTATCAAGTCCCATCCAATTGCATGCACTCTACATGGCACTTGGGGGCTAATGCGAGCCAGTAATTTCTTTCTAAACAATAGCAAGACCCCACTATCTCAAAGAGACGAGCCGCCACTTGGGGCTATAGGTTGAAGCTACTTTGTCATAATAAATTCAGATGTCTTACAAGTACTTGCTCGTTATTTTCATAATGACCCGGTCCTTGGGGACTACGGTCAGTTCTCACGAGTTGTAATTTTTTTGAAGATCCATCTCACTATTTACATTACTGATCCGACTCTTGGGGCTACATGTGTGTATGATAAAGGAGAGAAGGATGAGATTTTCATACCTCATATTTACAATTGAGCATATTTATCAAATTCATCTCAACAACCCAGCTTTCAGATAGTCGGGTCAGATATTCTTGATGTAGGGCATTGATACTTCTCCAACATATCGATAATTTATGAAATATTCATGCCAACATTCTACAACTTCCATATACTTTTGTCAACATTTTATATTATTTTTGGGACTAACTTAGTTACCCGGTGCCTAGTGTCAGTTCCTGTTTTTTGTGTGTATTTTGTTTCACAGAAATTCCATATAAAACAAAGTCCAAACGCGATAAAAAATTATGGAGATTTTTTGGAATATATTTGAATTTTTGGAAGGATAATCAACGCAACACGGTGCCCGAGGGAGGCACAAGCCAACAGGGTGCGGCCAGGGGGGTTGGTTGTGCCCTGATGGCTTGTGGCTCCCACTTAAGTCGGTTGGGGACCTTCTTTTGCCGCAAGAAAGATATTTTTCTAATGAAAATCCTCTCAAAATTTCAGCCCGGTCGGAGGTAAGGATCTCTAGATATCTAAGAATGATTAAGGGCCAGAAAAGAGCAGCAAAAATAGGAGAGAAACACACACACACACACACACACACAGAGAGAGAGAGAGAGAGAGAGATCCAATCTTGGAGGGGCTCTCGCCCCTCCAAGAGCCATGCTGGTCAAGGACCACAGGGGAGAACCTCTCCACATCTAGGGATAGGCCATGGAGGAGGAATCCTAAGGGGGTGACTCTCTCCCCCTCTCTTTCGGTGGCGCCGGAGTGCCGCCGGAGGAACCATCGCCGTGGTGGTCGTCTTCATCAACATAACCGTCTCCATCACCTTCCCTCATGTGTCTATGGAAGTACACTCTCCCGCACCTCGTTGTAATCCCTAATTGAACATGGTGTTTCATGCCACATATTATTAATCAATGATGTGTTTTCATCCTATGGTGTTTGAGTAGATTTATGTTGTCCATTGGGTTGATTGATGATCTTGATTGATTTGATTGTATGTTCTATTTTGGTGTTGTCCTATGTTGCCCTTCGTGCCACGCACACGTGAGGGAATTCTTGTTGTACGGTTTGCAGTATGTGCATGATTCGCTTACAATGGGTGGCTAGAGTCACATAAGCTTACACACGAATAAGGGAGTTGTTTGCGTATGGGAGTAAAGGGGACTTGATGTTTAATGTTATGGTTTGGTTTACCTTAATGATCTCTAGTAGTTGTGGATGCTTGCTAGAGATCCAATCATAAGTTCATATGTTCCAAGTACGGAAAGTATGTTAGCTCATGCCTCTCCCTCATATAAAATTGCAAGAATGATTACCGATCTTGTTATCAGTTTCCTAGAATGATTCTGCACACCATACCATCATTATTCCACACTCGCTATTTGTAATATATTGTGATATATTCTAACTCTATTTAGTGCAGAACTATTTATCATATTTTAGTTCTCCACTATCATGCAAAGCTATCCTCTCTATACCCACAACGTGGTTTAATTTCTTGTAACTAGATAGAAGCAAACATTCGGTGTATGTAGAGTCGTATCGGTGGCAGATAGGACTTGAGAGAATATTGATCTTACCTTTAGATCCTTGTGGGTTTGACACTACATACTTCCTACTTCCCTCTTCGGTAATTTCTATGTTGATTCCTTGCACTTGGGGATTATCAAGCTCTTTTCTAGCGTCGTTGCCGAGGAGCAATAGCGTGGGGTTAAAAATTTTGTGTATGCTTGTTTGCTTCTATCATTAAGTAGATTTTGTTTCCCTTTTGTTTCTGTTTTATTTTCTTATTTCTTTAGTTTTGGGTGAAACAAATAAAAAAATTAAAAACAAAAAAACTACCCCCCCCTTTATAAGAGAAGCGATTATAAAGGCATGCATTGGAGAAGTGAGGGTCGACCTTGAACACTTGTGTTCATGCTCATGGAAACAATGTAGAAATTTTCATGGAAGTTTCTCATAAAAATAATTATTCATTTGTATATACCACTATACCGTAAAACTAATGTGCTTTTCATAATATTCATGATGCTCTTTTGCATGTTTCATCAACTATCCTTATGTGAGCATCATTGATATTATCATGCCTAGCTAAAAGGCTTTAAAGAAAAGCGCTTGTTGGGAGTCAACCCAACACGTATCCTTTCTGTTTTTGTGTGTTCACATGATTAAGCTACTGTATTGATCTTGTTTTATGTCATATATTTCAATAATGTGCCAAGTAAAGCCTTTAGGATGATTTGTATGATAAGTAGAATTGATATAGTGCAAAAACAGAAACTTTGATGTCCAGTGCATAATTTCTATGATTTTACTAGAACTTCTTTTTTATCTGATATTTTTAAACAACATTAATATACAAATCCACCACGTCCTACTAAATTTTCAGAATTGTTTCACTTACAGAAGTTTAGTATTTGTGCTGATCATTACAAACTGTTCTATTTTAGACATATTCTGTTTTTTGCTTGTTTTGATGATGCCATGGATTGTATCGGGGGTATACGCCATGCAGAAGTTGGAATACAATACATTATGCAATAGTTAAATATGAACCAATTTATAACAATACATAAAGTTTATGATTTGCCTATTATACCAACGGATCTCACGAGGTTTCTGTTAAGTTTTGTGTGATTGAAGTTTTCAAGTTTTGGGTGAGATACCGATATGAGGAGAATAGGGAGCATCAGTACCCTAAGATTGGGGATGTCCGAGGTACTCCCGAGGTAATATCCAAGGAAGTCTCAAGCGTCTAAGCTTGGGGATGCCCCTGATGGCATCCCCTCTTTCATCTTCAACACTACTGGTACATCTTACTTGGAGCTATATTTTGATTCATCACATAATATGTGTTTTGATTGGGGCGTCATTTTATTTTGTTAGTATTTGCTTGCTATCATTTTTAATGTTTTTTTCGATAAAAAGTTCCAAGAATTTCCTTTAAGAATGTTTGAATTGCATGTGTGAGGTGTGTTGTATAAAAAACTTGTTGTAGTATTTAAATTATGAGATTTTACTCGAACGTGAAAAGTTTCTAAAATTATTATACATTACTTTCATACAAATTGTTTAGCTTTTCCTAAATTTTCAGAATTTTTGGAGATACAGAAGTACACTGTTTAAATGAATTGCTACAATCTCTTCTATTTGGACAAATTACTGTCATAGTTTTCTTATGTACATATCCTAGAGTTTTCATGGCTTATATTGGTACATATAAATTCTAGAAATTATACTATACAGTACATAATTTATAAAATTATTATGCAACTTATCTTGGTAGTACATGAAGTGTTGATTTATTCTCAAATGTACTAATCTATCTCACGAGTTCTTTTCAAGTTTTATGTGAATGAAGTTTTTGAGACTTAGTGAAACTGGGATATGAGAGGATTGAAAAAGATACAAAAGTTTAAGCTTGCGGATGCCCAAGGCTCCCCAAGTAAATATTACAAGAAGACTCAAGCATCTAAGCTTGGGGGTGCTACGCAACCCACATCTGTTCGCCAAGAATTATCGGTTAGCCTATGCCGATCATAAGTTTTTATTAATTCACTTGTGCTATTCTTGGAGCATCTTTTGTGTTTACGCTTCCATATTATTTATGCACTATGCTTGTATGAGATAATTCTTGGTCTATTTATAGAATTATTCATGTGCTTCACTTAAATATTTTAAGTATGGCTTTATAGAATTCCCCGCGTGCTTCACTTATATATTTTGAGCTTGGATATTGGTCTCTCTATATTCATTGAAGAATGCTCTCTGAACTTCACTTATATGTATTTGAGATTTGTTTGATGATCACTCTTGTGCTTCACTTATATCCTAAAATAAAATGTTGAATGAATTGAATGTCATAAAACATGAAATTATATATGCTTCATACTTGTCCCGTGGGGAGTAGTGACTTCACACACTAAGAGTATAAGCAATAAAATTTATTATTGTTTAGCAAACATAGTGTTGGTCACTTGTACAATTCATGAAAGAATATGGAAGGAAGAGAGATTTCACATATAAATATACTATCTTGGACATCTTCTATGATTGTGAGGCCCCATCAATTATTTTCAAACTTTATCAAATAGTTGATGTTGGACAAGGAAGACAACGTAATGGTTATGTTTGCTTATATTCACATAGTAGCTATATTGTCATGGATCCTCTAACATGTGGTGCTTTCTTAGGATCTTCTGTTATCCTAAATATTCGCACTAAGTAGAGATACTACTTGTGCATCCATAACCCGTAAACCCAGTTTCTTGTCATAAGAGTCCACCATACCTACCTATCGATTGAATAACATCCTTCGAGTAAGTTGTAATCGGTGCACAAAGCAATAAAAATTCTTCCTAAACATGTATTATCTTTTATTGTAAAGGAAAATAATATTTGTACGATCTTGTGTTGGCAAAGAAATAAAAGTGATGGACTGCATAATAAAGTATGTTGTCACAAGGGACAATATAAACTGACGTTCCTTTTCATTAAGAGATTCACATCAAAAAATAAAAAGCGCATGACAATCCCTGCTTCCCTGTGTGAAGGGCCTATCTTTCACTTTTCTACATTTACTTTGATGCATGATTCAATAATGTTCATCCCTATTCTAATCTATTAATTCTTTAGTTGGCAAGCATAATGTGGTGGGAAAAGATTGAGGCACATATATCCAGTTGGATATAGGTGATCATGGTTCATTATTGTTGACATTATCCCTTAGATAAATAAGTTGGGAGGTGAACATTGATCCCCTACCTTCCTATGTGTTTGAATCAAATTGCTTGTTCTAAAAATATGCCTTGAGTGTCAGCAATCATGGAAGACTAAATGATAGTTGAGTATGTGGAATTTGCTAAATCAAAGCTCTTATATAGACCCATCTTGAAAATAAGATGAATTATATTTGTTTTATGACTAAAAACATAGTTTATTAGTTTTCAAGAAAGTTTATGGTCTATACTTTAACATGTGAATAGCTTGTTACTTGATCATGAGGAGTTCTATGAGAAAAGAGTTGTTGTTTTATGATGCTAGAAAAAGTGATTGGAAGTAACATTGATTAAACTTATATACTATGATAGTATTCACACTTCATAAATTATTTCTTTTATCATTTACATACTCGAGGATGAGCAGGAATTAAGCTTGGGGATGCTGATACGTCTCCAATGTATCGATAATATATGAAGTATTCATGCCAATATTATACAACTTCCATATACTTTTGGCAACATTTTATATTATGTTTTGGGACTAACTTACTTACCCAGTGCCTAGTGCTAGTTCCTATTTTTTTTGTGTTTTTGTTTTGAAGAAATTCCATATCAAACAAAGTCCAAACGCGATAAAAATTTATGGACATTGTTCTTGGAATATATGTGAAATCTGGGAAGAGGAATCAATGCAACACGGTGCCCGAGGGAGGCACAAGCCAACAGGGTGCAACGAGGGGGGTTGGCCATGTCCTGATGGCTTGTGGACCCCCCTTAAGTCGGTTGGGGCCCTTCTTTCGTCGTAAGAAAGATATTTTTCTGATGATAATCCCCTCAAAATTTCAGTCTGATCGGAGTTACGGATCTTCGGATATTTAAGAAAAGGTGAAGGTCGAGAAGACAATAGCGAAATGAGGTGTCGGGGTCCTGGGACTCGGGGTACCCAAGCCCGCCTGCCTGCGGCCGAGGGCACGACGTGTGTTGTGGGCCCGGGAGTGCTTCCCGCCAAGGCCGAGGAATCCTATACTTACAAGGCCCCTTCCTCACAAGGTACAGATAATCGAAGGTTGCCAGGGATCGACAGAGTTCCCCTTGAGGTCAGCATTGTGAAGCCGCCTCCTCACGCCACCGCTGGGGTCTGCACAGAGCGTACAAACCAAGGATGGCCCACCAGGATTGCACGGTCCTGCCTCCTCACGTGGGTGACATGAGTTGTGCAGGACGACGCTAGGGTCGTTACCAGCAAGCACAGACACAGAGGCTTTCCCCTTTGGTGTTAAGAGAGCAGAGCCAGGCCGGGGGTTCCCGAAGCAGCCCCCAAAGGTTTCCTAATTAGTGCAAGAGGACCGGGCCTGGGGGCTCGGCAGAACGGAGGTCACCCCCGATCCCACCAGCGTGTCATGGCAAAGAGATTCAACAAGCGAAGTCCACCTTTGTCACGGTAGGCTACAATCATGTCCCCTTTCAAAACGGCCATTGTGGCAACCCTTCCCACCAAGTGTCTATTTTGGGGGGGGGGAGAGGACCAAGGCATGTATAAGAGAGAGGTCCGGCCTCTGTAGCGAGGGGAGATCCATGAACTCCACCAGGGCAAGACCCCCCCTTATGTACTCGTCTTCCACCTCAAGCAATCCAGATAAGCAGGAGTAGGGTTTTACACCACAAGGTGGCCTGAACCTAGGTAAACTGTGTGCATGTTCTTGTTCATCTTCCTTAGCTCGAGCCACCGGAGAGTCATCATGAGGTTGTGAGGCAAAATAGGGTAGGAGAGCGAGCGCACCCTAGTGTTTGAACCTTTCTAGGTCTGCGGAGCTCCGATTCCGACATTTGGCGTGCCAGGTAGGTGTGCGCATCCGTTCTTCGGCTCCAGCTTCACCGATCCCATGGCCAATGCTCGTCGTGTGTGTGCTGAGCACAAAGCAGCCCGGGTCGTCATGACCGCGCCTGTGGGCCATGGCGCCCGTTGTCTGTAGTGACCCGACCTGAAACGGCCAAGTCTGTGGTGTTTCTGTACCATCCCAAGATCATGCTGGTACACACACAATACATCAACGTATATATATCGGGAGTTCAATCACACTGCTTTATTAATGAAATCTCATATCGAGTCCTTTATTACAATAAGGATTACAATAAAATGGCTGAATGCCAACTCATGAGATAAAACTAAACGAAAACTAGCGGAAGCTTCAAAGGTAGTTGAGTCCATCTGACTCCAGGGCATATCACCGAGCATAGATCGTGTCCTCACTCCTGGTCGGAAAAGTATTCTGCAACATGACACGTTGCAGCTGTGTAGGTCAGCATATTAAATATGCCGGCAAGTCATAAAAAGAGGGGTGAAAAGTATCATCTAAACTATATGCATATATGGCAGGGGGTTGTAAGTTTTTAGCGGAAAGCAAATTTTTCCTACAACAAGAGAGGGGCTAAAAGCAAAATTTACTACATAGTTGGTTGTTAGTGAGATGATTCCACCAACCATATCTCATACCCAAGTTATCAATAATACCCACATCATTAATATTATTTGTCTTGAGAATTCCTGATAGTTTCAGTTCCTTTGGCTCAAGTTGTCCATGACCGTGGACACGGCTAATCGATTAGGTTTGAGTACTCTGCAGAGTTTTGCACACGTTCCCTACAAGATTTTATCGCCTCCGTTGGAGTCCTCCACTTCAGGGTGTTTGAGAACCGGATGATCAAAACATTGTCTTCCAAAGGGTTCCTCTGAGACACTGTCGGTGCCCATCCAATCCTACCGTTCTTCTACATCTCGTAGTACCGCCCGTCCAGAGTCACCACGATGTCCAACCAAGCCAGAGCCCATAATCACTTGTGGCTCTGAAGGCAATCCTCGGGTCTTGAAGTATGCATCCATCTCTTTGTGCCTGGGTGAAGCTTTCTGCAAGATGTCATGGCGCTTCCCCATGCATCTCGGGTCATCCACTGGCTTCTCCAGGGTGCCCATCTGAGCCATCCTTCACCCAGAGGTATATTGCATCATGAGATCTTGAAAGTCTTGAAATCTTCAGGTCTTGATTATTAAGTTCTCACAACACTCATGATAAACACTCATCCAAACCCCGTCTACTAGTAGCATATCAAAATAAAAATAGTGTCCCGGGCCGAAGTAACCAGGGTTGATGGGTGCCTACCACATGATACTATATCAAGAACCAAATTTCCAAGTACCTAATTCGCATGCATTGGGTGGAGGAGGTTGAACTAATGCAATAAAACCATAGGTAAAAAGATGATCAATGTGAACTTGCCTTGTTGACGATTCTCGAACTTGATCGCCTCTAGATAACAAGCCTCACACTCCGGATGATCTAATAAGACAAAAAATTCACACAATAAGCATCACAACACCATGTATAAAAGAAAACAACAATCAAAACTAGCTAGATCAAAAAGAGAACAAATAACCTAAAAGAGCTAAAACAGATTCTGTTTTGTTGAAAACCCTAATTTAAATATTCTAAAAATTCTGCAATTATACCTACTGATAAATAAGATCACTAGTGACCAATCGCAAAGATAATCAACTCAAAATCTATTTTTAAACTCAGGATATTCACAAAATAAGATTTGAATCAAATCTATTTAAATTCAAATTTAAAATATTCAAACATGGTCAAACTTTATATATACAAAAACTACATAAAATTTGTGACACCATGCAAAAAGAATCATCTAATTTGGAGTTAAAACATAAAAGTTAAAGCAAAAACAAAAACAGAAACTATTATGTTTTTAAAACAGAAAATAAAAAGTGAATTAAAACAACTAACGAACGGATGGCTACGTGGCAGCTTCTGATTGGATAAGGGCGTGCGTTGCGGGTGCTAAACGAGCGGTCGGCCACAACATAAGAAAAACAGTGTGGCTAAAATCACTAAATAGAAAACCAGATGGTTTATTTAAACTAAACCGAACAGGTATTCTACTTCTAATCCTATACGTTTGCTACAGATCCAACGGCTACGGGAGGGGAGGGTGCTCACCGCGACGGTGGTTGATGCTCCGGCTAAGACGATGACGGCCGAAGCGTGGAGGTGGTCAGGGAGGGGCTCCGACGATCGTTTGTGGTGGCAGAGAGGTGCAGGAAGGCGTGACGGGGCTCTGGAGTCGGCTAGCGGCGTTAGAGGGACTCCGGGGTGACGGGGACAAGCGGCTCGAGCTCGGGAGCTTCGGCTCGTGGCAGATTCCGGCGAGGTGGTTGGCGGCGCTCTGGTGAGGGATCTCGGAGTTTGGGGGGTGGGAATGGAGTGTGGGGGGATCGGGGCTCTTTATAGAGGGCCTCGGGGGTGCGAGAAAGGAAAAGAGGAGGGAGATCGGCTCGGATCAGGTGCTGCTCCGGTGAGAAGGAAATAGAGCAGAGAAAAGGAAGAAGAAGACCGAGCAGGGCTGCGGTCGAGGGATGGTGTCGGGGTGTCAGTGGGAAAGGAGGAGGAGCGGCGGGTTGGTGGCCGATCCGAAGGTGATTCGGATCTGGCGAGGGGATCTCCGTGGGTGCAACTATTCCGACTGGGCCATGGCATTTTCCTAATAGCGAATTTTTTCCTTTTATTTAAAAACAGGAAAGAAAACAAAGAAAAGGAAAATAAATATTCTACGATTGTAGGAGTATTATATATCAAAATTATCAGAAAAATAATTCCCACAACGTGAACATTTATTTAGAAACAAAATAAAAACTTTATATTTTTTTAAATTCCAATAAAATCAAATTTGACCTTCAAATAAGTTGGCACTATTTTTTCTACCTTTTGGGGTGCCATGTTACCTCCTCTCATACTTGTTTGGCAAGATATTTTTTCAGAGATTTGTGAATGAAATTCACGTGCCAAAAGAAATGACTCAAAATACCAAATGAAAATTCAAATGCCACATTCATTTCAATCAAAATGCATAGATGCTTAGCTATAATGTTACAAACCTACCCACCTTAAGATGAATCTCGACCTCGAGATTTGGGTTGGCTAGAGAATAGGTGCGGGTGGTCTCGAGGAAGATCTTCTTCTCGTTCCCAGGTGGTTTCTTCCTCGGTGTGGTGACTCCACAAAACCTTGCAAAACTTGATGATCTTGCTGCAGTAACTCTGTTGGCAGCCTCGAGAATCCTGAGGGGCTTCTCCTCATAAGTCAGATCACTGTCAAGCTGTAAGGCCTCTAGGGGCACTATGTCTCTCAACGAAATATCAGCCATTTCAGCATGGCATTTCTTCAACTAGGAAACATGGAAAACATCGTGAACTCCGGACAATCCTTCCGGCAATTACAGCTTGTATGCAACTTCCCCTCTACATTCTAGAATTATGTAGGGGCCAATGAATCTAGGTGCTAACTTTCCTTTTACACCAAACCTCTTGATTCCTCGAAGTGGGGACACACGAAGGTATGCTCGGTCTCCCACTTCGTATGTTACTTCCTTGTGTTTACTATCAGCACAACTCTTCTGTCTGGACTGAGCTATCTTGAGTCGGTCACGAATCAGCTTGACCTTCTCTTCAGAATCTCGGATAAGGTCGGGAACAAAAAGTTTCCGGTCTCCAACACCATCCCACATCAATGGCGTTGTGCACCTCCTTCCGTATAAAGCTTTGAAAGGGGTCACCTTCAGACTGGTCTGATAGCTGTTGTTGTATGAGAACTCTGCGTAAGGCAAGTTGTCATCCCAGCTAGACCCATAGTCTAGTTCACAAGCTCTCAACATGTCCTCGAGAATCTGGTTGACTCTCTCGGTGTGTCCATCGGTCTGTGGGTGAAAAGTTGTACTGAACTCCAACCTTGTACCCAAGGTTTCGTGTAGTTGATGCCAAAACTTTGATGTGAATTGGGTTCCTCTATCTGACATGATACTCCTTGGAACTCCATGCAAACATACGATCCTGGTCATATATATCTTGGCCAACTTAGCACTTGTGTAGGTAGTCTTCACGGGAATGAAGTGAGCTACCTTGGTCAAACGATCGACCACTACCCAAATGGAATCATAACCTGAACGGGTCCTTGGTAATCCTTTGATGAAGTCCACACCAAGCTTCTCCCATTTCCACTCAGGTATCGGCAAAGGTTGAAGTAATCCTTCTGGCTTCTGATGTTCGGCCTTTACTCGCTGACAAACAACGCATATTGCTACATACTCGGCAATATCCTTCTTCATTTCCGTCCACCAGAAACTTTCCTTTAAGTCCACATACATCTTGATGTTGCCCGGGTGTATCGAGTACGGTGAATCGTGGGCCTCCTCGAGTATCAACTTCTTGAGTTCAGGGTCATTGGGCACATAGACATGGTCCTCAAACCATATAGTTCTATGTTCATTCTCACGAAATCCTTTAGCCTTCCCGTCATTCATTCTTTGCTTTATCTCAGCTATTTCCTTGTCTGACTTCTGGGCTTCACGGATTCTTCTGGTCAGGGTGGACAGAATCTCCAGCGTGTCTGCATATCCTCTTGGAACTATCTCCAATTTGAGCTCTCTAAGTTCGTCGGCTAACTCCTGGGGTAATCCTCCCTCTATGAATGTGTTCACATAACTCTTACGGCTCAAGGCATTTGCTACAACATTTGCCTTCCCTGGGTGATAATGCAATCTCCTGTCATAGTCCTAGATCAACTCTAGCCATCTCCTATGTCTGAGGTTTAACTCCTTCTGCGTGAAGATATATTTCAGGCTCTTGTGATCAGTGTAAATATCACAACTATTTCTGATAAGGAAATGTCTCCAGGTCTTGAGTGTGTGCACTATGGCTTCTAACTCCAAATCATGTGTGGCATAGTTCAACTCATGAGATCAGAGCTGTCTGGATGCATAGGCTACAACCTTTCCCTCTTGCATGAGCACTCCTCCAAATCCTTGACGTGAGGCGTCACAATACACGTGAAAGTCCTTTCGAATGTTCTGCAATATCAGCACTGGGGCTATAAAATCTTAAGAACATGCAGTTAGAAAATGCCAATGATATAGAGAAGTGAGACCTCTATGAATGAAGAACCGACAAAAACTTCCAACATCGAAAATATCATAGAAGATGCATATGGACTCCGTTTTCAATGAACTCGAGCTTGTCATGAAGATGACCATAAGCTCTAAAACTCACAAAGAGAAACACCAAACAAGAACCAAGAAATATGATGCAAGGATGCAAATGGTTTGAGCTATCAACAAATGATACGATCAAGCTACTCACTTGAGAGCCCCCCTTGACAGTACAACAATCTATCCTAAAATAGAAAACCTATCAAGGGCAAACCTATACCTTGCACCTAGTCCTCTTGAGCTAGATGATGATGATCTTGGCTTCCTCAAGATGGACCACCTTTCTTGATTGCCTTGGTTTGACGAAGACTAGTTGATTGCTCCCCCATACTCAGTATGGGTGAGCCACTCTTCAGCACATCTTCATAAGTCCATTGCCACCCCAATGGATGGCAAGCTTCAAGCATGATATCTTTGTGATGCTCCAATTGAACTTGCACACCCCAATCTTGATGACGATCACCACTTGATGTCATCCTTCATAGGTTGCATGAGATCTTTCTCTTGACGCAAACCCATGGAGACACACCTAACCCCACATAGAACTCTCACAAGGACCATGGGTTAGTACACAAAAGCGTTATGGACAATGCTTACCATACCATGGGATCACTTGATCCCTCTCGGTACATCTTGTACACTTTGTGTGTTGATCATCTTGATTTACTCTTTGCTTAGTCTTGATCAACCTTGTGTCTTTATGACCAATCTTTGGATAATACCTTGAATACCACCTTGGTCATCATATAAACTCCTTGACACCAACTGATGGACTTTAAGAAGTGCATATGGACAAATCCTTCGAATATAACTTAAGGCAACCATTAGTCCATAGGGATTGTCATCAATTACCAAAACCACATATGGAGATATATGATCTAACGCACGGGCATACTACTAGTTTTTTGTTATTTTGCTAAAAAGCCTTATTTTCCATGTGTTTCAGTTTTTATTTACACTGCTTTGTGTTGAATGTGCTACCACATGTACAAATCATCACCACGCCATCCATCAAATCTTTCCACATGCCAAAATTGTTTGATTTCAATAGTTGGGAGATATTCTCTTTTTGAAACATGTTGCTTCTTTTTCCATGTTTTTTTGTGTGAAAGAACTCAAATAAAAGTTCACTAGAAGTACAAAATCACCCCAAACATAAAATATATCTACATAGAAATCCCTAGAGATAGAAACGACCACTATTGTCATTAGAGCGCATTGTTCTCGCTGCTCCTATACCAAAGCCAGCCTGAACTTCTTGATGACAACCAAAAAGTCTTTATATACATATCCCTAAGGACTAGCGGACAAAGCCACAATGGTCGTCATTGAGCCCTTGAATCAATTTGCAGAACTTGACACCAATCTTGCCATCATGTGCGCACAATGAGAAGCTCTAGCTTCGTTGCCCAAATGAGCTGACAGGAATCTATGTCAGAGCTCTCTATAATCCGTACCGGCAGACAAACTCAAGGAGGATTGAAGCACATGAGATGGACTCGAAGAAGAAGTGTCGTCATTTCAGCCACTTCAAGTACTAAAATCCTCAGTTATCTACTAGGCAGAGCCGAGGCACCAAGATTTCCTTTCCCAACACCTTTTTGTATGGTTTTCTGATTGATGCACCCTTTTCTATTTATTTGAAAATTGCTAATAAATATTATGAAGTGCATCCAGATAGATACAATCTTTTTTTGAATTGGACAACCCGCGCACATTGCCTTTCCAAAAATATATTCAAAACACCAACCACTTTGCTTGTTTCCAATAATTTGTGCTCAATTCCATATTAATATGTCCTTACATTCCCCGGACAGATCTGATCTCCTTTATACTTACCTCAAACAATGAGCAAAGCTAAGATGTTGATGACAAAGGGGCTTTTCTCAAGGCCAAAGAGTGCTATTTGAAGGAAAAGTAGAAGTTGTGGAAATGCTCGCTTCAAAAAAGCTTAAAGGCTCTGATAAAGACAATGAACGTTGGAAACTAATAAAAAGGAGTTATAATCATACTTCGGTATAGATTTTTGCCTTTCTACACTTTGCGCACCGCATTGACTAAACCCCGCTACTACCTCGTATTCAAATACTTGTGATCTAGCTCATTTCTGAAATCTTAAAAAGAAGGTTCAAAACTTCATTAACCACTGAATTGGGTTGATTTGCCTTGAAGATATCAAATAGAAAAATACAGAATATCTTCTTTGTGATGATAATCTGAAAAAATATCAAGTTGGCAAACATAAACAAAATCGTCAAATTTCGTATTGAAAGAAAAGAAACCTTGAATTGAAAGAGAGATTGAGAGCGATCAAGAATCGTAATTCTCACCATTTGAAATGAGTATGTTTATCATGAAGAGATTCGTTGTTCTTGGCCCTGCTTCACCTTAATTATTATTATTTGAGCAAAATCACAATAAACTTTTGGTATATGTTCTATCTTCGTCCACTACAAAGTTGAGTCACTTATTTTGGGACGGAGGAAGTACATGTCACCTACTACATAGGATCTTATAAGATTAAATTCCTAAAGATGGTGCAATGTTTTCTTCTACTCCCTTCGTTCCTAAATATAAGACTTTTTAGAGATTTCACTATGAACTACATACGAAGCAAAATGAGTGAATCTATATTTTAAAATATATCTATATACATTCATATGTAGTTCATAATGGAATCTTTAAAGGGTCCTATATTTAGGAACGAAGGAAGTAGATATCAAGATTGTAAATATAAGTTGGCATGCTTTTTTCCAGTGCCTCAAAATGGATCATGCATTGCCATAATGGATCGGGATTTTTATTTCTGTGCCCCTGGTTCGTTAGTTCTACTCATTCACCCCCACGTTCTTAACTTTTGCTCACTTTTCCCCACTCCCTTGCCCGAAACCCTCAGAACTGATCACAGCGGAAGTTGCCGTCGGGTCAATGGCTTGACCGTTAACTCTGACTAGTGGGGCCGCATAGGGCGGAGTACACATTTTGACCGTTACGTGGTAACCAGTGGGGCCGCGAAACTGACACCCACCTGAATCATATCCAGTCGCTTCCGCGCCGCCCCCTCCACCGCAGTCGTGCCGCCTCCACCGCCGTCGTGCCACCTCCGTCGCACTCTTGCCGCCTCCGCCGCAGTCGTGCCGCCTCCGCCGCATCTACCCTCTCTCCCCATCTAGGATTAGGAAGCGATGTCGGGGGGGGGGGGCACCCCGTCCGGCCCATCGACCGTGGAGATGATTGGGTCAAATCAGAGGCTGATAATTCATGGATTCCACCTGGGTAAGCATCATTTTCCTCTAAAATTGATTAGGAGATCCATAAATTAGGCTGTATTTAACCACCTTTGGCGTGAATCAGCACAATTTATCTGAAAATTTTAGGCCTAAATGCGCCCTTTATCTTATTTCAAACGAATAGGAAACTAGCGAGCTGCGTGGAACTAAACCGTATGCGATTTCTGTATTTTTTATCCTAAAGTGGTAGAAACCACCGTTTCGTTCAGAGATTTCCGCGAGGCACTCTGTTGTCAGTATCCGTGGAGCCCTGCCGATGCTGGTGAACTAAGATATTTCGACAATACCGAGCAGAGATTGCTCCCATTAACCTGTGATGAGCATCTGGGATTGTTATTTAGTTTGAATGCTGACAACCGTTTCGGTAAAATCCATATCGGTGTGCTTCAGGCACGCAAACAACGTATCCCGAAGGGTGTTCAGACATCATCTGCCTCTGCTAATAGCGAGCATCCTCGCACTCCTTGTAGGTCGAGACCAAGTAAACCTAGTGGTTCTGAAAGCCACAACATGTCGGATGCCGCTAATTCTGCCACTTCTCCTCTTCCTTCTGCACCTGATGTAGAAGTAGATGCGGAGCCTGACGAGGAAGTGCCTCGAAATGATGATCAGGATGAGATTCTATTTCCTGAACTGGTAGATAGAGTCATTCAGCAGGCAGTGGAAGATGAATATGCAGAGGAGCCTAGCTGCCGTGCTAGATTTGATGACACTGATGATGAAGAGAGGGAGGAAAACATCGACTCCTTAGTTTTACAAGAATATGATGTTGAGGACATGCCAACAATTGAGTGGAACAGGGAGAATCCTGACCTTACTCCAGGAACCGTATTCGAAACGATGGTGGACTGTCGTAATGCAGTGAGTACATATTGCATTGTCACTAAAAACTATTATGAGCTTGATAGGAGTGAGTCAGGAAGATTCACTGTTCATTGCCCTTATGATAGGTGTAGGTGGAGGTTGCATGCATCCACTATGCGAAAGATCAAATTGATTCAGGTATTACAACTCAATATTGTATTTGACATCATTTTTCAGATAAAAAGCAACCCACACGGGCACACTTGCCCACCTGGAGGAGGAGGGGGAAAGGACAAATCTAAGCTTGCAAAGACTAGGTGGGTGGCAGATGCAATCTTGGATTGGATGATGCAATCTTGAGATGTTATTAGTGTGGTGTCATGTGCTCTAGGATTTGGTTAAATTTGTGGATCATGTGCTCTATGCTCTATGTTGCTTAATTTGTGGATCATGTCAGTTTCGGGTACCCGTCAGTTTCGTCACTTTTGTACACTTTCAGTTTCTTCAGTTTCATTGCGTTGAGTGTCATTGCGTCTGGTTGGGTCGTCTCATTGCGTTGAAACTAAGCTCTGGTTGGGCCGTCTCATTGCGTTGAGATTCGAAGGCCCACGCGCTGGCTCTGTTTTTTCCCTTGATTATTACCATGGTAAATCCATTTATTGCCATGCCGAACAAAAATAGTGCATGATGGTAAATCGATTTATTGTTGGACTTGCACATGTCAAATTTATTTGTACTCCACATATCATGGCAATTCCCTTCTGTATATTGCCTATGGCACAACACTTTCATTTTTTGACTGCGGGTATTATAATCAAGTTTTTGTTGCAAGAAAAATATTGTATACACGATTTTTGTTTTTGTTTTTTTATTAAGAACATGTCAGACTTAATTATGTAGATCATGATATCCATCTGAAACCACGTCTAAAATAAAGTCCGGTGGCACCATTAGCGAGCATATCAATCTAGAGAGCATGTCTAGGCTCGACTATGGCACCATATCCATCTAGAGAGCTTGTCTACGGCTCGGCTACGGCACCATATCCAACAACCATAGCATACTTCTTACATAAAACATAGGGTACCCTAAACCATACCATAGTCCATAAACTATTCAAAATTTAGCTTGTTTTTGTTCATATAATATACGGAATAGGGCCACCAACAATTCAAAAAAATAGCTTTTCTTCTTCTTCTTTTCAACATCAACATGGCTCATTTTTCTAGCTTTAGTTTCCTTTTTGACACTTCAACAACTCCATTATCCGCGCGTTCGAAAACTTGACCCTACTCTAAATGGGCGAAAACTTGCTGGTTTCATTGAGGAATGCAGAAGGGCTCGTGTACGGCACCATATCCATCTAGCGATTTATCTCACGTCAAATAAGATAGAAATAGCAAGCAAAAAACACTGATAACCAACGACATATCAAATAGGGATAGAAATATATAGCAAACATAACCAAGTTTACGGTACAACCAACGACATAATTAAGTTTAAAATATATAAAATATAAAAATCCCTAACACCATAGGGCAAGACCGGGACCGGGACTTCACTACCATCTTCACTGCGCCTTCTCTTCACTGCTCCCTCTCCATGCCGTCCTGGCCGATGTAGTAGGGGAGGCTGTGCATACCATCACGGGTGGGGAAGATGCAGTCGAAGTTTGTGTAGATGTTGTGGGTTGTGAACGCGATGAATTCGCATCCACACCAAAACACCTTGCCGAGGAGGTAAGACGCATCAAAATTGTTGGTGAAGGTGACGGTGAGCCCTATCGGCGGAGTCCTGGAGTATGGACCCACATCATCCAGTCGAAACATCACCGGCGAGCTTGCCGGGAGGTGGGCGAAGTCCGCACGGAGGAACCACTCGGTAAACCCCCTTGAACCCCTCCAGCGTGAGATCGACCACACGCGGAGCGTCCTCTCCACGACGACGCCGGACGAATACAGTCTCTCTGGCACGGTCGGTGAGAGCTCGAAGGTGGGGCCGTTGTACTGCATTCTCGCCTCGCTTTGAGACTGCTCTGGGTTTGGGGGCGGCGTAAATGGATGTGTGGAGAATAGGTGGAGGGGTGGTGGTTTAAATATGGAAAGGGGAAGGGAAGGGGAGTGACACCGGTCGCGCTTTGGATTTTCTACATTCAAACGAGCCGCGTCGATCGATATGCCACTTTAATTGCCAACAAGTTTTAATTTCCACGTTGAATAGATGTGAGTGGATCGAAAAGTGTGAAACAATGCTCTCTACATCGAGGAGACACGCGTGGGAGATGATACGAACCAGCGGCAGCAACCGTCCCTGCGTCCGTGGCGGCTCGCGTGAAAAAGAGGTCGGTCAGCGTCCGTGGCGGCTCGCGTGAAAAAGAGGCGGCCAGCGCATCGTGGCGGCGGGAGGCGACGCATGCAGATAGGCTAGCTACGTGCATGCATGGAGGCTAGCTGAACATGTCGTGCATGCATAACAGACTTCTGTCGTTGCGGCGCGCGCACGACCCAATTCTAACCACGGCCCAACGGCTAACCGCGGCACCATCCGCCGCGACCCGACTCATCAGGTCCAACGGGCGACACAGTCAGCGCGGCCCCACTCGTCAGAGTTAACAGTCAAAGCACTGACCCGACGGCATCCATCATTTGTGACCAGTTGTGAGGGTTTCGGCCAAGGGAGTGGGGAAAAGTGAGCAAAAGTTAAGAGCATGGGGATGAATGAGTAGAGATAACGAACCGGGGCACACAAATAAAAATCCCTAATGGATAATGATGGTTGTTTAATCTCAACGGTTGGGATTTACTTATGTGTTAGGGCATTTTGGCCAAAGCAAAAGCCAAGCGGCGTCAAAAATAACGGGCTTCGCAAGCCGCAGCTTTCCTCTCCCCCCTCCAAAACCCAGCACGAAGAAACGAAATGAAGCTACGCAAGCAGCGACAACAGAGAAAAGGACGAAGCCGGAGGCGATGGAGAGCGCCGCCCGCGCCTTCCCGCCCCTTAAAAGGCCAGCCACGAACCGCCAAGCCGCCGATCGTCTCGACCCCGAACAACGCTTCGGCGACGCTGCGACCGTCGCCGAGGGCTTCCAAGCAGACGACGCGGCCGCCGGTCAGGGAGTGCCCGCAACCGGAGGAGGATGGAGGCCAGCGACGAGGAGAGCGCGACCGGCCCCGCCCGCCCGCTGGGCACGGACTCGGAGACGGACTCCGCCGCGGCCCCGGCGGCTATCGCGCGGGACATCGACGACGAGACCGAGGCCGACCTCGCCCGCCTGCTGGACCCGGACCCGAAGCAGCCTGACCCCGCCGCGCTCCGGTCGGGCATGGCGCCGTACCTCGGGGACATCGACCGGTACATGCGGTCCCTGGAGCTGGAGGTGAGGGGCCTCTCGATTCCCCTTCTCGTCCGATCCTGCGTGTGGAGGTACGAGTTCGTTCTCCAAGTCGGCTTTGCTAGGGGTCGGCTTTACATGGTTTTGCGGTCGCATCAGTCGCGTCTGGTTGTTAAGGCGAGGTCGCATTGGGTAGAATTGAGGAATTTTGATCACGTTGTGCGCATGAGTTTCTGGAATCTGAGGATTGCATTGTGCTGTGGATACATCTCGATATACTGGAGTGAATTATTCAGTTTTTTGTTGTTGTCATGAATGTGGGATATTATCTACTCCTAGTTGTTTAGTTACTTGTGGATTGTGGCTAAGGCAATGGTGAAATTATGTCATTCGAGCAACGATTTTTTGTTACTCTATTAATAATCCAGAAGCAGGTTACATATTTATGCCGAACCTAGCGGTATGCACAGCAAGACACCACAAAGTATGTTCTATGTTAGCTTTACATTTTATCCTGATTTCATATCAGAGGCTGTGGATTCGTCAGGGTGTATGGCATCTTAAATATCTGAAGATGCTATCATTACTATGCACATAATGAGAGTATGTTTTTGCTGTTTGGGTCGAATGGGTCAACGTGAATAGGCTCTTTTGGCGAATTTATTGTCTACATTTTCTAGGAATCGAGGAGGCCGAGGGATGACTATATGTGGACAACACAGCAAGATATCAATCCCAAAATGAGGGCGGTCCTAGTGGACTGGCTGGTGGAGGTGGCTTGTACATTCAGGCTTCCTGCTGACACGCTTCACCTTGCAGTTTCATATGTTGACCGCTTCCTCACAACAAGTGTCATTAAACGGCACGAGCTGCAATTACTTGGTGTCACCGCATTGCTTGTTGCTGCGTAGGGAACTAAAACCATTGCTTATCTCTTTTTTGTTTATCTCTTAGCGTGACTATCTGACTAGCAGGAATGGATTGTTGCAGGAAATATGAAGATGACATATTTGTGCATGAGGTCCAAAGATACAGTGCCATTACTGCCAACACGTACACGAGGCAGCAGGTTAGCCTTGCTTCTGCCTAACTTCGCATAGTAAATTTCCAGGCCTTGAATGTTGGAGAAACATTTGTGTTTTTTATGCAAGGTGGTGAAGATGGAGACTGACATACTGAAATCTCTTAACTTTGAGATGGGGAGTCCCACTGCAAGAACTTTTCTACGGTATGTGCTTTAGCTGAAACTTTTACATTCCGACGATAAAATATCCTCAGTAGTAAAACAGTAACGATGAAAGTTCGTATATATAAGTAGTATTACTATTGTGACTACTGCCATATTGTGTTCAAATACATTCCTAAGCCTAACGTTCGGTACATGTCTGTTCTGCAAACAAAATATTCTAAAGTGACATAAATCCTACTAGATCTGGCTAGTGAAAAGCTGGCCAGAATCCATCTCTGTCTAAGAATAACTTTTTTTCCACGAGATCTAGTGAGGTATGCCGAACGCAGTTTTGATGGCCAGGCCATCCCCACGACCACGTCGTGGTCAGCCTGTACAATAGTTACCATCTTTAATTCGCATAATGTATATGTTGTCTTACGATTATTGCCACACTGGGTTCGAAAGATCCTAACCCTGATGTTCAATGCATGCTTGTTGTAGGAGATACATAACTGTTTGCCGCGGAAGCGATGTAAGCATCTGTTGCAGCATCTAATATTGTATTCACTTAATGTTCTTTATTCTAACATTTCTCCCCTTTTCAAACCTTAGCGTGCAAAAGCAAAGAAGCTGGAATTTCTGTGTAGCTACCTTGCAGAATTGAGCTTGCTCGACTATGACTGCATACAGTTCAATCCATCAGTTGTTGCTGCTGCCTGCCTTTTTTTGGCCAGGTTCACAATCACCCCAACAGCCCGTCCTTGGGTAAGAAGACATGAGTACTCCTTTGTTGAATCTACATTATGCTTTGTAATTTTATGATATTAGCTTGTGTTTATTCTGCAGAACCTGACGCTGCAAAGGAACACGAAGTACAAGGTCTCTGATCTCAAGTCTTGCATCTTGATGATACACGAATTGCAGCTGAATGGAACGTATCCAGGCCTGAAAGTATATGTCATCAAATTCAAGTATAATGATCGCGAGGTGAGATACGCTTTCCCCAGTTTTCTGGCTTTTGCATGCGAACTCGTTTGTTTGAATTTTTTTTTTTCGATCATTGTACAGCTTGAGGGTGTCTCGGCAATGGCTTCACCTGAAAATATCCCTCCGCGTTTCCTCAAGGACATCAAACGGTGAAAGGCCAAAGTACTCTTGCAACATCTTTTGCAGCCGTTGCAGAAACTACAAATTCTTTTGTTAGTAGATAGAAATACAGGCTTTGTTTCAGACATTGGGGATTTGGGGCATCATCTTTCGGCTTCCTGCTTATACATGCCTGCCGGGCTGTCGCAGAATCAGTTTCCATGTTGATGTTCCAGTTACATTGATGGCCGCGTGGCTAGCTGCATTGATATGTTGACATGATATGCGACTGGAGCATTTTTGTACAGATGATAGAATACGATGGTGCCATGCTCAGTGAATATTTCATATGAATTTTCCGGGCAAATCCTAATGTGTTACAGTATTTCATTACCATTTTGTGTTGAATATATTCCCTCTGACCAGAGCACTGATTGCTAACGAACTTATTTACAAAAGTGAAATAGATGCGTCAAATATTTTTGCACATATCATAAGCAAAACAGGTTAACTACGGAAGTTGACTGAATAATGCACCTATGTGCCCATGAAATGAAGCAGTTAGTTTGCTATTATAAGCAGCAACAAACGAAAGCTGATAATCAGGAAGACAATTGAGATCTCATATTACAGCAACTGCTCACAACTCATACAGATAACAAAATTTCAGTTCTCAGTAGAATTGTCGTAATCCATTTGAACGGTCTCTACAACATTAAACTTGAGGGCAGAATGCTAAACAAAATTACACCATAACACATCAGGCTTGTATAGACATTATCTCAATCTAATAGAAGGTTACATGAAGGGTATAAATTGTTACAGTATATGTGGATTGCACTAGTCCTTTTCATCAGTTCGGACTTTTGGTTGCGTTGACTAGTGCATAAAGCTTAACATGGTATCAGAGTCTAAAGTCTTGAGTTTAAGTCCCAGCTTTCGTAGTTTATTCAAAAATTGCTACCGCCCCCCTATGTGTCCACGTATAGACCTCTTGAGCCGTACCCTGAGTTTGTCCACGTGTTGACTTTCCGCATCACACGTGAGAGAAGGTGTTTAAGTGTATATGTGGATTGCCTAACACTTTCCATAAGTTTGAATTTTTGTTTGCGTTGGCTAGTGCATGGAGCTTAACATAAATAAGAGAATATATTTGGTATGAAGACTTTATAGAATCCTCTTAGGTGCTGGAATGTAGGGTCCTTGATAGGTAAGTTATGAGAGGTAGTTCATACAACGGTGAGGAGAAGTGTTGATATCATTTGCGTCCAGTAAACCAAATGCATGGGATAGAAGGTAGAGGAGGTGAAGGATACCGGCTTCAAGATGTAGTATGCGAGTACAACTGTAAACAAAAATGGAGTCGGTCTCTTGATCAATAAGAAAATCAAGTTTGGAGTGGTAGACATCAAAAGGCACCAGGACTGGATTATCCCGCTCAACCTGGTAGTTAGGGACTTAGTTCTCAATGTTACCAATGTGTATGCTCTGCAAGTACACAACAATGAGAGTATTAAGAGAGTTCAGAAAGGACTGGAGGACATGGTTAGGAGTGCAGCTATGACCACGTGGATACTCTTAGGAACGTAGTAATAATTCAAAAAAAAAATCCTACGTGTCACCAAGATCAATCTAGGAGATGCTAGCAACGAGAGAGAGGGAGTGCATCTTCATACCCTTGAAGATCGCTAAGCGGAAGCATTGCAAAGAACGCGATTGATGGAGTCATACTCGCGACGACTCAAATCGCGGAAGATCCGATCCAAGCGCCGAACGGACGGCACCTCCTCGTTCAACACACATACAGCCCGGGGACACCTCCTCCTTCTTGATCCAGCAAGGGGGAGGAGAAGTTGAGGGAGAGCTTCGGCAACACGACGGCGTGGTGGCGGTGGAGCTCGTGGTTCTCCGGCAGAGCTTCGCTAAGCACTACTACGGAGGAGGAGGCGTGGGAGGGGGAAGGGCTGCGCCAGGGGCAAGGGGTGAGGCTCCCATGCGCCTACCCACTATATATAGGGGTGGAGGGGTCTGGTTTCTTGCCCTCCAAGTCCATTGGGGCGTTGGCAAAAGTGGGAGGAAAGAAATCCTATTCTTTCCCTTCCCCACCGATTCTTATCCCCCCTTTTTAGGGATCTTGATCTTATCCCTTTGGGATATGATCTTGTTCCTTCTAAGGGGGGTCTTGGTGCGTGATGGGGTTATAGTCCCAGGGTAGGGTCATAGGTCTGCCCTATAGGTCCTACCCAAGGACTACCCTTCATAGAAGACAAGGCCCTTAGACAGTTCCGACTGAACTAAGGGCGGCCCATCATCCAATCGGAGACGATCCACTCGGAGCATATCTAACGTACCGACTGGAATCCACTCTGTACATCGTAACCTCCCAGGAGGGCAACGGTCGTACGTTTTCATACACCATTATTAGCATTTAAAGCTTACGTTACTTGTAACGTAGGCATTTACTCGCCACTATTCCACCCTTGTCCACCGGGCCATTATGAAGGGCAGCGCACTCTATATAAGCCGCCCTTCCCCACCGGTGCAAGGGTTTGCACTTGCTGTAATCCACAATTCACTCGACACAAAGCTCCCAAGAGCACTGAGACGTAGGGTTTTTACCTCCACCGTAGAGGGGCGTGAACTCATACATCCTCGCCGTAGCTAAGGCTCTACCCATATACTTTCGTACCCCATACTTCTACTGTCAGACTTATACCCACGACAGTTGGCGCCCATCGTCGGGCAGGCGTCTAAGCGACTTCCGGCGAGTTTGCGATTTCATCTTTTCGTCATGTCGTCCGGCGGAGATCTGTGCATGGGTCATGAGATCCTCTTCGGTGCCCTCTCCTTCATCGCCAACGATTCGGCATGGCTTCGGGATGCGCCCCTCGACGTCGAGGCGCTTCCCAGTCGCGGGGCTACGCACTTCCGTGCCAGTTCCCGCGGTGTTCTTCTTCTCCAGCCATCGACCCCGGTGTCGATCTTCACCCCCGTCACGCGCCGCAACAAGCGATCCCGTCATCCGCGGCTCCAGCGTTGGGTGCGACACGCCCAGGCGCGACAAAACGCGTCCTCTCAGGTGGCGGTGCTTGAATCGGTTGTGGTCCCGCCATCAGCCCAGTGCTTGGAGTCAGTTCCGACTGAACTACCTTCCGAGTATCCGGGTCGCGGGCCTGCGGCCGAAGTTCTCATGGCCGATTCCCACGAAAGTCCCCTCGGGACTGGGCGGAACGAGCGTGAGTTCAGAGAATCATCCGGCGCTCGTCGTCAGCACCATCGTTCTTCCAGTCGACGCACTCGCCGGAGCAACGTCGAGGTGTTCCGCACACCCATCCCCAACTTGGCTGCAGCCGCTAGAATAGCCGATTCTCTCCAGCCGACTGATTCAAAGGCTGGTAGGGGAATCGAGTAGATCCGTGCCTTGTTGCATACGGCGCAGCAACAAAATTCGGCGGTCTCCCAGTCGCACAACAGGATCCACAACAGTTCTGTTCAAGCGAACACGCATCGGTCGATTTTCAGTCCCGACTCTCACCAGCGACGCAGAGGGGGCAGCCGTTCCAGTGACCCGAGTCAGAATCCGCTTCCCATCCGGTCTCATCCCGAAGATCGTCGCCATTCGCGTACTCCTCCGCGGAGTGGGCCTTATGGGCCCCGGCATTATGATGATCGTCGTTCGGGCGGTGGCGCGCATGATCCAAGGCCTGATGCAAGAGGGTACATCGCCCAGAAGAAGGTCGACAAAAGTCGAGCCCACCGTGATGGTCACGATAGAGACCGTCCGAGTGGAAGCAGGACCGTTGTTTCTGGCCTCGAGTGCTTCAGTCGGGCCATTCGCTCAGCTGACATCCCTCCCAACTTCCGATTGGCGACGGGAATCAGCAAATTCACGGGAGAGTCCAAACAATAACTTGGTTGGACGACTACAGAGTGGCGGTCCAGATCGGTGGCAGAGATGACCATGTCGCCATGAAACATCTCCCACTGATGCTCGACGGTTTGGCGCGAGCTTGGCTAAACCAGTTAGCTCCGTCAAGCATCTACAGTTGGGCAGATTTGGCCCGAGTCTTCATCGGGACCTTCGAGGGTACGTGCAAACGCCCTGCTGGTCTTGTAGAGCTTCAGCATTGTGTCCAGAAGCAAAACGAGCCCTTGCGCGATTTCATCCAGCGCTGGACGACCCTCTACCACACGGTGGAGAATGTTACAGAACGCCAAGCAATCTGCGCCTTCAAGGAAGGCGTGCGGTACAGAGATGTGTACCTGAAGTTCGGTCGGACAAGCGACATCTCCATGAGCAAGATGATGGAGATAGCCGCGCGCTATGCAAATGGCGAGAGGAGGACCGCATACGTAGCGGCAAGCATAAGTCAGTCACCGATGGAGATGGGAACAACAATCGGAAGCACAAACAGAAAGCTCAATCCACTCCACACGCACAGGCAGCAGTCGTTACAAATGCCAAGTTCAAAGGCAAGGGGAAATCACAGTACACCCCCAAGAAGAGGCAGTCAGGAAATTCCATCCTAGATCAATCGTGTCCAATCCACACGAAGACGGATGAAGAAGGCAATGTCATATTGCCGAAGCATACCACTCGGCAGTGTCGCCTCCTGATCCAAGGATTCGGTGAAGGACAACCGAGTGAGAAGGACACCGAGCAGGATGATGAGGACAAGGAGGATCCGTTCCCCCAAGTCCATGCAACGTTGATGATTTTTGCTGATGTGGAAAGCAAGAGTCGACTGAAGCTGGTCAACAGGAAGGTAAACATGGCAACCCCATCCACTCCCACGTTCCTCAAGTGGTCACAGACTGCAATCACCTTTGATCAGTCAGACCACCCAGCACACGTACCCACCCCAGGGAGGCAAGCTCTGGTCGTCGACCCGGTGGTGGAAGGAGTTAGGCTGCGCAAAGTCCTCATGAACGGCGGCAGCGGCTTGAATATCATGTACGCTGATACTCTCAAGGGAATGGGCATTCCGATGTCCAGACTTAGCGAGAGCAGTATGCAGTTCCACGGAGTCGTCCCAGGAAGAAATGCCAAATCACTCGGCCAGATTGCGTTGGATGTCGTCTTTGGCTCTGACAAGAACTTCCGCAAAGAGAAGTTGACATTCGAGGTGGTAGACTTCCAGAGTGCATACCATGCGATTCTGGGCCGTCCGACATATGCGTGTTTCATGGCCCGTCCATGTTACGTCTATTTGAAGCTGAAGATGCCGGTCCCAAAGGTGTGATTACTGTCACAGGCAATCGGCAGCGGGCCGAGGAGTGTCTGCAGCAGGGGTCGAGAATTGATGATCATCAGATGGCTATACTTGAGCTGGATGAGTACAAGAAGACCGCCGACCCCGCTGACCTGATGCGTTCAAAGAAGCCAGCTTCCGAGTCCGCATTCCAGTCGGCGGGAGACACGAAGAAAGTCAGCATCCACCCGACGGACGACACCGCCGCCCCGACAAACATCTCCACCACCCTTGATCCAAAATAGGAAGCCGAGCTCATCCAATTCCTCCATGAGAACTGGGACATTTTTCCATGGAAGCCTGCTGACATGCCAGGTGTACCCAGGGAGTTGGCTGAGCACCGATTGCATGTGGATCCTGCCGCTCGGCCCGTCCGAGAACGCAACGCATGCGTTGGTCCGCCGCGCACAAGAGGAAAGCAATCGGAGAGGAGGTGGCTAAACTTTTGGCAGCCAACTTCATTCGCGAGGTACACCACTCCGAGTGGCTCGCTAATGTTTTCATGGTGCCCAAGAAGGACAAGTATCTCCGTATGTGCATCGATTTCAAGTATCTCAATAAGGTCTGTCCGAAAGATCACTTCCCGCTCCCCCGCAGTGATCAAATCGTTGATTCGACTGCGGTTTGCGAGCGCTTATCCTTCCTTGATGCCTATACGGGCTATCATCAGATCCGTCTGTATGGTCCAGATGAATTAAAAACAGCCTTCATCACCCCATTCGGGTGCTTCTGTTACATCACTATGCCATTCGGTTTGAAGAATGCAGGAGCAACTTTTATGCGCATGATCCAAAAATGCCTCCTAGACCAGATTGGTCAAAATGTGGAGGCATATACGGATGATATCGTCGTCAAGTCACGCAAAGGTTCCGACCTGCTGACTGACTTGGCAGAAACATTCGCCAACCTATGTAGGTACGATATCAAGCTCAACCCAGCCAAGTGTTCATTCGGCGTTCCCAGCGGGAAGTTACTCGGTTTCTTCGTTTCCGAACGAGGTATCGATGTCAACCCCGAAAAGATCGGGACCATTGTTCGAATGGAGCGGCCGGTAAGAGTACATGATGTTCAAAAGCTCACAGGTTGCCTAGCGGCTTTGAGCAGGTTTATCGCTCGACTCGGCGAGAAGGCGTTACCTCTGTACCGACTCATGAAGAAGTCAGATACCTTCGAGTGGACAGACGAAGCCCAAATCGCATTTGACGAACTCAAAGCCCTGCTTTCCACCCAGCTGGTTCTTACTGCCCCGCTCAGTAAAGAACCCCTTCTTCTGTACATCGCGGCTACAAATCAAGTCGTCAGCACCGTTCTGACAGTCGAACGTGAAGAAGAAGGCAAAGCGTACAAAGTTCAGCGGCCAGTATATTATGTTTCCGAAGTCCTGACTCCTTCCAAGCAAAGGTATCCCCATTATCAGAAGCTTATTTATGGGATCTACATGACTGCAACGAAGGTGGCTCATTATTTCCAAGACCACTCGGTATCTGTCATATCTGATGCTCCGTTGTCGGAAATTCTCCACAATCGGGACGCATCAGGCCGAGTGGCAAAGTGGGCAATGGAGATGCTATACTGCGACATCAAGTTCGAAGCCAAGAAAGCTATAAAGTCTCAAGCTCTTGCTGACTTCATAGCAGAATGGGTAGAACAACAGCAACCGACTCACATCTACTCGGCTCATTGGACCATGTTCTTCGATGGGTCCAAGATGTTGAATGGCTCCGGCGCCGGCGTAGTGCTCATATCCCCAAAAGGTGATAAACTCAAGTATGTGTTGCAGATCCATTTTGATTCTTCCAACAACGAAGCAGAGTACGAAGCTCTCCTTTACGGGTTGCGCATGGCCATCACGCTCGGCGTCCGTCGCGTGATGGTCTATGGCGACTCAGATCTAGTGGTTAATCAAGTAATGAAGGAATGGGATGTAAGGAACCCCACCATGACTGCATACTGCAACGCAATAAGGAAGCTCGAGAAGAAGTTCGAAGGTCTGGAACTTCACCATGTTCCCCGACTGAAAAACCAAGCAGCAGATGAATTGGCAAAACTTGGATCCACTCGGAGACCGGTCCCGAGTGATGTCTGCCTCGAGCACCTACACCTCCCCTCGGTAAAAGAAGATCCTTTTACAGAGGAACCAGTACAACCGAAGAGCTCAACAGATCAGACTGAAGTCGAGGTCCCCGCTGTGGTTGATTTGATCATGGAGATTCTATCTGTCATTCCTGAATGGACTGTGCCGTTCATTGCGTACATCATGAGGCAAGAGTTACCAGAAGACGAAGTCCAAGCTAGGCAGATCGTTCGCAGGTCGAAGTCCTTCACCGTCATTGATGACCAGTTATACAGGGAAAGTGTTTCAGGCATCCTTCAGCGGTGTATCTCTCCTGACGAGGGGCAGTTAATTTTGGAAGAAATTCACTCGGGAACCTGCGGCCATCATGCCTCCTCAAGGGCAATCGTCGTCAAAGCATTCAGAGCTGGTTTCTTCTGGTTGCAGGCGGATGAAATGGCAAAAGATATGGTCGACCGTTGCGAAGGTTGTCAGTTCTATTCAAACAAGTCCCACAAGCCAACGTCTGCATTGAAGACAATTCCTCTTACTTGGCCATTCGCCGTGTGGGGGTTAGATACAGTCGGACCATTCAGAACAGGCCAAGGAGGATTCACCCATCTGCTGGTAGCAGTCGACAAGTTTACCAATTGGATTGAAGCAAAGCCTATCAAGAAGATTGATGCCCTTACGACCATCAAATTTATCAGAGATATCATCGCCAGATACAGGGTTCCGCACAGCATAATCACCGACAATGGCACAAACTTTGACTCGGACAGGTTCAAAGGTTTTTGCGCAGGCCAAGGTATCCGAGTGGATTTTGCATCCTTCGCGCACCCCCAAACAAATGGACAAGCGGAGTGGGCGAATGGACTCATTCTTCGAGGGTTGAAGCCTCGACTCCTGCGAGAAGTTGGACATGCCGTCGGCGCATGGGTCACCGAGCTGCCTTCGGTGCCGTGGGACCTCCGCACAACTCCGAATAGATCGACAGGGCGATCCCCGTTTTTCCTCGTTTATGGAGCAGAGGCAGTCCTTCCGAGTGACTTGCTTCACAACTCTCCACGAGTCGAACTCTTCTCCGAAGCCGAAGCAGAGCAAGCCAGGCAAGACGGAGTGGACCTTTTAGAAGAGGAGCGCGAGATGGCACTGATCCGTTCAACAATTTATCAACAAGATCTGCGGCGATTTCATGCGCGGCACGTCAGGAGCCGCACGTTCCAAGCAGGCGACCTAGTGCTCCAAGTGGATCAACAGAGACCACACAAGTTGGCTCCCGCCTGGGAAGGACCGTTCATCATTTCTAAGGTGCTGAACAACGGAGCATATCGACTCTACAACCTCAACACGGAAACGGACGAGCCGCGAACATGGAATGGAGATCTACTGAAGCGCTTCTACACATAACCGCCGATGGAGACAATGTAAAGAACAAGTATCATCGAAGTAATACAAAGCAGATTGATTTTTTGCCAATTCAAAATTCTTCCGTGTTTGCAGACTCCGGTCTAGAAAACTAACTCCGAGTGTGCACTAAAAGTCACGCTCGGGGACTTAGCCGCGACCCAGAGTCGCCTAAGTAACAACTCGCTCTGAGTGTGCACGAAAAGTCACACTCGGAGACTTAGTTGCGACCCGGAGTCGCCTAAGTACAAACTCGCTCCGAGTGTGCACTAAAAGTCACACTCGGAGACTTAGCTGCGACCCAGAGTCGCCTAAGTACAAACTCGCTCCGAGTGTGCACTAAAAGTCACCCTCGGAGACTTAGCTGCGACCCAGAGTCACCTAAGTAGACAACTCGCTCTGAGTGTGCATGAAAAGTCACACTCGGAGACTTAGCTGCGACCCAGAGTCGCCTAAGTACAAACTCGCTCCGGGTGTGCACTAAAAGTCACACTCAGAGACTTAGCTGCGACCCAGAGTCGCCTAAGTACAAACTCGCTCCGAGTGTGCACCAAAAGTCACCCTCGGAGACTTAGCTACGACCCAGAGTCGCCTAAGTAAACAACTCGCTCCGAGTGTGCACTAAAAGTCACACTCGGAGACTTAGCTGCGACCCAGAGTCACCTAAGTACAAACTCGCTCCCAGTGTGCAATAAAAGTCACACTCGGAGACTTAGCTGCGACCCAGAATCGCCTAAGTAAACAACTCACTCCGAGTGTGCACGAAAAGTCACACTCGGGGACTTAGCTGCGACTCAGAGTCGCCTAAGTAAAAAAGCTTCCTCCGAGTGTATACTCGAGATACACTCGGAGGCTTAGCAGACCCTCATTGAGGCTCATGTGGATGTGAAGACAACTGGCAACTACATGAGTAACAACTCGCTCCGAGTGTGCACGAAAAGTCACACTCGGGGACTTAGTTGCGACCCAGAGTCGCCTAAGTAAACAACTCGCTCCGAGTGCGCACTAACAGTCACACTCGGGGACTTAGCTGCGACCCAGAGTTGCCTAAGTAAAAACTTGCTCCGAGTGTGCACCAAAAGCCACACTCGGGGACTTAGCCGCGACCTAGAGTCGCCTAAGTAAAAACTCGCTCCGAGTGTGCACCAAAAGTCACACTCGGAGACTTAGCTGCGAACCAGAAGTCGCCTAAGTAAAAAGCTTCCTCTGAGTGGGCACTCGAGATACACTCGGAGGCTTAGCAGACCCTCATTGAGGCTCATGTGGATGTGAAGACAACTGACAACTACATGCTCCGCATGTTTGCCATTGGCTTCACCAAGAGACGCCCAAACAAAAATCACGAGCCAAAATCGTGTCAAAAAAAAACTCAGCGAAAGAAGAGCAAAAGATCTGGTTCGAATTCAAATCGGTTCTGCGATCAGTAGGCTCGGTGTGAATCAAGTTTATCCACACCGAGCCACGAATGTACCGGCCAACAGCAGTGGCCAAAGTTCAATACAAACTCCACTCGGCATACCGAGGTAAATGTGCATTCAGCATAAAGTTTATCAAGCGTCGCCGGGACTGGCTGGCTCCACAAAGGTGTCGAGGTCGATTCCATCTGCAATCCGAGTGGCTGTGTCGTGGAAGCTCTCCATGAAATCTTCGAATCGAAGCTTCTTGGTGTTGGCGACCTGCAACGTCTTCAGCTTGTCTTCACGAGCTTCCTTGCAGTGCACTCGGACCAGAGACAGTGCCACGTCCGCACCACACCGAGCGGCAGACTTCTTCCATGCCTGCACTCTGCTTGGAACGTCCTCCAGTCGAGTCATCAACCCCTCTATCTCGTTCCGGGAGTCATCTTCACGCCACAACTCCTTGTCGATTCGGCCGACAACTCTTCTCAGGCGACCAATGAAAGGGCCCACGCTGTTAAGGCGAGAATGCGCTCGGAACATGTCCCGGTTAGCTTCATCGTCGAGTGGAACACTCAGAACAAGCGACCGTTCAATTTCGGCTGTTTCAGCCTCAACGTCCCGACAGAAATCTGCAAAGAAAAGACAAGCAGAAAATAAGCGCGGAGTGAACTTCAAAGGCAAAAAGCACTCGGCAAGAACTTACCACCAAGCAGTGCGACCATCTTCTTCGCCCAGTCGCCAACGTAGTTCTCCTGTGCTTTGCACCGAGTGTTCATTACCTTCAGCTGGCCCATCCATTCGGATCTCTCCCTCTTCATTTTTTCTACTCCGGCTAGCAGTGCCTTGTTAGCCTCCCGAGATTCCTGCAAAGATTTCTCTCGGTCAGCGAGAGCCTTCTTCACGCCAGCCAGATCATTCACAACCACCTCCAAGTCCGCAGCAAGTTGAATCTTCTCAGCCTTCAGAGCATTATACGCCGATCCCATTTCACAAGTCTTCTGTCAAAGAGACACAAAGGGAGGATCAGCCACATTCAACAAGGAAAAAGTCTTGACAGATATGACAAAACAATCAAAGCTCAAAATTCTTCAGACCCCTGCCGATGCAAGCAATCGACAGCGGTCTCGGGGACTACACCCAGTGGGTTCACTAAGAGTGATCCCACTGGCATGAAGCTCGAACAGGTCGGCCCTATTGAGCTCCATAGCAAACCAACAACACTATGAGATTACTATTATTCGACCCGAGTAACACTACTCTCGGGGACTACACCCAGTGGGTGCACTCGGCGTGCCCCCACTGGTACCATTCGGGCAGATCAGCTCTGATCTGTACAGATTATGGAAAATACATATAAAGACAACTGCCGGCGCAAGCACTCGGCAGAAGTCTCGGGGACTACACCCACTGGGTTCACTGGGAGTGAACCCACTGCAAAATCATCCTACTGTATCCAAGTATATCGCTGAAACCCCCAGTGGGTACCAAGAGGAATGTAAACACTTACTAGCGCACTTACTCGGATATCATCCCGAAGCTCCAAGCTCTTCTTGTACAGGGATGCGATGGAGTCATACGCTCCCTTGGCGTCGCCCACCATCAGCTCTACTTGTACCATGGCGTCCTTGGAAGCTCCTACTTGATCTTTCGGGAGGCGTCGGGCATCATATTGAACAGCCGACGGACCCGGCATGGCAGAAGGCTCCTTGGGCATCCCGAGCTCTGGTCCAGTCGGTTCCGCCGTGAGGGCCACCGTCTCAGTCGGTGGCACGTTCAGGGCAGGACTGGCAGCAGGTTGGATAACCCCAGGGACAGGCGCCAAAGCTGGCTCCAACCTCCTTTCGTCATCGTCGTCCAGATGGATCACCTCCGAAGGAAGCCCGACTGAACAAAATAAAATTACGGAAAAAGGTCAAGATCAAAGACAGCACTCGCAAAACAGTAATACAGCTCTCGGAGTCGTGACAACGTACCTTGCTGGGACGTGGGGGCGTTATCAGTGTCCATGGGATCATCGTCCTGGCGCGGCAGAGAGGTGGCGGAGATAGCATCTCTGTTGAGTGAAATCCACTCGAGGATAAACATGAGTTCCCAAAAAGAGGAGTTCAATCGGATACTGAAGGAAGATGAAAGAGTAAAGATACTTACGCTGAGGCGACCGGAACAACGATCCTCATCCGGGGCAAGGCTTTCCGAGGTTTAGGCCCACTAGGTTTAGCCACCTTTGACGGCTAGTTCACGGGCTCGGCAGAAGCACCCCTGGTTCTCTTCACACTCCGAGCACTCGGAGCCACGGGAGGAGTTGGTGGAGCACTCGGGGCCGCGAGAGGAGCCGACGGAGCAGCGGGGTCATGACGGCGCTTGGTTCGGTGCTCTGGTGGTGAGGGTGACGAGCTCTGCTCTCCACTCTCCTCTTCCTCTTCTGTCCCCTCCTCCGTCTACCCACTGTCAGAGACGTACTTGGCGCTATCCGCGCTGCCCTCCATGCTGCCCTCCTCTTCCTCGACCGGATTCCCGTTCGAGACTGCAGAATGCCAGTTCGTCCACTCCTGCACAAAACACAGTCGTCAACGTCAGTCAGTGAGACAAGAAAAGCAATAAAGCTGAGAAGGTTAAAAGCACTCGACAACATGTACTCACCTCATTCGGAGGAGGATTTTCGGCGCGGAAGGGCTTCACCCGCCGGGCTCCCATGGGGTTATCACACGTGCCTGTGATGCTGCGGACCCACGCACTCACAGTCTCCCCGCTCACGTCCTCTGGATGAGACCGAGTGGTATCCGAAGGCCCCGTGTAATGCCACATAGCGTGGTCTCGGGCCTGCAGCGGCTGGATGCGCCGACCCAGAAAAGTCTCCAGCAGGTCCATGCCGGTGACTCCCCTCCGGACGATGGCTATCAGCGCGTCGACCAAAGGCTGGATCTGGGTTCTTTCTCCCTTAGAGAGCGCAAGCTTCGTGGGAGGGCCCGGACGGTCTAAACTGAAAGGTGGCATCCCACTCGAAGCATTCGGGCAAGCAATGTCCTGGCAATAGAACCAGGACGATTGCCAGTTCCTAACTGACTGAGATAGCTGGAGGGAGGGATAGCTACTCTTTGTTTTCTTCTGAAAGCCTAAACCCCCGCAGAGCTGGAGGATGTGTGTCTTATCATCCGACTGGCTAAGCTTCTTAACAGTTTGGGATCTAGCGGAGAAGACATATTTAAAGAGCCCCCAGTGGGGAGGACATCCTATGAAGCACTCGTAGAGGGTGACGAACGCGGAAAGATGAGCTATTGCATTCGGAGGAAAGTGATGGAGCTGCGCCCCGAAGTAATTCATGATACCTCGGAAGAAAGGATGGGGAGGCAAGGAGAAACCTATGGCCACGTGGCTGAGCAGCAGAACGCGCTCCCCCTCCTTCGGCGCCGGCTCCGTCTCGCCTTCCGGCAGCCTCCAGGACTTGTTGGCGACCATGCCGTGCTCCACCAGCTCCAGCACGTCGTTCTCCGTCACCGAGGAGGGGAGGAAGTCCCCCTGGATCCAGCCCGCCGGCAACGCCCGCTCTCGCCGCTGAGTGGAGGCCGCCCCCTTCTTCTTCTTCTTCTGCGCCTCGAGCTTGCTGGTCTGCCCCTTCGTCATGGCGAGGATGACAGATCCGCAGAGGAGGAGAGGTAGGAGGTGGCTTGAGGTGTGTAGAGAGCTGCAGGAGGAGCAAGATTAATGGGAGGAGGATGAGCAGCGCAACAGGAAATCCCGCCGGGGAGGCTTTAATAGGCCTCTGACTGGGTCACTTACAGGTGGGCCCAGGATCTTATCCCCCCAACCGTCCGCTGCAAGATTAGTGAAGAAGATAATGGCGCGGTAATCGAGGAGGCAAAACCTACTCGATGGCGATGTCGTCATCCCTGCTGAGCGAGCGACAACCGAAATTTGAGGATCCCGGAAAATCCGGCGCTGTCAGTTTCACCAGTCACGTCGAAAGATTCCGCGGAAGCACTCGGTCCCTGACGGTTTGTTTCACTAGCATATTCACTCGGATCACTAGCTAAAAAGATAAAATGGATCGAGGCAAACAACGCTAAAGTCACCTCAATACCAGTCGGTTCCAAACTCTATACATCACTTCATCGTTCCAACCCCGATCCATTCGGGGACTAATGATGGGGTTATAGTCCCAGGGTAGGGTCATAGGTCTGCCCTATAGGTCCTACCCAAGGACTACCCTTCATAGAAGACAAGGCCCTTAGACAGTTCCGACTGAACTAAGGGCGCCCCCATCATCCAGTCACAGACGATCCACTCGGAGCATATCTAACGTACCGACTAGAATCCACTCTGTACATCGTAACCTCCCAGGAGGGCAACGGTCGTACGTTTTCATACACCATTATTAGCATTTAAAGCTTATGTTACTTGTAATGTAAGCATTTACTCACCACTATTCCACCCTTGTCCACCGGGCCATTATGAAGGGCAGCACACTCTATATAAGCCGCCCTTCCCCACCGGTGCAAGGGTTGGCACTTGCTGTAATCCAAAATTCACTCGACACAAAGCTGCCAAGAGCACTGAGACGTAGGGATTTTACCTCCACCGTAGAGGGGCCTGAACTCATACATCCTCGCCGTAGCTAAGGCTCTGCCCATATACTTTCGTACCCCATACTTCTACTGTCAGACTTATACCATGACAGTGCGCCTTGACCTGGGGTGTGGGGCCTTGCCCCCACTACCCACGTTCATGTCGGTCCCCCTATGCAGGTGAGCCCCACTCCGGAACCTTCTAGAACCTTCCCGGTACAATACCGAAAAATCCCGAACATTTTTGGCTGGCCAAAATAGGACTTCCCATATATAAATCTTTACCTCCAGACCATTCAATAGGGCGCGGCTATGACGTTCGGACACACCATCATTCTATGGTGTTCCGGGTGGCATTAGTTGTGAAACAATTTCCACAATGTCTTAATTGTGTACCAAACTCGGAACTCAGATATTCATCTCTATGATCATATCGTAGACATTTTATCCTCTTGTCACGACGATCTTCAACTTCACTCTGAAATTACTTGAACCTTTCAATAATTTAGACTTGTGTTTCATCAAGTAAATATACTAGTATCTGCTTCCTCTTGAGCTTGCATTGGTTTTTCCCTTGAAGAGGAAAGGGTGATGCAGCACAGGAGAGGTAAGTATTTCCCTCAGTTTGAGAACCAAGGTATCAATCCAGTAGGAGAATCGCGCGAAGTGTCCAGAGTACCTGCGCAAACACAAACGAGCTTGCACCCAACGCTATAAAGGGGTTGTCAATCCCTTCAAGATTGATTGCAAAGTGAGATCTGAAGGCGGAAAGTGCAACAAAGTAAAAGTGTAAGGCTGAAAATATGGTGTGAAGTAGACCCGGGGGCCATAGTGTTCACAAGAGGCTTTTCTCAAAATAGCAAATAATACGGTGGGTGAACAAATTACTGTCGAGCAATTGATAGAACCGCGCAAAGTCATGACAATATCCAAGGCAATGATCATACATATAGGCATCACGACCGAGACAAGTAGACCGATACTTTCTGCATCTAGTACTGTTACTCCACACATCGACCGCTATCCAGCATGCATCTAGTGTATTGAGTTCATGACGAACAGAGTAAGATTACATGATGTAGAGGGATAAACTCAAACCAATGATGTAAACCCCATCTTTTTACCCTTGATGGCAACAACATGATGCATGCCTCGCTACCCCTTGTGTCACTGGGTGAGGTCACCGCACGGTATGAACCCAAAACCAAGAACTTATCCCATTGCAAGAATCATAGATCAAGTTGGCCAAACAAAACCCACAACTCGAAGATAATTACAAGGATATGAAATCGTGCATATAAGAGATCAGAAGAAACTCAAATAAGATTCATAGATAATCTGATCATAAATCCACAATTCACCAGATCTCGACAAACACACCGCAAAAGAAGATTACATCGGATAGATCTCCATGAAGATTATGGAGAACTTTGTATTGAAGATCCAAGAGAGAGAAGAAGCCATCTAGCTACTAGCTATGGACCCGAAGGTCTATGGTGAACTACTCAACATCATCGGAGAGGTCATGGTGTTGATGAAGAAGCCCTCCGTATCTGAATCTGCCCTCTGGCAGGGCACCAGAACGTGCCCCATATGGGATCCTGCGGAGACAGAAGCTTGCGGCGGCGGAAAAGTATTTTCGTGGATCTCTCTCGCAGTTTTGTTTTCAGGAATTTATAGGCGGAAGAGGTAGGGCAGACGAGCCACAGGGGGGCCACAATCCTGCTAGGCGCGGCCCCCCTGGCCGCTCCTAGGGGGCTTGTGGAGTCCCGTGGTGGCTTGTACCTTGGTTCTCATGTCCCGTGCGTATCTTCTGTTCCGGGGAAAAAAATCTTTTCGGAAGTTTTATTCCGTTTGGACACCGTTTAAAATCCTCCTCCCAAAAGGGTAAAAAACACGAAAAACAGGAACTGGCACTTGGCACTGAGTTAATAAGTTAGTCCCAAAAAAGATATAAAAGGCATACAAAACATCCAAAGTTTGACAAGATAATAGCATGGAACCATAAAATACTTATAGATACGTTGGACACGTATCAAGCATCCCCAAGCTTAACTCCTGCTCGTCCTTGAGTAGGGAAGTGATAAAGACTTAATTTTTGATGTGGAATGCTACCTAGCATAGTTGTCCTTTGTAACTTCTTTCATGTGACATGAATGTTCAGATCCGTAAGATTCAAAACAATAGTTTGCTATTGAGATGAAAACAATAATACTTCAAGCAAACTAGCAAGGTAATCATGAACTTTCGAAATAACAAGGTCAAAGAAAGTTATCCCTACAAAATCATATAGTCTGGCTATGCTCCATCATCCTCACACAACTAATTTAAATCATGCACAACCCCGGTATTGGCCAAGTAATTTTTTTTGCACTCTTACTTTCTCAAACCTTTTTCAACTCTCACGCAATACATGAGCGTGAGCCATGGATATAGCACTATGGGGGAATAGAGTGTGGTGGTGGTTGTGAGACAAAAACGAGGAGATGGTCACATTGACTCGGCGTATTAAAGGACTATGGAGATGCCCATTAATAGATATCAATGTGAATGAGTAGGGATTGCCATAGAAAGGATGCACTAGAGCTACAAGTATGTGAAAGCTCAAAAGGAAAACTAGTGGGTGTGCATTCAACTTGCTTGCTCACGAAGACCTAGGGCAACTTTGAGGAAGCCCATCATTGGAATATACAAGCCAAATTATATGATGAAGATTCCCACTAGCATATGGTGGTGACAAAACGATAAGCTCTCAATCATGAAGAACATGATGCTATTATGAAGCACAAGTGTGGAAAAGATAGTAGCATTGTGTTGGGGAACGTCGCATGGGAAACAAAAAAATTCCTACGTGCACGAAGACCTATCATGGTGATGTCCATCTACGAGAGGGGATCACATCTTTTACGTGGTGACCATGGGTATCTAGTAGGATCGCATCTTACTTACGCAAACATCACAACGAAGTTACATGAATTGCTATTTAACCTTATCCAAGGACCTCCTCGGTCAAATCCGATTCAACTAAAGTTGGAGAAACCGACACTTGCCAGTCATCTTTGAGCAACGGAGTTACTCGTAGCGATGAAACCAGTCTCTCGTAAGCGTACGAGTAATGTCGGTCCAAGCCGCTTCAATCCAACAAGACCGTGGAATCAAGAAAAGACTAAGGAGGGCAGCAAGACGCATATCACCGCCCACAAAAACTTTTGTGTTCTACTCGAGATTACATCTACGCATGAACCTAGCTCATTATGCCACTGTTGGGGAGCGTCGCATGGGAAACAAAAAATTTCCTACGCGCACGAAGACCTATCATGGTGATGTCCACCTACGAGAGGTGATTTCCGATCTACGTACCCTTGTAGATCGCACAGCAGAAGTGTTAGTGAACGCGGTTGATGTAGTGGAACGTCCTCACGTCCCTCGATCTGCCCCGCGAACCGTCCCACGAACCGTCCCGCGATCCGTCCCACGATCTAGTGCCGAACGGACGACACCTCCGCGTTCAGCACACGTACAGCTCGGCGATGATCTCGGCCTTCTTGATCCAGCAAGAGAGACAGAGAGGCAGATGAGTTCTCCGGCAGCATGACGGCACTCCGGAGGTTGGTGGTGATCTAATCTCAGCAGGGCTCCACCCGAGCTCCGCAGAAACGCGATCTAGAGGTAAAACCGTGGAGGTATGTGGTCGGGCTGCCTTGAAAAAAGTTGTCTCAAATCAGCCCTAATAGCTCCATATATATAGGAGGAGGGAGGGGAGGCTTGCCTTGAGGCTCAAGGAGCCCCAAGGGCTGCGCACCAAGGGGAGGAGGAGTCCACCTCCAATCCTAGTCCAACTAGGATTGGAAGGTGGAGTCCTTCTCTCCCTTCCCACCTCTTTTTTTTCTTTTCTCTTTGATTTTCTATCTATGGCGCATAGGGCCTTCTTGGGCTGTCCCACCAGCCCACCAAGGGCTGGTGCGCCACCCCCAAGGCCTATGGGCTTCCCCGGGGTGGGCTGCCCCCCCAGTGAACACTCGGAACCCATTCGTCATTCCCGGTACATTCCCGGCAACTCCGAAAACCTTCCGGTAATCAAATGAGGTCATCCTATATATCAATCTTTGTTTCCGGACCATTCCGGAAACCATCGTGACGTCCGCGATCTCATCCGGGACTCTGAACAACATTCGGTAACCAACCATATAACTCAAATACGCATAAAACAACGTCGAACCTTAAGTGTGCAGACCCTGCGGGTTCGAGAACTATGTAGACATGACCCGAGTGACTCCTCGGTCAATATCCAATAGCGGGACCTGGATGCCCATATTGGATCCCACATATTCTACGAAGATCTTATTGTTTGAACCTCAGTGCCAAGGATTCATATAATCCCGTATGTCATTCCCTTTGTCCTTCGGTATGTTACTTGCCCGAGATTCGATCGGCAGTATCCGCATACCTATTTCAATCTCGTTTACCGGCAAGTCTCTTTACTCACTCCGTAATACAAGATCCCGCAACTTACACTAAGTTACATTGCTTGCAAGGCTTGTGTGTGATGTTGTATTACCGACTTGGGCCCCAAGATACCTCTCCGTCACACGGAGTGACAAATCCCAGTCTCGATCCATACTAACTCAACGAAAACCTTCGGAGATACCTGTAGAGCATCTTTATAGTCACCCAGTTACGTTGCGACGTTTGATACACACAAAGGATTCCTCGGGTGTCAGTGAGTTATATGATCTCATGGTCATAGGAAAAAAATACTTGACACGCAGAAAACAGTAGCAACAAAATGACACGATCAACATGCTACGTCTATTAGTTTGGGTCTAGTCCATCACGTGATTCTCCTAATGACGTGATCCAGTTATCAAGCAAGAACACCTTGTACATAGTCAGAAGACCCTGACTATCTTTGATCAAATGGCTAGCCAACTAGAGGCTTGCTAGGGACAGTGTTTTGTCTATGTATCCACACATGTATATAAGTCTTCATTCAATACAATTATAGCATGGATAATAAACGATTATCTTGATACAGGAATTATAATAATAATTATATTTATTATTGCCTCTAGGGCATAATTCCAACAGTCTCCCACTTGCACTAGAGTCATTAATCTAGCCCTCACATCACCATGTGAATTACATTGTAATAAATCTAACACCCATACAGTTCTGGTGTTGATCATGCTTTGCCCGTGGAAGAGGTTTAGTCAGCGGGTCTGCTACATTCAGATCCGTGTGCACTTTGCATATATTTACGTCCTCCCCTTCGACGTAGTCGCGGATGAGGTTGAAGCGTCGTTTGATGTGTCTGGTCTTCTTGTGAAACCGTGGTTCCTTTGCTAAGGCAATGGCACCCGTGTTGTCACAGAACAAGGTCATTGGATTCAGTGCGCTTGGCACCACTCCAAGATCCGTCATGAACTGCTTCATCCAGACACCCTCCTTAGCCGCCTCCGAGGCAGCCATGTACTCCGCTTCACATGTAGAATCAGCTACGACGCTTTGCTTGGAACTGCACCAGCTTACCGCACCCCCATTAAGAATAAATACGTATCCGGTCTGTGACTTAGAGTCATCCGGTTCTGTGTCAAAGCTTGCATCGACGTAACCCTTTACGTCGAGCTCTTCGTCACCTCCATACACGAGAAACATCTCCTTAGTCCTTTTCAGGTACTTTAGGATATTCTTGACCGTCGTCCAGTGATCCACTCCTGGATTACTCTGGAACCTGCCTGCCATACTTATGGCCAGGCTAACGTCCGGTCTAGTGCACAACATTGCATACATGATAGATCCTATGGCTGAAGCATAGGGGACGGTGCTCATATGCTCTCTATCTTTATCAGTTGCTGGGCACTGAGTCTTACTCAATCTCGTACCTTGTAAAACTGGCAAGAACCCTTTCTTGGACTGTTCCATTTTGAACCTCTTCAAAACTTTATCAAGGTATGTGCTTTGTGAAAGTCCTATCAGGCGTTTCGATCTATCCCTGTAGATCTTAATGCCTAGAATGTAAGCAGCTTCTCCTAGGTCCTTCATAGAGAAACTTTTATTCAAGTAATCCTTTTTGCTCTCCAAAAACTCTACGTTGTTTCCAATCAGCAATATGTCATCCACATATAATATTAGAAACGCCACAGAGCTCCCACTCACTTTCTTGTAAATACAAGATTCTCCAACCACTTGTATAAACCCAAATGCTTTGATCACCTCATCAAAGCGTTTATTCCAACTCCGAGATGCTTGCACCAGTCCATAAATGGATCGCTGGAGCTTGCATACCTTGTTAGCATTTTTAGGATCGACAAATCCTTCGGGTTGCATCATATACAACTCTTCCTTAAGGAAACCGTTAAGGAACGCCGTTTTGACATCCATCTGCCAGATTTCATAATCGAAAAATGCAGCTATTGCTAACATGATTCTGACGGACTTAAGCATCGCTACGGGTGAGAATGTCTCATCGTAGTCAACTCCTTGAACTTGTGAAAAACCCTTTGCCACAAGTCGACCTTTATAACCGGTCACATTGCCGTCAGCGTCTGTCTTCTTCTTAAAGATCCATTTGTTTTGAATAGCCTTGCGGCCCTCAGGTAGCACTTCCAAAGTCCACACTTTGTTTTCATACATGGATCCTATCTCGGACTTCATGGCCTCCAGCCATTTATTGGAATCTGGGCCCACCATTGCTTCTTCATAATTTGCAGGTTCGTTGTTGTTTAACAACATGATTGACAAAATGGGATTACCGTACCACTCTGGAGCAGCACGTGGTCTCGTCGACCTGTGTGGTTCGATAGGAACTTGAACCGGAGTGTCATGATCATCATCATTAACTTCCTCCTCAACCGGCGTCTCAACGACAGGGGTTTCCCCTTGCCCTGCGCCACCATCCAGAGGGATGAGAGGTTCGACAACCTCATCAAGTTCTATCTTCCTCCCACTCAATTCTCTCGAGAGAAACTCCTTCTCGAGAAAAGCTCTGTTTTTAGTAACAAACAATTTGCCCTCGGATTTGAGATAGAAGGTGTACCCAACTGTCTCTTTTGGGTAACCTATGAAGATGCACTTTTCCGCTTTGGGTTCCAGCTTTTCAGGCTGAAGCTTTTTGACATAAGCATCACATCCCCAAACTTTAAGAAACGACAAATTGGCCTTTTGCCATACCACAGTTCGTATGGTGTCGTCTCAACGGATTTTGATGGTGCCCTATTTAAAGTGAATGCAGCTGTGTCTAATGCATAACCCCAAAACGATAACGGCAAATCGGTAAGAGACATCATAGATCGCACCATCTCTAATAAAGTACGATTACGACGTTCGGACACACCATTACACTGTGGTGTTCCAGGCGGTGTCAACTGTGAAACAATTCCACATTGTCTTAAGTAAGCACCAAACTCGATATTCACCCCCACGATCAGATCGTAGGAACTTGATCTTCTTGTTACGATGATTTTCAACTTCACTCTGAAATTGCTTGAACTTTTCAAATGTTTCACACTTGTGCTTCATTAAGTAGACATAACCATATCTACTCAAATCGTCAGTGAAGGTGAGAAAATAACGATATCCGCCGCGTGCCTCCACGCTCATCGGACCGCACACATCGGTATGTGTGATTTCCAACAAGACACTAGCACGCTCCATTGTTCCGGAGAACGGAGTTTTAGTCATCTTGCCCATGAGGCATGGTTCACACATGTCAAGTGAATCAAAGTCAAGTGACTCCAAAAGTCCATCGGTATGGAGTTTCTTCATGCGCTTTACACCAATATGACCTAAGCGGCAGTGCCACAAAAACATGGCACTATCATTGTTAACTCTAACTCTTTTGGTCTCAATGTTATGTATATGTGTATTTGTTGGAATTATGCCCTAGAGGCAATAATAAATATAGTTATTATTATAATTCCTGTATCAAGATAATCGTTTATTATCCATGCTATAATTGTATTGAATGAATACTTATATACATGTGTGGATACATAGACAAAACACTGTCCCTAGCAAGCCTCTAGTTGGCTAGCCAGTTGATCAAAGCTAGTCGGTGTCTTCTGATTATGAACAAGGTGTTGTTGCTTGATAACTGGATCACGTCATTAGGAGAATCACGTGATGGACTAGACCCAAACTAATAGACGTAGCATGTTGATCGTGTCATTTTATTGCTACTGTTTTCTGCGTGTCAAGTATTTGTTCCTATGACCATGAGATCATATAACTCACTAACACCGGAGGAATACTTTGTGTGTATCAAACGTCGCAACGTAACTGGGTGACTATAAAGATGCTCTACAGGTATCTCAGAAGGTGTTCGTTGAGTTAGTATGGATCGAGACTGGGATTTGTCACTCCGTGTGATGGAGAGGTATCTCGGGGCCCACTCGGTAATACAACATCACACACAAGCCTTGCAAGCAATGTGACTTAGTGTAAGTTTCGGGATCTTGTATTACGGAACGAGTAAAGAGACTTGCCGGTAAACGAGATTGAAATAGGTATACGGATACTAACGATCGAATCTCACGCAAGTAACATACCGATGGACAAAGGGAATGACATACGGGATTATATGAATCCTTGGCACTGAGGTTCAAACGATAAGATCTTCGTAGAATATGTAGGATCCAATATGGGCATACAGGTCCCGCTATTGGATATTTACCGAGGAGTCTCTCGGGTCATGTCTACATAGTTCTCGAACCCGCAGAGTCTGCACACTTAAGGTTCGACGTTGTTTTATGCGTATTTGAGTTATATGGTTGGTTACCGAATGTTGTTTGGAGTCCCGGATGAGATCACGGACGTCACGAGGGTTTCCGGAATAGTCCGGAAACGAAGATTGATATATAGGATGACCTCATTTGATTACCGGAAGGTTTTCGGAGTTACCGGGAATGTACCGGGAATGACGAATGGGTTCCGGGAGTTCACCGGGGGGGGGGGGGGGGGGAAACCCACCCCAGGGGAGCCCATAGGCATTTGGGGTGGCGCACCAGCCCTTAGTGGGCTGGTGGGACAGCCCAAAAGAGCCCTATGCGCCATAGGAAGAAAAATCAAAGAGAAAAGAAAAAAAGGAGGAGGTGGGAAAAGGGGGAAGGACTCCTCCTTCCAAACCTAGTTGGACTCGGTTTGGAAGGGGAGAACTCCCCCCCTTGGCTCGGCCGAAGCCCTTAGAGGTCCTTGGACCCCAAGGCAAGGCTCCCCCTCTTCCCCCTATATATACGGAGGTTTTAGGGCTGATTTGACACAACTTTGCCACGACAGCCCGACCACATATCTCCACGGTTTTTCCTCTAGATCGCGTTTCTGCGGAGCTCGGGCAGAGCCCTGTTGAGACGAGATCATCACCCACCTCCGGAGCGCCGTCACGCTGCCGGAGAACTCTTCTATCTCTCCGTCTCTCTTGCTGGATCAAGAAGGCCGAGATCATCGTCGAGCTGTACGTGTGCTGAACGCGGAGGTGCCGTCCGTTCGGCACTAGATCGTGGGACTGATCGCGGGACGGTTCGCGGGGCGGATCAAGGGACGTGAGGACGTGTCACTACATCAACCGCGTTCACTAACGCTTCTGCTGTACGGTCTACAAGGGTACGTAGATCACACATACCCTCTCGTAGATGGACATCACCATGATAGGTCTTCGTGCGCGTAGGAAAATTTTTGTTTCCCATGCGACGTTCCCCAACAGTGGTATCAGAGCTAGGTTCATGCGTAGATGTCTTCTCGAGTAGAACACAAAAGTTTTTGTGGGTGGTGATGTGCGTTTTGCTGCCCTCCTTAGTCTTTTCTTGATTCCGCGGTATTGTTGGATCGAAGCGGCTTGGACTGACATTACTCGTACGCTTACGAGAGACTGGTTTCATCGCTACGAGTAACTCCGTTGCTCAAATATGACTGGCGGGTGTCAGTTTCTCCAACTTTAGTTGAATCGGATTTGATCGAGGAGGTCCTTGGATGAGGTTAAATAGCAACTCATATATCTCCATTGTGGTGTTTGCGTAAGTAAGATGCGATCCTACTAGATACCCATGGTCACCACGTAAAACACGCAACAACAAAATTAGAGGACGTCTAACTTGTTTTTGCAGGGTATGCTTGTGATGTGATATGGCCAACGATGTGATGTGATATATTGGATGTATGAGATGATCATGTTGTAATAGATAATATCGACTTCCACATCGATGGTACGGCAACCGGCAGGAGCCATAGGGTTGTCTTTATAACTAACGTTTGTGCTTGCAGATGCGTTTACTATTTTGCTAGGATGTAGCTTTAGTAGTAATAGCATGAGTAGCACGACAACCCCGATGGCGACACGTTGATGGAGATCATGGTGTGGCGCCGGTGACAAGAAGATTGTGCCGGTGCTTTGGTGATGGAGATCAAGGAGCACATGATGATGGCCATATCATGTCACTTATGAATTGCATGTGATGTTAATCCTTTATGCACCTTATTTTGCTTAGAACGACGGTAGCATTATGAGGTGATCTCTCACTAAAATTTCAAGACGAAATTGTGTTCTCCCCGACTGTGCACCGTTGCTACAGTTCGTCGTTTTGAGACACCACGTGATGATCGGGTGTGATAGACTCAACGTTCACATACAACGGGTGCAAAACAGTTGCGCACGCGGAACACACGGGTTAAGCTTGACGAGCCTAGCATGTGCAGACATGGCCTCGGAACACATGATACCGACAGGTCGATCATGAATCATATAGATGATATGATTAGCATGGGGATGCTTACCACTGAAACTATGCTCAACTCACGTGATGATCGGACTTGAGCTAATGTAAGTGGATCATGAACCACTCAAATGACTAGAGATATGTACTTTTTGAGTGTGAGTTTAGCGAGTAATTTGATTATGTTAAACTCTAATTATCTTGAACATAGTCTAAGTCCACTTTGAATATATTTGTGTTGTAGATCATGGCTCACGCGACAGCCACCCTGAATTTTAATACGTTTCTAGAGAAAGCTAAGTTGAAAGATGATGGAAGCAACTTTGTAGACTGGGCTCGTAATCTTAAGCTAATCTTACAAGATGGGAAGAAGGATTATGTCCTTAATGTTGCGCTAGGAGATGAACCACCCGCTACGGCTGATCAGGATGTTAAGAACGCTTGGTTAGCACGTAAGGAGGACTACTCAGTAGTTCAATGTGCAGTCTTGTATGGCTTAGAACCGGGACTTCAACGTCGCTTTGAGCGTCATGGAGCATTTGAGATGTTCCAGGAGTTGAAGTTTATCTTTCAGAAGAACGCCCGGATCGAGAGGTATGAGACCTCCGATAAATTCTATGCTTGCAAGATGGAGGAGAACTCGTCTGTCAGTGAACATGTGCTCAAAATGTCTGGGTACTCAAACCGTCTAGCTGAGCTGGGGATTGAACTCCCGCAAGAAGCTATCACTGACAGAATCCTTCAATCACTGCCGCCAAGCTATAAAGGCTTTGTGTTGAACTACAACATGCAAGGGATGAACAAGTCTCCCGGCGAGTTGTTTGCGATGCTGAAAGTCGCAGAGTCTGAACTCCGTAAAGAGCATCAAGTGTTGATGGTGAATAAGACCACTAGTTTCAAGAGAAACGGCAAAGGCAAGAAGGGTAATTCAAAGAATAGCGGCAAGCCTGTTGCCAATCCGACGAAGAAACCCAAAGCTGGACCTAAGCCTGAAGTAGAGTGTTACTATTGCAAGGGTATGGGTCACTGGAAGCGCAATTGCCCCAAGTATCTGGCTGATAAGAAGGCGGCCAAAGAAAAATCAGGTATATTTGATATACATGTTATTGATGTGTACTTAACCGGCTCTCGTAGTAGTGCCTGGGTATTCGATACCGGTTCTGTTGCTCATATTTGCAACTCGAAACAGGAACTGCAGAATAGACGAAGGCCGGCGAAAGGTGAAGTGACGATGCGCGTAGGAAATGGTTCCAAGGTTGATGCAATCGCCGTCGGCATAGTTTCACTTCAGTTACCATCAGGATTAGTTATGAACTTGAATCATTGTTATTTAGTGCCTGCGTTGAGCATGAACATTATATCTGGATCTTGTTTATTGCGAGACGATTACTCTTTTTAAGTCAGAGAATAATGGTTGTTCTATTTCTATGAGTAACATCTTTTATGGTCATGCACCCAATGTGAGAGGATTGTTCATATTGAATCTTGATAGTGATACACACATACATAACATTGAGACCAAAAGAGTTAGAGTTAACAATGATAGCGCCATATTTTTGTGGCACTGCCGCTTAGGTCATATTGGTGTAAAGCGCATGAAGAAACTCCATGCCGATGGACTTTTGGAGTCACTTGACTTTGATTCACTTGACACGTGCGAACCATGCCTCATGGGCAACATGACTAAAACTCCGTTCTCCGGAACAATGGAGCGTGCAAGTGACTTGTTGGAAATCATACATACCGATGTGTGTGGTCCGATGAGCGTAGAGGCACGCAGCGGATATCGTTATTTTCTCACCTTCACTGACGATTTGAGTAGATATGGTTATGTCTACTTAATGAAGCATAAGTCTGAAACTTTTGAAAAGTTCAAGCAATTTCAGAGTGAAGTTGAAAATCATCGTAACAAGAAGATCAAGTTCCTACGGTCTGATCGTGGGGGTGAATATCTGAGATTCGAGTTTGCTGCTCACTTAAGACAATGTGGAATTGTTTCACAGTTGACACCGCCTGGAACACCACAACGTAATGGTGTGTCCGAACATCGTAATCGTACTTTATTAGAGATGGTGCGATCTATGATGTCTCTTACTGATTTGCCACTATCATTTTGGGGTTATGCATTAGAAACAACTGCATTCACTTTAAATAGGGCACCATCAAAATCCGTTGAGACGACACCATACGAACTATGGTATGGCAAAAGGCCAAAGTTGTCGTTTCTTAAAGTTTGGGGATGTGATGCTTATGTCAAAAAGCTTCAGCCTGAAAAGCTGGAACCCAAAGCGGAAAAGTGCATCTTCATAGGTTACCCAAAAGAGACAGTTGGGTACACCTTCTATCTCAAATCCGAGGGCAAAGTGTTTGTTGCTAAAAACGGAGCTTTTCTTGAAAAGGAGTTTCTCTCGAGAGAATTGAGTGGGAGGAAGATAGAACTTGACGAGGTTGTCGAACCTCTCATCCCTCTGGATGGTGGCGCAGGGCAAGGGGAAACCCCTGTCGTTGCGACGCCGGTTGAGGAGGAAGTTAATGATGATGATCATGAAACTCCGGTTCAAGTTTCTGTCGAACCACGCAGGTCGACGAGACCACGTGCTGCTCCAGAGTGGTACAGTAATCCCGTCTTATCAATCATGTTGTTGGACAACAATGAACCTGCAAATTATGAAGAAGCAATGGTGGGCCCAGATTCCAACAAATGGCTAGAAGCCATGAAGTCCGAGATAGGATCCATGTATGAGAACGAAGTGTGGACTTTGGAAGTACTGCCTGAGGGCCGCAAGGCTATTCAGAACAAATGGATCTTTAAGAGGAAGACGGAGGCTGACGGCAATGTGACCGTTTATAAAGCTCTACTTGTGGCAAAGGGTTTTTCACAAGTTCAAGGAGTTGACTACGATGAGACATTCTCACCCGTAGCGATGCTTAAGTCCGTCAGAATCATGTTAGCAATAGCTGCATTTTTCGATTATGAAATCTGGCAGATGGATGTCAAAACGGCGTTCCTTAACGGTTTCCTTAAGGAAGAGTTGTATATGATGCAACCCGAAGGTTTTGTCGATCCTAAGAATGCTAACAAGGTGTGAAAGCTCCAGCGATCCATTTATGGGCTGGTGCAAGCATCTCGGAGTTGGAACAAACGCTTTGATGAGGTGATCAGAGCATTTGGGTTTATACAAGTGGTTGGAGAATCTTGTATTTACAAGAAAGTGAGTGGGAGCTCTGTGGCATTTCTAATATTATATGTGGATGACATATTGCTGATTGGAAACAACGTAGAGTTTTTGGAGAGCATAAAGGATTACTTGAATAAAAGTTTCTCTATGAAGGACCTAGGAGAAGCTGCTTACATTCTAGGCATTAAGATCTACAGGGATAGATCAAAACGCCTGATAGGACTTTCACAAAACACATACCTTGATAAAGTTTTGAAGAGGTTCAAAATGGAACAGTCCAAGAAAGGGTTCTTGCAGTTTTACAAGGTACGAGATTGAGTAAGACTCAGTGCCCAGCAACTGATGAGGATAAAGAGCATATGCGCACCGTCCCCTATACTTCAGCCATAGGTTCTATCATGTATGCAATGCTGTGCACTGGACCGGATGTTAGCCTGGCCATAAGTATGGCAGGTAGGTTCCAGAGTAATCCAGGAGTGGGTCACTGGACAATGGTCAAGAATATCCTGAAGTACCTGAAAAGGATCTAGGAGATGTTTCTCGTGTATGGAGGTGACGAAGAGCTCGCCGTAAAAGGTTACGTCGATGCAAGCATTGACACAGATCCGGACGACTCTAAGTCGCAAACCGGATACATATTTATTCTTAATGGGGGTGCGGTAAGCTGGTTCAGTTCCAAGCAAAGCGTCGTAGCTGATTCTACATGTGAAGCGGAGTACATGGCTGCCTCGGAGGCGGCTAAGGAGGGTGTCTGGATGAAGCAGTTCATGACGGATCTTGGAGTGGTGCCAAGCGCACTGAATCCAATGACCTTGTTCTGTGACAACACGGGTGCCATTGCCTTAGCAAAGGAACCACGGTTTCACAAGAAGACCAGACACATCAAACGACGCTTCAACCTCATCCGCGACTACGTCGAAGGGGAGGACGTAAATATATGCAAAGTGCACACGGATCTGAATGTAGCAGACCCGCTGACTAAACCTCTTCCACGGGCAAAGCATGATCAACACCAGAACTGTATGGGTGTTAGATTTATTACAATGTAATTCACATGGTGATGTGAGGGCTAGATTAATGACTCTAGTGCAAGTGGGAGACTGTTGGAATTATGCCCTAGAGGCAATAATAAATATAGTTATTATTATAATTCCTGTATCAAGATAATCGTTTATTATCCATGCTATAATTGTATTGAATGAAGACTTATATACATGTGTGGATACATAGACAAAACACTGTCCCTAGCAAGCCTCTAGTTGGCTAGCCATTTGATCAAAGATAGTCAGGGTCTTCTGACTATGTACAAGGTGTTCTTGCTTGATAACTGGATCACGTCATTAGGAGAATCACGTGATGGACTAGACCCAAACTAATAGACGTAGCATGTTGATCGTGTCATTTTATTGCTACTGTTTTCTGCGTGTCAAGTATTTGTTCATATGACCATGAGATCATATAACTCACTAACACCGGAGGAATACTTTGTGTGTATCAAACGTCACAACGTAACTGGGTGACTATAAAGATGCTCTACAGGTATCTCCGAAGGTGTTCGTTGAGTTAGTATGGATCGAGACTGGGATTTGTCACTCCGTGTGACGGAGAGGTATCTCGGGGCCCACTCGGTAATACAACATCACACACAAGCCTTGCAAGCAATGTAACTTAGTGTAAGTTGCGGGATCTTGTATTACGGAACGAGTAAAGAGACTTGCCGGTAAACGAGATTGAAATAGGTATACGGATACTGACGATCGAATCTTGGGCAAGTAACATACCGAAGGACAAAGCGAATGACATACGAGATTATATGAATCCTTGGCACTGAGGTTCAAACAATAAGATCTTCGTAGAATATGTAGGATCCAATATGGGCATCCAGGTCCCTCTATTGGATATTGACCGAGGAGTCTCTCGGGTCATGTCTACATAGTTCTCGAACCCGCAGGGTCTGCACACTTAAGGTTCGACGTTGTTTTATGCGTATTTGAGTTATATGGTTGGTTACCGAATGTTGTTCGGAGTCCCAGATGAGATCACATACGTCAAGAGGGTTTCCGGAATAGTCCAGAAACGAAGATTGATATATAGGATGACCTCATTTGATTACCGGAAGGTTTTCGGAGTTACCGGGAATGTACCGGGAATGACGAATGGGTTCCGGGAGTTCACCGGGGGGGGGGGGGGAACCCACCCCGGGGGAGCCCATAGGCATTTGGGGTGGCGCACCAGCCCTGAGTGGGCTGGTGGGACAGCCCAAAAGAGCCCTATGCGCCATAGGAAGAAAAATCAAAGAGAAAAGAAAAAAAGGAGGAGGTGGGAAAAGGGGGAAGGACTCCTCCTTCCAAACCTAGTTGGACTCGGTTTGGAAGGGGAGAACTCCCCCCCTTGGCTCGGCCGAAGCCCTTAGAGGTCCTTGGATCAAGAAGGTTCGACGGTACATTCCCGGTACCCTTGACTCGGAACCCATTCGTCATTCCCGGTACATTCCCGGTAACTCCGAAAACCTTCCGGTAATCAAATGAGGTCATCCTATATATCAATCTTTGTTTCTGGACCATTCCGGAAACCCTCATGACATCTATGATCTCATCCGGGACTCCGAACAACATTCGGTAACCAACCATATAACTCAAATACGCATAAAACAACGTCGAACCTTAAGTGTGCAGACCCTGCGGGTTCGAGAACTATGTAGACATGACCCGAGTGACTCCCCGGTCAATATCCAATAGCGGGACCTGGATGCCCATATTGGATCCCACATATTCTACGAAGATCTTATCGTTTGATCCTCAGTGCCAAGGATTCATATAATCCCGTATGTCATTCCCTTTGTCCTTCGGTATGTTACTTGCCCGAGATTCGATCGGCACTATCCGCATACCTATTTCAATCTCGTTTACGGGCAAGTCTCTTTACTCATTCCGTAATACAAGATCCCGCAACTTACACTAAGTTACATTGCTTGCAAGGCTTGTGTGTGATGTTGTATCACCGAGTGGGCCCCAAGATACCTCTCCGTCACACGGAGTGACAAATCCCAGTCTCGATCCATACTAACTCAACGAAAACCTTCGGAGATACCTGTAGAGCATCTTTATAGTCACCTAGTTACGTTGCGACGTTTGATACACACAAAGCATTCCTCCGGTGTCAGTGAGTTATATGATCTCATGGTCATAGGAACAAATACTTGACACGCAGAATACAGTAGCAACAAAATGACACGATCAACATGCTATGTCTATTAGTTTGGGTCTAGTCCATCACGTGATTCTCCTAATGACATGATCCAGTTATCAAGCAACAACTCCTTGTACATAGTCAGAAGACCCTGACTATGTTTGATCAACTGGCTAGCCAACTAGAGGCTTGCTAGGGACAGTGGTTTGTCTATGTATCCACACATGTATATAAGTCTTCATTCAATACAATTATAGCATGGATAATAAACGATTATCTTGATACTGGAATTATAATAATAACTATATTTATTATTGCCTCTAGGGCATAATTCCAACACATTGTCCCTTCTCTCTTTTTCTCTTTTTCTTTTATTTTTTTGTTTGGGCACTTTGGCCTCTTTCCATATCTCTCTTTTTTTGTATGTGGGCAACCTTGGCCTCTTTTTTTATTTCCTCACATGGGACAATGCTCTAATAATGATGATCATCGCACTTTTATTTACTCACAGCTCAAAGCTTAGAACGATGATGAGTCTATAGGAAATGCCTCCGGTAGTGTACCGGGATGTGCAACGATCTAGCTTGGCATATGACGTTGAAACATCTCGCTAGCTATCTTACGATCACGCAATGGCAATATGAGAGTGACGGCACAAGTCATGTGATGGAACGGTGGGAGTTGCATGGCAATATATCTCGGAATGGCTATGAAAATGCCATAGTAGGTAGGTATGGTGACTGTTTTGAGGAAGGCATATGGTGGGTTTGTGCACCGACAAAAATTGCGCGGTACTAGAGAGGCTAGCAATGGTGGAATGTGAAAGTGCATCTATACCATGGACTCACATTAGTCACGAAGAACTCACATACTTATTGCGAAAGTTTTTATTAGTAACCGAAACAAAGTGCTAAACACATACTCCTAGGGGAAGGGTTGGTAGGTGTTAACCATCGCGCGATCCCGACCGCAACACAAAGGATGACAATCAATAAATCAATTATGCTCTGACTTCCTAACATAGCGGTTCACCATACGTGCATGTTACGGGAATCACTAACTTCAACACAAGTATTTCTAGATTCACAACACCCTACTAACATAACTCTTAATATTACCAAATCCATGTCTCAAAACTAATTGAGAGGAATCAAATTTCTCTTTCTACTCAATGCACATGAAGATGAAGGTTTTATTGTATCCTCTTTGGGTACCTATCACCTTTGGGACTACTTTCATATCATAAGCCAACTACCAAGTTACGCATCGCCGTGCTCTAAAAGATCTAAGTGAAGCACATAAAGCAAAATTGTCTAGCTCAAAAGATATAAGTGAATCACAATGAGCATTCTAGCAAATTCATGATGAGTGCATGTCTCTCTCAAAAGGTGTGCAACAAGGATGATTGTGACACAACAAAAAGACAAGACTCCTACGATACAAGACACTCCAAGGAAGACACATATCATGTGGTGAATAAAAATATAGCTCCAAGTAATGTTACCGATGGATTGAAGACGAAATAGGGGATGCCTTCCCGGGGCATCCCCAAGCTTAGGATTTTTGGTGTCCTTGAATTTGGCCTGGGATGCCTTGGGCATCCCCAAGCTTGAGCTCTTTCCACTCTTTATCTCTTTGTCCATGAGAACATCACCCAAAACTTGAAAACTTCACAACACAAAACTTAAACAGAAACTCATGATATCATTAGCACAAGAAAACAAACTACCACCTCTTTAGGTACTGTAGAAATCTTTATTTCTATTTATATTGGTGTTAGATTACTGTATTCTCACTTTTTCATGGCTAGTACCCCCCGATACTATCCATAGTTTCATCAAAACAAGCAACCAACTCAACAAAAACAGAATCTGTCAAAAACAGACCAGTCTGTAGCAATCTGTATACTTCGTATAATTCTGGTACCTCAAAAATTCTGAAATATTACGACAGCCTGGGAAAAAAGCATATCAACCAGAATAAAAAATAATCAACTCAAAATCTCTTTCTGAATAAAAATGAAAAATAATTTCGTGAGCGAAAAGTTTCTGTCTTTTTCTAGCAGGATCAAACAACCATCACCAAAACTAGTCATAAAGGTTTTGCTTGGCTCAAATACAAAAATAAACACAAAATACACAATCATAACAGAATTATGATGGTGTAGACGCAACAAAACAGAAAGAAAAATATAAATTCATTGGGTTGCCTCCCAACAAGCGCTATTGTTTAACGCCCTTAGCTAGGCATATGGTGATGGAATCACGTATCGTCGTCTTTGGTGCTCAAACCATAAGTAGCCCTCATCATGGATTCGTAAGGCAATCTTACTTTCTTTCTAGGAAAATGCTCCATGCCCTTCATTAAAGGAAATTGAAATCTAATATTCCCTTCCTTCATATCGATGATAGCACCAATAGTCCTTAGGAAAGGTCTACCAAGAATGATAGGGCATGTAGGATTGCAATCAATACCAAGCACAATGAAATCCACGAGTACATAGTTCCTATTTGCAATAATAAGAACATCATTGATCCTTCCCATGGGTTTCTTGACAGTAGAATCCGCAAGATGCAAATTAAGAGAACACTCCTCAATCTCATTAAAGCCTAGAACATCACATAAACACTTTGGAATCGTGGAAACACTAGCACCCAAATAACACAAAGAATTGCATTCATAGTTTTTGATTTTGATTTTGATAGTAGGTTCCTACTCATCATGAAGCTTTCTAGGGATAGAAATTTCCAACTCAAGTTTCTCTTCAAGAGATTTTATCATAGCATCGACGATATGATCGGTAAATGCCTTGTTTTGGCTATAAGCGTGTGGAGAGTTTAGCATGGATTGAATCAAGGAAATGCATTCAATCAAGGAGCAACTATCATAATTGAATTCCTTGAAATCCAAAGTAGTAGTTTCATTACTACTCAAGGTTTTAATATCTTCTACTCCACTCTTAATGCTTTTAGCATCAAGATAGATGGACTCCGAATCATTGGGGCGTTTTTCAACCAAAGTGGATTCATATCCAGCCCCATCATCATTGGGTTTGACACTAGAAAACAAAGATTCAATGGGAGTCACACCAAGCACTTTAAGATCTTCGTGATTCTTATCACGAGAATACGCCTTTTTAAGCCATTCATGTCTAGCACGAATTTGGGCGGTTCTTTCTTTGCTCTCACTCATGGAAACACGCATAGATTTCAAAGTTTCATCCATATTGATCTTGGGAGGAGAACATCTAACATTCAAAGCGTCAATATCACTAGACATTCTATCAACGCTCCTAGCCAAATCGTCAATTTTGAGTAGTTTTTCCTCTATGGACGCATTGAAAATCTTTTCCGAGTTGATAAACTCTTTGATATACTCTCTAGATCAGAGGGTAATCTATTGTAATTTCCATGAGTATTGTTGTAGGAGTTGCCAAAGTTATTCGAGGGGTTACTAGGAAAAGGCCTAGAAACATAGTTTCCTCTAAAAGCACTATTGTTGCCAAAATTATTCCTACCAACAAAGTTAACGTCCAAGCTCGCATTACTACTCTCAATCAAGGAAGACAAGGGCATCTCATTAGGATCTAAAGGAGCACTTGTACTAGCAACCAAATTCATTAACTCATCCATCTTAGCACTCAACGAGTTAATTTCTTCTATAGCTTGCACCTTCTTACTAGTAGGTGACCTTTCAGTGTGCCACTGAGAGTAGTTTGCCATGATATTGTCTAGGAGTTTTGTGGCTTCCCTTAATGTGATTTCCATGAACGTTCCACCTGAGGCGGAGTCCAAGATATTTCTAGAAGCGAAATTCAAACCAGCGTAGAAGATTTGTATAATCATCCAAAGACTCAAGCCATGAGCGGGACAATTTCTAATCATCAATTTCATTTTCTCCCAAGATTGTGCAACATGTTCATGATCAAGTTGCTTAAAATTCATGATATCATTACGGAGAGAGATAATCTTAGCCAGCGGAAAATACTTGGATATATAAGCATCTTTGCACTTGTTCCAAGAATCAATACTATTTTTGGGCAAAGACGAAAACCAAGTTTTTGCTCGATCTCGCAACGAGAACGGAAAAAGCTTCAATTTAATCACATCATTATCCACATCTTTCTTCTTTTGCATATCGCAAATCTCAATGAAGGTATTAAGATGGGATGCGACATCTTGACTAGGAAGGTCGGAGAATTGCTCTTTCATAACAAGATTCAGCAAGGCAGCATTGATTTCGTATGATTCCGCACTCGTGGCGGGAGCAATCGGAGTACTAATAAAATCATTATTATTAGTATTAGAGAAGTCACAAATTTTGGTGTTTTCAGTCATGGTGACTTCAGCAAGCAAACAAGCACACAAGCGAACAGAAAGCAAGCGAGAGAAAAGGGCGAACGAAAAAGGCAAATATTTCTGTAAATTTTTGTTTTGCAGAAGTGGGGGAGAGGAAAACGAGAGGCAAAAAAGTAAATGCAAGAGATGAGTTTGCGACACTTACTTGGATGAGTTCTTGACTTGATCCTCCCCAGAAACGGCGCCAAAAATCCTTCTGCTGCCTCTTGAGCTTGCGTTGGTTTTTCCCTTGAAGAGGAAAGGGTGCTGCAGCACAAGAGCAGTAAGTATTTCCCTCAGTTTGAGAACCAAGGTATCAATCTAGTAGGAGAATCGCGCAAAGTGTCCAGAGTACCTGCGCAAACACAAACGAGCTTGCACCCAACACTATAAAGGGGTTGTCAATCCATTCAAGATTGATTGCAAAGTGATATCTGAAGGCGGAAAGTGCAACGAAGTAAAAGTGTAAGGCTGAAAATATGGTGTGAAGTAGACCCGGGGGCCATAGTGTTCACTAGAGGCTTCTCTCAAAATAGCAAATAATACGGTGGGTGAACATATTACTGTCGAGCAATTGACAGAACCGCGCAAAGTCATGACGATATCTAAGGCAATGATCATACATATAGGCATCACGTCCGAGACAAGTAGACCGATACTTTCTGCATCTACTACTATTACTCCACACATCGACCGCTATCCAGCATGCATGTAGTGTATTGAGTTCATGACGAACAAAGTAACGCCTTAAGCAAGATGACATGATGTAGATGGATAAACTCAAACCAATGATGTAAACCCCACCTTTTTACCCTTGATGGCAACAACACGATGCGTGCCTCGCTACCCCTTCTGTCACTGGGTGAGGTCACCGCACCGTATGAACCCAAAAACCAAGCACTTCTCCCATTGCAAGAATCATAGATCAAGTTTGCCAAACAAAACCCACAACTCGAAGAGAATTACAAGGATATGAAATCATGCATAAGAGAGATCAGAAGAAACTCAAATAAGATTCATAGATAATCTGATCATAAATCCACAATTCATCGGATCTTGACAAACACAACGCAAAGAAGATTGCATCGGATAGATCTCCATGAAGTTCATGGAGAACTTTGTATTGAAGATCCAAGAGAGAGAAGAAGCCATCTAGCTACTAGCTATGGACCCGAAGGTCTATGGTGAACTACTCAAGCATCATCGGAGAGGTCATGGTGTTGATGAACAAGCCCTCCGTATCCGAATCCCCCCTCCGGCAGGGCACCAGAACGTGCCCCAGATGGGATCTCGCGGATACAGAAGCTTGCGGCGGCGGAAAAGTATTTTCGTGGATTTCTCGCGCAATTTTGGAATTTTTCTGGATTTATAGGCGGAAGAGGTAGGGCAGATGTGCCACAGGGGGCCCACAATCCTGCTAGGCGCGGGCCCCCTGGCCGCGCCTAGGGGCTTGTGGGGTCCCCTGCTGGCCCCTGCCTTGGTTCTCAAGTCTGACGCGTATCTTCTGTTCTGGAACAAATCTTTTCGGAAGTTTTATTCCGTTTGGACACCGTTTAATATCCTCCTCTGAAAAGGGTCAAAAACACGGAAAAAACAGGAACTGGCACTTGGCACTGAGTTAATAAGTTAGTCTCAAAAAAGGTATAAAAGGCATACAAAACATCCAAAGTTTGACAAGATAATAGCTTGGAACTATCAAAAATTATAGATAGGTTGGAGACGTATCAAGCATCCCCAAGCTTAACTCCTGCTCGTCCTCGAGTAGGGAAGTGATAAAGACTGAAATTTTAATGTGGAATGCTACCTAGCATAGTTGTCCTTTGTAACTTCTTTCATGTTACATGAATGTTCAGATCCATAAGATTCAAAACAATATTTTTCTATTGACATGAAAAAAATAATACTTCAAGCAAAATAGCAAGGTAATCATGAACTTTTGAGATAACAAGGCCAAAGAAAGTTATCCCTACAAAATCATATAGTCTGGCTATGCTCCATCATCCCCACACAACTAATTTAAATCATGCACAACCCCGGTATTGGCCAAGTAATTGTTTTCACACTCTTACTTTCTCAAACCTTTTTCAACTATCACGCAATACATGAGCGTGAGCCATGGATATAACATTATAGGTGGAATAGAGTGTGGTGGTGGTTGTGAGACAAAAAAGGAGGAGATGGTCACATCGACTCGGCGTATCAAAGGGTTATGGAGATGCCCATTAATGGATATCAATGTGAATGAGTAGGGATTGACATACAAAGGATGCACTAGAGCTATAAGTATGTGAAAGCTCAAAAGGAGAACTAGTGCGTGTGCATCCAACTTTCTTGCTCACGAAGACCTAGGGCAATTTTGAGGAAGCCCAGCATTGGAATATACAAGCCAAGTTATATAATAAAGATTCCCACTAGTATATGGTGGTGACAAAGCAAGAAGATCTCAATCATGAAGAACATGGTGCTATTATGAAGCACAAGTGTGAAAAAAGATAGTAGCATTATCCCTTCTCTCTTCTTCTCTTTTTTTATTTGGGCTCTTCGACCTCTTTTTTTCTCTTTTTTTATGTGGGCAACTTTGGCCTCTTTTTTTAATTTCCTCACATGGGACAATGCTCTAATAATGATGATCATCACACTTTTATTTACTCATAGCTCAAAGCTTAGAACGATGATGACTCTATAGGAAATGCCTCCGGCAGTGTACCGGGATGTGCAACGATCTAGCTTGGTGTATGACGTTGAAACATCTCACTAGCTATCTTACGATCATGCAATGGCAATATGAGAGTGACGGCACAAGTCATGAAGCGGAACGGTGGGAGTTGCATGGCAATATATCTCGGAATGGCTATGAAAATGCCATAGTAGGTAGGTATGGTGGCTGTTTTGAGGAAGACATATGGTGGGTTTGTGCACCGGCGAAAATTGCGCGGTACTAGAGAGGCTATCAATGGTGGAAGGTGAAAGTGCATCTACACCATGGACCCACATTAGTCATGAAGAACTCACATACTTGTTGCGAAAGTTTTTATTAGTAATCGAAACAAAGTGCTAAAGACATACTCCTAGGGGAAGGGTTGGTAGGTGTTAACCATCGCGCGATCAGAAGAAACTCAAATAAGATTCATAGATAATCTGATCATAAATCCACAATTCATCGGATCTTGACAAACACAACGCAAAGAAGATTGCATCGGATAGATCTCCATGAAGTTCATGGAGAACTTTGTATTGAAGATCCAAGAGAGAGAAGAAGCCATCTAGCTACTAGCTATGGACCCGAAGGTCTATGGTGAACTACTCAAGCATCATCGGAGAGGTCATGGTGTTGATGAAGAAGCCCTCCGTATCCAAATCCCCCCTCCAGCAGGGCACCAGAACATGCTCCAGATGGGATCTTGCGGAGACAGAAGCTTGCGGCGGCGGAAAAGTATCTTCGTGGATCTCTCGCGTAGTTTTGGAATTTTTCTGGATTTATAGGCGGAAGAGGTAGGGCAGACGTGCCACAGGGGGCCCACAAGCCTGCTAGGCGCGGGCCCTCCTAGGCGCGCCTAGGGGGCTTGTGGAGTCCCCTGCTGGCCCCTGCCTTGGTTCTCAAGTCTGACGCGTATCTTCTTTTCCGGAAAAAATCTTTTCGGAAATTTTATTCCGTTTGGACACCGTTTAAAATGCTCCTCTGAAAAGGGTCAAAAACACGGAAAAAACAGGAACTGGCACTTGGCACTGAGTTAATAAGTTAGTCCCAAAAAAGATATAAAAGGCATACAAAACATCCAATGTTTGACAAGATAATAGCATGGAACTATCAAGAATTATAGATACGATGGAGACGTATCATGCACACATAAAAATGTATTACTTCCAACAAGTTACTTTCTTGTTCCATCTCACTGGAAAACGAGGCCTTCAGTCATCTTGCCCATGTGGTATGATTTGCATGTCTCAAGTGATTCAAAATCAAGTGAGTCCAAACGATCCATCTGCATGGAGTTTCTTCATGCGTTTATACTAATAGACATTGTTCGCATGTCTCAAAATTTTCAAAACTGAGTGAGTCTAAATATCTATCAGCATGGGGCTTCTTCATGCGTTTTATACCAATATGAATCAAATGGCAGTGCCACAAGTAGGTGGTACTATCATTACTACTTTATATCTTTTGGCATCAATATTATGAACGTGTGTATCACTACGATCGAGATTCAATAAACCATTCATTTTAGGTGCAAGACCATTGAAGGTATTATTCAAATAAACAGAGTAACCATTATTCTCTTTAAATGAATAACTGTATTGTGATAAACACAATCCAATCATGTCTATGCTCAACGCAAACACCAAATAACAATTATTTAGGTTTAACACTAATCCCAATGTTAGAGGGAGCGTGCGATGTTTGATCACATCAACCTTGGAAACACTTCGAACACATATCGTCACCTCACCTTTAGCTAGTCTCCATTTATTCCGTTGCTTTTATTTCGAGTTACTAACACTTAGCAACTAAACCGGTATCTATTACCCTGGTGCTACTAGGAGTATTAGTAAAGTACACATGAATATCATGTATATCCAATATACTTTCTTCAACTTTCCCAGCCTTCTCATCTACCAAGTATCTAGGGTAGTTCCTCTGCAGTGACCGTTTCCCTCATAACAGAAGCACTTAGTCTCAGGTTTGGGCTCAACCTTGGGTCTCTTCACTAGAGCAGCAACCGGTTTGCCATTTTATGAAGTATCCCTTCATACCCTTGCCCTTCTTGAAACTAGTGGTTTTACTAACCATCAACAATTGATGCTCCTTTTGATTTCTACTTTCGCGGTGTCAAACATCGCGAATAGCTCAAGGATCATCATATCTATCCCTGATATGTTATAGTTCATCACGAAGCTCTAGTAGCTTGGTGGCAGTGACTTTGGAGAACCATCACTATCTCATCTGGAAGATCAACTCCCACTCGATTCAAGCAATTGTAGCACTCAGACAATCTGCGCACATGCTTAACAATTAAATCTTTCTCCCTTACTTTGTAGATAAAGAATCTTGTCGGAGTTCTCATACCTCTCAACAAGGGCACGAGCCTGAAATCCCAATTTCATCCCTTGGAACATCTCGTATGTCCGCGACGTTCGAAACGTCTTTAGCGCCTCTATTCTAAGACGTTTAAGCATTATGCACTGAACGTCTTATGCCTCTATCTTGTAGTCATCAAAAACATGTATGTCAGATGTTCGCAACATCTATAGACAATGCTCAGGGTTTAGCACACCGTGCGGTGCATTAAGGACATAAGTCTTCTGTGCAGCAATGAGGACAATCCTCAGTTTATGGACCTAGTCCGCATAATTGCCACTATCATCTTTCAACTAAATTTTCTCTAGGAACATATTAAAGACAGTAGAGCTACAACGCAAGCTACAACATAATTTGCAAAGACCTTTTGCCTATGTTCATGATAATTAATTTCATCTAATCAAATTTTTTAATTAACTCTCAGTCAGATAGACATCCCTCTAGTCATCTATGTGATACATGATCCATATCGACTAGGCCGTGTCCGATCATCACGTGAGACAGACTAGTCATCAATGGTGAACATCTCCATGTTGATCGCATCAACTATATGACTCATGTTCGACCTTTTGGTCTCTCGTGTTCCGAGGCCATGTCTGTACATGCTAGGCTCGTCAAGTCAACCTAAGTGTTTCGCATGTGTAAATCTGGCTTACACCCGTTGTATGCGAACGTTACAATCTATCACACCCGATCATCACGTGGTGCTTCGAAACAACGATCCTTCGCAACGGTGCACACTTAGGGGGAAAACACATTTCTTGAAATTTTAGTGAGGGATCATCTTATTTACTACCATAATTATAAGAAAATAAGATGTAAAAACATGATAAAAATCACATGCAAATTATAAAGTGACATGATATGGCCGATATCATCTTGCGCCTTTGATCTCCATGTCCGGGGCGCGGCATGATCACCATTGTCACCGGCACGACACCATGATCTCCATCATCATGATCTCCATCATCGTGTCTTCATTAAGTTGTATCGCCAACTATTATTTCTACTACTATGGCTAATGGTTAGCAACAAAGTAAATTAATCATATGGCGTTTTTGATTGACATGCATGTCACACAATAAATTAAGACAACTCTTATGGCTCCTACCGGTTGTCATACACATTGACATGCAAGTCGTGATTCCTATTACAAGAACATGATCAATCTGATACATCAAATATATTTCATCACATTCTTTGGCCATATCACATCACATAGCATATCCTGCAAAAATAAGTTAGACGTCCTCTAATTGTTGTTGCAAGTTTTACGTGGCTGCTATAGGTTTCTAGCAAGAACGTTTCTCAGCTATGTTACATCCACAATGGTGATATGCCAATTGCTATTTACCGCTCATAAGGACCCTCCTCATCAAATCCGATCCGACTAAAGTGGGAGAGACAGACACCCGCTAGCCACCTTATGCAACAAGTGCATGTCAGGCGGTTGAACCACTCTCATGTAAGTATACATGTAAGGTTGGTCCGGGCCGCTTCATCCCACAATGCCGCCGAATCAATATAGGACTAGTAATGGTAAGAAAATTGACCAAATCATAGCCCACAACTTACTTGTGTTCTACTCGTGCATAGAATCTACGCATAGACCTAGCTCATGATGCCACTATTGGGGAACATAGTAATAATTCAAAAAATTCCTACGTGTCACCAAGATCAATCTAGGAGATGCTAGCAACAATAGAGAGGGAGTGCATCTTCATACCCTTGAAGATCGCTAAGCGGAAGCGTTGCAAAGAACGCGGTTGATGGAATCATACTCGCGGCGATTCAAATCGTGGAAGATCCGATCCAAGCACCGAACGGGCGGCGCCTCCGCGCTCAACACACGTACAGCCCGGGGACGGCTCCTCCTTCCTGATCCAGCAAAGTGGGAGGAGAAGTTGAGGGAGAGCTCCGGAAGCACGACGGCATGGTGGCGGTGGAGCTCGTGGTTCTCCGGCAAAGCTTCGCTAAGCACTACGGAGGAGGAGGTGTAGGAGGGGGAAGGGCTGCGCCAGGGGCAAGGGGTGAGGCTCCCATGCGCCTCCTCACTATATATAGGGGTGGAGGGGGCTGGTTTCTTGCCCTCCAAGTCCATTGGGGCGTTGGCAACGGTGGGAGGAAAGAAATCCCATTCTTTCCCTTCCCCACCGATTGTTATCCCCCCTTTTTAGGGATCTTGATCTTCCCTTCGGGATATGACCTTATTCCTTCTAAGGGGGGGTCTTGGTGCGCCTTGACCAGGGGTGTGGGGCCTTGCCCCCACTACTCATGTTCATGTGGGCCCCCATGCAGGTGGGCCCTACTCCGGAACCTTCGAGAACCTTCCCTGTACAATACCGAAAAATCCCGAACATTTTCCGGTGGCCAAAATAGGACTTCCCATATATAAATATTTATCTTCGGACCATTCCGGAAGTCCTCGTGACGTCCAGGTCCCATCCGGGACTCCAAACAACTTTTGGTAACCACATACAATTCCCATTACAATTCTAGCGTCACCGAACCTTAAGTGTGTAGACCATACGGGTTCGGGAACCATGCATACATGACCGAGACACCTCTCTTGACAATAACCAATAGCGGGATCTGGATACCCATATTGGCTCCCACATGTTCCACGATGATCTCATCGGATGAACCACGCTGTCGAGGATTTAATTAATCCCGTTACAATTCCCTTTGTCTATCGGTATGATACTTGCCCGAGATTCGATCGTCGATATCCCTATACCTTGTTCAATCTCGTTATTGGCAAGTCTCTTTACTCATTCCATGACACATGATCCCGTGACTAACTCCTTAGTCAAACTGAGCTCATTATGATGATGTATTACCGAGTGAGCCCAGAGATACCTCTCCGTTACATGGAGTGACAAATCCCAGTCTCGATTCGTACCAACCTAACACACACTTTCGGAGATACCTGTAGTGCACCTTTATAGTCACCCAGTTACGTTGTGACGTTTGATACACCCAAAGCATTCCTACGGTATCCGGGAGTTGCACAATCTCATGGTGTAAGGAAATCATACTTCACATTTGAAAAATCTCTAGCAGACGAACTACACGATCTTGTGCTATGCTTAGGATTGGGTCTTGTCCATCACATCATTCTCCTAATGATGTGATCCCGTTATCAACGACATACAATGTCCATGGTCACGAAACCATGACCATCTATTGATCAACGAGCCAGTCAACTAGAGGCTTACTGGGGACATGGTGTGGTCTATGTATTCACACATGTATTACGGTTTTCGGGTAATACAATTATAGCATGAACAATAGACAATTATCATGAACAAGGAAATATAATAATAACCATTTTATTATTGCCTCTAGGGCATATTTTCAATAGGTACATCTAACACTGATTTTGAAGGGATGGGGCTTTGGATATAGCATGTGGAATTAAGAAGGAGAAGATGTCTTAAGCTTTGCTTTGGCTTACGACATGATCATAGCTAACACCCTCTTTAAAGAGATATCCCTATTTTAGAGCAATTGTTAAAGATGTCACTTTTTGTGCCACTTATGTATGCCCTAAAATTGCTCCAAGAACTTTTTTGCGCCCTAAAATAGGGCACTTATTGGAGATGCTCGTAGGCCTTGTACAAATGCAAGGTGCTAAGGGGGAGGTGCTAAGAAAATAAACATTTTTTCTGAAGGACCGGTGTTTTAGGGTAGATGCTTAATTAGGCACTCCTTCTATAGAGATAAGCACTCATGCTTGAGAGAAACATGGTTTATTTTTACTAAGCACTTCCATGATACGTCTCCGACCTATCAACAATTTTTTTATTGTTCCACGTTACATTTATATCATTTATACCTATTTTTGGCAACAATTTATATCATTTTTATTTGAACTAACATATTGATCCAGTGCCAAAGGTCAGATCGTGTTTTTAGTGTTTTTTGGCATTTTAGATGAAATTTTCACGGGGCGGGATTGAGTTGCTTTATTTTTAATTTTTTATGGACTAAAAGACTCACGTGGCTAGAATATGGACGAGGGGCACCGGTTTCCCACACGTCTAGATGGTGTGGCTCCCCTCTCGACACATGGTGGGATCGCATGGGAGCTCCGTAAGTTAATTGTGGCTCTATTTTACCCAAAGAAAGCTACAATAATAATAATAATACACTTAAATTTTTAACCCAATCAGATTTATGGATCTCTGTTTACAAAAGAAACGGTGCTCGACCTCAGAAAAGTACCAAAAATAGAGAGAATTACATAGAGATTAGATCCAATCTTAGAGGGGATCTTGTCCTCAGGAAGACATGGAGGCCATGTGAAAGGATTGATATGGTTGACTAGAGGGGGGGGGGAGGGGTGAATAGGCAACTGTTGGGGAACGCCGCATTGGAAACAAAAAAAATCCTACGCTCACCAAGATATATCTATGGATATCAATAGCTATGAGAGGGGGGAGTGCATCTACATACCCTTGTAGATCTGTAAGTGGAAGCATTGAGAAATGCGGTTGATGTAGTCGAACGTCTTCGTGATCCAATAACGATCCATCCCACAATCCAATCACGAATGTCGCGATCAAGTGCTGAATGAACGACACCTCCGTGTTCAGCACACGTATAGGTGGATGACGCCTTCACCACCTCGATCCAGCAAGCATGTGTGAAGTAGTAGTTGAGTTCTCCGGCAACACGACGACGTGGTGGCGGTGGACCCCGAGATACCTCTCTGTCATACAGAGTGACAAATCCTAGTCTTGATTCATGCCAACTCCATAGACACCGTCGTAGATACATGTAGAGCATCCTTATAGTCACCCGGTTACGTTGTGACATTTGATACACACAAGGCATTCTACGGTGTTGGTGAATTGCATGATCTCATGGTCATAGGAACACACACATTGATATGCAGAAAGCAATAGCAGTAAACTAGATACGATCAAACTCTATGCTTAAGGTTTGGGCCTTGTCCATCACATCATTCTCCTAATGATGTCATCTCGTTATCAAATGACAACTCATGTCTATGGCTGGGAAACCTTAGCCATCTTTGATCAACGAGCTAGTCTAGTAGAGGCTCACTAGGGACATAGTGTTGTCTATGTATCCACACATGTACTTGAGTTTCCAATCAATACAATTATAGCATCGATAATAAACAATTATCATGAACAAGGAAATATGATAATAACTAATTTATTATTGCCTATAGGGCATATTTCCAACAGTCTCCCACTTGCACTATAGTCAATAATATAGTTCACATCACCATGTGATCAACACCCAATGAGTTCTAGGGTTTGATTATGTTTTGCTTGTGAGAGAGTTAGTCAACGAATCTGCAACATTCAGATCCATGTGTACTTTGCAAATCTTTATGTCATAACGTAGAAGTTGCTACCACGCTCCACTTGGAGCTATTCCAAGTGATTGCTCCAGTATATGAATCCAGTTTGCAACTCAGAGATATCCGAATTGGTGTCAAAGCTCTTTACTAATGATCCGGTTTGCAACCCTTTATGACAAACTCTTTTATCACCTCCATAATCGAGAAAAATGTCCTTAGTACTGTAGTTACCAATGATAATTTTGAGCCTTGTCCATTGATCCACCTCTGGGTCACTCTTGTACCCCTTGACAAACTCATGACAAGTCACACATCAGGTGTGGTACACAACATGGCATACTATAGAGCATGCGGCTAAGGCATAGGGGACGACCTTCATCCTTTCTCTTTCTTTTGTCGTGGTCGAGCTTTAATTCTTACTCAAATTCACACCTTACAATACAGCCAAGAACTCCTTCTTTGACTTGATCCATTTTGAACTCCTTCAAAATCTTGTCAAGGTATGTATTCATTAAAAGTTTTATCAAGCATCTTGATCTATATTTATAGATCTTGATGCCCAATATTCAAGTACCTTTATCCAGGTTTTCTCCTTTGAAAAACTCCTTTCAAACAACCCTTTATGCTTTCCAGAAATTCTACATCATTTCCGATCAACAATATGTCAACCACATATACTTATGAGAAATTCTATAGTGCTCCCATTCACTTTCATGTAAATACAAGTTTCTTCATAAACTCTGTAAAAACCAAAAGCTTTGATCTCACATCAAAGCTCTTATTCCAACTCCGAGATGCTTGCACTAGTCCATAAATGGATCGTTGGAGCTGACATGCCTTTTAGCATCCTTAGGAATGACAAAACCTTCTAGTTGTATCACATACAACCTTTCCTCGTTAAGGAAACATTGTTTTGACATCCATATGCGAGATTTCATAATCGAAAAATGCAGCAACTGCTAACATGATTCCAACAGATTTCAGCATCGCTACGGATGAGGAAGTCTCATCATAGTCAACTCCTTGAACTTGTAGGAAACCACTTAGCGACAAGTAAAGCTTTACAAATGGTGACATTTACCATCATAGTGTGTCTTCCTCTTACAGATCCATTTGTACTTAATAGCCTTACGACCATCAGGTAATTCCTCCAAAGTCCACACTTTGTTTTCATACATGGATCATATCTCGAATTTCATGGCCTCTAGCATTTATTGGAATCCAGGCCCACCATTGCATCTCCATAGCTCGTAGGTTCATCGTTATCCAACAACATGACCTCTAAGACATGATTACCGTACCACTCAAGAGCACTACGCGTCTTTGTCGACCTACAAGGTTCGGTAGTACCTTGATCTGAAGCGTTGTGATCACCATCACTATCTTCCTCTTCAAATGGTGTAAGCGCCACGAGAACATCTTCATGCACCCTACTACTCTCTGGTTGAAGTGACGGTTCAATAACCTCATCAGGTTCCGCCACCCTCCCACTCAATTCTTTTGAGAGGAACTCTTTCTCGAGAAATGACTCATTCTTAGCAACAAACACTTTGCCCTCGGATCTGAGATAGGAGGTATATCCAACCGCATCCTTTGGGTATCCTATGAGACACACTTATCCGCTTTGGGTTTGAGCTTATGAGGCTGAAGCCTCTTGACATAAGCATCGCAGCCCCAAACTTTAAGAAACGACATCTTAGATTCCTTGCCAAACTATAGTTCATACAATGTCATCTCAACGGATTTAGATGATGCCCCATTTAAAGTGATTATGGTTTTCTCTACTGCATAAACCCCAAAACAATAGTGGCAAATCGGTAAGAGACATCATAGTACGCACCATATTCAATAGGGCACGACTACAACGTACGGACACACAATCACACTATGGTGTTCCACATGGCAAGTGTTGTGAAACAATTTCAAAATTGTCTTAAATGTACAACAAACTCGTAACTCAGATATTTATCTCTACCATCATATCATAGACATTTTATCTTCTTGTCATGATGTTCTTCAACTCCACTCTGAAATTGCCTTCAACTCTTCAACATTTCAAACTAGTGATTCATCAAGTAAATATACCCGTATATACTCAAATCATTTGTGAAGTAAGAAAATAACGATATCCACTTTGTGCTTCAGCAGTCATTTGACTGCATACATCAAAATGTATTATTTCCAATAAATCACTTGCCCATTCCATCTCACTAGAAAACGAGTACTTTAGTCATCTTGCCCATGTGTCATGGTTTACATGTCTCAAGCGATTCAAAATCAAGTGAGTCCAAAAGATCCATCAACATGGAGTTTATTCGTGCGTTTTACACCAATAGGCATGTTGCACAAGTCTCAAGCGATTCAAAATTGAGTGAGTCCAAAGATCCATTGGCATGAAGTTTCTTCATGTGTTTTACACCAATATGACCTAAGAGGCAGTGCCACAAGTAAGAGGTACTATCATTACTAACTTTACATCTTTTGGCATCAATACTATCAACATGTGTATCACTACGATCGAGATTCAATAGACCATTCATCTTGGGTGCATGATCATATAAGATATTATTCATGTAAACAGAATAACCCATCATTCTCTAACTTACATAAATAATCGTCTCATGGTTAACAAAATCAATATAATGCTCATGCTCAACGCACACACCAAATAACATTTACTTTGGCTTACCACTAATCCCAAAGGTAGATGGAGCGTGCGATGGTGATCACATCAAACTTGGAAACACTTCCAACATCCATCGACACCTCGCCCTTAGCTAGTCTATATTTATTCCGCAAATCCTACTTTGAGTTACTAATATTAGCAATTGAACCGGTATCAATAACGAGGGGCTACAATGAGCACTAGTAAGACACATGTCAATAACATGTATATCCAATATACTTTTGTCGACATTGCCAGTCTCGTTATCTGCCAAGCATCTAGGGCAGTTCTGCTTTCAATGTCTATTCCCCTCAGAACAGAAGCACTCAGTATCGGGTTTGGGTTCAACCTTGGGTTTCTTCACTAGAGCGACAACTAGCTTGTTATTCTCGAATTTTCCCTTCTTCCCCTGACCCTTCTTGAAACAAGTGGTTTTACTAACCATCAACACTTGATGCTCCTTCTTGTTTTACACCTTCGCGGTGTCATACATCGCGAACAACTTAGGGATCATCATCTCCAACCCTGGTATGTTATAGTTCATCATGAAACTCCAGTAGCTTGGTGACATCGACTTGGAGAACTATGTCAATCACTATCTTATTTGGAAGATCAACTCCCACTTGATTCAAGTGATTTTAGCACTCAGACAATCTGAGCAAATCCTCACCTATTGAGCCATTCTCCTTCATTTTCCAGGCAAAGAATCTTCTCGGAAGTCTCCTACCTCAACACGGGCACGAGCCTAAAATCCCAATTTCAGCTCTTCGAACGTCTCATATGCTCCGTGACGTTCAAAACATCTTTGGAGCCTCAATTCAAAGCCGTAAAGCAAGATGCACTGAACCATCAAGTAGTCATCGAAAGCGTGTTTGCCAGATGTTCGCAACATCCACATCTGACGCTTGGGGGTGTCACACGGATTGGTGCATCAAGAGCATAAGCCTTCTGTGCAGCATTGAGGACAACCCTCAGTTTTACGGACCCAGTCTGCTCAATTGCTACTATCATCTTTCAACTTAGTTTTCTCTAGGAACGTATCAAAAATATACACTGGAGCTACAACACAAGCTATTGTTCTACACCATATTTTGAAAATACAACTTAGACTATGTTCATCATAATGATTTCAATTAATCATGTTACTTAAGAACTCCCACTCAAATTAACATCCCTCAAGTTGTTCAAGTGTAACATGATCCAAATCCACCAACCCATGTCCGATCATCATGTGAGATGAGGTACTTTCAATGGTGAACATCTCCATGTTGATCGTATCTACTATACGACTCATGTTCGACCTTTTGGTTTCCTGTGTTCTGAGGCCATGTGTGTACATGCTAGGCTCATCAAGTTTAACCCAAGTATTCTGCATGTGCAAAACTGGCTTACACCCGTTGTATCCGAATGTAGATTCTATCTCACCTGATCATCAAGTGGTGCCTAGAAACGACGAACCTTCGCAACGATGCACACTTGGGGAGAACACAATTTTATCTTGAAATTTTAGTGAGGGGTCATCTTATAATGCTACCATCGTCCTAAGAAAAATAAGATGCATAAAAGGATTAACATCACATGCAAATCATAATACTGACATGATATGGCCATCATCATCTTGTGCTTTTGATCTCCATCTCCAAACCACCGGCATGATCTCCATCATCACCGGCACAACACCATGATATCCATCACCATGATCTCCATCACCGTGTCGCCATTGGGGTTGTTGCACTAACTATGATTCTACCACTATTGCTAACTCATGGTGACCAAGTAAATCAAAAATGCACAAATGATTAAAGACAATCCTATGGCTCCAGCCGGTTGCCGTACTCATCTACATGCAAGTCGTGATAATTCTATACAAAACATGATCATCTCATACATCACATGTACCTCATCACGCCATTGGTCATATCATATCACAACATACCCTGCAAAAACAAGTTAGACATCCTCTACATTGTTGTTGCATGTTTTACGTGGATGCTATGGGTAACTATCAAGAACCGCTCTTACCTACGCAAAGCCACAATGGTGATATTCAAGTTGCTATTTAACCTTCTACAAGGACCGACTCTGTCGAATCCGATTCAACTAAAGTGAGAGAGACAGACACCCACCAGCCATCTTTATGCAATAAGTTGCATGTGAGTCGATAGAACCGGTCTCTCGTACGTGGACGAGTAAGGTTGGTCCGGGCCGCTTCATCCAACAATACCGCCGAATCAAAATAAGACTAAGGAATTAAGCAATCTGAATATCAACACCCACAAGCTCTTTTGTGATCTACTCGTGCGTGTTATCTATGCATAGTCCTAGCTTTGATACCACAGTTGGGGAACATCGCATGGGAAACAAAAAAAATCCTACGCTGACCAAGATCTATCTATGGAGATCAACAACTACGAGAGGGGGAGTGCATCTAAATACCCTTGTATATCTCTGAGAGGAAGCATTGAGAAAGATAGTAGATGTAGTCGAATGTCTTCCCAATCCAATCACGATCCGTCCCACGATCCAATCACGAACGTCCTGATCAAGTGCCAAACGGACGACACCTCCGTGTTCAGCACACGTACGACTCAATGACACCTTCACCACCTTGATCCAACAAGTGTGGGTGAAGTAGTATCTGAGTTCTCCGGCAACACGACGGCGTGGTGACGGTGGTGCTATTCTAACAGGGCTACGCCAGGCGCTACCGAACCCGCAAAAGATGGAGAAAATGATCTAGGGAGAGAGAGGGGCGCCAAGGGCTTGGTGTGTCCTCTTGGCGCACCCCTCCCCTCTATATATAGGTGGAAAGGCGTGGGGAACAACCCCTCAAGGCCTAGGGAGCGGCCAAGGTGGGAGGAGGTGGAATCCTAGTCCTCCTTCTTCCCTTCCATACAAAGGTGGACTATCCACCTTTCCCATCTAAACGGGCTTGAGGGAGTTGTGCGCCTGGCCCAATAAGGCCAGGGCACCTCCCCTCAGCCCATGCAAACCCTTGGGACATGGTGGAACCCGTGGTACACTTTCGGACTCTTCCGGAAGTTTTGGAACCTTCTAGAAGCTTCTCGATACAATACCGGAAAAACCCGAAACTTTTCCGGTAGCCAAAATATGACTTCCCATATATAAATATTTACCTCCGAACCATTACAGAGCTCCTCGTGACGTCTGATATCTCATCCGGGACGCCGAAGAAGATTCAGTCACCAACACAATAACTCAACTATGTCTATATCGTCACTGAACGTTAAGTGTGCGGACCCCGCGGGTTCGAGATCTATGCACACATTACCGAGACACCTCTAGAGTCAATAACCAATAGTGGTACCTAGATTCCCATATTGGTTCCCACACATTCTACTAAGATCTATTGTAGAGACCCGACTCAAGACGAGTCAAGCCTCTGTGTTTCTGTGCCATCCCTGGATCAGTATGCTGGCACACACAGTACATCAATGTATATATCAAAGTGCAATCACATGTAAATAGCGTAAAACTGATATATACCTTAAATATTTCAGCGGAAGCAGTCAAGGGAGTGGAGTCCCAATAAACACCAACGGCAAGTTGAGTGTAGACCGTAACCCTGAATCGTACTCTTACTCGTCGAAGAAAAATATCTGCAACATAAGACGTTGCAGCCGTGTAGGTCAGCATATTGAATATGCCGGCAAGTCACATAAGAGAGGGGTGAAAAGTAATGATCTATACTATATGCATATATGGTAGGTGGTGTTGTAAGTTTTAGCGTAAAGCAAATTTTCTCCTACAACAAGAGAGGGGCTAAAAGCAAAATATTACTACGCTGTTGGTTGTTAATGAGATGGTTCCGCCAACCAGTTCTCATACCCATGTTGTTAATAATTCCCACATCAATATTATTATTTGTGTTGAGAATTTCAGATAACTTCAGTTCCTTTGGCTCAAGTTGTCCATGACCGTGGACACGGCTAATCGATTAGGTTTGAGTACTCTGCAGAGTTTTGCACACGTTCCCCACGAGATTTGATCGCCTCCGTGTACGTCCTCGCACTTCAGGATGTTTGAAGACCGGATGATCAAAACATGGTCTTTCAACGGGTCCCTCTGAATCCCTGTCGGTGCCCATCCATTCCTACCGTTCTTCTACATCTGCTAGCACCGCCTGTCCAAAGTCGCTGCGTTGTCCAACCAAGCCAGAGCCCATAATGACTTGTGGCTGTGCAGGTAAGCCTTGGGTCTTGAAAATATCCGTCCATCTCTTTGAGCTTGGGTGAAGCTTTCCGCAGGATGTCATGGCCTCTCCAGCATCCCGGGTCATCCATTGGGTTCTCCAGGGAGCTGATCAACCGTCCTTCACCCAGAGTTGCATTGCGTCCGAGGTCTTGAAAATCTTGTCTTAACCGGTCTTGATTATTTAATCAACCTTGCATCACTCGTGTTATGCACTCAACCGAAATCCCGTCTACTCAAGCATAGCAATATGAACTTTGTCGTCCCGGGGCCAAGTATCGGGGTTGTTGGGTGCCTACCACATGATACTACAATATGTAACCATAATTTCCAAGTACCTAATCAGCATACAATTGGGCATAGGATGGTAGAACTACGATGCATAAAACATAGGTGATACATGATCAAATGACTTGCCTGGTATTACTTGATGAAGATAGTCGCTCTCATAATCCTGATAATTCTACTCGCCACACTCCGAGCAATCTATCGTAAACAAATAGCATTCAATAAACATTCATGCCAAAAGGAAGAACCAAGAGAACATAAGAACAAAGCATGTCTTTGTGCAAAATAACAACATACTAAGGTTTAATAAAAAAATAGGTTCTAAGTGTGTTGTAAAGTGAAGGTGCATGAATGAGATCAAAAGAGTTAATGGACGATGATCTATTGCTATATAAGATCGACTTGCATACACTATGGGAGATGATCAAAAATATTGGGAGAACAACATGAATGTTGTTTGACAAATAGTATAAGACATAAGATTTTATTTGTAGAAAGAATTTCTTGAAATGGAGCACTACAACGCAAGTTATAGCGAATTGAAGTATGAATTGAATTTGCATTCAAAGGTCAAGAGAAGTTGAACTGAAATACGATGGTTACGTACAAAAATATATGACATGAGTGTTTAGGGGTAAAAGGAATCAATTGAAAAGGTGGTATGATTTGCAAGATAAGATCAAATGAATGTTTGAATACAAATTTGAATCGCTCAAATTTGTAAGGTTCAAAGGTCAAAACTAATGATACTGGATATAGGAGATCAATAAGAGCGTGTATAAAAAAGAATTACTAGATTTGAACTAGCGGATCAAAAGATACAAATACGTCAATATAACATTGAATCGGCTTACCATGATGTGAACACTTTTGGGCATTAATAGATAAATCTGATTTGATCAAAATTATAAGTTGAAAAGTTAAAACTAATGATACAAATGGAAAAATTACTTTGATACGAATCCGACGCAATTGGATTCATCTAAAACAGAGCTACGGATAAAAAGATATGATCAAAAGAAGTTTGAATATGAATATGAACAAATTTCGAAATTTGGAAATTTCCAAAAAGTTGATATGATAGGTTCATCGGATATGTGGGATCATGACGAAATTCTAGGCGTTAGTTTCATCTAATTCGGATAAACGAGTAAAAAGTTATGGCTATTTGAAAAATCAGGGCCAAGCTGTTTTACGGAAGAAAAATGCTATGTCTAAAAGAATTCTAATACTAATGTGTAAGTACGAAGACTAAATAATATATCTAATTACTCTACCGTATACTAGTGTAGGAATACTAGTCTAGAAGTAATAAACTACGGGAGTAAAAAAATACGAAGAAAAATACCTTTAGAATGCGGAGTAAGAATTAATTCCAATGAGGAGACGACTTCGAGAAATCCCGCCGAAGAGAAGGAAAAAAAATATTTTTATTTAATAAATCTAGTTAAACCAAAAGATTGATTTAACCCGAAATAGATGATTTTTGGATGCTCGTATGAGTCTATATTTATAGGTGAAAGGGAGGTGTAAAGATCCATAGATGGGCAATGTGGGACTAAACATATCCGTATTGTAGTCAAACTAGAAAAAAAGAGGGAAAGAGAGGTGCCGCATGGGCCAAAATCGGCCAGCCTGCATGCACACGGCGCACACACACGTGCATGGCCACATAAGCTTCTTTTTCATTTTTTTTTGCGAACGAACAAAATTTTTTTTTAAAAACAAAGAAGAAAAACGTATAAATGAAAAAGAGAGAACATTTTATATAGACATATTATATATCAAAATTTTCAGAATAAAATTTTCTAAAACATGAACATATTTTCAAAACCAAATAAAATACTTTTAAAAAAAATATTTTTTTGCAATAACTTTAAAATGAAAAGGAATTTGAATTTCAAATAAATTGCAAATACTTAAAATTTGAATCAAGACATTGTCTCTGATTTTGGAGTGTCATTTTCCTCCTCTCGTTTGATTTTTTTTAATCAAAGGGTTTTGAAAATATTCAAACTCAAAATTGAAAAGGGATTCAAAATAGAAAATTTTGGGAAAGTCATTTTATTCCCTCTCATTTTTTTGAGAAGTTTCAAATTCCAGTCAAGTTTCAATCACTCAAACAAACAAACAATCAATCTAATAATTATATTAACATTCCAAAATTTATAATTTTGGGATGTTACATCTATATAGGTTTAACCAACGATCTTAAGGATTCAGTTAATCTTGTATGCACTTCTCTTTGTCCATCGGTATATTACTTGCCCGAGATTCGATCGTCGGTATCTCCATACCTAGTTCAATCTCGTTACCGGCAAGTCTCTTTAGTCGTTCCATAAAACAAGATCCCGTGAATAACTCCTTAGCCACATTGCTTGCAAGCTTATTGTGATGTTGTATTACCGAGTGGGCCCCGAGATACCTCTCCATCATATGGAGTAACAAATCCCAGTCTTGATCCATGCTAGATCCACAAACACCCTCGAAGATACCTGTAAAGCATCCTTATAGTCAACCGGTTACGTTGTGACTATTGATACACACAACACATTCCTCCGTTGTGAGTGAGTTGCATGCTCTCATGGTCATAGGAACAGATACATTGACATGCAGAAAGCAATAGCAGTAAACTTGATACTATCAAATGATATGCTTAAGGTTTGGGTCTTGTCCATCACATCATTCTCCTAATGATGTGATCCCGTTATCAAATGACAACTCATGTCTATGGTTAGGAAACCTTAGCCAGTCCAGTAGAGGCTCACTAGGGACAAAGTGTTGCCTATGTATCCACACATGTACTTGAGTTGCCAATTAATACAATTATAGCATGGATAATAAACAATTATCATGGATAAGTAAATATCATAATATTAATTTATTAATGCCTCTAGGGCCTATTTCCAAGAGCAACTACCAATTTTTAGTTTTTTTTAACAAATTAGGTTGAGAAACAAATAGGTTGTCTAGATATGCAACTAGGTGAGCAACCTATAAGATGCTAACAACAACAACAACAATACAAGCAAGCAAATAATAAAACACAATAAAAGCTTGCATGGAGTAAAGGTAAGAAGTGACCACAAGTGGAGTCGGTAGAGAGGAGGATGTTTTACCGAAGTTCCTTCCCTTTGAGGGGAGGTACGTCTTCGTTGGAGCGGTGTGGAGGCACAATGCTCCCCAAGAAGTCACTAGGATCATTGTATTCTCCTCACGCCCTCACACAATGTGAGATGTCATGATTCCACTAGTGGTGCACTTGAAGGCGGCGACTGAACCTTTACAAACAAAGTTGGGGAAATCTCCACAACTTAATTGGAGGCTCCCAAAAACCACAACGAAGCTTCATCGCAATGGATTGTGGCTTCGAGGTGACCTCTTCCGTATAGGGTGTCAAACACCCACGAATGACAAGATCCACAAGGGATTAGTGGGGGAATCAAATTTCTCTTGGTTGAAGTGTAGATCGAGGCCTTCTCCTCCAAACCTTAGAGCATCAAGAAGATTTGATGGCTAGGGAGAAAGATCGGGTGAAAATGAGCTTAGGAGCAACAATGGAGCTTGGGGGAAAATAGATAAGACAACTAGTGGAAGAAGAATCACTTATATAGTGGGAAGAAGGATCCAACCGTTGTGCCCCTGTGCCCATGCATAAGCGGTAGTTCTGCTCTAGAGAGCGGTACTTCCACTGGCACGGAAGTTACTCCCACTAAGTGCAACTGAGAAGTTCAAGGAGGCGGTAATACCGCTAGAGCGGTACTACAGCTCCAACCAGCAATACTTCCGCTTAGTGATGCATGAATGGGAGAACCCGTGATAGTAAAGACCTGTAGCGCGGTGGTACAAGTTGAAGCGGTACTACTGCCCTCTACAACCACTCAACTTCCGCTCAAAGTATCAAATTGTCCAGAGAGAAAAACATAAGCGGTAGTTCCAGCGGTAGACAAACCTGGTAGTAGTGTCGGAGCTGTACTACCATTCTAGTGGAGGAGTACTTCCGCTTATGTATTATTCTGCATGTGTGGGCAGTGGAAGTGGGGCAGAAATTTGAGCGCAGCACCGCTGGTGTGGTACTCCCGCTCCACTTCCATTGTTAACACTAGAGAACAAAACATAAGCGGAAATGCCAGAAGCACTGAACTGCAGTAGTACCGTTGGAGCTCAAGCATGGTAGGACTGAAACTATAAGTGTCGGGAGGAAAGGCGGGGTGCAAAGTGACTATGTATGTGATGATTCCACCCAAGCCTTTCCGAAGAGGACCCCCTCTTGATAGTATGGATTTCCTATGACTCAAGTCCACCAACACTAAATCGTTAGGAAATAATTGTCTTCTCTTCAAACACCGAGGGGAAATAAACCGTCTCATGCCACCTGATAATCCATGAAACAGAAATGCACATTGTTAGTCCGCAAGGGCCATTTTCATCAATCACCAAAACCACTTAGGGGAAAATGTGTTCTAACAATCTCCCCCTTTTTGGTGGACTAATGACAACACGGGATTTGCACATAAGATAAACAAGAATGCTTAGGCAACCCAACACCCGCAAAATATAGTCAGCCCCCTAGATGTGTACCCTATCTTAATATGCCAAGAGCACGCACTAGGATCAACACCCCACTATATTTTACAGAAATGACAACAACTCGCACTCCACATAGTATGAGAGACAAGCATGAATGCAAGAGATAGTAAGTGAGCATAGATAAAGAGCACAAGGAATATATAATCTCACAAACTGACAGTGTAAACATAATGATAAATATTAGGGTAGCATATGTCTCACGCCATATAGAGGGTACTCACAAGTCTAAAAACAATAAACCAAAGCAAGCGATAGAAGAGTTCAGGAGTGAGGGAAACCAAAGGCAAATAAGACACACTTGTGACTCGACAAATCCATAAACTTTCTAGCTATTTAGCATCGAGACACTAAAAGGGCATGGAGTAGTATGGCGATCCAAGGTGATGGTCATGCTCCAAAAGGCTTTCAATACTCAGAATACTCATTGGACCCCATCAGAAGCAGCAGGCAACTTCTCCTGTGACTCTGTCCACTCGCAGTTCTTCTTGATCCACTCCTCCTCATTAGTGACCTTGTCCTCAAACACACTATGAACATCCATACCAAGGTGCCTCATGAGAGTCTTGTCACGACCGCGAGCCTTCTTTTCTGCTACATGTGCCTTGTACTAACCCTGTGCTTGAACACAAAAAAGCTTCTTCATCTTACATTTCATCTTGGACGCCCATGGCGGCTCAGCCTTAGGCCATGGAACAAACTCATAGTTTGGCTCCACCTCATCAGCAGAATCAGTGGGTGCATTCTCAGGAATGGCCGGTGCAATGCCCCAATTCTTCTTCATACGTAACTTAATCACACCATGAGACACCATGTGCTTTCTGTCAAGGGTTTCACCAGGAAACTCAGCAGCCAATGTATTCTCAATCAGCTTAAAAAGATAGGAGCCATATGTAATGCCCCAGGATGTAACTTGCCATATTTGGAACCTTCTTGTATGTGGGTTGATACGTCCATTTTGCATCATGTTTTCATGTTGATATTTATCGCTTCTTGGGCTGTTATTTCACTTCACGGTACAATAGTTATGCCTTTTCTCTCTTATTTTGCAAGGTTTACATGAAGAGGGAGAATGCCGGCAACTGGAATTCACGCCTGAAAGTGGAGCAAAGCTGAGATACCTATTCTGCGCAACTCCAAATGCCGTAAAAATCAACGAGAATTTTTCCAGATTTATAAAAAATAGTAGGCCGAAGAAGTGCCAGCGGGGCGCGTGCAGGTGGCCACAAGCCTCCATGGCGCGGCCACCCCCAGGCCGCGCCATGAGGGCTTGTGGGAAGCCTGCTGGCGCACTGGCCCCCCTCTTCTGCTATATGAAGGGTTTCGTCCAGGAAAAAATCAGGGAGGAGCTTTTTCGTGGATTTGCTGCCGCCACGAGGCGTAACTTGAGCAGAACCAATCTAGAGCTCCGGCAGGATGATCCTGCGGGGGAACTTCCCTCCCAGAGGGGGAAATCATCGCCATCGTCATCACCAACACGCCTGTCATCGTAGGGGACTCGTCACCATCAACATCTTCATCAGCACCATCTCATCTCCAAACCCTAGTTCATCACTTGTAACCAATCTCCGTCTCGCAACTCCGATTGGTAGTTGTGAGGTTGTTAGTAGTGTTGATTACTTTTTGTAGTTGATGCTAGTTGGATTATTTGGTGGAAGAGTTTATGTTCAGATCCTTGATGCTACTCATTACCTCTCTGGTCATGAATATGATTATGCTTTGTGAGTAGTTACTTTTGTTCCTGAGGACATGGGATAAGTCATGCTAATAGTAGTCATGTGAATTTGGTCTTCGTTCGGTATTTTGATATGTTGTACGTTGTTTTTCCTCTAGTGGTGTTATGTGAACGTCGACTACATAACACTTCACCATTATTTGGGCCTAGAGGAAGGCATTGGGAAGTAGTAAGTAGATGATGGGTTGCTAGAGTGATAGAAGCTTAAACCCTAGTTTATGCATTGCTTCGTAAGGGGCTGATTTGGATCCACTAGTTTAGTGCTATGGTTAAACTTTGTCTTAATTCTTCTTTCGTAGTTGCGGATGCTTGCGAGAGGGGTTAATCATAAGTGGTATGCTTGTCCAAGTAAGGGGAGTACCCAAGCGCTGGTCCATCCACATATCAAACTATCAAAGTAACGAACACAAATCATATGAACATGATGAAACTAGCATGACAGAAATTCCCGTGTGTCCTCGGGAGCGTTTTTTCTCCTATAAGACTTCATCCAGGCTTGTCCCTTGGTACAAAAGGGATTGGGCCATGTTTCTGCACCGTTGCTACTTTTGTTACTTGTTGCTTGGTACGAATCATCTCACCACACAATCACTTGTTACCGACAATTTCAGTGCGTGCAGATTTTACCTTGCTGAAAACCACTTGTCAGATCCTTCTGCTCCTCGTTGGGTTCGACACTCTTACTTATCAAAAGGACTACGATTGATCCCCTATAATTGTGGGTCATCATGGGTCCATCTTGTCATTGCCTTGTGAGATATGCCATGTGTTATTTCATGTGATGTTACTTGTCTCCCCTTTGCATTCATGCATTCATTCCATTCATGCCTTCTTGTGTTTGTTGTTGTGGTGGTTCCATGGATGTGATATGTGATGATGATATGTGATGTGATGAAGTGGTGCATTTCAAAGTGGGGTGCAACTTTGCTAGATTTCAAATAGGTTTCAAAACTCCCCCCTCTCTATTTTTCTCAAGCTCAAGTTTTACTTGCTCTAACCCTGGTTCAAAAATGTAGATCTTTTAGAGTGTTTTGTGGTGGATGTGGTGCTAGGTTTAAAGTGTTTTCAATCTATGTTTGAGAGCGGTAAATATTCACAAAACAGTTTAATTAATTCTGTTTTGTTAATATTTAAATGCTCCAAAAATTCCCTTTTCATTTTATTTAATTAGGTCATAATTCCTTATGACCAGGGGCATTTTTGTTTTATTTTTAGAGAGAACAGTGTTGCCTGTGTATTTATTTTTGTCTCTGTTTGTTTAAAATAGAAAAACCCCAATGGATTTTTCTTTTCTTACCTGGCGCATCAGAGTGGGCTTCCTCCCCTTGGCTGGCCCAACTAACCCCTCGCGCGGAAGCCCTTCCCTGTTGATGGCGTCTTCTTCTTCCCCCCTCCTTTCCGTCAGTTTTGTTAGAGAGTGCGAGACAGAGACTGACACCGTGATCATGTACGTCGAGGTGGCCTCCCTCGCCCCTCTATTTAACCCTTGGCGTCCGGGCAGTGGGCTAGGGTTCCCTCGCAGCGTCGCCACCTCCTTCCTCTTCCTCCTCCCTCTCCCCAGATCGCCAGTAGGCGGGCCGAGTTCCTCCTCCGCCATGGCCGATCCATGAGGAGCTCGTCGCAGTCGTTCCCGTGCATCTCCGTCCTCTCCGAGCAGCCCAGGAGCACGCGGGACCTCAAGGGGGTCCGTTCCCGCAGCTAGCCGTCGACGGTCGCCCCTGCTTTCCCTACCTCGACGACGGCCTTCTTCCGCTCCGACGACCACCTCCGCCACGGCTACTTCCTCGAATTCCCCTGCTTCCTCTCCGACAGGCGTGTCTCCTCGACCAGTGGGTGAGCACAAGCTCTCCTCCCCCTCCCTGGTAGCAGATCACGTGTAGGATCCGTAGCTTCGCCGCCGTGCATCACTCTGTCGCTGGCGCCGCCGCGTGTCGTGGAGCAGCAGCTGTAGGCCATCTCACGCTGTGTTTAGTAGAGGAATGGAACTGGGGAGGAACCCTCTTCCTCCCAGCAATGAGCCATTGCTCAATTTGAAGTGCGTCGCCGACGGTGAGCCTCCCCTGTTTCGGCCACCGTCGGGTTCTGATAGATCCACAGGGGTTGCTCAAAAGAGCAAAGTCCCCCTCTCTGTTAACCTTCGATAGCGCAACGCAGCGGTAGTAGTGTGTTTTACCTTAGGCAGGTCGTGGGTTCAAGTCCCGCAGCGCCACCCCCTTTTGCTATTTTATTTATTGTGGCACAGTAGCGCAGGGGGAATGCATATCCTGTATTCTCTCTCTATTGTGTCGAGCCAGAGCAGTTAGCCTAGTGGTGTGTAGTCGTGTGTTGGTGCAGTGGGTTGAGGGTTCGATCCCCCAAGCCACCCTTTTATCTTCTGTTACTTTCTTTTGCTGTTTTGTTTTGTTTGTTAGTTGTGATGCTTGGGCAGCAAAATGTTTTGTTGCCTAAAATATTTATACCAGTAGTTTTTCTCTTGTTTGCAGCCTTGTGAGTGAAGCATCCATGTGTAGAAAGAGGGGATGTATGAATCCTTGTAGTGCATGTGTGTTCATGAGGTGATGTGCATGTGTGTGTATGACACACACATGGCCAAGGCATAGTTGTTGCCTTAGTATCCAGTAGGTTGCATCCTTGTTTATTTTGCTAGTATGCATGAGTAGGAGTATCTCCATGTGTTGATGTGTAGATGCAAGCATGTGTGTTGTGTGTGTATGTGTGCTTGTGCATAGGTGCACCAGTGCATGTGCATGAGGTGTGTGTGTATGTGGTTGCAAGCACACCCTTGTGTGCGTTAATGTGGAAGACCTTGTGAGAGTGAGTTCATAGCATGTGTAGTTGTGTGTGTTTAGAATAACATGTGTAGGTGCTAGTGTGTGTATGCTTGATGTGTGAGTGTGTATGGTGATGTCTTATGGCACACATACATGAGGTCTAAACCCTCATGTCACCATTGGTGTTGTGAGGTGTGCAAGTGCATGTGAAGGTGATGATCTTGTGAGAAACACATGTGATATGGCACCATTTGCATCCATGTGATTCCATGTTGTTTTTCCTTTCAACTTGTGCCTAGCTGTTCTATGCAAGTACCTAGGTATTATATATGTTTTTGGGGTAGAATCATCCCAGGAATCCATTGGTGGAATCAGATTTCCCTTTGGAACACTTTCGGGAGATGTCATTTTTCTGTTTTGATCTATGTTTAGAGCTTGGTGCCATGTGATGTGATGAGCCCAAGAGGATGATTCCTTGTTGTGGCAGTAGTGGGTGAACCCCTCTACAACATGGTGGTTTTGTTTTATGCTTAGGAGTTTGTATGTGCAAGTTGTGCTTTGTCAAAGTAGGCATGTGGCTGAAATTGTCAGTTAGTGAAAATCTGTGATTCTCACTCAGTCTGAGAAACTGTTGTTATTTTCTTCCCTTGTAGTTGTGGTTGGAAAAGTTCATGTGTTGGGAATCAGCCCTTGCAATCAACTAGAGAGTTGGAGCTTTTGTGTTTATCTAGCTCCGTGCCAATTTTCATTCACTTTGACTTCCTGTAGATATTCATTTGGGGGTTGTCAAAATGCTTCAGAGCATAAACAGCTGGTGAGAATCTGAGATTTTCACTAAGTCCGTGAAATCTAATATTTTTGTCGAAGTTAGCACCTGTAGATCTTTCTCTGAGTAACTCCTTTGTATTATCTTTTTGCTCATGCTTGTAGAGCTGTTGGATAGCTTTTGCCAAATATCTTGTTTGGCACATTTGGGTGGCTGTAGGTGCTTTGCATGTTGCTCTCAAACTGCTATGTTGCTGTTTAGGACAGATTGTATAGTTTTATTCTTTTGAAGCTTGTGATAGTATTGTTGGTGGTGTGGTGAGTTTCTTTGCACCACCCCACCTATACTTGTTTGTTTGGTCATGTGGCAACCTGGGAATACCAGAAGTATGCCATTGGAGAGTGCTTGTGGTAGATTTGATCTGTAGAACTCCGTATCTTGTTTCGTAGTTTCCGGTTGATCCGTAGCTCCGTTCTCAACGTTCTTTATATGTTTTTGCATCGTTTTCGCGTGATGCACCTGTTCATGTCATCTTCATGCATGTCAAGATAGCTTAGAGTGGAGTTCTATCCAGAAGTTTGTCTTCCCTTCTCATGCATGTGCAAGTGACTAGAATAGAGATGCATGCTACATTCTCATCTCATGCATCATGTGTTTGTTGCATCATGTTGAGTTGTTGTTCATTAGCTGTTGTTTTTATATTGGGTAGCACTGGGATCGGAGAGCGAGTACGTGGATTCAGGAGAGTACGTGCAGGACAAACAAGAGCAGTTCCAAGCTGAAGACATCACATGCAAGATGACCATGAGCTTGATACCGTCTCTAGCTTTGTTATGCCTAGATTCACATTTCCTTCGTCATATGCTCGCTGCCTACCTGTGATATAATTTCCTCCTGATATTGCCATGAAACCCAAACACTTCCCCTCCTAGCTAATATTGAATGGCTAAGTAGGCTTGCTCAGCTTCTAATGTTAGCATTGCTAGTTGCAGGAGCAATCGTCTCATGTGATAACATGAGTTTGATATCATTATCTTTAAATTGTTATTTAATTAATGTACCTATATACTTGGTAAATAACGGAAGGCCTAGCCTCTTGCCAGGTGTTTTGTTCCGTTATTGCCGCCTTAGTTTCCGGCTACCGGTGTTGATTCCATAACTGATCGCTCCTAACACGTTCGGGGTTGTTATGGGGACCCCCTTGATAAATCATGTAGTGTTAAGACTTGTCCGGCAGGACCCAACATTGGTTTTAATTTGCTAATCACTTAATAATAATTTGCATAGGGAATAGCTACCCCGAGGAATTAATCAACAACCCGGGCCAGTGCTCCTCATGAGTGTTGGTCCAAACCAGAGCACTCGGCGGGGCCAACTCAGGGCAACTTGAGATATTTCTATCAGGCCATTGTACGCGTAGTTCATCCGTCGTGTCCTGAGACTGAGATACGCGGCTCTTATCGGGGTCGTTGACACGACGGGAGGTCCTGCTAGTCTTGTCTTACCTTAGCAATATATCTTGTGTATAGGAATCCCGGTGAAGCTATGGTTCTCCCCAGAGTTGAGGTTTTCCTCTAAGGAATCCGACGAGATCACGAGATTTGTGATAGAGGATTACTTTGCAGCCCGTGACCGTTTGTGATGGACTAGTTGGAGCACCCCTGCGGGGTTTAATCTTTCGAAAAGCCGTGCCCGCGGTTATGTGGCAACTTGGAATATTTGTTAACATCGGGTTCTAGATAACTTGAACTAATACTAATAAAACTGCCAACTGCGTGCGTAACCGTGATTGTCCCCTTCGAAGACCTCTCTTCGATCGGGAACACGGTGGGGTTATGTTTGACGTAAGTAGGTGTTCAGGATCACTTAGTGATTATCTAGTTTTCGAACGCTCGCGTAGACCACCACATCTATAACTTGTTCTACGTAAGTTAGCCACCATAAATGCTTAGGATGCTGCAACCTAAACACTGAACCTTCCTCACCTAATAACTTGACTAGTTTCGGTACCGAGGTCATAGATTGCTGAGTCCCTATGGCTCACAGATTACTTCAACCCCCAAACAGGTACAGGTACGCCCGACAAAGGTGATCCCAACGGCACGCAGCTGGCGTGGCAGTACGATGAGGAGAACGACCGTCTGTACGTGAACTATCCAGAAGACTGAGGCTTGGTCGTGATCGTGGGCAAGCATGCGGGATAGCATAACCTTTTTCTCATGTTATGTAGTCCGTAGCGGAACTACCTTGTCTGAATAAATGTGTGGATGTAACTCTGATATATCTATGGAGCTGGCAAACGATTCCCTATTTGTCATTCTTAAATTATGTATGTGCTATGTTTATCTTGCTTGTGAAACGCTTAAATGCGCTTCTTTCCATTTTGGGGCCTCGTTCCCTAAATCAGAAAGGACCGCATCTTAGTCGTTACACCATAGATGGGCACCTTCTTGTCAAACACAGTAGAACAAAGCTCACGCCACATAATGTGGGACACATCAAAAGTAGAGACTCTACCCTTCTCCTTAATGCACAATAACAAATTCACGAGATATGAGTGTACGTGATCCATGTTCCTAATGTGAGGATAGAGAGTGTTATGAAAGATGCGGTGCATAATATCCAGGAAGGGGATGAGCTCAGTGCGAACATCCTTGGCAGTCTGCACCTGTGTGGAGCAGCGGATTAACTTGCACTTGTGAATCAGTATGGTGTCCGTGTGAGGTCTGAGACCAAGAGGTTCATCCTGCCCTCCTATCAGCAAAACCCAAAGAGTTCATAAATGTCTTCCAGCTGGACTTCAACCTCCTTCCACGAGTCATCGACATCATATTTCTTTCGTCCTCAACATGAAAGTGCACAGTGGCATAGAACTGAGCCACAATCTCACAGTCAAAATCCTTGTTGAATTCCATGATGGGAAATATACCCCACTGCTGGCACAGAGCATGAGCTTCACCAAATAAATCACCATGAGCATGGTTTCTCATGTGCTCCATGTCAATAGACTTGGCTTCCACATACAAGTTCTTCTTGGCCTTCAGAATTTCAACATAAATAAGACTTTGCTCCCTGGTGCAGAAGTGATTACCAAAAAGAGCATCATCCTGAGGATTGCGATATGGATTGCGTTGACGGAATGCAAGAGGTGTGATGTTCTTTGGCTTGTTGGTAGTCTTCTTGATATTCCTCTTTGGTTGGGCATAGAACCTACTAGAGCTTCATCTGTGGCATAGAAGCACTTGGAACCACCTGTACAACTTGGATTCTTGTGGCGAGCTTGATGAGTAGAGCTACCATTACCTGGAACACACAAGGAAGGAATGACGGAAAAGCAGGTGTAAAGTTATTGCATAAGCCAACGGAAATAAACGTTTGAGAATAGAAGATGCAAAAACATAAAGTTTGGATTTCTGTGTCACAAGCAGTAGTAAGGTTCCCTGTAGCAGTAGTAGTGCTAGAGGTTAAGAGGTAGTACCGTGGAACATGAGCGGTAGTACCGTTGCAAGTGGTAGTATCATTTGGGTTCCAGCGGTAGTACCGCCCTACCCACGGGGATACTTCCGCGACATGGATCTAGTAGTACTGGTGACATAAAAAATCCAAACTTTTGGTAAGCCTCGTCTATTCTCCTATCTATCAGTCATTCCACATCGTACTCATGACAAGATTTAGCCAAAAATCTAGAAAACCACAAGCATTTCCCTAGATCTAAGATTCAAAAAATAGAACCATTGGAGAAGAGAACAAGGACAATACCGGTATCCGTGGCATGAGAGAGGGGTGGAGATTGATCCCACCAATTTTAAATGTGGAAGATGACACGTAATCGGAGGGCCGGGGCCAGCCTGCGGGGAAGTTCTTGATCACTTGAGAGAGAGAGAGAGAACTCGGGAGAGGGAGAAGTGAATGGGTATGGGGGAGTTAGAACTCCCCATGCCCACCACTTAACCTGTCCAAGAATTCTTGACGCAGTAGTACCGTACACTACCCAGTAGGAGTACCGCTCCAGTGAAGTGGTAGAAGGCCAACTACACTTCATGCAGCGATAGTACCGATGGAAAGCACGGTAGTACCGTTGTTGTGGTAGTACCGGCCACCACCAGCGGTAGTACTGCTCGCACCCCAGAAAACTACCACGACCAAGTTGGAAGAGAAGGCTTATGCAATTTGTTTAAGGGGTTTGAGAGATAGAAGGCTTGGGTTGGGGAAGGAAAATCCACCAAATAGGATGGATACTCCATGATACAACACAATAAGCACGAGAGCGCACATGGAGTAGTCCAACAACCTAAAGCCTATCAACGAGAAAGCTCACACTACTATAGGATGGTTCAAAGATGACACATCAATCAGAGACCCTTAAACAAAACTTTGTGCGATCCACCAATCGCAAACGATATAGATCAAGATCCATCGCCAATAACTAAAACTGTGTGCAATGACGGATCCATCAAATACAATTCAGAAAAAAGTTGTGTATGTGATTGGTGGAAAATAGTTCACCAAGATAAACTGTTTATGACGGGACAAAATAGCGCAAACAGATAACAAAATAAAAGTGTGTGCGATGTACGACATACAGTTAACCCCTGATAAACCGTTTGCGCCGATCCAGCAGAACACAAACAATTGGCCAAATGATTACGTCTGCGATAGACGACATACAACTCAGCCAGACAAACCATTTGTGATGACATAAAATAACACAAACGATTACCCAGATCAAGATGTGTGAGATAGGCGGCAAACACGTTGCTCGTATCAACTGTTTGTGATGAGAAAAAATAACACAAACGGTTGCTCAGATGAAGATATGTGTGATGTACATCATACAGGTCACTCTTGAATGTGTTGTGGACAAACGGTTGTTGGTAAAGAACTGACACTACTAGGAAAAGACCTGCTAATGGCGCACCTATTTTGGCTACTAATGGCGCACTATAGGTGCGCCACTAGCATCACGCCATTAGATTTTTTACTAATGGCGCACCACAAGTGCGCCATTAGTATCTGGTATACTAATGGCGCACCAGGTAGTGCGCCATTAGTATTGCTCACGGTGCGCCATTAGTATCTGGTATACTAATGGCACACCAAGTAGTGCGCCATTAGTATAGATCCTGGTGCGCCATTGGTATCTGGTATGCTAATGGAGCACCTCCTGGTGCGCCATTAGTATAGCTTATGGTGCGCCATTAGTATGCCTCCCAGGGCCATATTTACCCATGTGCCCTGGCTTACTAATGGCACACTAGTTGACGATGCGCCACTAGTGTGCTTTTGAAGTGCGCCACTAGTATGCTGAGTGGTGCGCCAGTAGTATGAATATTAGGTATTTATTTTATTTTTTCTGATATTTGCACAGATTACAAAATATATTATTGCACAGAATATAGAGAGCACAACATATAAACAACAGATTTATCGAATACAATAGAAGATTAGTTTCCGAATACAATTCATCATATTAGTCTCCGAATTTAAAATACCGAACAAAGTTAGAACATTACAAGTCTCGAGACTGCGAGTAGCGAGTTTGTCTTCACATTATATCTAACTTCCGCCTCCGCCCTTGTGGTGTACCCTTTGTAACTGTTACCGCTGAATCGGTGAACCTGTCTCCGACACTCCTCCCAGTCGTCGTAGACTCCGGGAACCTTACCCTTGTACACGACATACGACGGCATCTCTATGCACTAGCCAAACAAAATGTTAGTAGCAATTCACAGAGACATACAAGTTCATTAAAGTTTAATATTACAACTATAACAGCACGATTCATGGTCCTACTAATAAATAGCATCGATTACATATAAGTTGAACAACTGTCCAAACCAAAGAGACATACAAGTTCATTAAAGTTTAATATTGCAACATGAATTAGTAGCGATTCACGGGAACGTGGATGAAGCCGCCGTCTTTCGTGATGGTCATGAAATTGCGGTCGTTGTCAGCCTGCATTTGTAGCATTGTATCTATCCTACTATTGGACAGCGGAGATCTGAGGTAGAACTGCCCCGAGGTACGAAGGACATCTTGATGGATGATTTCCGCAAACTCCGACTGGATGCGAAAGAATTCTTGTCTGATGTCCGCATCCTGGATTGCCGACAAGCGTGCGGCCCAATCTTTGAGATTATTTGGTAGCCGAAGGTGATTACTGTCCCGTATGATTGCCTGCATGTGATGGAGGGCGTAGTAGGCATCCTTCTGACTGCCAGGCGGCTGCTTGACGCAGGCGAACGTCGTATTGTGGGTGAACACGTGCTTGCCGTGCCTGAGACTTGTCCTGTTGAAGGTGCCTCCAGATATGGCGTAGCCGGGAAGAGCTTCATCAAGAACTTTCTTGATATTTGAGTAGTATTTTTTTGATTGACGGTCCCAGTCGAAATACGTGGCCGTGGAATATTTCGGGCTTAAGAGGATGAGTGTGCAACATGTGTCACTACACAAAACACGGAATGTTAGAAAAAAAAAGGACGATCAAAATCTAAGAAATCATATGTTACGGGGCCATGAGGGGATAACTTACCAGGGAAAGTAAGGCACGAGGAAGTTATCCTTTTCTGAGTTTGCCAGAATGACGCCTTCGAGGTATGAACTCGCGACTTGCCGGTCCCCAGTGCTGCCCAAGATCTTGGCACGCATATAGAAGGGGTCGACTATCACTAGGTCCGGGGTCTTGTCTCTAATGATCCGCATCTCCATACTCAGCGAAAATAGCCAAACGAAGGTGTAGTGCAGCGGATGAAGGTTAAACATAGCGAAGATGTCAGCAAACCGCAGGACGATCATACCCCCGATGGCGCTATCGACAAAGCCCTTGCCCTTTGGCACCTTGGCCACGAAAACCGGGTATGCCACATTATTCTCGGAGAGACGCCGCTTCTCCAAACAAAGAACACTGTCATGCAGACTCCGCATAGCACCGGTTGCAGCATTGAGCAGATTAGTCGGTAGCATCGGCCTACCCGCCACATGCACCCTCCTCGAGATATCCTTAGGTGAAGGTGGCCCGTCCAGAGCACGGATCGTACTCGGTGCCCGCTTGCTCGCACCTTGTTAGTCTTTCTTTTCCGTCCCTTCTTTTGCTGATGTAATGGGATCGAGTTGATCTTCTCAGAGACCACCTTCTTGAGTGTGTTGGGGCTGATAATATTTCGCACCTAGGCTATCTGAGGCTCGGTGAAGGTTGCAGCTGGAGGCGTCTCCTCAAAACTAAACGCCAGACAACGCCTGTTGCAATTGGGTTTCTCCACGGTAGCAGCTAGATCGCAGTCGTCTTTTGCAGGGTTGGGTTCTTGAGAAGGAGGCCCCAAGAATTGCTCACCATACCCATGTTCGGCAAAGTACTTATTGACCTTGGTAAATGTACCATCGTCGTCATCGTCGTCGTCCGGATCCTGTGCCATATGCATGTCCAGTATCGTTGCGGCGGTCTTGCCATGGCTTTGCGCCGGCACGACTGGGGGTGTTGTCTGTGGGGTGGTGTCCCCCGCCCCCAAACGAATCTGGCTCTTCGGCCAAAGCAAGGCCCAGCTTAAGCAGGCGCTGAGGGTCATCACATCATCTTTGTCGGCTCCAGCGGGGTGGAACGGAGGTAACAAGTCGTCGCAGCCTGGCAGCACCCGAACCAGTTGAACCCTATACGTGGTGGGTGGCATCGGTTTACCGTGGAACATGGGGTTGCCCGGTTGAACGATTCTGCCCTTGGTGACATCGATCAACTCGCCGCCCATGAAGTGCAGGAGACTACATGGAACATGTGCGCCGGCGCCCTGCGAAAACATGTAGGGCGTCAGGGGATGCCCAGTCAAAGGCAAGGAGATGAAGTCATCGGCCGAGAGAGGCTTAGTTACCGTGATGGCGTCGAGCTCGGCTAATGTCGAGGCACCGCCAACGAAGGGCGTGCAAGTGATGGAGGGGCCGCTTGCTGCCGAGGTGCCGGCTGGCGCCGCCTGCGCGTTGTGCGAGTTGCTGGCCGTGAAGCTGGGAATCGGGGGCGGCCCCTGTTGGCCGCCCGCAATCCACACCTGCAGCCCCTCAATCAAGGTAGGCACAATGGCGGTGATCACCCCTCCCACTTGGTGTTGCACTAGCTCTTGGACCATCTCCCGAATCCGCGCCACTTTTGCCTTGAGTTCTTCAACCTCGCGCGACTGGCTTTCCAAGTTGGTATTTCTCTCCTTTCGCCCACCAGCATTATAGTATGACAACCATTTTGTGGACAAGCCTTTGCCGGCCACACGACCAGCGGACGACAACTTACTGGACTTATCCTTGTTTTTCATTATGTTAAACGCCCTATTTAAATTGGTGTCCCAATGGGAGCTCTGAGACGACCCCGCGCTACTGCTTTCAGTGTCCTGCGGAAGGAATGAACCATTTAGAAATTTGGCTTCATTAATTAGAATGCAACCATATGGAGCTAATTACGTGGGATGTATTCCTTACCAGAACACGCTCAAGCGCCGTGGTCTTCGCATCCGTGGTAAGCTCCTTTGTTACCGGGTCCACCTTGTGCCGGGCCCTAACATAGTTCCTGGTCTGCTTATCACCGTATTTCTCGAAGCGGGGTGGTAGGCCTTGCTCGGCACGCTCCGCGTCCTCCTTGTCCCATATAGGGTCTGCCACTCTGTAACCGCCGGGACCGAGTTGGTGGACCCCTAAGTTCAACTCCCGCATTGCTTTCCCCCACTGACTTGATTCCGCGGTTGCCTTGCTCTCGCACTTGATCTTGAACTCCTTGTAGTTATCTTCGCTGATCGAAGGATTTTTCGCCTTGATCTTCTCATAACTATCACCTTTGGCAATCATTCTCTTCACCACGCTTCTCCAAGTAGACATGGCCTTGCTCATCTTCGTGAGGGCGGCACTGTTCACTTTATTCCTTGAGAGGCATGTGTATGCGATGTCATCGGGGAACTTGTATCGTTCGTGCAGCTTCGTGAAGAGGAGGTTGCGCAAATTCCCTTGGTCCTTATGCCTTAGGTTATCGGTGTTGATCGAGACAGTGCTCCGGAGAATGCACCCGAGCTGAACCGCATACCCCTTGACTATTTCTTTGGGCGCTGTTGGATACCCGTCGGAGTTCACTTCAGTAAATTCCTCCTTTACGGTGTTGAGCACGTTCGGGCGCCGGTCCTTCCGTTGCCTCTTCGATTGGCTGCCATCTGTCGTGCGCTGCCATCATCAGTGGTGGCATCCTCGACAGCACCATCAGTGGTGTCATCCCCGACGCCACTAGGGGTTGTGTACTCGGGATCGGTGTCTTCCGGACCGTCCTCATAGCGGTGAGGTTCTTCCTCCATCTCCTGGGACAGCTCCCAGAATGGCTTGCCCGAACCGCCGGCCTCATCGTCGTGGGCCATGTTTCGCTCTAAATAGGAAAAAAGTTTGGTCAAAAAGTTGGTTATTGTCAATGAACTAGATCATGGTCTCATCATTTAGGGTTTGTCGACACCGAGGCATCCTAAAAGCTAAGATTTTATCATTTAGGGTTTGTCGACGTCGAGGCACCCTAAAAGCCTAAGCTTTCATCATTTAGGTTTTTACCGACACCGAGGCACCCTAAAAGCCAAGGTTTTATAATTTAGGGTTTGTCGACGCTGAGGCACCCTAAATGATAAGTTAAGTTTTCATCATTTAGGGTCTATCGATGCCGAGGCACCCTAGGTTGACTGATATATATGGGTATCTTCTAATAATATACCCTATCAAGAAAAGGGAAGGAAAATTCTAAGTTGGGCCTAATCACTTGGCTCTATTGCCACCTATGGTTTAATGCAACAAGAATAAAGGGGCAGCTGATCCTACTTAATTAAGTACTAAGATACCCCGGCCCATGCATTAGTCGCAAGTACCCCATATGTCCTATTTTTAGCAAAGTCATGCTAAAATTCACGGAAAATTTCAGCATCACCTTTGCTGAAAATAGTACATATGGAGTACCCCAATTTGCCGGAACGAAAGTTAATCGACATTCCGGCAAACTCAAGGGCCTCTCAGGGTACCTGCAAAATCATCACGACACGATGGTCGGAAACAAAACCCAGCAAACTAGCACCACAATGTGCCTCTACTTTCATATGGATGAAAAGGACACAGACCATATGGTCCTCTGCTTTCATATGGACAAAAATAGGTCACCCAACAAAAAATCATCAATAGTTTAGCAAGTCTGTACCCTCAAGAATGAACATATAGCAATATCTGTTGTCCCCCCATAACATACGGAAATCAAAATCAGCTCAACTTAGATGACTAGTTAACTCATTTTTCAGATAGCATATGTAAAGGGGCCAACTCAAAATTCTGAGCCTAGCTAACTCATTTTTCAGATATAAGCTTGCTTGTTTTCCATTGTACCTGAAGAACTAGCTGCTGCTGCTCCTCTGCCCGTGCTGCTGATGCTCCTCTTCCGCTGATCCAAGTGACTGTGCTGTGCTGCTGCTGATTAGAACAATTTTTCTCCTCTGCACTCTGAAGAAGGAAACTCCGTCAGAGTACTGTACCTGAAAATTAATGAAGTTGATTAGTGTTAAAATTAGGCATGCGTTAAGTATGAACTTTTGACAATGCTAACCTGCAGTAAATCATCAGCCATAAAAAGCATACACAGAAAACATCAAGCTAACACAACACACAAACTACATACATGAAACGGGAAGCAAACAATAAATGACTGAACCTGGGTAAATGAAAAGGGAAAGAGCAAATGAGCAAAAAAACAAAGCATATTTGTAACTTTCTATATCCATCAATAGCCTAATCCATAAGAAAGCTGCACCAAAAAAATACCCAAAAGATGGCCGGTCCTACCGAAAATCTGCAAAGTCAACAACAAGAGTAAGTTTGGTCACATTAATAAGATGATCAGCTAATAAAAAAATGTTAGACGGGTCGTGAAATGTACGCAGGACAACATTTTTTATTGCTTCCTTCTGATTGCTCACACCAATAACATCACAACATTTTCCATTTTGCTATTTTACGGTCCTATGTTAGTACACAAAGCCAGAAAGAATTTGGTGGCAAACAGAATATTTCAGGCTTCCCTTTACAATGGAGCCCCAGATCAAATACACCTAGTCAATAATGCGAGTCCAGAGATGAGGTTAGTGAGTGTTGTTATGCGCATTAGCATGACTGGTGGTAAACGCTAAACTAAAACCACACCACTTATTACTGAACGGATGGAGCATATCATAATCTACACTTGACTGGTGGTAAACGTTCACTCTGAAAGAAAGCCGAAATACATCTGACCAGAGTTTTACATGAATTTGATGCAAGATTGGATCCTAATTTTAACATCACAAATGAAGTTAATCATTACGATTGATTACCAATGCAACTACTTAAAGTAAAGGCAAGTGTTGATGCCGCAACAACAAAAACATTCAACACAGCTCCAACTTGACAGGAATATGCATGGAAGGGTAAAAATAGATGCATGGCTAACTACCAGATCATGTCCATTGAGCAAAAGCGATCAGCAAAACATTGCCCAATGCCTAGTAAGTAGATGTTCATTCAGTACCTTATTGAAACGAACATAACACGCCATGCTAATATGCTAGTATCAAGTAAAATTCAATGCACGTAAACTAGACAATGTCGCAATATGATCAGATAATAGCAAGATTGGATCCTAATTTTGGCATCACAAATGGAGCTAATCATTACAACAGATTACTAATTCAGTATACTTGACCTGCAGGCAATGCAAGTGTTGATACTAGCTGATGAAGCTAATGTTAATGTCTTGCATGGCATGCAAGATTCATAAATAAGTACACATGCTAGCTGGCACCTTGCAGGTTTACCATGCTGTCATTTACCAGCTGGAATATAATCGGAACCACTAATAACCAACACACTATGTAAACAGATGATTAACCTGGATGTGGGATCTAGCTAGGATTAATGGACCAGGCTCATCTACATCTTGAGCAAGTATAGCAGATCAGAGCAAGGCTCAGCAAAGACACACAATTCATGGATACGAGAATCATTTTACTGCAATTCGCATAAGGTAAAATGCACTCAGCCAAATATTATTCAAGCAGTGTCCAAGGCATGCCTTACAAGGTCAAGAATATGATAAGGTAACATGAAAAAAATTTGGTAAGCAGTAAGATAAGGATTTCCCCATCCCAATGCAAGAAGAAGAAAATGGTACTGCTTCTATATGCCTGATCCTAATCTCAACCGGGATAGCAACAAAACTAGCATCGAAGGGTTGAGCAGGTTGCTGATACCTTGGGGTTCTAGTTCTGTGGTTTCCCGAAGCACCCTGACAGAATGAAAGATTAAAAAAATTCAAAAACTATGTGGGCTCAGAAGCTGAAGATGAGTGATGTGCAGCCTCCGTTTATTTCTAATGCCTATTTAGAATGATGATGATGCTTGTCTACCTGCTAAGAGCAGAACTAATTTGGCAATGCCTTCTTGGAAACTATCAGTGGCAATAATGCCCAGAACATATTATTACATGATTACAACAACATTGCAGCCCAGGGAATAAATAACAGGGGATGCCTGATGTGTCTTGTGTACAACACATTGCCACTTGGACCTATACTACACTGCAACTTAATAGAGGGCAACATGGTTGTATACACAGACTTTCATGAAAGACCAGGTATTGTTGACTTTAGTAATCATCTATTGGATGATGCATGATTGGCATACCATGGATATCTGAAGATTGTCAACATATACAACTACGCTGTTAAAAGTATGACTGAAGTCCTCACTATCATAGCCCCATTCCACAAAAGCAGAAACTGCTACGAATTTCGTTTCAGTGTCAAGTAGCCACTTAAGGTAGCAAATTGCTGACCACCACACTTTGCTGACCATCACTGCCCATATTATTGGTAAAAGAAATATATAACAACACTAAGTTTAGATAAGACCTACTAGAATTGTGTAACCAGATAAGCTGTGTAGCTACCGAAATGTGCAAACCAGATAAGCTGTGTAGCTACCGAATGGACCTAGCGCGATGGACTGGAGGGATAGCGGCGGCGGGCAGTCACAGCTGCAGGGCGGGCAGGAGGGGTCGGAGGCGGCGGCAACGACGGAGGCGGATGCGGAGAAGCCCTTCTTGTAGCGCTAGTAGAGCACGGGCCCGGAGACGCCGAGCGCGGGCCCGGATACGCCGAGCGCGGCGGCGGAGCTAGGGTTCGGGGAGACGGCGGGCGCCACTGGGCGGTGGAAAGGGGGTAGGGGGGAGGCCGCGGGAGAAGAGAGGAGGGGGCGGTTGGGTGCGCGGCTTCGGGGCTGGAGCAAACCCTAGCGCCGCCGGAGCTCCGTGGGCTTTGTGGACGAAGGTGGGGGAAGGGGTGGGCAGGGACGAGGGCGCGCGAGGGCAGATGGAGTAGAGGCACCTGAGGGCAGCAGGCTTAGGAATGGCACACCCTGAGTGGTGCGCCATTAGAATTTTTTTATATAGTAATGGCGCATGTATATGAGGTGCGGCTTCTCTACCTTGTTAATCTCCGAAAGACTGGCGCAGTGGTGCATGGGTTTTGCCTGCTAGCAGGAGGTGGCGGGTTCGATCCCCCCTCAGGACCCTTTTTGGGGTTATTTTCCTTTGGCGCAGTATCCATGAGAGAGTATTCCCTGCCCTCTTGCACTTTGCTGTCGAGCAGATGCTTCTCAGCCCAGTGGTTTGATGCAGGATTGAGTACCAGGGGGACAGGGTTCGAATCCTCTTCCCCCCTCCTTTTATTTTTTTCCTTTTATTTTTTTCTATGCATTGTTTTCTTGTGCTGGTTGCACCTTGGTTTGAGAAGTTGATGCTGTGGTGTGCATCACACCATGAGGGTGATTTATCTTCCCTCACAACAACATCTACTGCCTAGTATATTTTTTTTGATGTTTGCAAGTAGATGCCTATGAATAGGAGTTGAATCTTGTGAATAGGTGTTCTAGTGGTAAGTATGCCGACGGCGGCGGCGGTGGAGCGGGGAGGGTGCGGGGGGTGCTCGGCGGCGAGGGGGATCTTGCGAGGGGTGATAGCGATCGAGATGGAGGGGATCGAGATCGAGTGTCCTCATGAATATTCAATATTTTTTCATATTGAATATGAAAAAATATCATCAAATTTGAAAATGTCAAAATACAATCGAGAAATGAAGGCTACAATTTAAATACAATCGATCTTAGCTAGCTATTTGTTCACAATCTTCTTGCCCTTATTTTTCGTAAATGGAGTTCTACTCTTGAACGGACGTCCTTTAGGTAGGGTGGTCCTGCTTATTCTTGTGGTGTATGCTGGTACTTCATCATCGTCGTCATGTTCCATCTTCGGGTCGCCGTACTTGTCGAAGTCTTGCTCATTGGCGACTCCATCCATTCCGATGATCTTCCTTTTACCTCTCCTCACGACAACACGACTGGGCTTTGGCGGGTCGGTAATGAAGAATCATTGGTCCACTTGGGAAGCCAGTACCCATGGCTCATTTTTCTCGGTGACGTTTGCGCCCGCGGTCTTGGATTTGGCTTCGGGTATAACCATGGTGGTGAAATACCGGTCTTCTTTTATGAAGCTCTTGGCCCATCTGACACGGAACATCGGGACCTTCTCTCCAGCGTAGCTCAGCTCCCAGATCTCCTCAATCCTTCCGTAGTATCTGTCCTTGTCGTTACCGGTGTAGGATTCCATCGTTACCCCGGAGTTCTGATAACCATCGCTCTTCATGTCCTTTCCCTCGGTGTAGAATGTGTAGCTGTTGATATCGTACACCTCATACGTCATCAGGTTGTGCTCGGCGCCCTGTGACAAGGCGAATATGAGTTGTTCTTCCTCGGTAGAATTCTCATGTAAAGGGTACGACAGAAGCTTCTGCTTGAACCAACGCGTGAAACATGAGTTGTGCTCTTTGATTATATCTCCGTCTGTCCTCTGTTGGCCTCGGTCATTGTACGTCTTCTCAATAAAGGTTTTGTGCTCTACGACCCAAGGATCGACCACGTCTATGTGTTGTAGCACGACTAGGTTTGCTCTTTCAAAGTCGGCGAGTCGACCCTCGAAGTCGACATGCATTTTGCAGCGACCCTCACGGTGACCCCATCCTGCAAGCCTGCTGAGGTGCCTGTTGACGGGCAGACCAACGGGGTTCTCGATGCCTAGATAATTCGTGCAGTAGGAGATGCACTCTTCGGTCAGAAAGCCCCTGGCTATGCTTCCCTCTGGACGTGACATGTTGCGAACGTATCCTTTGATGACACCATTCATCCTTTCGAACGGCATCAAGCTGTGCAGGAACGTCGGCCCGAGTTGGATGATATCCTCCACGATATGGACCAGCAGATGCACCATAACGTCGAAGAATGCGGGCGGGAAGTACATCTCAAGCTCGCATAGTATCACCACGATCTCTTCTTGTAGCCTTCTGAGTTGCCTCACGCCAACCGACTTCCGAGAGATGACGTCGAAAAAGTTGCATAGGCCAAATAGCATTTCACGGACGTGCGCGTCCATGATCCCACGGATTGTAACTGGAAGTATCTGCGTCATCCGCACGTGACAGTCGTGAGACTTCATCCCGCTAAACTGCTGCTTCGCTGAGTCTAGGTATCTGCTTATCTTCCCCGCGTAACCGTAAGGAAGTTTTACTCCTACGAGGCAGGTGAAAAACTGATCGATCTCCTCCTGACTTAGAGTGAAGCACGCGGGAGGGAAGTCATTTCCGGTCTTCTTGGCCTTTTTGCCTTTGCGACGACTTTCCGTGTCCTGCTTCGCCTCATCATCATCATCATCATCATCATTATTAGCGTGAAGCTCCTCCCTGATGCCCATTGATTTCAAGTCTGCCCTTGCTTTCGGTCCATCTTTGGTCCTCTATGGCATGTTGAGCAAGGTACCAAGCAGACTCTCGCACACGTTCTTCGTGATATGCATGACATCAAGGCTGTGAGGCACATGAAGGATCTTCCAGTATGGCAAGTCCCAGAAAACAGACCTCGTTTTCCATACCTT